>NC_134086.1:120019275-120644275 GCF_000715075.1 Nicotiana tabacum | reverse complement strand
TGCTGTGATATTATTTGGTATACCATTCCAATACCGATCCACTTAGACTTTGGCTGAAATAGGCCATCAGTAATTCATCTCCTCCGCCTGCTCCTCTCATCTTGCTACAAAATCCTCTTAAATGTGCTACTGGGTCACCATGCTCGTCGTACAGATCAAACTTGGGCATCTTGAATCCTGCTAGTAATTGGACATCTAGGAATAGACATAAATCCTTATAGGCCACACTTACTTGACCTCCCAACCCCCTCATATCTCTTAACGATTGGTCTAAGCTTTTGACCTTTCTGATCATCTCCTCATGTTCGGGATTTTTGGGTGGCTTCTCGGTCTCTGTCGGGAGATCAATATGAGGGGTGTAAGAATATGGTTCTGGAACTTTGAAGGTGGGCTTAGGGGGATAATACTGGTTGTCGTGAGTTTGGAACAGAGGCTCACTGGAAGACCGGTGTAATGCAGCAGGTGGAGGTGCCACAAAAACATGAGTGACTGGTGGAGGAGAATACAAGACTTGTTTGGGTGGTGGAGCTTGTGATGTATGGGAAGTGGTGCCATAGCATTGTTGGTAGAGGGGAAAGGCCGGAGATGAGTTCACAGTGGGAGGTTCTTGAGGTTGAGCCAATGGTAGGATATAAGCAGGGTTGGCGGGATAAAACGGTGGTGGATGCTCCTTTTCCCAGGCTTGGTACATTTTAGCCATTTGCTGCTTTAACTTATACATCTCTTCTTTCATTGCATTAACATCCAATTCTTTCACCTCTTTTGACGGATCGACGATACTTGCCTCTAGTTCTTGGTTGGCCATGTTCAGCTTGTCTTTTGATCGGGTGTTGTCGGAGTGAGTTTCCAGAATGCCAATCAACTAACCACCTGCCTGGACTCAATATATCAACAACATCCTTGTTAGCGATTAGGGATTTAACAAATTGGTAACCGTACATTTTGGGGAATGAATGCACCTAAGCAGTTAACCGTTTCTATTATGCATTTGATCGGCTGCTTATGTCATCCCGACTTTTCCTTATTTTTGTTTGAAATTTCTCTTTTTTCTCCTTTCTCATTCTTACCTTTCCTTGCTTGATCTATCATGGTTTCCGCCCCATGGTTTCTTGTTTTTCCTCTTTCTTTTTTTGGTTATGGTCGAATCCTATGTAGATTGCCTATGTATCATGACCCTGTATGAATCAGACCGAGCGTAGTTCTAGGAAAATAAAAGTAAAATAGATAACAAAATATTTGGGATTTTCAATTTTCATAAAAATCAAATACTTTGATTACAAAGACTCAAAACTGACAGACTAAAAACTAACAAACTCTGATGAAAAGACAAAATACAGACTCAAAATAAACTATCATACTTCAACAAAAGAAAATACAGAGTCGTAAACAACTGACAGACTCCAGCGGAAAGAAAGTAAAGACTCAAAACAACTGACAGACTCTAGCGGAAAAGGAAATACAGACTCAAATGAAAATCATGAATACATTAATGCTCCTGGTTCGCGGGACATAATTCGGTCTCGCCGCGGGCCTATATGCAAGATCCCTTTGAAGCCTGTCCAAGTCACTCATTATATACCTAACAAATGTCATCACTGCCGCAAAAAGGTGATGCATGTCATATCCTCACAAGCTTGGCACTTCACAACAATGTAGTCGGCGATAATTCTAACTCTCTCTCTGATGATACCTTTTTCTTGCAACAAACGCCCAATCTGTTGGGCCGTGGCCTCCAAAGTTTGCTCGGCTACTTGATTCTGCTCTTGAAGTTGTTGTAAGTCTATTTTGAATTGTGCCAATGCTGTATAACAATGTTCTCTTTTAGCCTTAAAGTCTTTTGCCTGTTTGATCATTTTGTTTTCCGTGGTGATGACCCTTTTCTTTAATCCCGTGACCTCATTGTCGTACTCTTCTTTCAACTGCTTAACCAGGCGTGCTCAATCCTCCGTGTTTTTATCCAATTGCTTTCGAGCCCCGACTAGTTCACTTTCTGCTTTGTTCAGATCAAAACTATATTCTCCCACTTTCTGCCTCGGTTACCTATAAGTTTTTCATCTTTGGCACTTCTGGCGGGGTTTTTTTCCGCTATTTTCATTTTCTGAATATGGGATCGGAGGGCCTCATTCTCTTTGGCTAGATTTTTCTTTTCTCCTTCATCTGCCGCAGTTTGCAAGCTATTCTTGAATTGAAGGTCTTTGGCTTGTTTTTCCAGCTTTCCTAATGTGGCCTTGTACTCATTCTCCTTGGCCAACCAAGCCCACTGTTCTTGCGACGCCTCGATGAATTCCTAAAGGTGGGGTCTTTTGGCCGGCCTCCCAAACTCAATTTCTCTTCTATACCAAGCAAGGTACCCCGATGAAACCTCACTTTTGGATCGATCACGTACACAGGTATTTGCTGTTAAGTATTGACATCGCTCCATATTTGGCGGACTTCTGCTTCATGAAACTGACCGTTAGGTCCGATCTCGACTACTTGGGCACTAAGATCTTCATCTCTCGGAACTATTTGGCATCTCCCCAGCTGCCTCAAAACTCGATACGGGGCATAAGGCTGGATACTTCTGAGTCCTATCAAGAGGAAATGAGGCCCGGTGGCTGGCATGTATATGATCTCATCCACAGGCAGCCATCAAAATGTTCACTCTATTTGGTTTGCAGTGACGGAACGGAGGCGCGCTATCCACTCTGTGACCCCTTCTGGTAAGCTGATTCCATCAACCCTTGTAGAAAATTCCTCTATGCATGTTTTCTCTGTCGAACCATAACTTATAAATTGAGGACGATGGTATAGGTGTTCGATCATCCACATCTGTAGCAACACGTTGCACCCTGCAAAAAAGTCTCCTCCAACTTTGCAGGCTGTGAGTGCGCGAAAGATTTCGGCTACTATCATGGGCGCGAGGGTGTTGTTGCCTGAGTAAGCAAAGTGCTAACAACCCCGACTACTCGTATGTCAATATTCCCATCTTTTCTAGGAAACACCAAGAGACCCAAAAAGACCACCATAAAAGCAAAACACTTATGTTCTTCCCACTTAAGGCGGTTTCTTTTGCTGCAGATTTTATTTTCCGGCTTTTTGAACCCCCATATATGACCGTATCTGTTATATATAAACTGCAAAGTACAAAAACCAGCTGCTAAGCCTGTGTTGTGGACCCCCTACTTATTTTCAAAGAGTCTAGGAACCTGTGTATGGCTACGACCCTTGGAGCAATCAGGTACTGGTGTCTCAGAGGAACTTTGGGACCCCCAATATATCTTGTTATTTCTTCCAATGTTGGGGTAAGTTCAAAATATGAGAAATGAAATACGTTGTGGGCCGGGTCCCAGAATGTGACCAACGCCTTTATGATGTCTCCTATAGGATTAATCTTCAGCAACCCAGTGAGGCCTCCCAGTATATATTGATCGTGTCTTGTCCCGATTTACCCAGATTATCCCACCACATATGCAACTCCAAAGGGATCTTGTTCACGATTGTTATTGGCAAATTATGACTTGTGCTCATTCTGCACATTTATTAGGGTGATTAAGCCAAAATCATGATTCAATTGACTCAAAACAAAGCTGACACTTTTCAGATTTTCATTTCAAAAGTAAAACCTGACTTTGCAAATACGGCCTTTCAGCACTTTCGGAGGAAAGATTTTAAGGTTGTGCTTGCTAACCGGCCAAAATTTGAAAAGGAGACCAAAGGTGGTTTTTCTTGCAAAAACAGCCTTCCGGCGTCATTTTGGGGACAATAGGCTAGTTTTGACAAAAATGGCATCAACTTAACCATTATAATAATTTTTTTTTATTTTTTGGGCTATTTTTGCAAAAAAGGAGTTGGACCCGATGGGGGTTGCCTACGTATCTCACACCCTGTGAGAATCAAACTGGCGTAGTTCGAGCAATTTTGACAAAATAAAACCAACTATTTTCCTTTCTAAAACACAAACATTTTCCTTTTTTTTTCTTTTCTTTGAAAACCACAATATTCCTTTTTTTTCAAAATTTCGGTAGAGTTTCGCTATGTGACATTGGTTTTTCAAAACAGGCACTTATCCCTCTCAACCATCTTATTAACCTTTCTAAATTTTCCTTATAAGCCGGTCAACATGCAAATCCGAAGCAAATGAATGCACAAGTAGCAAGTAAGATGCATCATAATGGTCTTTACATTTCGGGTACACCTGTCCTAGACAGACCCAACCCCTGTGTTTAGTCTCCAAAGTCAAAATGCACATGATGCAAACAAACATTCCTACTAGGGATCAGGCATGAGGATGAGTTATTCTAGGTTCAAAAACCTGGGTATGTGTTCTAGACTGTGTACCCGAGCGGACAACTTGAGCCAAGGAGGGGGCTACGTACCGGGAACCAAAAGGCCATCCAGCTTAGTAACTTGTCCGAGCCTCTTTCTTATTTCAGGGTATGACACTAACAGAATAGAGAGTCTCAACCAACGAGCACATCCCCGAAGATGAGAAGAGAAGGGTTTTGTAGCAGTTTATATATACAGTTCAGATAATATCAAAGCGGTAAAAGCATCACTTAGCACATTAGGCCCAAACATATGACAAAATCAGATAATAGATAAAACTAAATATAACAATTCATCAAAGCTCGAATTCTGAACCCTGAACCAGAGATTCTGGGTTTGTTCCCTAGCGGAGTCGCCAGAGCGGTCATACCTTCTTTTTACCTACACCTTGGGAGGGTATAAAGGAGTTTTTCCAATTAAAGAACAATAGAAACGAGATTTATTATTAAAAGATTCAGAGTCGCCACTTGGGAGATTTATGGTGTCCAAATCACCGATTGAATCCCGAATCGAGGAAAAGCTTGACTCTGTTTAATAGTTCGTGAACCAGAAATTCGAGTAAGGAATTCTATTAACCCGGGAGAAGGTGTTAGGCATTCCCGAGTTCTGTGGTTCTAGCACGGTCGCTCAACTGTTATATTCGGCTTAATTATCTGATTTTAAACAATTATGAACCTATGTGCAAATTTTAGTTTTAACCGCTTTTATTCATTTTTAAAGAAAATTGCAACGTTATTAAAACATGTCTTGAATCACGTCACATAAATTCACCCGTGGTTTTTGACATATTTTAACATCGTTGAGATTTGGATTTGGGTCACATAAATGTGCACCCGAGTTTAGGAAAGTAGATTATTAAAATACGCGCCTAAAACAACTACGCGTTTGCACTTTGCGAGGTCCATGGAATTTGATAAATGGCACACCTCGAATTCTAAGGTTGAGTTAAAGCTAATTAAAACAAGGGCCACGCAATTGAGATTTTATTCGGCGCGGCGCAACTCAATTCCATTTTAAAAGGATATTCAAACTAAAGCTTGGAGGGCCATAAACTATGAGTTATATAATTATTGCTCACCTCAAATTATTGAAGGGAAATTGATCATATGAGCAAATAAAGAGACGGTCAATTTTAAGAAAAGGCCAAAAGTTGAAGGTAAAAAAAAGAAGAAAATGGGCTAGGCATGAAGCCCAACAGCCTGTCGTGGCTAGTAAGGCTGATCAGCTTTCCGTTCACATAGACTCGTGGTCCAGAGCCCATAGGATGGTCCAAAAATGTTAAGGACTAAAGGCTGAACCAGTTCGAGTTCGAATACCCATTCACACACAAACAGACCACTGAACTTTCCATTTTTTGATTAAAAAAAACAATTTTGATTCACAGTCTTCCTAGCATTCAAGAACTCATGTGGAAATTAGGCAATGCCCAGCTAACATGTTACTGAAGTGATCGACACGAAATTCAGACATTTTGTCCATAAGTTACCTCGAGCATGCAATATACAATACCGAATTGTAATTAAACTTAACACCTTTGCTGAATACTCAGGCCCAAATAAGAGATCCAGACTCGCATTCATATTCATGCTAAACACACACTGATAAACTAATTAATGAGATGTTGTGGAGACTAAATGAAACACACTCGTCTTCTGAACCTTCATTTCCAAAACAAACAGTTCAACTTTATCCTAATCCTAATCTAACACATTCTCATGATGCTTACTCACATATTAAAACTATAAAAACCCATTGAAACACTTAACTATATAGTCACATTGATAGCATAACTTTAAACATACTCCTTTCAACAACACGAATACAAAAGCTGGCCTACATAACAAGACCTTTCATGCACATTTGATACCCCCACAGTGAACTACCAAGCTAATATTACTACAACAGTCCATATTCAGAACAAACAGAAAGGAGTATAAGAAAATTAAGCTAAGCTAAACAATTTCAAATGTACAAAAACATTGAATAACAACTACATTAGTATAAATCTCTATTCAAGTAAACCAATCTTCATATTCATCCATTTTCATACATTAGAAGGTGAGATGAGTACCTGAAATTGAAGGAACAAGTAAATAAAGAAGGATTAGCAGTTTGTATTTTAGCAGAGATTGATAGCAGCAACAAAACAGCCCAGATTTAGTGATGGAACCATAGAATTAGGTCCAAATCCAATGGAACAATAACTTCACAGTTCAAAACCCAGTAAAATGCAATTCAGCAAGCTAACACCAGCTTCAAACACATAGCCAACTCGATAAACACCAAGATCTGACCTTATTGACTAAACCTCAAACCATTTCAATGTCCATACAAAGGAAAAAAAATGATTCAGAGAGTGAAAATTTCAAAGTGTAGAGCCAAGTCTCAATGAAACAGTAGCAGCTTTTCTTTTTCTGTATTTTTCTCCCTTAGGTCTCTTAGGTCTTGGATATTTTTTTCCAGCCTCAAGTAACTATGCCTTTATAGGCAGGTTACTAGGGCAGCCAATATATGCTAGGTTTTGCATTTTAGACCTCTCCTAACTTTTCTTTTTGCTACTTAGCCCTTGATTTTTGACTTGCTAACCAAGTTAAAGTCTAAAATTCCCTAGAAGACCCCTACTAGAGGCTTCTAAATCTGTTAACCAAGATTGCCTTATCCTAAACTTCCTAAATTACCCCCCAAGTTCCCTGAAATTATCCTCCTCTTACTTGGGTCAGGCTGGCTCAATGGCCTAGCTGGATTCCAAACCTGGGCCTGAACGGATGGACCTCTAATGCCCAGGTCTGCCTTACCCCCAAACCCAAAGAAAGAAGTCTTAACCCACTACAGTGAAACAAACTCAAATCACACATTAATAAGAAAAACACACAAAAGTTTAACCAGTCGAATCCTAAAGTAGTGAGCCTGGTTACACAAATTAAATAAAACCACTACTAAGTAAAAACAAGAAACAGAAATCAAGAACCCGATTAAATTAATCTAACCCTGAAAATTAACAAACAGATCAAATCAAAGAAAAACAAAAGACTAATTCTACTGAGGCAAATTCCACAACAGAAAGAGAAATGAACCGATTATCAAATATAATTAGGCTAAATTCGTGGTTAAGCTAATCATGCCAAAAAATAGGATAAACATGGGAAATTAACACATAACAAAGCAACAAAGAGAGGGGACGGAGAAGAGATGAAAGTGAATTTGAACTAAAAACAAGAAGAAATGCAGGAAAAGGAAAAGAAACTCGAAATACCTAAAATCGGACAGGCAAGCCTTGAAGTTATTCCTTGAGCCTCAGATTTTGAATGAAATGGGTCTTAATCATGTGTTTTCAGGTGAAAACACATGAATAAGATCAATTTTGGCCTCAATCTTCAATAACTCGCACGATTTGAGTTTTTGAGAAATTAGGGTTCATCTTCGATTCAAGATTTGAGGCGTTCGGGGAGGATTCTGAGAGAACCATTTGTGCATTAGGGAGAGGGAGGGAGACAAAGTTGTGGTGTAAATTTGAAGTCCATCAGACACTTTCCACCGTCGTGGGGCGATTTTCGGCGGGCGGCAGAGACGGTGGGGCAAAATAGGGCGGCTAGGGTTTTGGGTCTCTAGGGTTTGGAGGTGAGAGACGAGGCTAAGGGGGGTAGGGGGCATTTGGACATATTTATATTATTGACCCCAGCTTCCTAGCCGTTGGATGAGAGAACCTTGACGGCTGAGATCATTTCTCAATTAAACGGGGTCGTTTTGGATGGGAGGGATCTGGACCGGTTCAGTGGTAGTCTGGGCCGGGTTGTGGGGATTTTTTGGATGGGTTTTGGGTGGGTTTGGCTGAGTTTTATTTGGGCTTGACAATTTTAACTAACTTCGGCCCAAATATAAAATCTGATCTCTCTTTTCTTTTCAAAATCTTTTCCTTTTTCCAAAATTAATTCTTTTTGTTATTTTTCTTCTTTTTTTTTCAAAATAATAATAAAAATCTAAATTAATTCCTAGAACCTAATTGACCTAAATACACTAATTAAGTCTAAATGATAATTATCAAAATTAATTAACCAAACAATTAAAAGGAAAATTACTACAAATTGAAATTTAGAATGAAAAATGCAAATTAACCTATTTTTTGGTGATTTTCTTTTATTTAAAACAACTTAATTACTAAACAATTATAAAATTGCAAAATTAACTCCTAAATGCACATGAAACACCTTTTTTTTTGTATTTTTCATTAATTAAACAAAAATAAAAATGCACAGACAAATGCAAACAATTAACAGAAAATGCCCCGAAAATTCATAAAGTTGCAAATAATGGAAAAAAAATATTTTGTTTTGAAACTATGGGAGTAATTCATATAGGGCAAAAAATCACGTGCTCACAATACAGACCAATAAAAAATCAAAAAGGAATAAACTAAATGAGTATATATATAAAATCATCAAAGAATACAATGTAGGGCACACCCCCTCAAATAAAAGCTGGCATTGTCCCCAATGCCAACTAAACAAATAAGCACCAAAAAGTATAAGGGAAGGATATGAGGACTCCCTAAGCCATGTCCGTCTGCATAGGATCATCAGTGGTCCCCGGGTCCTCTGTATGTGCGGGAACCTCAGACTGGTTCCCGGTATCCTGCTGCTCAGCTGCTGGGACTGGGGCTTGGATAGGTTGTATATCATATACATCCTATGACTGACTGAAGGAAGCCTCCGGTGGGTCCGCCAACTGGATGATCGCCTCATCTGCACTAGGGAGATTCCTCTTCTTCTTTGGAAGCCTTTGTGTCTGATCCTGCTGTGGCTCTACTGCTGGTACTGCTGCTAGAGCTGGATCCTCAAATAGCAAGTCTAAAGGCAGCTGATCTGCCTTCAGTTTGTCCACATCCGCCCTCAGCACCTTCAAAGAATCCTTGGAAGCCCGTGTTTTGTGCAGCTTCTTGTGCTCCCTGGCAAGCTCTTTCAGGGCCTTGCCATGTGAATCCACTACCTTAGCCAAGGCACCCTGGGTACTGATGATCTTTTCTTGGTTCTCTAGGATCTTCTTCAATGTATCCTCAATGGACTGTGGAATCTATGCTGGCTGCGGTGCCGACTGAGCCGCAATGGTAGAAGTCAAGGTGGACAACTTGGATGACACAACTGACATCTAGTTGTTCAAGCTATGAAGTGTCTGGCTCAGCTGGTGGGCAGTGATAGGATAGGCCCGGGAAGATGGAATCCTCGGGCCAGCTAAAGTAGAGGGACTAGCAGTAGTGGAAGGTCCGGGAGGCATGTCAGCAACTATGGAGGTAGGCTCAGTGGAGGTCTCTACCACAATCGGCTCTTCAGACTGGCCAGTTGGGGAAGAAACAGGCGGCTTGTAATTCTTGTCCTTGGGGTTGTCTGACCCCTTCAAACTATACCATGAAAACAGAGCCAGAGGTTTGACCTTGATGTCAAAAGGTCTCTTCTCCACCTCCACGTCCCGGAAGTACATAGTGAGGGTGTTGGGAAATAGGGTAGTTCTGATCATGCTCAACCCCCACTGCAGAAATGATGTGGGACATCATATTGCCCATATTGATAGGGTATCCCACCATAATAGATGCAACAAGAACAGCCCAGGCAAGTTGAATAGTCTGATCATGGGTAGTGGGGTCAAGTCGACTGCACACAAAAGTCAACCGCCCTCTAGCCTCAAAGTTAAAGGTCTTCTGAAGTATTTTGGCCCCTGCTTGCAACCACTCTGGAACCGTACCCGGGATTGCCAGGTATGAAGCTAACCACAGATGAACCTCCTCGCCCATTGCTAACTTTTCATTGTAAAGGGACTCATATTCTTCATTGAACCCCAGGTATTCATTTAGTGCCTTCCTGGTAAATACCACATTTTTGTTTTGCACTTTGGTCACTTTAGTGCCGTTCAAGATGTGGGCAACATTGCTATAAAACTCTTTGACCATGTGCTCATTCGCCTGCACACAATTATCTTTAAAGTGCTCTCAACCCACTCGAGCTCGAAACTATCTATGTACATTAGGGTGTAGGGGTAGAAGGTCTCTGTCAATGAAGCTCCTCTCAAGAATCAACTTTCGTGACGACCACCATTCCCTAAACTTGTGGAACACCACCTGGCTGACGAATCTATCTTCCCAAATAGCGGGATTTCTAGTCCGGTCAACACCCCCAACTTGAGGAACACCACCCCTAGGTAACTCCCCATCTCCCTCATCACTTCTAGCACCCTCTCTAGATATTGAAGCTATGGGAGAGGTAGCGTATTCATCCCCACTACCTACTACTGAGCCCTTAGACGACCCAGAAGAAATGTTGATTGAAGCTTGAGCATTGGGGGAATAGGGAGGAGTTCTCTATGTATGGCCCTCTCTGGATACGGAATGTATAGTGGGCCTGAATCCAAAGAGATCTCCTGGGAGGGCTCGTACTCACTCCCCGAGTTGTCAATGGCTCTGTCAGCCTCATTTATGGCCTTCCTCAGGTCTTTGATGTTTTTTCTAGCCTGGGAAGTGAGTTTTACCAACCTTTGCTTCCCTCTTAGGGAGGAATCACCTCGTTCGGGTTGTTTCGAGCCTTTGCCTCGTTGTTTAACCATTGTCTACAAGCACAAACATCTAGCTTTGTTATTATCAACACAATAATAAATCAGTTGTGGAAAATGAATTGCAGAACAGAAGCCAAAAGTTGCAGAAAATGTTGCAGACACAGTGCACTATGACCCGCACAAAAAGGAGTGTGGCCACATTGGGGGCACCGAGGACCGCACAAAAGCCATCGCGGTCCGTGTTGGGGCAGGGTCTAGAAAACCACTTCTCTGAATCTCTCCACCGTGGCCCACACAAAGTGGTATCACGGTCGCGGTGGGTCAGTGCGGACCGCTCAAAGTGAAATGCGGTTGCTCTGGGCAAGAGGTCAATTCCTGAAAAATCCTAACTGCGGTCCGCTCAAAGTGTTACTGTGGAATGTATCACAGCACTGCGGACCTCACAAAAACGGCCGCGGTCTGCGGTGGGTGCTTGGTCAAGGCACTGAGTTAGGGTTCTTGGTCTTGCATTTTAGTTCAATTCAAACCTAGTTAGGGTCCCTACTCAGTTTACCCAGTTCATTATACCTCTCAGGAACATAAAACAAAAAAGAAAAACTACATTTAGGCTAACCTACGCTAACAAATAGAGAAATACGGGAGGAAGAAGAAGTTACAGGCTAATGGCAGTGAAATAAAAATGAAATTATAAAATTAATCACAAAGAAATGGTTAAAATGTTACCAGATATGGATGCAAAATGCAAATAATCAGTCTAAACAAGAATCACATACAACAGGGAAGATGAACAGTAACTTTTAGGTCTCTGAGAGTCAATTTTTTGAAAAGGGTAATCGGTGACCCCTGTAGTCTATTTATAGAAAAACATGTGGGGCCAAGTCTTACCTACCAGTGCGGCCACACAAAACGGACCGCGGACCATGCTAGGGTTGTTCAGAAGAAGTCTGAGAAGGCAATCTCCGCGGTCCGCACAAAACAGACCGCGACCGCGGAGGTCCACCGCGGTCCGTACTAAATGCAATGCGGCCGTACTGGCAACTTCAGAGACCGTTCAATTTTTCAAAAATGTTTTGCACAGTATCAACACAATCCCTGCAATATCTCACAACCAATTAGCTCAAAAATCAATCCTACACTACAAAGAAAATCAAAGAAAACAAGAAGAAAAAGACATGGATTGCCTCCCAAGAAGCGCCTGATTTAACATCGTGGCACGACGCATGTTACCATCACATCACTTTAGATGAAGAAGTGCCACCACATGGCTGTCATCAAATTTTCCAAGATAATGCTTGACCCGGTGCCCATTAACTCTGAAAACATCACCATTTTTGTTCCTTAGATCAAGAGCACCAAATGGGGTCACGAACATAACTTCAAATGGTCCATTCCACTATGACTTGAGCTTACCCGGAAACAGACATAACCAGAAATTGAACAAGAGAACCATATCTCCAACCTTGAACTCCTTACCCCGAGCATATTTGTCGTGAAGGTACTTCATTTTTGTCCTTATAAAAGGATGAACTTGAGTAGGCATGGAATCTAAACTCATCAATCTCATTGAGTTGTTCAACACGAAGATTTGCAGCAACATCCCATTCCAAATTCAACTTCCTCAAAGCCCACATAGCCTTGTGCTCTAACTCAACCAAAAGATGACAAGCTTTTCCAAACACCAACCGATACGGAGACATCCCAATTGGAGTTTTGTTAGCCGTCTAATAAGCCCATAGAGCGTCATCCAACTTTTTCAACCAATCGGTCCTATTTGCATTGACCGTCTTTGACAAGATACTTTTAATTTCTCTGTTGGAGACTTCCACTTGACCACTAGCTTGAGGGTGATAAGGGATAGAAACCTTATGATTGACACCGTACTTAGAAAGCAACGTGTCGAAAGCCTTGTTGCAAAAGTGAGACCCCCCATCACTAATAATCGCACGAGGAGTGCCAAACCTTGTGAATATGCTCTTTTTAAGAAATGCCACAACACTTCGGGCTTCATTGTTTGGCAAATCCACGGCTTCAACCCATTTCGAAACATAATCAACCGCCACGAGAATGTAAGTGTTCCCACAAGAGCTAACAAATGGACCCATGAAATCGATGCCCCAAACATCAAAGATATCCACTTCTAGAATCGCATTGAGCGGCATCTCATCCCTTTTTGATATTCCGCCCGCTCTTTGGCACTTATCACACCTCTTCACCAAATCGCCCACATCTTTGAACAAGGTGGGCCAATAGAATCCACAACTAAGAACTTTCGAGGCGGTCCTCACCCCACCATGATGGCCACCATAGGGTGAAGAATGGAAAGCCTCTAAGATACTCAATTGTTCTTCCTCCGGGACACATCTACGAATCACACCATCCGTGCAAATCTTGAACAAGTATGGCTCATCCCAATAAAAATCCAAGCTATCCCGCTTGAGCTTCTTCCTTTGGTTAGAAGAGAGCTCATACGGGATTATTCCGGTCACAAGGTAATTGGCAACATCGGCAAACCATGGCATATCATTCATTGACACTGCAAGGAGTTGTTCGTCGGGAAATGAATCCATAAGATAAGGTCAAAACTTTTCCATAGCAAACACAATAGCCAACAACTATTTCTCGGTGACTGTATAGTTCCTTTGAGCCTCATTCATGGTCTTGCTTGCGTAATATACCGGATGAAACATCTTGTTCATCATCCCAAAACAGCCCCAACCGCAACGTCACTAGCATCGCACATGAGCTCGAAAGGCAAGCTCCAATTTGTTGCGGTAATGATAAGGGTAGTGGTCAACTTGAGCTTGAGAATCTCAAATTCTTGCATACACCATTCATCGAACACAAACTTTGCATCCTTTTCTAGCAACTTGCACAAGGGGTTTACCACTTTTGAAAAATCTTTTATAAACCTCCGATAAAAACCCACGCGCCCAAGAAAACTCCTCACCCCTTTGACAGAAGTAGGGGGATGAAGCCTCGAAATCACCTCTATCTTGGCTTTATCCACTTTAATTCCTCGCTTCGAGATTTTGTGACCCAACATTATACCCTTTTCTACCATGAAATGGAACTTTTCCCAATTGTGAACAAGGTTGGTGTCTTTACACCGAGACAATACTCTATCCAAATTCTTCAGACACTCATCAAAAGAATCCCCAACCACACTAGAATCATCCATGAAGACCTCCAAGATATCCTCCACCATGTCGGTGAAAATAGCCATGATGCATCGTTGGAAGGTCGTCAGAGCATTACACAATCCGAATGGCATTCGAGAGAAAGCGAATGTGCCATAAGGACATGTAAAAGTTGTTTTCTCTTGGTCCTCCGGGGCAATAAAATTTGATTGTACCCTGAGTAACCATCCAAAAAGCAATAGAAAGCATGCCCCATAAGACGATCTAGCATTTGGTCAAGGAATGGCAATGGGAAATGATCTTTTCGGGTCACCTTGTTTAGCTTCCGGTAATCTATACATACTCTCCACCCGGTGACCATGCGAGTAGGAATGAGTTCATTGTTGTTATTGGTCACCACAGTCATACCACCCTTCTTCGGCACACATTGCACCGGAGAAGTCCAAGAATTGTCAAAAATAGGATAAACCACACCGGTGTCTAACCACTTGATAATCTCTTTCTTCACCACTTCTTGCATCGCCTCATTTAATCTTCTTTGATGCTCCAGGGAAGTCTTTGCATCCTCCTCCAAGATGATTTTGTGCATGCAAAATGCGGGGCTTATTCCTTGAATATCAGGTAGAGTCCATCCAATTGCCCTTTTTTGCTTTTGAAGCACCGCCAAAGTGGCCTCAACCTGCATGTTAGTAAGGCAAGAAGAAAGAATAACTGGTAAAGTAGAGTTTGAACCCAAGAATTCATACCTGAGATGTGGAGGAAGTGGCTTCAACTCCAACACCGGTGGCTCCTCAATTGATGGCTTTATTGGTGGAGTTTTCCGGTTTTCAAGATCCAAAGATAGCTTCCTCGGCTCATAAGAATAAGAGCCCATCCCATGTAGGGCATTGACACATTCCACTCTACTAGCATCATCATTGACATCCATGTTCAAGAGCACTGCTTCAAGAGGATCTTCCACGTTGATCATAGCACTGGTATCATCCACAATCACTGCTATGACAAGGTCTACAAATGAGCATACCTCGGTGCTATTGGGGTGCTTCATAGATTTGCAAACGTGAAAAATGACCTATTCATCTCCCACTCGGAAAGTGAGCTCACCCGCTTCAACATCAACCAATGCCTTCCCCGTTGCAAGGAAAGGTCTGCCCAAGATAATAGGAACCTCATAGTCCACCTCACAATCCAAAATCACAAAGTCGGCCGACAATATGAATTTGTCCACCCAGATAAACACATCATCAATAATGCCCAAAGGTCACTTCATCGATCGATCCGCCATTTGAAATCTCATTGAAGTTGGCCTAGGTTGCCCGATACCCAAAGTTTTGAAAACCGAGTAGGGCATCAAATTGATACTAGCTCCCAAGTCACAAAGAGTTTTGGCAAAATTCGCACTCCCAATGGTGCAAGGAATGGTGAAAGCACCGGGATCTTCAAGCTTCGGGGCCATTGAATGCACTATAGCACTAACTTGGTGAGTCATCTTTATAGTTTTACAATCCATAAAATGCTTCTTTATAGCCAAGTCTTTCACGAATTTTGCATAACCCGACATTTGTTCAAGTGCCTCCACCAGAGGCACATTAATAGATAAGCTATTCATCATGTCAATGAACTTTTTAAACTGATTATCATTCTTCTACTTTGTAAGCCTTTGAGGATAAGGTGGAGGTGGTCTTGGCAAAGGAGCCTTGACTTTTAGCACAACCAGCTCGGCATGTCAATTATGTGTTCCCTAGACAGGTTCATATCATTTTGGATTTCCACCTCTACTTCTTCAATATCAATCCTCACGTCATTGTCCACATTTTCATCAACCACATCTTAAACTACCAAAGGGACTTCGTCCTCTTGCAACTCAACATCATCATCCACGAATTGCTTTTGCTTAGAGGCATTCATATTACCGCCTCTCCCACTTCTTGTTGTGACCGTCATCACATGATTGTTACTCCCACTCTTCGGGTTCACTATCGTATCACTTGGTAGAACACATTTCGGGCAAGTATTTAAAGACTGAGAGATTTGGCCTAATTTCACCTCCAAGATTTGGATAGAGGTGTTGTGAGAAGCCAACTGTGCAACGGAATCTCATCATCTGCTCGAACATCATTTCAATTCTGCTCATATTATTACCAGAAGAACTAGGACCTTGAGAAGGTAAATGGGTGGATTGTTCGATTGTTGGTACATTGGGGGCCTTTGAAAGCCTTGCCCCCGGATGTCTTGGTTTCCATTGTTGTTCCACCTACCTTGATTGTTGTTGTTTCCCCAGTTATTGTTATTTCCATTCCAATTGCCTTGGTTGTTGTTTTGATTACCCCAACTGTTGTTTTGGTTGTTGTTGTTCCAATTACCACCACCTTGTTGTTGATTGCCCCAATTTCCTTGGGGTCGCCATTGTTGGTTTGAAGAGTTGCCTCTACTGCCTTGATAGTTGTTGACATATTGTACCTCCTCACTTTGGTCATCATAACCATAATTTTGACACCCATCATATTCATCAACAAATTGCTCAGAATTTCCTTGATTTTGTTGTCTCCTTTGCCTTCTCTTGTTGACAAGCATACTAACACCCTCCATGGCATTCACTTGGCGAAGATTCTGAACTTGTTGCAACTGTGCCTTAGCCAATTGATTCATCATAGTAGTAAGCTCAGCTATCGCTTGCCCGTGATCATATAATTCCTTGAGCAAATGGATAACAGTAGGGTCACCTTGAGGCACATTTTCTCTACTCTGCCATGCTAAAGAAGTGTCCGCCATTTCATCAGGTACATCACATGCCTCCTCATAAGAAAGCTTCATAAAATTGCCCCCAGCCAATTGGTTAACAATGCATTGATTTGTAGTATTTATGCCCCGGTATAAAGTTTGTTGGATCATGGCCTCAGTCATATCATTATTTGGGCATTCTTTCACCATCGTTCTAAACCGCTCCCAAATCTCATGCAAAGGTTCCGTTAGCTCTTGCTTGAAGGCTAATATTTCGTCTCGAAGTGCCACCATATGACTAGGAGAGAAGCATTTGGCAATAAACTTATCCTCCAACTCATCCCAAGTTGTGATGGAATGGTTGGGGAGTCTCTTGAGCTAATCCAATGCCTTTCCCCGAAGTGAGAACGGGAAAAGTCTCAATTTCAACGCATCCTCGGAAACATTCATCTGTTTGCTCCCCCAGCATGTATCTACGAACCCCTTGAGATGTTTGTTGGGATTTTGATTTGCAGCGCCCATGAAGTACCCACACTGATCAAGTAAAGTCAACATCACATTGGTTATCTGAAAGTTGCCCGCCCGAATTCGGGGTGGGACAATAGCACTTGCATAGCCCTGGTTCAGTAATACTCTTGGAGCCACTCTTGGAGGAACCAGGGGAGGGTCTGAAATATTGTTATTTGGATTAGCATTGGCATTCCGACCTCTCTGTTGACCTTGAGGTGCAAGAGGCACCTCATCTTGCTCAAGATCATCTACCTCCTCCCCCACTATCATGTTTCCAAGAGAATCATTAGCATTGTTTAAAGCTATGTTGGTACCTGAGTAATGACACGAACAAGTAACAAAGAATGAAAGAAGAACATTACACAAAACTAACTAAATAGATAGACAAAATTGTTAGCTCCCCGACAACGACGCCAAAAAGTGATCGCTGCCAACTCCAAACTACTAAAAAGTAGGAAGAGAGGGTCGCAATAGCTTTTACTCAATATGAGGGTCGGGATTGATTTCCACAGGGAGTTAGGAATGGAGTCGAGTATCTATCTAGACTAGAGTCGTGTAATTGTTCCAAATTTCACTTCCAAACATCTTTTGGATTTTCTTTAACAAACTAATATTATCAATTAATAATTAGAACTAAATTATGGTAATAAGAAAATTGCTAGAGTTGAATCTAATGGGAAGAAAGGCACTAGGGTAGTGACTTTCACCTAGGTGGCTAATTGACGGGTAAATGCTTCTAAGGTTCGATTGACATGTTTGGGGAAATATGCTATGGCCGTTGCATAATTTTACCCACTCTCACACCTCTCGGTAGAGAGAGTAATTTTGCCCAATTGACTCTCTCAAGACTGAATGGGTAGGCAAATTAGCTCAAACAACTAGGGTTCAAGTCGGGTAATTACTCTCTCGAGGTTTAACCCTTTAATTGAGACTATAATTTCTCTTGAGTTCATCCCAATTCCTTATTAGGTCAATATTAGAGACTTAGGCTCTCTTTCTCAAGAAGAGCTAAGTCAACCTAGCACAAACCAGTGTTTGCAACCACCAATTCATAGATTAAACCATAATACTATCCCAAATAGCAAACTCATAGTCAATCTAACCCTAGCTGGAATCACCCATCAATTACCCACACTAGGGTTGAGCCACAACCCTAGCTAATGGGTTTAGCTACTCATGCTTAAAGAAGAAAATAGAGAAATAGGTGAAGAACAAGACATATTAATTAAAAGCTAAAGTAAATACAAAGATTCAGTGATAAAAACTAAGTAAAAATGCCCAAAATGGCTACAGATGGTCTTCTCACGAGCACACCTCTGTTCAGAAAATAGTTGATAACCTAAAAAGATAAAATGTTCTATTTATACTAGGGTAGAAAAACTGGACAAAAATACCCCTATGGGGTCAATGCGGGCCGCATAAAATGGACCGCGGACGCACTAGGCTCTCTGAACTTGGGCTCCACGGACCGCGTAGAATGGACCGCGGCCATAGAGGTAGCTGGCGCAGTCCGCACAATCATGACCGCGGACCACATGGCTTGAACTTTAGCATTTTCCATCTCTTTGAATCTCTCTTCTGCGGACACACAAAAAGATAGCGCGGCCGCGGAACCTTCACCGTGAATTGTGTATTGCAGCCGTGTTATCTGAAACCCATTTTTGCCAACTCTCTGAATCTCTCTTTCGCAGACCGCACAAAAAGGTAGTGCGGCCACGGAACCTTCACCGCGGACCGCGCAATGTGTACTGCGGCTGCGTTGCCTGAAGCCTGGTTTTGCCATCTCTCTTAATCACCTAGTGCGGCCGCATTCGACTTTGTGCGGTCCGCACTAGGCTTGTTTGTCCTCAGTTTACTTTGTCTTTGATACTTGAGCAGGTTTCACTTCTTTTTAGCCGATCTTTGACATTTCGTCACTTTGTCGATCAAACCTGCAATCAAGCACAGCTTATGAGCCTTTTGAGACTATTTTGTAATAATTTATAATCAAAGCATAAGCAAGAATGAGCATGAAACACGTTAAATTCCCTAGTTATCAGTGAGTTGAGCAATAAACCTGTTGATATAGTTCAGCCTCCCTAACAAACTCATTACTTCGGTCTTGCTCCTCGGCGGTGGTAACTCTTGGATAGCTTTGATCTTTGACGGATCCAATTCAATGCCCTGTCAGATGACTATAAAGCCCAACAGTTTCCCTGATGGAATACCAAATGCGCACTTCGCAGGATTTAGCTTAAGATCGTACCTGTGGAGCCTTTGGAAAAACTTTCTCAAATCTCTGACGTGGTCAGACTGCTTCCTGGACTTTATGATCACATCATCCACATAAACCTCGATCTCCTTGTGTATCATGTCATGGAACACAATAGTCATTGCCCTCATGTAGGTTGCCCCAGCATTTTTCAAACCGAAAGGCATTACCCGGTAACAATAAGTCCCCAATGGTGTGATAAATGCTGTCTTTTATGCATCCTCCCCATCCATCAAAATCTGGTGGTATCCCGCATAGCAATCCACAAAAGAACCGATCTCATGTTTAGCACAATTGTCAATCAGAATGTGGATATTTAGCAATGGAAAATTATCCTTTGAACTTGCTTTGTTGAGATCATGGTAATCAACACAAACTCTGGTCTTGCCATCCTTCTTTGGCACTAAAACAACATTAGCTAACCAAGTGGGATATCGTGTGACCCGAATGACCTTTGCGTCCAACTGTTTGGTGATTTCTTCCTTAATCTTCACACTCAAGTCAGTTTTAAACTTTCTCAACTTCTGCTTGATGGGAGGGAACGCCGGGTTAGTGGGCAATTTGTGAACCACCAAGTCAGTTCTTAGACCTGGCATGTTGTGATATGACCATGAAAAAATATCTTTATATTTAAATAGTGCTTTAATTATCTCTTCCCTGATTTGCGGTTCAAGATGGACACTCATCTCAATTTCTCTGACATTATCTGGGTCCCCTAAATTGATTGCTTCCGTATCATTCAGGTCAGGCTTGGGTTTTTCCTTCAAAATAATTTAATTCCTTACTAATCTCTTCAAAGGCCTCATCCCCATCATATTCTGATTCATCATGACACTCTATTTCTTGAAATATTATTTTAGAATTAGATTGACTTTTAAGACTGGGCCGAAGATTCCTCATGCATGTCATGTCATTGAAACCAGCATAAAAAGAACTGTACAGGGAAGAAAAGAAAAACAAAAATAAAGTTATCAAAAATGATGGAAAAAGGAAATTGCATATTATTGAAATTAAAAGATAACAGGGTTTGCACATCCAAACGAACGAAAAATAAAATCTGAATTACAACATGGAATAATCCAGATAAACTGATAGAAAATCAAAGCAAACTACCAAAACTCCTTCCGGGTAGGGAAAGGAGTAGCCTTCCAATTGTTAAGCTTTACATTCGGCCCGACAAACTGCACATCTGCTTTGCTAGAACCTTCTCCAACTTCTACCGTGTTCACATCATTGAACATCCTCTGGAACCTTTCAATTAACTCTTCATCAATGTCAACCACATAACTTGGAACTATTGTCACTGGGCGTTTCCTAGCACCAGGCTTGACACAAGACCTGGAGAGGCACGGGATAGGCTTTGGAAGTGTCCACGCCCTCTGTTTCAACTTTCTAGCCCTTTTCACATTTGCCGATGTAGGTTTGAATCCCAAACCGAACGTACCCAAGTTTTCAAGGAGTGACATTGGTTGTATGATCTGCATAGATGCACCCAGACCTTTACTAGGCACAAAACCATTTTTCAGCATTTCAAAGGCCATTATGACTGATGCGGAGGTTACCTTTGGAATTGGAACGCATTTCCCTTATAGAATTTTCTCGACCGACATTGTTTCAAAAACCTGATAGACCCACGGCCCTTTGTCATCTTCAACCTCAATGAACGGGACAACAGCATCACTGTGAGCACACAAATTATCCTCGCCATGCATGACGATCTCCTGTCTATCCCATTCGAACTTGACCATCTGGTGCAGAGTGGACGGGACTGCTTTGGCGGAATGAATCCAAGGTCGACCTAACAACAAATTGTAGGATACGGCTACGTCCAGCACCTAGAACTCTATGGTGAATTCCACCGGTCCTATTGTCAACTCAAGCACTATATCACCAACTGAATGTTTCCCTCCACCGTTAAATCCCCGAAAGAAGATGTTGTTCTTGTGAATCCTCTCATCATCCACTTTCAACTTGTTCAGAGTAGAGAAAGGGAAAATGTTTGCACTAGAACCATTGTCAACCAATACCCTGGTAACCACAGAATCTTCACATTTTACCATAAGATAAAGAGCTCTGTTGTGCTCAGTACCTTCTACAAGCAACTCATCATCAGAGAAAGTGACCCTGTTCGCCTCAAATATTTTGTTGGCGATCTTTTCCAAATAGCTTACTGAAATTTTGTCGGGAACATGAGCCTCGTTCAGAATTTTCATCAAGGCCCGACGATGCTCATCTGAGTGGATTAACAATGACAATAGTGAAATCTGAGCAGGCGTCTTTCTCAACTGCTCCATGATGGAATAGTCTTATACCTTCATTTTTCTCAGAAACTCCTCTGCCTCTTCTTCAGCCATTGTTTTTTTCACTAGAACTGGGTTATCTCTGGAGTTTTTAGCTTTCCTTAACTCTTCCAGGGCATAGCATCTCCTCGAACGAGTTAGTCCATGGGCCTCATTGACTTCTTCTTTCACTTCCCTTCCCTTGTAGGTCACTATCACCCATTCATAGTTCCACGGGATAGCCTTGCTGTTGACTATCGACAACTGGGTTACAGGCTTGATGATGACAGGATCTGTACGGGCACCCTTTACAATTATGATAGGCTTGCTCGCCACTTCTGGCACAACCACTTTTGACTTTTCTTGTTTTGCTAAAATATCACTTGGGGACCCTTCCTTGACTACCGCAGATGGTTCATTGTTTGTCCCGCTCAACTTGTTCACTGATCCTTCAACCACGGGTTTTTTGACTGGCTTGACCTCACTAGACCGAATCATCATAACAGTCTGTGAAGGCTTCTTGGGCTCCCCTCCTTTATGTACTATCTCGATCATGTTTGTTCCTTGATGGGTTGGCAATGGGTTTTGGTTGATGTTGGGTGCCTCTGGAGTTTGGACTTCAATCCAGTTTGTGTCAATGAGCTCCTAGATGGCATTTTCAAGTGCCAGCACTTCTCCATATCATGACCTAGAGTACCAGAACAATATTCACAGTTTACAGAGTAATCAAGATTATTTGGAGAAGGGTTTGGCAATTTTGACTCAATTGGCCTCAGCATATCCAATTGCCTCAATCTGTGGAACAAATTGGTATAAGACTCCCCCAATGGGGTAAAGGTTTTCTTCCGCTGCATCCTCTCATTTTTAAATGCTGGATTGGGTCGAAAACCTGGGCCGGTAGGGTTTCGGTAGGCTCGTGGGGGTAGGTAAGCATTTTGTGGAGCTGGGTAGGTGTTTTGTGGGGCTAGGTATGCCATTGTACGTAAGCAGGAGGTTAAGTATATATTTGGGCATGGTGGATAGAAATATGACGGTCTGGTGATGGGAAATAATACTGGGGTGGATTTTGGGTGTAGGTCTAGTGGTGGGGTCGAGTCTGAGTATAATGGTGTGATGCGCCCCTAGGTCCAAATCATGATCCTGAATCAATTATTGCCTCATCTTCTTTCTCCTTCTTTTTGATCACTCCCCCAGTACCATTTTAAATATCTTGGGTAGTTGCCTTAATAGCCAAGTAACTCATGATTTTGTTTGATTTAAGCCCTTCTTCCACCATGCCACCTGTCACACCTCCTTTTCACATACCCGAGGGGGTACGTAGGGAGTTTTTTCCAATTAAAGGACAATCGTAACGGGATTTATTTATTTATTTCAGAGTCGCCACTTGGGAGATTTAGGGTGTCCCAAGTCACCAATTTTAATCCCGAATCGAGGAAAAGAATGACTCTGTTTAACAGTCTGCGCACCAGAAATCTGGATAAGGAATTCTGTTAACCCGGGAGAAGGTGTTAGGCATTCCCGAGTTCCGTGGTTCTAGCACGGTCGCTCAACTGTTATATTCGGCTTGATTATCTGATTTTATACAAATAAGAACTTATGTGCAAATTTTATCTTTTTATCGCTTTCATAATTGTTATTATTATTTTTACAAGAATGTGAACATCGTTTAAAAATATGTCTTTGGATTGCGTCACATAAAATGCACCCGCGATCCAGAACGTATTTTTATTTAATGTTTTAGTATTTGGATTTGGGTCACATAAATGCGCACCCGTGTTTAAGAATGTATTATTATTAAATCATGCCTAAAGCGATTAGCGTATTATTATTTATGGGTAAGACTGTGGAATTCACTAAACAGTCCATCCCGAATTCTAAATACTCAATTAAATATTTATTGAGGGCCCCACAATTTTGTATTTTTTATTCGGCGAGGCTCGTCTCATTTATTTTAAAAGACAATCCTAAAATGCCTACATTATTCTCTATTAAATTTGTCTCTACAAAATAAAATAAAAAACGTCTTAATTTATTTACAGGCTGAATTTGACCAATAATATTTAATTAAACAACATTCTTCCAAGTTCCAAAATGGTCTATTTTGATAAACTAACGTGTTTTTTGAGACATGATAATCATCCAACAATAGCGAATTAACTAGACGAAGTTACTACACCATTTATTTATTTTTAGGCAATATATAGGTAGTTCGTCCGTTAAGCTATCATCCGAAGTTTCACTATATGTATTAAATATCTACATGATTCTGATTTTTTGCAAGCTAAATAATTTATACAAACAAAATTCAGAATATAATTGAATATAATTCAGAATTTCAACTCTTCATTTTTTTGTATTCATGCTTCATATTTCGGATTACAATAACCAGCTTTTCAGTTGTGTACCTGATATTGGAAGCAAAAGAAAATGAAGATGAGAATCAGCAGCGGTAATAACAGTACAACATAGCAGCAACAATCCAACAACAGTAACAACCCAGGAACAGAGTTTGCAAACCGGTGGAGTATTAATCCCAAAACAAAGCTTCAAGCTTTGATGACACAACAACAATTAATGCTAATTTCAAACAATGAAAGAAAGCAGAAGATTTTTTTTAGTTTTTTTTATTTGGAAGTTTAAATATTTTTTCGGAATTTTCTCTCTCTTAAATGTTCAACCCTTTTTTCTCTCTCTTATTCTCTTTCTGTCAGATTTTTTCCTCTCTATCTGTATTTTTTCCCGTCTGTCTGTCCTTTTATCTGATTTCAAGACTTCTACTTACATCCCATCCCATAAATCTTTTAATCAATTAAAATCAACCCATTTTCTCTACCAAACCCATTATCTTCCCACTCATCCTCATTACATTAAATAAATATATCACACCACCCCATTATATTTTGTCCCCCATACCTAAAATAAACAAATACAAGATTCCCCCACACTAAAATTTGTCTTGTCCCCCCTTTATATTAAATAACTATAACACAACCCACCCCATTTCATTTTGTCCCCCATGATTCACATAAAAAATTACAAAATGTACAATCCTAAACTACCCCTCCGACCTTACTGAAATTACCAAACTACCCCTGAACGTACTGCAAATTACCAAACTACCCCATCAGCTATAACAAATCAATTAATCACACTCAACCAAAATATAGCCAATATGACCAATTTCTACATAAATTCAAACAACAAATCTCATGAACATGATTTCTTCAACATTTCAACAACAAATCACATGAACATGATTGAACAACAAAGAACAACTAAAAATTTGATTGAACAATATTTTTAGCAACAAACCTATTTTCAGATTCAACAACAACAAACAAGTATATTCAAATTTCTAAATTCAATAATATTGAACTTAAAATCAACTCTAACAACATTACAACAACAATTCCTATATTAAACTTAAACAAGATTATGAAACAAATTCAAGAAATAATCATAAATGATAAACAAGAAATCAAACTATACAAATTTCGGATTCAAGATCAACCAAACATAATATGAACATGAATTAAATCTAAAAATAAAAACGACGGATTCAAATGATTAAAACCAACATACTTCCCTATTACAACTAAATTCTTTTAGGCAAATAACAAAACAAAACCTAAGAAGAAACAGTTATGAATTTAAACTTGAACTTAACAATATTAACAATTTCTGGAAAATACATAAAATACATGAAACAAATTGAAGAAACAATTAATTAAACTTCAATTTGTATCTAACTAACATTAAACTAACAACATTTACCTAAACAATAAAACAAACATGAAATAAACATGAAAAAAAACTAATTAAATTTCCATTTAAAATCTGAAATTAATTCAACAAAACACATGAACAAACTAAAAAATTATTTCAACGACGAACAAACAAAACAAGAATTGAATCATTTAACGATTTTGGATCCGGAAAATATCAAACAAAAATATGGACAAAAATAAAACTTAGAACAACTAACCGATTCAAAACAACGACGAAGAAACGAAGAAGACGAAGGAGAAACAACGTTTGGTTGTAGCAGAAGCCACAACAATGGAGGACAAAGAAGCAGCAGCACGGCGAAGGATATGACGTGAAGCAGCAGCAGCCTGAAGCAGCGAGCAGCAGCACGACGCGGACAGCAATGGACGACGACATGGTCGACGTCGAAGCTCGTCCATGGCTGGACATAGTAGAAGGCAGAAGAAGCTGGAACGCAGCAATGACAGTGGCAGCAGCTGGAAGAAAATGAAGCAGCAGTGGCATGACGACGATAGTCGTTTGGAGCGAAGAACGAAGAAGAGCAGCCGCTGCGTGTGTGCTTTTTCTGTTGTGTATGTGTGTGTATGTGTTGACGTGTGTGTGTGGCATGAGGGTGAGGGGGAAAGGGCAGCCATGGAAGGGGGGGAAACCATGGGAGGGGAGCTTGAGGAAGAAGAAGAAAGAGAGAAAGAGAAAGGGGGGGGGGGGGGGCGGGTAGTTTAGGTTAGTTTTTTAGGGTTTTTCATTTTTTTGTTTTTTTTGAAATGTGAGATAATAGGGGTGTTGGGTTATGGGGTTATGGACCAGGTCGACCCGGTTTGAAATGGACCGGGTCATGGGGAAGATTGGACAATTATTTGGGCTTGGGGTTGAAATTTGAAGAATGGCCCAATCCGATTTTTCTTTATATTTTTGCTCTTTTTCTTCTTTTATTTTTCTAGAACTAAATTATAAAAATACTTAAATTATTATTAAGAACTAAATTAAGTTATAAAAGCGCAAATTAATTCCCAATAACAATTAACGCATAATTAAGTAGTAATTAAGCATAAAATTGTATATTTGGACATTAAATGCTAAAAATGCAAACGATGCCTATTTTTGTAATTTTATTTTTTTGTAAAACAAACTTAATTACTAACAATTGTAGGATTAAATCCTACATGCAAAATGCGACATTTTTTATATTTTTATTAATTTAACAAATAAACATGCACATACAAACATACAAATAATTACACAAAAATACCACAAAATTGCGCACCAAGGAAAATCATTTTATTTTTTTAAAATTTTTGGGAGTAATTATCATATAGGGCAAAAATCACGTGCTTACAGCTGCCCCTCTTTGCCCGAAGACACGAAGAGTTTTCGTGCAAAGATAAAGCGAGCGATTTTTGCCCATCCGAGTACTCCGTGTGAAGCATTTTTTTGAAAAAGATTTGACCGAACCTTTGCTTCAAAGGTTTCCTACATATCCTGGGCTAAACAAGAATCAGATCAATGTAGTTCGGGAAATTTTGGTAGCTGGGACTACCGTGGGACTGCCATGTTACTGTTGTTGCATGCTATTACCACTGCTTACCGATCTCCTTGTTACACCGTGCTTAAAAGAAAACAAGAATCTAGGCTAGACTGCAATTTGTTCCTGTTGCCTTGCTTTCTTGTCTGTTTGCGTTTCTTCTAGTGCTTTTCTTCTGATGCTTTTCTCCCTTTTGACACATGCACTTGGGTTTGTGCTGGGACCTCTTGTTGCAACCTTTTGCTTCCCGGTGCCGGAGAATTTTATTGTTTCCTACTGGGGATTCCTATTGTAACCCTCTGTTTTATTGTTCTCTGACTTGATCTTGAAATGTATGCCTCTGTTGTATGGGCGGGCTCCCAACTTCAATACTTGAAATGAAAAGACTGAAATGTATTCCTCTGTTATATGGGCGGGCTCCCAACTTCAACACTTGAAATGAAAATACTGAAATGTATTCCTCTGTTCTGTGAGCGGGCTCCCAACTTCAACGCTTGAAATGAAAAGACTGAATGTATGCCTCTGTTCTATGGGCGGGCTCCCAACTTCAACACTTGAAATGAAAAGACTGAATGTATGCCTCTGTTCTATGGGCGGGCTCCCAACTTCAACACTTGCAATGTATTCCTCTGTTATATGGGCGGGCTCCCAACTTCAACGCTTGAAATGTAAAGACTGAAATGTATTCCTCTGTTATATGCGCGGGCTCCCAACTTCAATGCTTGAAATGTAAAGACTGAAATGTAAGCCTCTGTTCTCCAGGCGGACTCCTGATTGCTAAATTTGAAATGGAATGTCTCTATTCTCCAGGCGGACTCCTGACTTTTAAAATTTAAACTGTATGTCTCTGTTCTTCAGGCAGACTCCTGACATCAAACTTGAAAAGTATGTCTCTGTTCTCCAGGCGGACTCCTGATTTCAACAACAACTTAGGAGGAAATGCCTCTCCTATGGGTAAAAACAAACTTATGAGGAAATGCATCTCCTATTGGTGAAACTAAACTTAGGAGAAAATGCCTCTCTTATTGGTTCAACAACAACTTAGGAGGAAATGCCTCTCCTATGGGTAAAAACAAATTTAGGAGGAAATGCATCTCCTATGGGTGAAACTAAACTTAGGAGGAAATGCCTCTCCTATTGGTTCAACAACAACTTAGGAGGAAATGTTTCTCCTATGGGTAAAAACAAACTTAGGAGGAAATGCATCTCCTATGGGTGAAACTAAAACAAACTTAGGAGGAAATGCATCTCCTATGGGTAAAACTAAACTTAGGAGGAAATGCGTCTCCTATGGGTAAAAGTAAACTTAGGAGGAAATGCATCTCCTATGGGTGAAACTAAACTTAGGAGGAAATGCCTCTCCTATGGGTGAAACTAAAACAAACTTAGGAGGAAATGCATCTCCTTTGGGTAAAACTAAACTTAGGAGGAAATGCGTCTCCTATGGGCAAAAGTAAACTTAGGAGGAAAAGCATCTCCTATGGGTGAAACTAAACTTAGGAGGAAATGCCTCTCCTATGGGTAAAAATTAAACTTAGGAGGAAATGCTTCTCCTATGGGTGAAACTAAACTTAGGAGGAAATGCCTCTCCTATTGGTTCAACAACAACTTAGGAGGAAATGTCTCTCCTATGGGTAAAAACAAACTTAGGAGGAAATGCATCTCCTATGGGTGAAACTAAAACAAACTTAGGAGGAAATGCATCTCCTATGGGTAAAACTAAACTTAGGAGGAAATGCGTCTCCTATGGGTAAAAGTAAACTTAGGAGGAAATGCATCTCCTATGGGTAAAAAAACAAACTTAGGAGGAAATGCCTCTCCTATGGGTGAAACTAAACTTAGGAGGAAATGCCTCTCCTATGGGTAAAAACTAAACTTAGTAGGAAATGCCTCTCCTATGGGTGAAACTAAACTTAGGAGGAAATGCCTCTCGTATGGGTAAAAACAAACTTAGGAGGAAATGCCTCTCCTATGGGTAAAAACAAACTTAGGAGGAAATGCATCTCCTATGGGTAAAAGTAAACTTAGGAGAAAATGCATCTCCTATGGGGTGAAACTAAAACAAACTTAGGAGGAAATGCATCTCCTATGGGTAAAAACTAAACTTAGGAGGAAATGCGTCTCCTATGGGTGAACCATTTCATTCTTCCTGAATTATTTACTTACCTGTGTTATCTTCCCTCGAAACTGTTGGAGATTATTTTGATGGGGATGACTTTTCCTTTTCTTCCTTACCCACTCTGGGTTGCCCGAAACTCTGTCGAGGATGCTTCTACATCTCGATGATCCACTGGGGATAACACTGCTGTGGATAACTCTGCTGAGTAAATATGTTATCTTACTCCTTCCAAAATTACTTCCTTTTGAGTAGGATGTTTCATTCCTCTGCAAACTACTTCCATTTTTTTCTTTTTTTTTTCTTTTTTTTTCTTGTTTTTTCTTTTTTTTTAAAATGAAAAGATTGAATGTATTCCTCTGTTATATGGGCGGACTCCCAACTTCAACCAACAAATCACCATTCTGTTC
Organism: Nicotiana tabacum; assembly: GCF_000715075.1. NCBI lineage: Eukaryota > Viridiplantae > Streptophyta > Magnoliopsida > Solanales > Solanaceae > Nicotiana > Nicotiana tabacum. The sequence continues at coordinate 120,614,716 of NC_134086.1, read as the reverse complement.
TTCAAGGGGGCTCCTAACTTCAACCAATAATGTCAAAAATAAAACGTCATTCTGTTTTTCAGGGGGGGCTCCTGATTACTTAAAATTTGAATTGTATTCTCTTATTTTCCAGGTGGGCTCCTGATTGCTGATACTTCCATTGTATTCCCTTATTCTCCAGGTGGGCTCCTGATTGCTGATACTTCAACTGCTCTTCCTTGTTCTCCAGGTGGACGCCTGATTGCTAATACTCCAACTGCTCTTCCTTGTTCTCCAGGTGGACGCCTGATTGCTGGGGATAATACTACTGGGGAAGTCTCCTTTCTTCCCCTCCTTCAAATTCAATTTTTTTTTCAACACTGCTGGGGATAAAAGTGTTATCTTCTCGGGATAACGTTGTTGAGGATAACGTTGCTGGGGAATTTTATCCCTTCAAATCGATGCTTCATTCTTCTGGAAGCTGCTGGGGATGATAATGGCTTTTTGCTTTTCTGAGTACAAGTGTCATCCCTTTATTCTATCTGCTGGGGAATACTTCCTCCATTGAAACTTATTATGTTGGGGCAACACTGGTTCAAACACCACTTCCCTTGAGACTGGTGGTATCTTTATTCTTCCTCGAATGGGTACCTGACTTCCAGAAAATTTTCTAAATGAAAGGAAAATTTTCTGCCCCAGTTTGACAGTCTCCCTTATGGCATGCATTTCTGTCATCAATGCCATTTCCTTTACCTGTTTCAAATCAAACAAAATTTGTTAGCTTAAAACGTGGTGGTTGGTTGTGATACTCCTCCTGGGATGGCTTTTCCTTTTCTCCTTTCTTGCTCTGCGCTCCACAACTTGTTGGGGATGATATTATTTGCTGGGGATAATCCCTTTCTGCTGGGAATATTCCTCTTCTTTTGTGGCATAGCTCGGAAACTTGCATTTTTCCGACCTTTTAGTCTCGCATGAATTTCTCCAAATCATGCTCACTGCTTTCCTTTCTTTGTTCATGGGCCTTGGCCTTGAGGTTTATAACCTTGGTTTTGGCAAGGATATCCCTCTTGACACTCGTCAATCCTTTTGTCAATTCCCTTTTGCTGGGGATATCTTTTTTGACACTGGCCTTGCGCTTGTTCCTTTCTGACTATACCACTTGGATGTACTAGCCAGATCTCATCTTGCATAATTGGAAAGCTGATGGCCTATTTTGAAATCATTTCCCACTGGTTCTGACCAAACAGACTCTACTAAGGATTTTTCTATGAAAGGAAAAGATAAAAGGGAACAGAATAAAAGACAAATGAAAAAGATGACTCTGTAACAAAAGAAACTATAAATAAAAACCTATCAAACGCAGACACCGACTCTAATGGTCATGGAATGCATATGTGGCCTATCCTCCGTCGTCAATCGTCTTTCAAGACCTTCAATTGGCAATTCCACATCTGATTCTCAATCTTATTCGACTTGTAGCGCCCGAAGGGTTTTCACTATCAAGTCTCTCTCATTTTGGTTTTTCTCTCAGCTTTCATCGCCTTATGGTGTCCGTGAAGATTTTCACCGATAAGACTCTCTCATTTGTATCACTTTCCAGCTGGGGATTTGGAGTGTTGCCGGTATGACTCTCTCTGCTGGAGATTAGAGTCCTTTCTGCTGTGGAACAGAATGTTATGTTCGCCGGTAAGACTCTCATTTGTCTGACTTGGCATCTTTTGCAGACTGGTCAGAAGGTCTTTCTTTGGACCGTAATGTGGGTTTTTGGACAGGCTAGAAAGAAAGGGTATTAAAGGCTCAAAAACAAATCAAATTTGGGGTTCAAAATTACAACCTTCGAAATCATATTTGTTTACAACAAGCGCAACCCTTGCCCCAGTTTCTTGCTTGGGGATTATTTATTATTATATTTTTTTATTACACCATGTACACTGTGACCATTGTGGCCATTATGCACCCTATGACCGAGCCGTGAAACGCCTACGTATCATCTTTGAGGAATCAGGTCAAACGTAGTTCCCAATTCCTCTGTTTTCATTTGACTTCCTTTTTTTTTTGTTATCATTTTTCTCTTCTTCTTTTTTTTTCGTTTTTTTTTTATTTTTTTTCTTTACCTTCCAGGCTTGTATTTCCTAGTCGTTGCTATTGATTCCGAACGAGGGGTATGAAAGAAAATAAATAAGGCTCAAAGGGGGGTAACAAAGGATAAAATGTTTAGATAGCAGAACAAAATGTCTTCGTCATTCCAGTCTTCAAAACATGCCAAGCGCAAACAACACAATTGATCATAGATTTATAGTCTCTTCCGATGGTGCTGGACTTGACAATTATGTTAAACACTTGCTTTTTTATTTGTCATTTCTAAAGCACCGTTGGGCGACACTCTCACTCTTATGAACGACCCTCATGCCAATTTGGCGAATCTTGCATTTAACGATTTTCTTTATTTTTTACATGCCCCAGTTCCACATGACTCGGGCTTCAAATAATCTCAAACTGTTCTTATTTCCTTTAAATGTTCTGATTGCCTTTCCGGGGTTTTATGATTAACTTTAAAGACTAGGCCCAAACTGTGTGCGCATGTCATGTTACTAGAATCGGCGCTGAACAAAATGATAAAAGGATCAAACAAAAAGATGAATGGAAATAAAAAGGACCGGATTTTGCATTAGATTACCGGTGAAATGGTTTGAATGACAAGACAAACAAAACAAACCAGAATAAAATTTTAAACAAACTGGACAAAACTTAAACAGACCGCTATGACGAAATGAAAAGATAAGAAGGTTTGACACAAGACAATATCCGGATTACAACCCTAAGAATAATCCATACAACAGAAATGACAACAAAATACGCCACCACAAGCTTCTCTCTTGCTAACCAAGGAACGGATCGTCCTCCTACTTTATCAAAATTGGCATCTTAGCCACTGAGCTTCGCATCAGTATTGTCCAGACCATTGCCAGCTTCAATATCATCAACTTTAGTCAACAAGTCCTAATAGGATTCGAGTGCTTCTGTTATCAGGTCTGATCCCCACAAAGTGTGCTTTTGGGTCTTGTATTTCCGGCTTACCACAAACCAACCACCTTAACTTTCTTTGTGATTCAAAACAAAATAGGTTAGAATGGACTCAGTCGGTCCTCATTATTAACAACATCTTTTCCTCTTCTTTTTTTCATTTTCTTTTTCATTTTTTTTTCGATTTTTTTTCTTCATTTTTTCTTTTCTTTTTATTTTCGATTTTTCTCATTTTTTGTTGTGGTCGAATCTTATGGAGATTGCCTACGTATCATGACCCCGCATGAATCAGACCGAGCGTAGTTCGTGACCAATAAAGATAAGCAATACTCAACATTTTTTTTTAATTTTCATATTAAAACAAACTGGGTTTCAAAGGTTTAAAGATGACCTACAAACTTGAAAATCAAACAACCCGCATATTCTAATCAAAAGATTTACAAACTCAAAAACAAACGGCCAGCTTCCTTTCCCCGTTTGTCAAATGCAACCAAACGGCTATTTTTGCAAATGTCGCCCCTTCCAATTCTCACATGAATTTTGAGGCCGGGGAGGATTATTTTATGACACTTTACCAACTTGTCCATTCTTTTACAAAAATAACCTTTCGACAACTGAAAGATACTCTAAGGCTATTTCGGCAAGAACGATTTAAGACGCGGCCGAAGCTGGCTCGGCTTATTATGAAAAAATTCAAACGGTATTCACCTGACCGCCGACTCTTTGTTTTTTTTCTTTTAAAATTATAATAAAAACCTGGTGTTGCAAACACGGCCCTTCAACGTCTCGGGGACGAAGATTTATAGGGTTGTGTGGGTCAACTAGACCAAAAATCCTAAACATGACCCAAAAGTGGTTGTTTATGCAAAGTCAGCCTTCCGGCGTCCCCTTCGGGAACATTCGGCTATGTCTTGATAAAACAGCGTAACCCGACTTCTTAGAAATTTGACATATATATTTTTGCTGTTTATTTTTGTAAAAGGGGAAGTTGGACATCACCCGACTTATTTATGACAATATTAAAAATTTTGACATGTTTTTTTTTGTTTTTTTTTTGTTTTTTTTGGCTTTTTTAGAAAAAGGGGGGTTGGACCCGATGAGGGTTGTCTACGTATCTCACATCCGGTGAGAATCAAACCCGCGTAGTTCGGGCAAATTAACCGAACTATTTTAAAACATGACTCTTTTCCATTTTTATTTTTTCCTGGCAAGATAATCTATTTTCCTTTTCTATTTTTTTGAAATAGACAAAATAACGATTATTTTTCCATTTTCAACAAACAATAAAAAAATCTATTTTTCCAAAAATAAAAGACTCTTTTTTTTCTATATTTTTTAGTAAAACAAAATAAAATATTTTCCTTTTTTTTCAAAATTTCGGCAGAGTTTCGCCAGTAATTGGTCATTGATTTTTTTCTAAAATAATCAATTAACTCGTTAACTGATATATTCTTTTTCCTCTTTTTTTATCCTTCAATTTTCCAACATTCCCGAGATTCAGAAACCGGTCAACATGCAAGTTCGAAACAAATATATGTACAGAGCAAGTAGGATGCATCAGAATGGTCTTTTCATTTCAGGTTGCTAGTCCTAGACGGACCCAACCTCTGTGTTGAGTCCCCTAAGTCAAATGCTATGTGATGCAAATAAGCGTTCCTACTAGGGATCCGGCATGAGGTTTCGTTATACTAGGTTTATAACCTGGGTATATGTTCTACACTTTGTACCCGAGCGGACAACTCGAGTCGAGGAGGGGGCAACTTACCGGGAACCAAAAGGCCATCCGGCTTCGTAACTTATCCGTCCTCTTTCTTATTTCAGGTATTGACACTAACAGAATAGGGAGCCTCGACCAGCGAGCTTCTCCCCGGAGGTAAGAAGAGAAGGGTTTCGGCACAGTTTATATACAGTTCAGATAATATCAAAGCGGTAAAAGACAACATTTAGTATGTTATGTCAGAACATGCAATATATATCAAATAATAAAGCCAAATATAACAATTATTCTAAGCTCGAATTCTTGAACCCTGAACCAGTGGTTCTGGGTTTAATTTCCCAGCAGAGGTTTTGTTATACTAGGTTTATAACCTGGGTATACGTTCTAGACAGTGTACCCGAGCGGACAACTCGAGCCGAGGAGGGGGCTACGTACCAGGGACCCGCGAGATCGTCAGGCTTTGTAACTTGTCCGACCTCTTTCTTATTTCAGGCATTGACACTAACAGAATAGGGAGTCTCGTCCAGCGAGCTTCTCCCCGGAGGTAAGAAGAGAAAGGTTTCGGCACAGTTCATATGTACAGTTCAAATAATATCAAAGCGGTAAAAGCAGCATTTAGCACATTAGGCTCAAATATGTAAAAATCAGATAAAACCAAATATAACAATTTATCTAAGCTCGAATTCTAACCCTGAACCAGTGGTTCGGGGTCCAATAAGAATCCCCAGCAGAGTCGCCAGAGCTGTCACACCTCCTTTTCACATACCCGAGGGGGTACGTAGGGAGTTTTTTCCAATTAAAGGACAATCGAAACGGGATTTATTTATTTATTTCAGAGTCGCCACTTGGGAGATTTAGGGTGTCCCAAGTCACCAATTTTAATCCCGAATCGAGGAAAAGAATGACTCTGTTTAACAGTCTGCGCACCAGAAATCCGGATAAGGAATTCTGTTAACCCGGGAGAAGGTGTTAGGCATTCCCGAGTTCCGTGGTTCTAGCACAGTCACTCAACTGTTATATTCGGCTTGATTATCTGATTTTATACAAATAAGAACTTATGTGCAAATTTTATCTTTTTACCGATTTCATAATTGTTATTATTATTTTTACAAGAATGTGAACATCGTTTAAAAATATGTCTTTGGATTGCGTCACATAAAATGCACCCGCGATCCGGAACGTATTTTTATTTAATGTTTTAGGATTTGAATTTGGGTCACATAAATGCGCACCCGTGTTTAAGAATGTATTATTATTAAATCGTGCCTAAAGCGATTAGCGTATTATTATTTATGGGTAAGACTGTGGAATTCACTAAACAGTCCATCCCGAATTCTAAATACTCAATTAAATATTTATTGAGGGCCCCATAATTTTGTATTTTTTATTCAGCGAGGCTCGTCTCATTTATTTTAAAAGACAATCCTAAAATGCCTACATTATTCTCTATTAAATTTGTCTCTACAAAATAAAATAAAAAAAAACGTCTTAATTTATTTACAGGCTGAATTTGACCAATAATATTTAATTAAACAACATTCTTCCAAGTTCCAAAATGGTCTATTTTGATAAACTAACGTGTTTTTTGAGACATGATAATCATCCAACAATAGCGAATTAACTAGACGAAGTTACTACACCATTTATTTATTTTTAGGCAATATATAGGTAGTTCGTCTGTTAAGCTATCATCCGATGTTTCACTATATGTATTAAATATCTACATGATTCTGATTTTTTGCAAGCTAAATAATTTATACAAACAAAATTCAGAATATAATTGAATATAATTCAGAATTTCAACTCTTTATTTTTTCGTATTCATGCTTCATATTTCAGATTACAATAACCAGCTTTTCAGTTGTGTACCTGATATTGGAAGCAAAAGAAAATGAAGATGAGAATCATCAGCAGTAATAACAGTACAACACAGCAGCAACAATCCAACAACAGTAACAACCCAGGAACAGAGTTTGCAAACCGGTGGAGTATTAATCCCAAAACAAAGCTTCAAGCTTTGATGACACAACAACAATTAATGCTAATTTCAAACAATGAAAGAAAGCAGAAGATTTTTTTAGTTTTTTTTTATTTGGAAGTTTAAATATTTTTTCAGAATTTTCTCTCTCTTAAATGTTCAACCCTTTTTTCTCTCTCTTATTCTCTTTCTGTCAGATTTTTTCCTCTCTATCTGTATTTTTTCCCGTCTGTCTGTCCTTTTATCTGATTCCAAGACTTCTACTTATATCACATCCCATAAATCTTTTAATCAATTAAAATCAACCCATTTTCTTTACCAAACCCATTATCTTCCCACTCATCCCCATTACATTAAATAAATATATCACACCACCCCATTATATTTTGTCCCACATGCCTAACATAAACAAATACAAGATTCCCCCACACTAAAATTTGTCTTGTCCCCCCTTTATATTAAATAACTATATCACAACCCACCCCATTTCATTTTGTCCCCCATGCTTCACATAAAAAATTACAAAATGTACAATTCCTAAACTACCCCTCCGACCTTACTGAAATTACCAAACTACCCCTGAACGTACTGCAAATTACCAAACTACCCCATCAGCTATAACAAATCAATTAATCACACTCAACCAAAATATAGCCAATATGACTAATTTCTACATAAATTCAAACAACAAATCTCATGAACATGATTTCTTCAACATTTCAACAACAAATCACATGAACATGATTAAACAACAAAGAACAACTAAAAATTTGATTGAACAATATTTTTAGCAACAAACCTATTTTCAGATTCAACAACAACAAACAAGTATATTCAAATTTCTAAATTCAATAATATTGAACTTAAAATCAACTCTAACAACATTACAACAACAATTCCGATATTAAACTTAAACAAGATTATGCAACAAATTCAAGAAATAATCATAAATGATAAACAAGAAATCAAACTATACAAATTTCGGATTCAAGATCAACCAAACATAATATAAACATGAATTAAATCTAAAAATAAAAACGACGGATTCAAATGATTAAAACCAACATACTTCCCTATTACAACTAAATTCTTTTAGGCAAATAACAAAATAAAACCTAAGAAGAAACAATTATGAATTTAAACTTGAACTTAACAATATTAACAATTTCTGGAAAATACATAAAATACATGAAACAAATTGAAGAAACAATTAATTAAACTTCAATTTTTATCTAACTAACATTAAACTAACAACATTTACCTAAACAATAAAACAAACATGCAATAAACATGAAAAAAAAACTAATAAATTTCCATTTAAAATATGAAAATTAATTCAACAAAACACATGAACAAACTAAAAAATTATTTCAACGATGAACAAACAAAACAAGAATTGAATCATTTAACGATTTGGATCCGGAAAATATCAAACAAAAATATGGACAAAAATAAAACTTAGAACAACTAACCGATTCAAAACAACGACGAAGAAACGAAGAAGACGAAGGAGCAACAACTTTTGGTTGTAGCAGAAGCCACAACAATGGAGGACAAAGAAGCAGCAGCACAGCAAAGGAGATGACGTGAAGAGCAGCAACCCGAAGCAGCGAGCAGCAGCACGGCACGGGCAGCAATGGACGACAACATGGTCGACGTCGAAGCTCGTCCATGGCTGGACGTAGTAGAAGGCAGAAGAAGCTGGAACGCAGCAACGACAGTGGCAGCAGCTGGAAGAAAAACGAAGCAGCAGTGGCATGACGACGATAGTCATTTGGAGAGAAGAACGAAGAAGAGCAGTCGCTGCGTGTGTGCTTTTTCCGTTGTGTATGTGTGTGTATATGTTGACGTGTGTGTGTGGCATGAGGGTGAGGGGGAAAGGGCAGCCATGGAAGGGGGGGAAACCATGGGAGGGGAGCTTGAGGAAGAAGAAGAAAGAGAGAAAGAGAAAGAAGGGGGCGGGTAGTTTAGGTTAGTTTTTTAGGGTTTTTCATTTTTTTGTTTTTTTTGAAATGTGAGATAATAGGGGTGTTGGGTTATGGGTTATGGACCGGGTCGACCCGGTTTGAAATGGACCGGGTCATGGGGAAGATTGGACAATTATTTGGGCTTGGGGTTGAAATTTGAAGAAATGGCCCAATCCGATTTTTCTTTATATTTTTGCTCTTTTTCTTCTTTTATTTTTCTAGAACTAAATTATAAAAATACTTAAATTATTATTAAGAACTAAATTTAAGTTATAAAAGCGCAAATTAATTCCCAATAACAATTAACGCATAATTAAGTAGTAATTAAGCATAAAATTGTATATTTGGACATTAAATGCTAAAAATGCAAACGATGCCTATTTTTGTAATTTTATTTTTTTGTAAAACAAACTTAATTACTAAAAATTGTAGGATTAAATCCTACATGCAAAATGCGACATTTTTTATATTTTTATTAATTTAACAAATAAACATGCACATACAAACATACAAATAATTACACAAAAATACCATAAAATTGCGCACCAAGGAAAATCATTTTATTTTTTAAAATTTTTGGGAGTAATTCTCATATAGGGCAAAAATCACGTGCTTACACCACCCATCTTCACTACCTCTTTGAAGGACTTGCCTATGGCCGATACCAGATGGCCGAAGTAAGTGGGCTCCAGGGCCTGTAGAAAATAATCCACCATTTCGCTCTCTTTCATTGGAGGGTCAACTCTTGCCGCTTGTTCTCTCCAACAAAAACCGTACACCCTAAAACTTTCACTCGGCTTCTTATCAATCTTAGTTAGAGACAAACGATCTAGAACAATCTCGAGGTTGTATTGGAAATGACAAGCGAATGCTTGGGCTAAATCATCCCATGTGTACCATCTGCTGTGATCCTGACGAGTGTACCACCCCAACGTCGTGCCGCTCAGACTCAGGCTAAAGTACGCCATCAATAGCTCCTCTTTCCCATTGGCTCCTCTCATTTTGCTGCAGAATCCCCTCAAATGGCCCACTGGGTCTCTGTGCCCATCATATAGATCAAATTTAGGCATCTTAAATCCCACCGGCAGTTGAACATCAGGAAATAGACACAAATCTTTATAGGCCACGCTCACTTGGCCTCCCAATCCCTGCATGTTTCTGAACAACTGTTCCAGGCTTCTAACATTCTTGAACATCTCCTTATGTTCTGGGTTTTTATGTGGTTTCTCAATATCAACAGGGAGGTCAAAACGAGGAGTGTAGGAGTAAGGTTCCGGGGCATTGAAAGTAGGCTCCGGGGGATAGTATTGGTTATCTTGGGTCTAGAATAAAGGCTTACTGGAGAATCGATGGAGTGTCGTGGGTGGGGGTGCCACAAAAATAGGGGTGGCTGGTGGAGGAGGGTATGGAACTGGTTTGGGTGGTGGAGCTTGTGGTGTTTAGGAAGTGGTGCCTTAGTAGTGGTGGTAAATGGGAAAGCCTGGAGATGAGTCAACAGTGGGAGGTTCTTGGGATTGATCCAATGGCAGGATGAAAGTAGGGTTGGCGGGGTAGGATGGTGGGGAATGACCTTTTACCCATGCTTGGTACATCTCTGCCATATGTTGTTTCAGCTTATACAACTCTTCTTTCAGATTAACATCAGACTCTTCCCCCTCTCTTGAAGGATTGATAACACTTGCATCCAGTTCTTGGTTAGCCATGATCAACTTATTTTTGGACCTGGTGTTGTACGGATGAGTTGTTAGAATGCCAAACAAACTAACCACCTGCCTGATGATTTCAACAACAAACTTATTAGTGATTAGAGCTTAACAGATAGGCAACCGCACGTTAGGATGCAATGCACCTAAGCAGTTAACCATTTCTATTATGCATTTGATCGGTTGCTTGCATCGTCCCAGCTTTCCCTAATTTCCAGTTTGCAACTTCTCTCTTTTTTCACTCCTGCCTTTCTTTGCTTGATTTCCCGGTGTTCTTTATTCTCTCATTTTTTCTCTCTTGTTTTGCCATTGTTTCCTTCCACTGTTTCTTGTTTTCTTTTTTCCCCTTTTTTCCCTTTTTCCTTTTCTTTTCTGGTTATGATCGAATCCTATGGGGATTGTCTATGTATCATGACGCCGCATGAATCAGACCAAGCGTAGTTTTGGGAATAAGAGTAAAATAAAATAAAAAAAAAAATACAACGACTCATCCTAAAGATTTTAATCGTAAAAACTACAGACTCAAAAAGGGGGAATAACAAACTCCAACAAAAAGATGAAAATACAGACTCGAAAACAGACTAACTCCACCAAATAAAGTGAAAAATACAGACTCGAATGAAAATCATGAATACATCAATGTCTCAACTTCTCTAGGGGCTCGCGGGACATCAGTCGGTCTCGCCACGGGCCTATGCGCCAGATCCCTTTGAAGGCGCTCCAGGTCACTCATTATTTGGCGAACAAAAGTCAATACCGCAGCGAAGAAGGTAGATCCAGTCATGTCTTCACATTCGTGGCACTTCATGACGATGTAGTCAGCAATAGCTCTAACCCTCTCCCTGATGATACCCTTTTCTTGGAGCAAACACCCTATTTGTTGAATCCTAGCTTCTAGCACCTGGGCATCACGATGGTTTTGACCTTGAAATTGTTGCATATCTTTCTCCAGCTGGGACATTAATGCATAGCAATGTTCCCTTTCTGCTTTAAAGCTCTTAGCTTGCTTGACCATCTCATTTTCGAGGGTAGTTAGCCTTTTCTTCAAATTGGTGGTTCTTCCCTCGTATTTCCTTTTCAACTGCTGGACAAACTTTGTTCGCCCCTCTGCATTCTTCGCTAGCTGTGCTCGGGATCTCGCCAGATTACCCTCAGATTTTTCCAGATCATCCTCACACTCAGCTATTTTCCACTTGATACCACTTATAAGTCTTTCATCCTTTCGGCTCCTTTCCTGACTCTCAGCAGCTATTTTTATTTTTTGGATCTGTACTCGAAGGGCCTTGTTTTCTTGATCCAATTTCTTCTTTTCCCTTTCATCGGTCATGGCCTGCACACTTTTGTCAAATTTAAGATTCCGGATCTGACCCTCCAATTTGCTTATGGTGGCTATGTAGTTTGCCTCTTTTGCCAACCAATCTCATTGCTCCTGTGCTCCATCAGTGAATTGTTGGACATGAGGCCTTTTTACAGGCCATTCGGGCTCTAGATGGGTTTGGGACCTTTTACCGTACCAAGCTATGTAATTAGGCTCCAACTCGCCTCTGGATAGATCTCATACCTGAGTCTTTGGCTCTAAGAACCTACATTGATGCCAAATTCGACGCACCCTTTCTTTTGGGAAAGCAGTTTTTGGTTCTAATTCGATGACCTGCCGACTCAAATCCTCATCGTATGGGATGGTCTAGTACCTTCCTAACTGACGTAGAACTCTATGCGGGGCATAAGGCTGAATGCTCCTGAGATCCATCAATAGAAGAAAATACACCTCGGCCGACATATAAATGACTTCACTGACCGAGAGCCACCCGAATGTCCATTCAATCTTGTTTGCAGTCAGGGAGCTCAAGTGTGCAAACCATGCTTGCGTACCATCTGGGAACTCACATCCCTCCACCCGTTGTTCATGTTTTTCAATGGATTCAAGACCGGTCATGCCACAGTTCATGTACCTCGGACGGTGGCAAAGGTGTTCTTCCATACATAGTTGTAAAAGCATATTGCATCCTTCAAAAAACTTTTGCCCTTCTCGGAAGACGGCTAGAGCTCGCTAAATCTCTGCCAAGATCATCGATACAATGGTGCCATTTGCCTTTTTAGTCATGAAGTCGGCTATCCCCACAAGCCCCAACTCTATGTTTCCATCTTTTCTTGGACAAATCAAAACACCCAGGAATGCCACTATAAAAGCCAATCCTCGCCGAGTTTCCCACTTATCTTTGTTCCCCGAGTGAGTAAGACCGGTATCTGGCATCTCAAAACTACGGGGATTCCTGTAACGTCGGTACAAGAAATAGAATGTGCAGAATCCCTTGGCCAAATTTCCGTCCTGAACTTCCCGACTGATGCTTAGCAGGTCCAGAAACTTATGAGGAGTCACTGTTCTAGGTTCCACCGGGTATTGATTTCTAAGATTCCCATTGAAACCAGCGAAGCCCACTATTTCCTCAAGCATAGGAGTTAGCTCAAAATCAGGAAAATGGAACATATTATGTGTTGGGTCCCAGAAGGGTATCAAATCCTCAATTATATCCTTCATCGGCTTAATCTTCAGAAGGCCAACAAGACCACCCAAAGCTTTTATCATAATTTTTCTGCCGACTTCTCTCAAATCATGCCACCACATATGTAGTTCTAACGGGATTTCCTCGCGGACTGTGAAAGGTTCATTTTCAATTGTGCTCATCCTGCACATTTATTTAAGGTGATTGATTAAAAGACTGTGATTTACTTTGACTTAAGAGAAAAACACACATTTTCACAAAAATTAGAACAAAATATTCTTGCGAATACAGTCCTTCAATACTAAAACAATTTTAGGGCTGTTTTTGTTAACCAACCAAAATTTTGAAAAAGGACCCTAGGTGGCTATTCTTGCAAAAATAGCCTTCTGGTGCTTTTGGGGAATTTTTGGCTATTTTGGACAAGAATGACGCCCCCTAATTTATTTATGAAAAAACAACGACAGTTCATATTTTTGGGTTATTTTGCAAAAGTAGTTGGACCCGATGAGGGTTTCCTACGTATCCTACATCCGGTGAGAATCAAACTTGCGTAATTCGGCCAATTTGATGCAACAAAAACACAAACTTTTTGAAATAGCTCCTTTTTTTTAATGAAAATTTTGATAGAGTTTCGGGGTATTTTGGACACCAGGTTTTTCACATGTGGGTAATTTCCTCTTTCTCACCTCATTTTGGTTTTTCTCAATCTTTCCCTTACTCTAGAAGCTGGTCAACATGCATTCCAAATCAAATAAGTGCGCAAGTAGCAAGCAAAATGCATCAGGATGGTCTTTTGATTTCAGGTGTACCTGTCCTAGATGGATCCAACCCATGTGTTGAGTCCCCAAAGTCAAAATGCACATGATGCAAATGAGCGTTCCTACTAGGGATCCGACATGAGGCTATGTTATACTAGGTTTAAAAATTTGGGTTTATTTGTTCTAGACCTAGCTTACCCGAGCAGATAGTTCGAGCTGAGGGGGGCAGCGTACCGGGAATACAGAAGCTTCACCGGCTTTGCAACTTATCCGAACCTCGTTCTAAGATTGGGATATGACTCTAACAAAAAGGAAGTCACACGAAGTGCACACTTCCTAGATGATTTAGAAGACTCATAGAGAGGAGGGTTTTGCAACAATTTATATACAGTTCAACAATATCAAAGCGGTTAAAAGCAACATTTAGCACATTAGGCCCAAACATGTAAATAAAACCAGATAACAAATAAAGCCAAATATAACAATTATTCTAAGCTCAAATTCTTGAACCCTGAACCAGATGTTCTGGGTTCTTGTCCCCAGCAGAGTCACCAGAGCTGTCGCACCTCTTTTTTCCTACACCCCGATAGTATAAGGGAGTTTTTTCCAATTTAAGTGACAATCAAAACAGGATTATTTATCCAATTCAGAGTCACCACTTGGGATATTTTATGGTGTCCCAAGTCACCAGTTCAAATCCATAATCGAGGAAAGATTGACTCTGTTTTACAGTCCGCGAACACAGAAATCCAGGTAAGGAATTCTGTTAACCTGGGAGAAGGTGTTAGGCATTCCCGGGTTCCATGGTTCTAGCACGGTCTCTCAACTATTATTATTGTCCTAATCATCTGATTTTAAAACACTTTTAATCCTATGTGCATTTTTAAACTTTAAAATCGCTTTTATTTATTTAAAGAATTAATTCAAGTTTATTTAAAACATATCACAAGCCACGCTACATGAAATGCACCCGTGGTTCACGATACGTTCAATTTAACCTTGTTGAAAATTAGAATCAGGCCACATGAAATGTACCCCCGGATTTTAGTAATTGATGTGATAATTATATAATGTACGCACCTAAAGCAAAGTACGGGGTTCATTTTTAATATCTAAACTATAACAATTTTTAGGGCCATGGAAAGTTTAATTGATGGCACACCTCGATTTTAAAGAGTTAGTATTAATTATCTGAGGGCCATGGGTTATCTAATTTTGTTTATGGCACACCTCAAGTCTAATTTTAAAGGATATTTGAACTACTCTTTTGAGGGCCATAAATTATACGTTTGTTGATATGGCACACCTCGATTCACTTAACTAAGCCTATAGGTTAAGATAATTTGACAATTGATAACAAAAGGAGATACCCAAACGTTTAATTAATCAGCCTATTTGGGCTTATGCTTAGACCCAACAAATGATCAAAGACAAAGTTCACTTCAAACCCAGCGACAAACCGATAGATAGCTTCTTTTTAAGAGACTTCAAGTTTAGGCCCAATTAAGCAATTAATCAAGCAGCATACACATGCCTAGTACTAACAACATTGGCGAAGAAACTTGGGCTAGAGACTAAGCCTGAAAATAGAGGACAAGCATTATAGCCCTTGCCAAGTTCGACCTGGGCCAGCGAACAAACATTCTAATTTTCGTATCATTTCAACAACAACAAGATGTGGACACCAGGCTAAATTTGAATACTTTTAGGCCTGAAATTAAACTAAAAATTAAATCGAAAGCAATTTACAAACTCGAGTTGCTTGAACATGAGCGAGGCAGTGCTGAATAGCTGAGCCATTTTACAGGCCATAAAAGGGTAAACTAACGCAACAGTAGGCTGACTGAAGGGAGAAACAAAGCTTAGACCAGATTTGCTAAAAGAAACAAAATGAATGAACTAGTCTGATGAGTATTCAACCATAACCATAGGCAGCATTGTCAGAAAAAAAATCCCACAAAAACTCACAGATCAAACTAACAGAATTCATATTCCCCCATTTATGCATATTATACTAAGCATGAACAACTCTTAAACCAGACACATGTAAACAACAAACCAACAGGAGGTGTTCTTCCTGCAAATACATCAAACACGACAGAGTAACACCCCAAATCCAACCTTACAATGAAGTGTAATATGAAGGAAATACACGTAGTAAGGCTAAGCTAATAGAAGCATAAACAAATTCTAAAGGGCTGAAATAGCTATTCAGCAAAGACACTAGTAATTGTCATTAAATCTTCCACTTAATTATATGGTTTCACATTTTGCACTCCATATGTTACTCAAGAGCCAAGGCATGCCTCGAAATCAAAACAAAAGCAAATGAGTGAGAACTTCAAGCAGTAACAGCAACTCAGCACATCAACAACAGCAATACTCAATTCTTCTAGACCATTTTTGGACCAAGATGAACCAGAAATTCTTTGAAAGTTTTAAGCTATTCCTAACAATGAACCTAGAGAGCAATTTTCATCAATTTAAATTAAAATGATGCAGAAAAATTGCTGTATTTTTTAGAATATCCAAGGCTGCCACTGAAATGAGTCAAAGAAGTCTTTATATAGGCAGCCTTAGCCTGAATAACTATTTCCTCTTTTAGCCCTCCAATTCATGGTTATTTTACCTCTTTTAACCCCTCAAAATATCTGAAAATTTCCCCCTTAACCAACCAGCCAAACCTTATCCCCTAGAAGCTTCTATGCTAACAGAAAAATATTCCCTGAGTTTTAAAATATCCAAATTAACCCTCTACCCCCTACAATTTACATTCAGAAAATCACATGGGTCAAGTTTGCCCAAAACCCAAACCAAAATGGGTCTGTATACTAACAACCCAAACATACAACTTCAAACCATCAAAAATGATCATTGAAGCTCAAATGACCCAGGCTGCTAAGGTCAAACGAAAGAAAAGACAGGAGAGGAAAAGAAACGAGTTGCAGAGAACACATATAATTTAAACCAAGAAAGCACTTAATCAATTTTAGCAATGATTCGAACTTTAAAACCAAACAAATGAATCAAATAAAGAATAAGTAGTGAACAAAATGACTTAAATACATTTTACCACAATTATATTCTCAAAATGAACTAGGTTAACAACCAATTCAACTGAAATGGGAAGAGAAAAAACAAAATAAAAGGGAAAACACATACTAAAATTATCAGAGAACAGAGGAGTGACTTGGTAACAGGCATCGTTTGGCAAACTTGCCAATCTTTGATCTTGCATGGGGTTGATGGGATTCGAAACGAATCGAAATCTATGCTAGTCGCTCGTTCTCAAGGAGAACAGTCGACTGGCATAAACTTCGACCCATTATCGGCCCAGAACTACTTGAACTCTGACAAGGGGAGCAAGATTAGGGTTCATGGAACTCTGGTCTTTGATCTGAAATTCGAACGTTTCGACTATGATTTGAATGCAATAGGTGGGAGATTTGGGATGAAGGGATGAAGAGAGTTCTGGGGTGTTATTTTTGGGTGGATTGGAGTGGTATAAGGCATCGCCGCCGACGAAGGGTCTTAGGGCGGCGTCTCTAGGGTTTCTAAGGTTAGAGACGATGATAGGGGTAGAGAGAGGTTTGGACTGGGGGGGCATTGGATTCGAACAGTTAAATACGTGGGGGGGGTCGAGTTCCGGTCCGTTGGATCGAATGAAATCAACGATTGAGATGGGAGGGGGTGGAACGTCATGGTTTTGGTTAGTAAAAGGGGCAGGCCGGGTTAGGGTGATTTGGGTTTGGACTTTGAACGGGTTTGGGGGGGAGATTGGCTTGGACCTGGGGAAGTCTGATTAAATATAAGCCCAAAAGATCAGCCTTCTTTCAATTTCTTTTCTTTTCTTTTTTCAAATTTCAAATTCCCTTTCTTTTCAATTTAAAATTAAAACCTAAACTAAGTATTAAGCTAGATTAACTTATCAAATTAAACTAATTACTCGTCATAGTATTTACAAAAATTAAATAACTCCTAAATTAAAATAAAAACTATAAAATTTAAATTAAAAAGTTAAAGATGCAAAATTAGTTATTTTTGTGATTTTAATCATTTTTATAAGACAACTAAATTGATAATCAACCTAAAAATGTAAAATTAAATCCTAAATGCAAATGCAATGTATTTTTGTACTTTCATGAATTAAATAAAATTAAACATGCACAAACAAATGCAAACAATTAACAAAATGCTACAAAAATCTACGAAATTGTAAATAATGGGAAAATTTTATTTTTCTTGAATTTATGGGAGTAATTCACATAGGACAAAAATCACGTGCTCACACCTCCTACACTCATCGATGGACCAGCTCAAGGTACACTCTATAAATTTGACTTGGAACTGGTGCAACCATATTATAACATATTTGCAGGAAGTAGTACTCCCAGTAGACAAAAAGGAAGCCAAAAGGCTGCAAATGCAGGCGGCCAGGTACAACATCATAAATCATGACCTATCAAGAGAATGTTTGGAGGCACCTTGGCGAAATGCCTAGGGCCGAATCAAACAGCTCGAGGAATTACACGAAGGCCACTACGGTGCCCATACAGGCAACCGAGCCCTCATCAGATGCCTCACTCGAGCAGGTTATTATTGGCCTAGAATGAAGAAGGAAGCCACTGATTACGTCAAGAAGTGCGAACAATGCCAAAAGTATGCACCAATGATACATCAAGCGGGTGAACACCTCCACTCTGTTACTTCGCCAGGGTTGTTCATCAAATGGGGAATGGACATCGTCGGACCCCTCCCAGCAGGGCGAAGTAATGTACGTTTTCTTTTGGTTTTAACTAACTACTTTTCCAAATGGGTTGAATCAGGTGCGTTCAACCAAATACGCAAACAGGAAGTCATCACAATCATATGGAGAAACATCATATGTCATTTTGGCATCCCCAAAGAAATCAGCTATGACAATGGGCCCCAATTCACCAGAAAGAAGACCGCTGAGTTCTTCAAAAAATGGCACATCAAGCGAATACTCTCCACGCCATATCACCCTGCCGTTAACAATCAAACCGAATCCTCCAACAACATAATATTGAACATCTTGAAAAAAAAGCCCGAGAAAGCCAAAGGACTATGGCCAGAATTGCTACCAGAGGTACTATGGGCCTACCGCACCACGCCAAAAATAAGCACAAGCAAAACACCATATTCACTAGTCTATGGCACTAATAACAGTGAAGGTCGGGGAACCTAGCTTGAGATACTCTAATAAAAGTGGACAAAACAATGACGAGAACAGAAAACAAGACCTCGATGAGGCAGAAAAGCGAATGGACATGGCTTACATAAGAATGGTATCCCAAAAACAACAAGCAGAAAGGTACTACAACAAAAAAGTCAAAATACGACCACTCAAATTCGGAGACTATGTTCTCAAGGCCAAAACACAAGCGAGAAAAGATTCGTGAGAAGGCAAACTAGGAACCAATTGGGACGGGCCATACGAAATCATGGCAGCAGCAAACAAAGGATCATTCTAACTAGAAACAATGGAGGGAAAACTACTACAAAATAATTGGAATGTCACCCACCTCAAATACTTCAACTTCTGAAAATGGACGCCCCCCAAGTCGTACTCTTTTTCCCTCACCCGATTTTGTCCCAATTGGGTTTCTTGGGGAGGTTTTTAATGAGGCGACGAAAGAGACATCTCGAAGTTTAAGTATGATTTATCGCTTTGCCTGCTGACTTCTTCTCCAAGCCAAACGATAAAGGGATTAGGTACACTAGAACTTCTCCAGTATGTGTATAGAACAAACAAAAACATGTAATACTCTCCAATGAATGAAATAAAGCAACATCTTTTCACATCACCACCAAAGTCGTTCTGCACTTTATATTCGATCTCGCTCGAATTACTTTGCATTCGACCTCGCTCGAATTACTTTACATCGACCTCGCTCAAAAACACTACATGCAAGCGGCCGAAAGAGTCAGGGACTTCACCGCATAGAAAACAAAAAGATAACGACAATCCGGAAATATATAGCAAAAAGGCAATCATTCCATTTCAACTGTTCAAATTACATTTTACAAAGGGGCTCGAGAACGCCCTTACAAAAATAGCAAAAAAACAAAAAAACTAAGTATGGCGGCTTATGCCGCATCATCCCCATCGGCGCACTCATCATCATACCAAGAATCAGAGGCAAGCCTATCCGTATCATTGTCAACATCATCCCCACCAGGTGTATCAGGGGCATAACCATATGCTTCACGGTCTGCACGTGCCTTAACATGGACGCCCTCGAGTTCTGCTTTGGAAATCTTCCCATCAGCTTTCAAATACTTATAAACGTTGAGATGAGCCTCACCGTGAACCCACATATCATACAACTTCCGCGGCACACTGGGATCGGCAGAAGTATGAGATGTGGACGGTTGTGACTGCCGTCGTACCTCCTTAGCCTGTAAGGTAACAACCTGTTCATTCAATCCGGATAACTCTGCCTCCAGTTTCTGGATCCTCTCCTCTAACCTCGCCACTGTAAGCGCCTAAGTCTCCACCTCATTCTCCCGCTCGGACCTATAGACGCGGAGAGTATCCTCTAAGGCTGCCACTTCGGCCACAATGGCCACTCTACCTTTCTTAGCTCGAGCCAATTCTTCGACATTGGCAATCAACTCGCCCCCTAGGTCAACAACTTCCACCTCCCTCTACCCAAGCTCAGCAATTAAAGATGCAATCCGCGTTTGAAGATCTGCATTCTCAGCCATCACCCCCTTGCTCACCTCGAGCTCATCCTCCTTGGACTTAAGAGCCGCCTCAAGCTTGTTGCATCGACTGATGGATTTCATTAGCTCATCGTCCCTCTCCTTCAGTTCCTCAACTTTCCTCACCAACTCTTCCTCCTTCTGTTTTAGCCTGTCATGAAACAGCTGAAACTTGCTACATTGGTTAAAAACGCCGGCCAGTGTTCGGTGCTTGGTACGGTACTCTTTGTACTTAGAGGTCAACTTCTTAAAAATGGTCATCCTCCGCTCCTCCCAACGGTCGCGCTTGATCCCCATGATGAGAGTCTGACATAAGAAAGAAGTTGTTATGAGCAGATTACGCATGCAAAACAAATTATAACATTAAAAGTTAGTTAATCGTAAAGCCATGCCAGAAATGCTCAGCGAACTCTGCATCACTCATCGTCTATAGCGCATGTTCTTAGAAGCCGCGCACAAGGGGGAAAAGGATGACACCGCCTGTTCAGAGTTAGCCAAAAGGTCATAACCCGCGGGAATGATTACGTGCCGGTTATGACCCTCTGTCCTCAGCTCCACGCGAGTATTCCTCTCCAAGAAGGCCCGTACCTCTTCAAGATTGATGTCCGAGCCAGAGCCGTCATCCCCCACTGGTACCGTTCTATCTCTCCCAGCCATTGCTGACGTGCCACCTTCTGCGGTCCTTACAATCTCCCCACCGTCATGCACCATCTCGGCCCTAGAGGCCTCCTCTCCATAATGGTATCCGCCGTAAATGTGGCTCATACATCTGGTATAAGAGCAGACGTCGCTCCCGGAGCATTGAGCTTCTCCTGTCAATACCAGTAACGACAGACTTACCGAGCTCCATCCTTCACCTTTTCCTTGATAGCGACACTTATCCATTAGATGACTCACCTACAAGGTGATAGATAGGCTGGGAAGAGATCTCATCTCGCACAGGAACAATCTGAGGGGTGGAATCTCTCATTAACAGAGCTTGATTACGACCCTCACAAAGGACTCGGCCAAAGAAAACTACATCCCAGCTGATACGATAGCATGGCGAAACGCCGACACTGGAGCCTTCTTCTTGGAGACTCGTCGACCTAGCACCAAAAGGAGGTTGCGCCAATGAACAACGATGAACAACGAAAATCTGAAGCAAAATAATACTTATTAGACGGGACCTTAGGTCCAAAAAGCTTGTGGAAAGTTGCCCAATCACGAGTCCCCACGATGTGAGGCAACACGCAAGTCACCCAATCTTCAATATCGAACACAGGAGAGGGCGCACTCCTTTCAGTTGGAAAACAAAGAAACCACAAATGAGCTAAATACGAGAGGACGATAGAAGAAAACGAGCATGTGATAAAGACACTACGATTATGATTCCACTACTCAGGAAACCTAATCGGGTCCACCACCAAGTGCTCAGTCTTGATAAAGAAATACTTATGCCAAAACTACCGATACGTTCTATCATCCATTCCGACTACCAACCCTCTGATCCCGCAATGTTGTATGTGTATCATGTTACCTCTATAAAAACTAGGCGAAAATAAGTGTAGCAAGTGGCGAATATTAACCTCACAACTAACTAACTTCGCGTACTTCGTCAGTATCAAGAAAGCTTTATATAAGTAAGGAGAGAGTTGTGTCGGGCAGACATTGTAAAACTGGCAAAATTCCTCTGGTAGAGGAAGAAGAGGAAGAGATAACCAATAAAGAACAGGAAGACATAGAAGGCGCAATACCCGGGTCGATGGACCTCCACGATGTCGCCACCAACCGGAATTATCTCGACATGGGGAGGGATGTGATACTTGGACTGAAGGTCGGTTATATGAGACGGTCCATTCTCGGAGAATACATAAGCGGGAGCAGGAAAGGCTCATTTGGAAAATCATTCCTAGCCAAAGGATTTCTAGGAACTACCTCCTCTACGGTAGCCGGTAGGGAAGCTGTTATCCTCTTCAGCCACGAATTCCTCATAGCCGAAAGGAGGGGCCACCAATAACGAAGTGGCGTCGGACACTTCGTCATGAATGTGAGAGGGTTGTGACATATTTTGATAATAAAACGTATCCTGCCAAGCTAAAGAAGAAGATAATGATCGGGTAAGAAAAAGGGAAATAGAATCAGAGAAGCAGAATTTTAGTACAGAAATTGGAGAAGAAGATCAAAGAAGAACAATACCCATGCAAAGTGAAGGATGGAGAAAACTTCTGAAAAATGAAACCTCCACTTATTTATAAGGCTGACTGGCACCAAAATCAAAGTAACAAACCGACAATGGCACCAAAATCGAAATGGCAGAAGCACATGCGCTGCCTCGGGAAGACGCGTAATGATGGCGTGCATGGCTGTGATGTCATCCCACTTCAGTCTCACCAATTGCAGCCTTGCTGGCCACGCCTCCTCTTTTTAACCTCGGTTGCTTCAACCTAATCAATACGACCAAATTTCTCCTAAATGGACGTTGATCAAGTCCGCTTCTCGAGGGCGTGCAAGATCATGACCATAACAAGCGGAGGGACTAACTGTATTGGTCAAAATTTGGCAACTAGGTAATTGTATATAAGTCATATCGAGGATGGGGTCGAACACGGCATCGTGACAAGGGGTCGTCCTCATAAGGGTCGTTGCCGAGGACGAGCAACTGGAGTTATAATTGTAACAGTAGAATAGGCTTAGAAGAGGAGACCAGGAATATTCCCTTGGATATTCCACATATTGTACTTTTTAGGGTTTCTTGGGAATATCCCTTATAAATAGGAAGAGGTAGAGAACAAAAGAGAGATCTTTACTTTCTGAGAAAAAGGCATTGTAAAAGGTTGACCCAAGAGAATATATGAAAAGTTGTCTTGTTCACTGATTATATTATTCAAGTGCATATTACTCAATCTTGATCCAGAAGATCCAAAGATTCCATAACCATCTTCACTTCTCTTCTTTCCACGTTGCTGTCAGAAGAAGAAACCATCCAAATCGTACAATAATTGGGTAGTAGGTTCCTTCTTATTATATTTATTGTCATCTTCTACATTTATTGCATATTTATGTTATCATATTATTAGCATTCATTGAATATAAATGTGCTCTTTAACATTATTAAACGTCGTTCACCACGTAGATTCCTCAACATATTTGATCTAGAATTTATTATCCTTAACTAAAATTCATCTTATATCTCATCATTATTAGTTTAACTGAAAGGTTCAAACACTTTTTTTGGTCAAACAGGCATATCTTCCTTGGAAGTAAATATTTGTTGTGAATTCAAATTAGACGAGTATACAACCATATATTTGTTGATATATGAGCTGATATAACTCTAACCAAATCAAACAAAAAGTTTGACGAAAGCAATATAATAAACAAAAGCACAATAGTAATTATCTTGAAGACCATGTATTTTGCATACAATTTGGCAAGAGGTCAATCATTATCTTAATGTCACCTGTCTCTACAATGTCAGCAACCCATCGGAGAAATGAGTACTTAACAACGTTTTTGATATATAGAAATTAATTTGTGTTGACTAATAAAGCTAAAAAATGGGTCAATTAGTAGACAATAAACCAAGATTAATTGGCACTAAACTAGGATGGATCATGAGAACTGAGAGGTGAATTGGAACGGATCGAGTAATGACATAATCCATAGAAGACAAAAAGGAAGCTTTTGCGTCAAACCTTAAAATTTTCCGTTTGTCCTTTACCGACAGAAGCAGTCTTATTTCGTATGTTCAAATATTACCACCAGCATTATCTTACTTCAACAGTGGCAGTACTAGGCTGTCAACGTCAACATCCACCCTCAGGGCCGGCCATGATGTGGCACTACGGCTGCGCATAATTTGGTAAATACCGATTTATCGTATTAAAATTGAAAATTTTATATTTCGTATTCAATATTTTGGTATTCGATATGATATTTGATTTAAGTTCTCAAAAAAATTAGCATTAAGTATGGTATTTGATATTTTAAAAGAAAATGCCAAAATATATATGATATTACATAATATACATATTATTAATTATAATATAAATATAAAAAATCTAAAATTTTATTATATTTTATTCTCTAAGTTCATTAATTAACTCTAAGCAAGTAACAAGATATTTCTAATTATCAAATTTATTCTTTTATATACGGTTTTCTCTCTTTAAGTTGATATTTGCTGGGTTTGGACAAAACTTCTATCAACAAACATTTTTAGTTTTGTACTTTTGAGTACTTTAGTTAAGAATATTACAGTCTATGACTTTATGCACTAGTTAGTATTCAACCCGAATAAATCGTAATTAACGAACCGAATAAACCGAAACCGAAAGGAGAAAAACCGAAACATACCAAATTTAATTAGGTACGGTAGCATTTTAAGAAATCGAGTACCGAAAATATAAAAACAACAACAACAACAACAATAACAACAACAAAAAACCCAATATGATCCCAACAGGTGGGGTCTGGGGAAGGTAGTCTGTATGCAGACCTTACCCCTACCTAATGCATGTAGAGTGGCTGTTTCTAATAGACTTTCAGCTCAGGAAGGGTGAGAAGAAGAAGAGGAAAGCAAGGAAGCAAGAAAGAAGGAAGAGAAAAGAAAAGAAAAAGGAAGAGATAAAGGATAAGTAGTACCAAATAATAGCAATAGGGAATACAATACCTGAGGCGAACAAACCACAAAATGTAATAAAATCTAAGAATATGAAGGGACATGCATGCTACTAAGACTATCGGTGAACCACGAAAAACTACCCGCTAACTTTCAACCCTAATCATCGACCTCCACACCCCCTATCAAGGGTCATGTCCTCAGTGAGCAGAAGCAGCGCCATGTTCTGTCTAATCACCTCTTCCCAGTACTTCTTAGGCCTACCTCGACCTCTTTTCAAAGAACTCTCTATGGCCAACCTCTCACACTTCCTTACAGGAGCATCAATGCTTCTTCTCTTAACATGTCCGAACCATTTCAGCCTCGACTCCCGCATCTTGTCCTCCACGGAGGCTACTCCCACTCTGTCCCGGATAGCTTTATTCTTAATCCTATCTCTCCTAGTACACCCACACATCCATCTCAACTTCCTCATCTCTGCTACTTTCATCTTCTGCACGTGGTAGTTCTTGACTGGCCAACACTCAACCCCATATAGCATAGCTGGTCGAACCATCACTCTATACTTAAGTCTTGGCAGCACATTCTTATCACATAAAATACCGGAAGCGAGCCTCCACTTCATCCATTTCACTCTGATGCAATGTGTGAAATCTTCGTTAATCTCCCCATTACCCTTGATAGTAGACCCAAGATACTTAAAACTCACTATCTTGGGGATAACTTGAGCATAGAGCTTAACCTCTACGTCTGCTTCATGGGTCCCATCACTAAATTTGCACTCCAAGTATTCTGTCTTGGTTCTACTCAGTTTGAAACCTTTAGACTCCAAGTTCTGTCTCCAAACCTCCAACCTCGTGTTAACTCCGTTTCGTATCTAGTCAATCAACACTATATCATCGGCAAATAGCATGCACCAAGGTATCTCCCCTTGGATGTGTCGCGATAGTACATCCATCACTAAGGCAAATAAAAATGAGCTAAGAGTCGATCCCTGGTGTAACCCCATCATCATAAGGAAATGGTCTGAGTCACCACCCACAGTCCTCACCCGAGTCTTAGAATCATCATACATATCCTTAATCACCCTAATGTACGCTACCGGAACGCTGCTAACCTCCACAGGACCTCCCTGGGACTTTATCGTACGTCTTCCCAAGGTCACTAATTACCATATGCAAATCCTTCTTCCTCTCCCTGTACTACTCCACTAATCTCCTTACCAGATGAATCGCTTTTGTAGTCGAACGCCCGGTATGAATCCAAACTGATTCTCGAAAATAGACACACACCTCCTCACCTTGGCCTCCACCACCCTCTTCCAAACCTTCGTAGTGTGACTCAACAGCTTGATACCACTATAATTGTTGTAATTTTATATATCACCCTTGTTCTTATAGAGTGGAACCATCGTACTCCACCTCCATTCTTCGGGCATCTTCTTCGTCTTAAAAATAATATTAAACAGCCCAGTGAGCCACTCCAAACTTGTTCTCCCTACACTCTTCCAGAATTCCACCAGGATTTCGTCTGGCCCCATCGCTCTGCCCCTGTACATCGTATGCATCGCCCCTTCCACCTACTCTACTGTAATCCGCCTACAGTACCTAAAATTCCACCAACTCTCAGAGTGCTCCAACTCACCCAGCACAATGCGTCTATCCCCCTCCTCGTTCAACAATTTGTGTAAGTATGTCTGTTATCTTCTCCTAATAAGTTCCTTGTCCATTAACACTTTGCCATCCTCGTCCTTGATGCACTTGACTTGGTTTAAGTCGCAGGCTTTCCTCTCCCTCACCTTGGCCAACCGGTACAACTTCTTGTCCCTTTCTTTTCCCTCGAGCTCCTCGTACAAACTAGCGAACGCCGCGTTCTTAGCCTTCGTAACTGCTAGCTTTGCCTCTTTATTTGCCTTTCTCTAACACCGCGAACGCCGCGTTCTTAGCCTTCATAACTGCTAGCTTTGCCTCTTTCTTTGCCTTTCTCTAGCACTCCCGACAAGACCTTTTTCCCTCCTCGTTTGTACCCTACACTTGCTTCAAATAAGCAGCTTTCTTAGCTTTCACTTTACCTTGAACCTCTCCATTCCACTACCAGTCCCATTTATGACCCCTTAGGAGAGCCCTTCGTGACCCCTAAGACCTCTCTAGCAGCTACCGTAATGCAATTCGCAGTTATGAACCACATACTAGACGTGTCCCCCCTGCTCATCCATGCCCTCATAACCAACAACTCTCCCCTAACTCCTGAGCTTTGCCCTTGGTCAAGCTACCCCACTTGATCTTAGGTTGCCTGCACCCTGTCCTCTTCCTCCTACTCTTCTTGATCTCCAGGTCCATAACTAGGAGCCCATGTAGGGTCGTAATGTGCTCACTTGGGATGGCCTTGCAGTCAGTGCACAGACCTTTATCGCATTTCCTGCAGAGAAGATAATCAATCTGAGTCTTACCCATTGAATTCCGGAAAGTGAACAGGTGCTCTTCCCTCTTCGGAAAACTCGAGTTAGCTATAGCCAAATCAAAAGCTCTAGCAAGATCCAATAATGAATTACCTCCCTCATTCCTATCCCCAAAACCGAACTCGCCATGCACATCATCATAACTCCTATCACTCGCCCCAATATGGTCGTTGAAATCTCCGCTAATGAACAACTTCTTTGTGTGCGGGATACTACACACCATCTCGTCCAAATCCTCCCAGTATTGCTTCTTGACCTACTGGTCCAAACCTACCTAAGGAGCATATGCACTAATCACGTTTACAGTAAACCCGTCAACTTCCAGCTTAATACTCATCAACATATCATTTACCCTCCTAACCTCGATCACGAGTACCGAAAATATCAAACTGAAATGTCTAAATACCGCACCGTACCGACCGATGAACACCCCTACGTAGCTCCTCACTCTTTCTTTCGCTCCGCTTAGTTTGGCCGAATTCACTGTTATTTTATGGAGTATTATATAACTTTAAATTTTGAAATGAATGTTTTGTGCTATAATAGTCTTGTAAGTACGTGTAATTTTTACGGTTTAATTAAGTTGACCTACATATTCTAATTAATATCAAGCATGATATGTCACATTTGGAAAATAAAGCAGCAATTGTTGCAATGAATTAGTAGGCGTTTGGACATAATAATTGTATTGTTTGAAAAAAGTAGTATTTGGAGTTAAGTTGAAAAATTGTATTTGGAATTTGAAATTATATTTCGATATGCATTTTATTTAAAAAAATATTGAAATTTTGTGAGTAGGGAAAAAATTTCTGAAAATTTTGAAAGAGCGGTCAAAACCACCTTTTGATTTTTGAAAAACTCATTTTCGAATTTTTTTAAAAAACTTACAAACTTTCATAAACAAACACATTTTTGAAGAGAAAAAAGAAATTTGTTTAATGGACAAACGGAGCCTTATATTGCATTGATAGTATACATTAGAGTTAAATATATAGCAAGTACTACTATTTAAGAATTTAGTGGCAGATCAAATTAACAGAAGTTACATGTCCAAGTCCAAGCCGCTATGTATACATGCAATAAAACATGTATAAGCAGGTTAGACAAACATTTCAGAACCTAGTCGTTCAACTCAGAATTTAGAATCACGGTATCAAAATTCACAGCTTGAAAACTCTCTCAGTTTGGGGCAACATGAATTCATTTATTGTCTGATATACATCATTAGTTATGATAATGGGTTGGGACTACATATATTCAATGTCAATATAAGACTAAGTCAAGTCGTGAGGCTACTCAATAATAGTGGGTCTCAGACGTAGACAACACGTTAATATTCAACAGAAACCCTTCTTGTGTTTTAGACAATTTTGACAACTCTACCTACCAACTTTGTATTACTAGCATTTGTCTAACTTTAATGTGTTGACATTGACATGATAAAGCACATTAGCAAGTACCCATTTAATGTCTCTCTCACTTTTTTAACTTTTTATTTTAATTTTATAATAGTGGTGTCTGAACTACGGATATGAGGCAGATCAACTATCTAAACAGTTCATGTATTTCTCCACTAATATATATATATATATATATATATATATATATATATATATATATATATATATATATATATATATATATATATATATATATATATATATATGTTTATAAACAACTTATTTTTGCTAAATACATCAGTTACTATCACCATCTAATATATATTAGTCGTGAGATTATTAAAAATAGCATAGAATATAGAGAAACGTTAGAATCACAACTAAGTTTCTTTGAACCAGATAGTTTAAATACAAAAGATTTTCTTCTTGAAATAGAAAGAATTAATATTCAAATACAACAAGAAAAGGATTATATCCAAACCACCAGGAATAAGATAAAACATACCCCATTAGGATAACATATATGTTGAGACAATATCTTTTAACTAAAGAAATAGCTTGTAACTATTGGATTTTAAGTAGGAATATATAAAGAAAAGGAGAATTAAAGAACATACTACGAAAGACTAAGGCTTTATTAATATCAACTTTAGAATTAGCTAAACAAATAAAAGAGTCAGATTTAAAAATAAACATAGAACCAAGTTATATAGTAAAACATAGTATTAGCTCAGAAACCATATCAGCATTAGAGTGGGAAATACAATATATAGAAGGAGAAATATATTTAGAAAATCAAAGAATAAAATTCTTTAAGAACCGAAAATTTGGATACCATTAGGTTAAAAAATAGATAAACGAAAGAACCTAGAATATTTAGATTTAAAAATATATCCAGAAAAGAAGTATAGAATATTAAAAGATAATATGGTAATTAAGTGTAATTTTAGTAGTGGAGAACATATATTACATACCGAAGATAAACAATAAAATACTTTAGTAGATATAATAATCAACTTTGGAGAAAAATCCAAGAAAATAATGAAAATATAATAGGAATACTAGAAGTAGTAGAAGTATTACAGACTAAACAAAGAAAGACTTTAGAAAAATTAGAACAAAACTTGGATTTCTTAAAATCACAAGAACTAGAAATAGACAGAAAAATGCAATTTATGAACAATAAGTTTAATCTAGAAAAAATACCTAAGAAATACGAAATAGAGAAATTAATTAAAACTATTACAGAAAAGCCTAAAGAATTAGAAATGCAAACAACCAGATTAGTAGAAAAAATAACACACCAAGTAGAAGTATTAAAAAGTGAGATAAATACCTTAAAAGAAAAAATAGACACAATAAAAGAAATCGCTCTTTCATGAGTGAGTTACAACTAGAACTAGATCTAGTATATGAAGAAGCATTAAAGTTCATAGAAAGAATTCAACCAAATCCAGAGGGACTGACTCGTTATACTCCCCAGGGGAAAACAGATCAAACAATAATAAAACAGAATAATACTATAATAGTATTACTTTTAGAAATTAATAAAAAGCTAGATAAAATTATTAAAGAAAAGGAGATAAAGACTGAAATCTCAAAAGTAGACGATCTAATAGAACAATTAAAAAGAGTTGAAATAACACCGCAAAAAGATAAACTTAAAATAAGAAAACCACAAAATGGACCTTTTTCCAGGTGGGTCAAGAACAACAAACCAAGAAAGATCAGAATAAGTTTTTCAGATAATAGAATAGGTAATAACATGTTAGCCAAAATTATAACTAGAAAAAGACAAGAAGAAAATCAGAAATTAGACGAAATAATAGATATAGACAAAGATATACAAATCTTTCAACAAAATCAACTAAGGTTACTCAATCCGAGAATACTATATAATACAGGATATTTTTCAAATAACTCTCAACTATATAGACATTATAGAGAAGAGCAATTATCAGCTATAGGAAATAAGGTTGCAACATTAAATTTAATTAATCCAGAATCAGTACAACAAATTAAAATTTATAAAAAGAATTTAATGCATATGAGATTAATAGTAATCGGATTAAAATGACTAACTAGAAAGAATTTAGGAACTAAAGTACTAATAGTAGTATATGATGACAGATGGTCAGATCAAAAGAAATCTATAATAGGTTTAACAGAAGTAGACATGAGAAATAATGGAGGAATATTTTATATTAGCCCAGATTTCATGATAAATCTAGCGGAATTTGGAAAAATATCAAAATAGGAATACAGACTAAGGGATATGAAGAAATGAATAATGGAAATAATTTACTGATATGTGTAGGTTTCATAGGAAAAATGGCAACAAATAGTAATACAAAATTTAAAATTAAGGTAGACGATGTTGTCGAAGTAATGGGAAATAAAGGGATAAAATTAATAAAACCTATTAAGATAAACCCAGAAGAATATGCTGGATTAGAATGGAATCTAGAAGATTTCGCAAAGCCAAAAATATTCAAACTAGAATCTCATTTAATGTATACAAACTCTAAAGGAGAAACATTAATTAGGTTTACCAATTATAACTATTCTACCCAAAAAGAAATAGATGATGGAACTGAAAGTATGATGGAAGATAATGATACTGAATTTATGAATATTGAAATAATACAAGATGAATTCGAAGTGGACATAGCATTAGAAAAAGCAAGAAGGCTAGTTAAAGAAAATAGAAATAAAACTTTCCAATGTAAAGGGTGTAAACTTGGAAAATTAACTTTAAGCAAAGTAGAAGAGCATTTTAAGAAATGTGAATTAAGAACAGATAATTGGGGATATAGAAAAGAAAATATTTCATAGAAAAAATTGGATAAATTCGATAAAATTTTTGAAGAGATACAAGATAGTTATGAAGAAACAGAGACAGAATCTCTAATAAGTTTAAAAGAATTAATAGAATCAACTAGTTCTAGCCCAAGTCCATTTCAGAGAACAACTTACCAAAGTACCATAGATACTAGCATAGAAAACGTACCTAGAAAAAGAGTATATAGAATAGATCAAGAAACAGAACTAGAAAATGTAAAACCATTAGGAAAAAGAATGCCTATAGAAGAACCTATAAGATTACAGGAAGGAGGAAGTAAGGGTAAAATATTAAATATAGCAGCTCATGATCCACAAATGTGGAACTCAGTAATAGACCTATGGAAAGGAATAGTAGTAGCAGACTTTATAAAAACTTATAATGACACAGACACAGAAACAATGTATAAATATATAGAGACCTTCTTAGGAGAATCAACAAAGGGCTTATGGGAAGCCTTATAAATCAGAATTTCCACAAGATTTTCAAATGTTAATAGCAATGGGACCAAATCCTTATAATTTTACAAATAAAATACATAGCTTGACCACAGGCGAAGATCCAAATAGTGGATTAGTAGTATTACAAAAGAACGCTTTAATAAAATTAGAACAATTAAGTATAAGCAGTTGGTTTCATATAAAAAAAATTAAATGATTATTTTTATTATTGTACTATTAGTGGAAATGCTTTTGATCAAGATCTAGGTAAAAAGTTATTTAATAAACTACCAAGAGTCTTAGGAAGAGAAATAGAAGAACGATGATATAAAAGAAAAGGTGTAATACAAAATCCACATGCAAAAAGGTCTATAGCGCACAAAGTACAATATATAATGGAAATACTACAAGAAAAATGTACCAATTTACAGATACAAAAATAACTAAAACAGAACAATATGTGTTTCTGTAGGTCAATTGTGTATACAACACAAAGTTATGACAAAAATGAATATAGAAAGAAAAAATATAGAAAATATAAACCTCAATACAACAAGGGAAACAACAGAAAAAATTATTATCTTAGAAAATCATCAGCTAGAAAACCCTACCTAGATAGGGATAGACATGTTAGAAAGTATAGAACAGATAGAAACTATAAAAACAAACTAGAATGTTTTACTTGTAGTAGTGTAGAACACTTAGCAAATACGTGCCCAAAAAGAATTAATAATAAAACAAGAAATTCACAGTTAATAGAAGATCTTCAAGAAACCCTAATAAATGTAGACGAATATATGTCAGATAACGAAAGTATATACTCTATAGTAAGCGTAGATATAGAAGAAAAAACTCAAATAGATACCTCAGAATCAGAAGAGGAAGAATTAATAAATGAGATAGGATTAGAAAAATTAGATTTAGAAGAAAATACCTTTGTAAACATATCAGAGGAATGTACCCATAAATTTGAAAGAAATAAAGGATTAGATAGTAATCAGTGTTCATATGCAAATGGTACCCTAGCAGAAATAAAAGAGCTAAATGTAAATTATGTTATCTAGAAGGATGTATTTCATGTATAGAAAAAGATTTTGAAACAAAATAAATAAAGAAGAAAAATACCAAGAAGTAAATGATCATACCATGAATTTGAGAATAATGACATTAGAAGCTAGAATAAATGAACTAGAAAAAAGAATACATAAAATGGAAAAGGGAAAAGAGAAATTAGAAGATATAAAAGAAAACATAACAACAGTAGAAGAAGAACTAATTAGTTTAGAAAATTATGATACACTAATATGTAATGAAGATAAAAAATTAAGTACAATAAAGATTTTAGCAAGAATCAAAATAGAAGATTATGAAATAGAAATGTTAGCTCTAGTAGATTCCGGGTGCACAAGATGTATAATAAATAAAAAGATAGTTCCCCCAAATCTAATCAAAACCTTAGATAAGCCAGTTGCAGCTATGCAAATGGATGGAACTCATAATATATACAGACATTATATAGAGAAATCGCAGATTAGCTTTATAAATACATGTTTAGATTTCTATAAACCCAGCTATAAGGTAGACAAAATCTGGGTAAGAGACTTAAACATAAATGTAGACTTTGTACTAGGATTAAGTTTTATATTACATAATAATGGTAGCTGTCTACTCAGTAAAGATGGAGTAATATTCTTTAAAAATATTACACAAACACCAGTACAAACAATAGAAACTGCAACCAGGATAAGAACATGACTAAACGCAAGCCAGAAAAACCTGCAAGAAAATCAAAAAGAATGTTGTAAAGAATGTAAAGATAAAAATACATGTTGTAAGATTAAAGAAGAATCTAAAACCTTAATACTAGAAGAAAATGAAGATAAAGATATATTAGAAAAAGACTATACTTTAATAGATGTTGAAACAGAATTATACAATTTTAAAACAGGACTACAAAAAATAGGAATAATAAAGAACGAAAAGGATCTAGGTAATATAATAAAAATATTATATGAAATAGAAATAATAGGAGAAAAACCTTTAAAACATTGGGAAAACAATAAAGTTATGTGTAAACTAGATATAACTAATCCAGAATATATAATTAAAAAAGCCTCAATAGAAGCTACAAATCAAGATCTAGAAGACTTCAAAGTCAAATTAAAGAACTTATAAATTTAGGAGTAATAAGAAGATCCACTTCTAAACACAGGTCAACAACTTTTATGGTTAGAAACCATAGTGAGATAGCAAGAGGAAAAGCAAGAATGGTAATAAACTACAAAAGACTTAATGATAACACTAGAACAGATGGATATAAGTTACCTGATAAAACAGAACTAATAAATAGAATATAAGAAAAAAGGATATTCAGCAAGTTTGACTGTAAATCAAGGTATTGACAAGTAAAAATGCATGAAGAAAACATTGAGTGGACTGCATTTACTTGTCCAGAAGGACACTTCGAATGGTTAGTAATGTCGTTCGGACTAAAGACAGCTCCACCAATTTTTCAACGAAAAATGGATAGTATATTTGGAGAATATAAGAGATTTATTTTAGTATATATAGATGATATATTAGTATTTAGTAAAGATATTAAAGAATATTTAGGACATTTACAGAAAGTATTTAGATTGTTTGTAGATAATGGAATAATAATTAGTAAAAAGAAAAATGGAACTATGTAAAAATTATATAAATTTTCTAGGAGTAATCTTAGGGGATGGAAAAATTAAATTACAACCCCATATAGTTAAAAAGGCCCTAGAAATGCCAGATAAATTAGATAGTACCAAAGAGCTACAAAAGTTTTTAGGTATAATAAATTATGCGAGAAATTTTATAAAAGACTTAGGAAAAATAGCAGGACCATCATATGCTAAGACATGATCTACAGGACAAAAACATTTTAACACAGAAGATATTAAATTAGTACAAAATATTAAAGAAAGCATAAAAACTATTCCTGATTTAAATATGCCACTAGAAACAAACTACTTGGTAATAGAAACAGACGGTAGTTTTGAAGGATGAGGAGCAGTTCTAAAAGCAAAACCAAATAAATATAGTGATAAGAGCACAGAAAAAATATGTGCTTATCAAAGTGGTAAATATAAAGAAAAAGGAAAGATGAGTAGTATAGATGCAGAGATATTAGCCGTAATTTACGGATTAAATAGTTTTAAATTATATATATTAAATAAACAAGAAGTAACAATTAGAACTAATTGCGAAGGCATAGTTAAATTTTACCAGAAGATAAACGCAAAGAATAGTAGTAGAAGAAGATGGTTAAATTTTATTGATACTATATCAATATATAATCTGGTTTTTGAACATATTAAAGGAAAAGATAATAATTTAGCAGATCAGTTAAGTAGGCTTAAAATTACTGTCAATTAATAAACAAGTATTTTACATGTACAACATGAGACCAACAGTTTCCAAGACTGAAGACAAAGGGAAGAACATTCAAGCCTCACCCTCAGACAGATACTTGCAGACAGTATTAGGTAATCTTTATTTTAAGCCACATCCTTTGGGAGAACAGACTAATATGGAAAGAATAAATTTTGGAAAACATAACTTAATATTTTTTCCACCATCAAACATGTCATTTAGAGTCCTACCAGAATGTGTCATAGACAGACCTCAACGGTGTTTAATTGATAACTTATGGATAGCATATAAACAAGAAAGACACTAAATATTTTATAGCGTCTCTTAATGCCTTAGGACAATATTTTACAAATAAAAACCAAGACAAAAGATGTGACGACCCGACCCGTCTTCTCGTGATTTACCGCCTCGTTTTCCCCATTTTCTATTTCTTTATGCTTCATTATCAGTGTTGGGTGTGAACGAGTTGATTTGGATTGGTTTTAGTAGGAAATGAGACACTTAGTCTCTTTAAGGAATGTTTGTTTTGAAAAAGTCAACCGGACATGACTTATGTGTAAATGATCTCGGATCAGAATTTTTATGATTTGTCTAGCTCCATTAGGTAATTTATGACTTAGGAGCGCGATCAAAATTAGTTTTGGAGGTCCGGTGTGGAATTTGACTTGAATTGGCGAAAGTAGTATTTTAGCGATTTCCGGTTGATAGGTGAGATTTTGATCCAAGGGTCGGAATGGAATTCCTAGAGTTTCTGTAGCTTCATTATGTGATTTGGGATGTGTGTGCAAAATTTCATGTCATTCGGAGGTGATTTTGTCGGGTTTTTGATTAAATGTGTGTTTCGGAAGTATTTCGAAAACTTAGGCTTGAATTCGATGTGAATTGATGGTTTTGATGTTGTTTGAGGTGTTTTATTGATTGGAAAAAGTTTGAATGATGTTATGGGGTGTGTTGGCATGTTTGGTCAGGGTCACATGAGGCTCGGATAAGTTTTGGAAGAGTTTTTGGAAGATTTTTGTCGTTTTGAGCATAAGCACGTAATGATCCAAAGGTCCATTTTTAGTTCTAGAGATCGAAATTTTATTTCGAGATTTCCAGAATTTAAATAATGAATTATAGGAGTGATCTGGAAAGTTTGGTCTAATTTCATCAAGTCGCGATTGGGTTTTTGACGCGAAACATGAGTTAATTGTTTAACGAGCGAAATGGATATCGCACTGAGCAAACGAGCTCTGAATTGAGTTTCGATTGAAGGACTATGTTCGTATCATTATTTGTGACTCATACGAACAAGAATCATCGAATTCCGAGTTCGTATGGTGGAGTTAGAGCCTTTTTAGTGAAAATAAATATTGTTGGTGCAGAAGGTTCTGGTGTGCACCTTTAGCGACCAGATTTGGGACTTTTAGCGACGGAATGGGTCTTTTAGCAACCAGATTCAGGTTATTAATGTTGTTCTGGTTTTCTTTGCTCATTTTCACGTTTTTTTGGTGAAAGAACACGGATTGGGGCGATTTTTGAGCAAGAAATCATGGGAAATCTTGAGGTAAGTCACTTGTGATCATTTCTACTCCATAATATTGAATTATCATCGAATAATCCGACTAGATTACATGTTTTTGAGGAGTAAATTGGGGATTTTGGCCTAGTGATTTGAAAATAAGATTTGAAGATTTGAGGGTCGAGTTGATGTCTGATTTTGGTAAATTTTATATGTATAGACTTGTGGCGAGATAAGGAATCCGTTGATGTTAATTTTTCTGAATTTCGAAAGGTGGGCCCAGGGCTCGGGTTTTGCCAAATTTCGGGATTTTGATGTTTTTCAGTTATTTTCGATTGGGTATTGTTCCTACAGCATAATGTGACATATTCGTTCTAATTTTGGATAGATTCAACGCACGAAGAGGCCAATTCGGGGGGGCAAAGGCGTCGCGAATTAAAGAAATAGCCGGTTTGAGGTGAGTAATTGATGTAAATGATGTCGTGAGGGTTTGAAACCCTGAAATTTCACATCATAACGCTATATTGAGGTGACTTGCACGCCGGATAACGGGCGTGGGTAGAGCACCATTGGGGATTGTGACTTAGTCTGTCCCGAGAGATGTTTTTTTACCGTGTTTTCTACTTGAACTAAATTGAGAATCATCATTACTTAGATTTGATTGTTACATTTGGGCTTCTTGCCAATTATTTGAATCCTTCAGGGATTGATATCACTATTTTCGCATATTTTGCATATCATTTGATCTCAGTCCAAGGTTTTAAATACTGTTTTGCAAACTCAGCCATCTTTCTAAGATTTGAAAACTTAAATGATATTTCTAAATGACATTTCGGGCTGAGAACTATTGTTTCACGAATGCCCAGGGGGCTTATGATGATTTCTGGACTGAGCATGGATCGGGTTGCGCGCCGCAGCAGTGTTACATTGATATTGAGGCCGAGAGACAAGTTGATTACATTGATATTGAGGCCGAGAGCCTGGTTAATTACATTGATATTGAGGCCGAGAGCTTGGGTGATTATACTGATAATGATATGAGGCCGAGGGCCTAGATTTGATGCCACGAGATAGTTAGATATTGCGCTTGGGCTGTAGGAGCCCCTCCAGAGTCTGTACACACACCCCAGTGAGCGCCGTCGACGATAAATAAAATGGATGGCTCGGGCTGCATGCCGCAGTGGGTACTAGAGGGTACCGTCATATGCATTGCATTGCACTCATGCATTTATTCCTTATCTGCATTATTTGCCATAATAATTATGTGCTCTTATTTCATTGACTGGTTGCTTCATACTGTTCTGAGCCTAAGGGGCTGATACAGTTCTGAGATACTGAGCTCGAGGGGCAGATTTCTACTTATTATTTTGATACTGAGCCCGAGGGGCAGATTTCTAGTTATTATTTTGATACTGAGCTCGAGGGGCAGATTTCTACTTGTTATTTTGATACTGAGCCCGAGGGGCAGATTTCTACTCGTTGTTTTGATATTGAGCCCGATGGGCAGGTTTCTACTTGTCATTTTACTACCAAATTACCTGTTTTACTGGTTTAAAAGAAATTTCACATGATATTTCACTGAATTGTTATTTTAAATGATTTCACTACTTCTGTATAGAATGTTGTGTGCCTTAACGTGTTTTCTTACCTTCAGTCATAATATATATTTATTACTCACTTGGTCGGAGTACTCACATTACTCCATGCACCATGTGGGCAGGTACAGGTATTCCTGAGGCATAGAGCGAGTTTTCTGCTATTCAGTTTTCATCGGAGTTATCGAGGTAGTTGCATGGCGTTCGCAGACCCGTTTTCTCCCTTATCTTCTGTTATTTATGATATCTTCAGACTTTGTTCCTAATTCCATACTTTGTAGAATTTTAGTAAACTCTGTAGTAGCTCATGACTTGTGACACCCCGGTTAGGGCTGAGTTGGGTTGGATTTCCGTATTTTATCTATACTTTTCGCTATTGGATACTATTAAACCATGTTTATACTATAATTGTGTTAATTAATTGTCTTAAAAAGATGAATTGGGTTGAATGGCTGGCCTTGTCTTCATGAGAGGCGCCATCACGACCAGGTTCGGGAATTGGGTCGTGACAAGTTGGTATCAGAGCCTAGGTTACTAGGTCTCGCGAGTCATGAGTAGTTTTAGTAGAGTCTCGCGGATCGGTACGGAGATGTCTGTATTTATCCTCGAGAGGCTGCAGAACCTTTAGGAAAACTTCGTATTTTTGAATTCTTATCGTGCGTCCTTGATTCAGCTGAAAAAAAGTAACTCTTACAATTCCATCCACGTGTTCGTATGCGCGAACGAGCGCTCAGTATTAGATGTGCCTTGATGGCTTGTAATTCCCCGGACGAAGGGCGAGACGTAATCGCTATGAGTTTGATGTTAGGCCAGTCTGGAGGACTTGAGGCTGGATCCTTGCCTATGGCTTGAGCACCGAAGTGCTGATTGTGCGAGCAAGAGTTTTGAAATTATATGTCCGGTATTGTCCCTATTAGTGGGAATGATGGTTGGATAGCCATGTGAGGAGTATGTTAGTACTGCGAGATATATCTATATGACTTGGAGGTGACGAGGAAGGGCGTCAGGATAATAGATGAACTATTAAGTGTTTGATTTTCATTGTGATCTGATGTGTAGCCCCGAGTTATGGGCGCGTGAAGAATCTTTTCATGTCTCCTGTTTGGAGTGAAGTAAATTTCATGTTACGGTATGCGTTTAGACTCAGGAAGACTAAGTGATTGTGTAATGTGAATGACGGTGGAAGGTATACAAAAATATTAATTAGAAGTGAAACATGTGGGTTATCTCCTGCGGAGTGTTCTAAGGTGGTGCGATTCTTATATTGTCTATTAGAAGATCTCATTTACAAGTAAAGAATATGCGTTGAAATCTAAATTTGGTCGTCTAGAGAGTGGGCTTAACTGTTATGTGAGTAAATGCAAGAATTGCAGAAGAGTTAAAATTCTAGATGATTTATGTTTCCACAAGCTTATGAAGGAGTGAGTTCAATATCACTATGGTATTACAGCAATAATAGAGTATGTGCGTTATGATTTATTGAGTGCGTTTTGATCTATGTCTTTGAGCCAAGTTGGGGAGTTTGCTATTAAATAAGTTGATTGCACGATTTTGTGCTATATTGGTTCCAGTTTGAGGCGTGTTGGTGAGTCGGTTATTGCTTACGGGGATTAAGGTCGATCAGGCGGTGGACGGTCCTATTTTTTTTATGTTATTGCTTCAAATGCTGTCATTACAGGAATTGTCCAGTCTGCCATAGAGATGCCTTTGTATTATTCGATCCCGGTTCCACCTATTCTTATATGTCCTCATATTTTGCTCATTATTTGGGTACGCCCCGAGAATTTCCTTCTTTACCAGTTCATGTATCTACTCTGGTGGGCGATACTGTTGTTGTGAACCGTGTGTACCGGTCATGTGTTGTGATTATTGAGGGTATGGAGACCCAAGTTGATTTATATCTATTGAGCATGGTGGACTTTGATGTTATATTGGGCATGGATTGGTTATTTCTGTGTCATGTTATTCTAGACTGTCATGCTAAGACAGTTACTTTGGCTATGCCGGGTGTACCGCGGATCGAGTGGCGTAGTATGACTGATTATGTTCCTAGTAGAGTAATTTCTTTCTTGAAAGCCCAACGTATAGTTGCGAAGGGTTGTCTGTCATATCTAGCGTTTGTGCTAGATGTTGGAGCTGAGACTCCTAGTATTGATTCTATCCCAATTGTGAGGGATTTTTCATCCATTGCATCGCCCTTGACCAAGTTGACTCAGAAGGGTGCACCGTTTGTATGGTCGGACGAATGTGAGAAGAGCTTTCAGAAGCTCAAGACAGCTTTGACCACAGCTCTAGTGTTGGTTTTTCCATCAGCTTCAGATTCATATACCGTATATTGTGATGCTTTACAGATGTTTTATGGCAATATTTTTGGGTTGGTGACCTACATGGCCTGGTCAAGCTAGAGGAATTCCGTTTTGATAACTTGGGTATATGTGAGCAAATTTGAAAGTTTTCTTGATGGTTTTTACCATAGTTCGAGGCAGATATCTTCTACCGGTGCGCGGAACATATTGTATATTACGAACTCCTCCTAAATGGGAGCAAATAGAAGATTTCTAACTGCCGAAATGTAATTTTCCTATAGCCTAGAAATTTCTAATGAGATTTTGTGTTTGCAACAAGATGGCATGATAGACGTGGTGTGTGGTACATGATTAATATTTTCATGTGCAACGTGGCAGTTCATTCTTAAAGGGAAGGTCACGAGTTCTGGATGGAATAGTCAGTTTCAGGTATTTAGATGAATGTTATAACTGCTCGGTAAGACCTTAGAAGGGTGCACACTATATTTTAACCAACAAATGTCTATTGGTATTTCAACACCTACTTGGTTGATCGACTGCCAATATTTCGATCTTGCTATGTATTGTAGGAAAATTTTGAGAATAATTATCATGAAATGATCGTACTTGTGGGATGTGTTAGTCATTAAGTGCTGAGACTGTGATCAGTTACGGTGATTTATGTAATCTAGGAATTTGGAGACGGGGAATTCTCAAAAATATACTATTTCGGGATTGTGGCATGTTTGAGGTGAGTGTCTTATCTAAACTCTTTGGATGCACTAGTTGAGCTAATTGATGGTGATAACTATGCGTTGTGAGTGCGAATATAGGTGAGGGTTGAACCTGTGTGCAAGCACCGAGCTAATATTCATGCTCGGAAGATACGTAGGCTATGATATGCCTAGAGTGGGATATTGGGCTAAGGTATAATGTTTCTCATATTTGTAACTCTGTTAAGAACTATCTAGACTATACTTGAGATTTCCAAGATGCTAAATTCCAGAACAAACTTGGTAATTACTAATTCTATGTTAACATGCTAATTTGAGCTATGACAGCGCAGTTTGCTCATGCCTACGATATAGAGTGTTATTTATTCTAGTCAAGGAGAATGAGAATCTTGTTTCAGTTAGCATATACATGTGTACTTGTTGGATTTCTTCTATATAATATGCTTGGACTGGAGGTCTGTGACCGTGCCAGGTGGATTATGTTATTGGCTACTAAGTTGCTTATGAGGTTGATGTCAATGTGAGCTATAGAAGAGCCGGTTATTATTGTTCTATTCATATATCTTGGTTCCATTGTGATTGACGAGCCTATAGCATATTGTTGGGGTGGTACTTGTGGAACTTGCAAAGCGGCTCTTTTCTTTAAGGTATTCTTCCTTTTTGGGGTAACCGGATGGCGCAATAGTGAGGTTTTCCGGTATGGCATTGTATTATGTACTTCTCCGTGGGTATAGTGATTCACTGGTGGTACTAGATATCAAATTGCGCTTGGTTGATGATTTTGAGCATGGTGACTTGGGGCGTCTCATGTGAACTAGTGTCTGGATAGGGTCGCGTATAGCAGCGAAGCTATATGGAGATATGACCTTCCGGGTTAGATTCGTGTGTTATATTTCTATGATGTGAGACGGGTTCTCAGCCTTGTATTGTGGTGGTACTGGTGAGCTTGAGGTATAACTCTTTCGTTTGAGTCATTTTCATGAATTGAGTATGCTCGAACTGTTGCTTATTGGCGCGCGTATTGTGCGAATGGTGTCTTAGACCTGTATTAATGTGTCATATCACTAGAATAATGTGTTGGATTAGAAGAAATCAGTGGGATCATTAATGAATACGAACGGATTTGATTTCAGCATGTTGGAAGGATAATATCGAGCTTCGGCTCAGAAAATTGATGTAGCATTTGCCAAAGAAGAAGTGGCTTCAATAATGGTTGATATGGAAAATGGTTATGGCTTACCGCGTGATTTAGTTAGCATTGGCAGTATGTAAAAGTGTTGATATGACACTTTAGTTGATAAGAGTTTTCTATCGGTATTCGGGATGTTGTGTGCAACTGCTGTGATTAAAAGTTATCACTACAAGTATTTGAGTTATGTGGTCTACCATGTAATTGCACCTGAGGTTGCAGGTATCGGTTATTACAGCTGGTTCGGGCTTATTATGAATATAGATGTGAGGTTCTAATCTTGTG
The DNA here is from genome assembly GCF_000715075.1 of Nicotiana tabacum. Taxonomy (NCBI): domain Eukaryota; kingdom Viridiplantae; phylum Streptophyta; class Magnoliopsida; order Solanales; family Solanaceae; genus Nicotiana; species Nicotiana tabacum. The sequence continues at coordinate 120,571,644 of NC_134086.1, read as the reverse complement.
TATGATTTCGGAAGGTGCAGTGTGGTTCTATGGTTTATGGACTAGATGGATTGTGAAATTTCAGCTATGTTGTGTTATCGGACCTATGCGAGATGGGGCAGTGTGGGATCACCCACAGGTATATTCTTGGTAAGGTCGTTCAGCTATTGGTTGGCTTCTAGGACAACTCTGGGTACGCTCGAGGACGAGCGTTTGTTTAAGTTGGGGAGGATGTGACGACCCGACCTGTCGTCTCGTGAGTTACCGCCCCGTTTTCCCCATTTCCTATTTCTTTATGCTTCATTATCAGTGTTGGGTCTGAACGAGTTGATTTGGATTGGTTTTAGTAGGAAATGAGACACTTAGTCTCTTTAAGGAAGGTTTGTTTTGGAAAAGTCAACCGGACGTTGACTTATGTGTAAATAATCTCGGATCAGAATTTTTATGATTTGTCTAGCTCCATTAGGTAATTTATGACTTAGGAGCGTGATCGGAATTGGTTTTGGAGGTCCGGTGTAGAATTTGGCTTGAATTGGCGAAAGTAGTATTTTAGCGATTTCCGGTTGATAGGTGAGATTTTGATCCAAGAGTCAGAATGGAATTCCGAGAGTTGCTGTAGCTTCATTATGTGATTTGGGATGTGTGTGCAAAATTTCATGTCATTCGGAGGTGATTTGGTCGGGTTTTTGATCAAATGCATGTTTCGGAAGTTTTTGGAAAACTTAGGCTTGAATTCGAGATGAATTGATGGTTTTGATGTTGTTTGAGGTGTTTTGTTGATTGGAAAAAGTTTGAATGATGTTATGGGGTGTGTTGGAATGTTTTGTCGGGGTCACATGAGGCTCGGATAAGTTTTGGAAGAGTTTTTGGAAGATTTTTGCAGTTTTGAGCATAAGCACGTAATGATCCAAAGGTCCATTTTTAGTTCTAGAGATCGAAATTTTATTTCGAGATTTCCAGAATTTAAATAATGAATAATAGGAGTGATCTGGAAAGTTTGGTCTAATTTCATCAAGTCGCGATTGGGTTTTTGATGCGAAACATGAGTTAACTGTTTAACGAGCGAAATGGATATCGCACTGAGCAAACGAGCTCCAAATTGAGTTTCGATTGAAGGACTATGTTCGTATCATTATTTGTGACTCATAGGAACAAGAATCATCGAATTATGAGTTCGTATGGTGGAGTTAGAGACTTTTTAGTGAAAATAAATATTACTGGTTGTCACACCTCCTTTTTGCGCGCCCCACCCCAAAGGTTAAGATGCGCGAGGGGAGTTTTTCCAATTTAAGTGACAATATTCGAAATGGGATTATTTAATTAATTCAGAGTCGCCACTTGGGAAAGGTTTGGCTTTTGGTGTCCCAAGTCACCGGTTTATCTTGAATCCCAAATCGAGGAAATTTTCGACTTTTCCAAATGAAGTCTGCGAACCAGAAATTCTAAGTAAGGAATTTTGTTGACCTGAGGGAAGGTGTTAGGCACCCTCGAATCCCGTGGTTCTAGCACGGTCGCTTAAATTGTTATAATGGCTAAATATCTGATTTAAATACAATGTTATGACTTACATGCTTTTGTTAAGTTTAAACCGCTTTTATCATTATCACTTGTTTTATAGAATTGCAACGTCGTGAAAATGCATCTCGAATCACGTCACAATCAATGCGCCCGTGATTGTCACCACATTTCGACTTCGTTGAGATTTGGATTTGGGTCACATCAATGTGCACCTGAATTTAAGAATATGTTTTAATTAAGTCGCGCCTAGAGAGCCTAACGCGTTATTATTTTTTGAGAAGGCCATGAGATTCACTAAACGGCATAGCCTGAATTCTAAATATTTATTATGATTATTTATCGAGGGCCCCACAATTTACGTTTTTATTTGGCGAGGCTCGTCTCATTATTTTAGAAGGAACATCCTAAGGCGACTACATTTCTAATGTGTTTATCTCTAAAAATAGAAGAAAAGATGCATGCTAATTCAATTATATGCTTTGGCCAAATCCAGATTTTGGTTAATCATCTGATTAATTATTTACAGAGTGAAGAAACGTTGTACCTCATGAAACATGCTTTTAATTTGATAGAAGAATTATATACAAGATTGATGAAATGCTACGACTACTACAAAAGCTCCTTAACTTTAACTTATTTAGACAAGATTAATTAAAACCACTTATTAGAAGATGCGACTAATGATATTTGAAACTCATCCTATAAACTGCCTAATGAAGCTGAAACTCGAGAATGAAACTATATTATCTTTAGCTAGATTTAAGCGGCCATTTGCCCTTACATATTCAAAGCATGCTGACATAGCGAGTTTAAGTTAACAATCGTGTTAAATAGCTGCACATTTCATGAATTGTATTTACATCTTGTATACTACTAAACGAGTCAAATGTCGCAGTTTTAGATTGGCATAAACTTTAATTAAGTACAACCTTACTAATGTATCTCTATTAGGCTAACAGACTAGAAACTTATACATCTTAACAACATTTATGTATATAAAAAAAATTCGTAGGCAATGCAACAGATGATTATAACTCCTTCAGATCTTTCGATTCAACTTTCATTGCAACATCAGACAGATTCGAAATGTGTACCTGAGGAAATGCTTACAATGAAGGAAGTAGGGGAGTCAGTTGAGCAACAGTGCAAGCGGAACAGCAGTAACAGATGAACAACAGCAGGACAAACTCCCAGTGCAAAAATGCAATTTAGAGCCAATGAAAGATGGCAGAATGTAGCAAATTCCCAGCAATATGGAATCGGAATTTAACCAGAATAGATCCAGAACTGAACTGATACTACACACAACTAGTAATCTCAAGCAAGACTCAGGATAAATCGATATGGAACAGGCAAATCCAGACTAGTTGAGAATCAAGACAAAGATGAAAAAAAATGCAGTTCCTTCTTTCTGTGTTAGGCCTCTCTTTATCTATTTCTGTCCGTGTGTTTTCAGACAAACTCCCTTTTCCTGTTTTCTTATCAATCCCCCTTATATCAGTGTATTCTCCTCCCTTTATTATCAATGTCTATCTGTGTGTGTGTCTATGTGTGTATATGTATGTATTTTTGCTCTCTCTTCACAGATCTATCTGATCTCTTCTCCCTTATGTCTGTCTCCTTTTTTTCTTTTATAAGCCTAAACCTCAGCCCTTTTAACAGCCTGTTAGACCAAAAGAACACCCCTCCCATGTGCCATCATCTTTTCAGTTTCCACTTAGCTATTTAAGTATTAAACCCATGACATTCCCTTGGCAGGCTTAAACTTTTTAGTAATGTTTATTACTTCTGAAACTTAAAGCAGAATATGGGCAGCAGGATGTAGTCTGACAGCACATGCTGTCCAACTATTTAATTCAAAAGCACTTAGGCAGGGCACAGGTTGTGCACAAAATGCACATGTTGTGCATAAGTGCACATGCCCTCCAATTTCAAAACTGTGATTAAACAGAACATTGATTTTTGCATTTCTGATTCAAATTGCCAATTATAAATAAGCAAACTCAGTTCCTAATTGATTCAAACAAATGCTTAGCAGAAGTAAGTCGATTTGTTATTATTCGGACAACTGAAACTAATTGACGACATATGTCGACTCGACTATACTAGTTATAACACATACAATCGTAACCAAAAATCAGACATTTAAAGGTATCACACGAGGGGTTCATATTGCAATGTTAACACAGAAAGGCCCTAGGAACTAAATGAATGACCAATTACGAATTCAATTGAACATACAGTTTATATACACACATTATGAAGAAAGACTTGACTGAATACAGGAGTCCGGGCAAAGGGGGCAATTGACAGTTGACAAAAGAAATTCAGAGACAAATTACACAAAATATGCACAGACCTCTAAACCACACACGTACTGAATAACAAAGAGAAAACAAACTTACCTTAAAAACTTTGAAAGAAGGAACAGAAAATCAGCTTGTGTTTGAACAGACCCTTTTTAAGGTTGAACGGACTTTAATCGAAGGGTTTCTCAGATGAGAAACACTTCGATTAAGGTCCATTAGACCCTAACCTCTTGGCTTAACAGGCACGGACTGGGCTTGGGGTTTTTAGGTTTTGTGGAAGATAGATTTGGAACTTGAGCTTCCATGGTTAGAATCGGACCAAACCAAGCATGGTTTGGTCACGAGGGGGGTCCGGGGGTTGTCTGGTATGAATCTAGGGCAGATCGGTGTCGATCGAGTTTTGCTCGAATCTTCAAATGAAGATTCGAGGACCTGGAGGATGATTCGAACTAAACGGTCAACAGGTCCATGTTCAGGGGGGTGAGATGGTCCTATGGTGTTAAGGTGAAGGCCACCGGCGTTCATGCCGCCGGCTTTCATGGTGAAGAATACAGAGGCGGCTCTAGGGTTTGGGGTTCTGGTGAAGACTATGAAGGCTGGGGTTCGGATAGGGGGGCAGGGTAAGGTTATGAGCTTATATAGTTAGTGGGTAGGTGGATCCTGGCCGTTGGATGAGATGTGATGAAGGGCCAAGATCCTTCGACTAACAGGGAACGGCGTCGTTTCAAGGGTAAAGGGTTGGGGTCGGTCCGGGTGAGACGGGTCGGGTCTATTAGTGGGTACGGGGTGTGAGATTTTGGCCGTTGATCAATCTGAGATCAACGGCCCAGATTAGACCAGGTTAAAACGGTGTCGTTTGGAAGCTCTGGGTATCAGCTGGTCTGGACCGGGGCAGGCTCACTCTCTGGGCTTGATTTGGGCCTCAAATTTAATAAAAATGAGCCCAAGCAGATTTTCTAAACAAATTCTGCATTCTCTTTTATATTTTCTTACATATATTTTTATTTTATTTTTTAAAACAAACCCAAGTAAATCAAATTAAAATTAAATAGACACTTAATACAAATATTTACACACATATCAAAATATTTGAAGCAGGTAAAATCAAACAAAACAAAAATCACGGACCAAGATGCCTATTTATGATTTTCTATTTAAACAACCGGATTACGGTTCAAATTACGCATGACACATACATTTTTTTGTATTTTGTTTTAATAAAAATAAAATGGGCAAAAGTCATAAATAATTAACAAAGTGCCATGTAAAAAATCCAAAAATTGTACAGCAGGACCACTTGTTATTATTTTTATTTCTTTTGGAGCAATCGTCGCGTGAAACAAAAATCACATGCTCACACTGGTGTAGAAGGTTCTGGTGTGCACCTTTAGCGACCTGATTTGGGACTTTTAGCGACGGGAATGGGTCTATTAGCGACCAGATTCGGGTTATTAATGCTGTTCTGGTTTTCTTTGCTCATTTTCATGTTTTTTTGGTAAAAGAACACGGATTGGGGCTATTTTTGAGCAAGAAATCATGGGAAGTCTTGAGGTAAGTCACTTGCGATTATTTCTACTCCATAATATTGAATTATCATCAAATAATCCGACTAGATTACATGTTTTTGAGGAGTAAATTGGGGATTTAGGCCTAGGGATTTAAAAATAAGATTTGAAGATTTGAGGGTCGAGTTGACGTCCGATTTTGGTAAATTTTATATGTATAGACTCGTGGCGAGATAAGGAATCCGTTGATGTTAATTTTTCTGAATTTCGAAAGGTGTGCCCGGGGCTCGGGTTTTGCCAAATTTCGAGATTTTGATATTTTTCAGTTATTTTCGATTGGGTATTGTTCCTACAGCATAATGTGACATATTCGTTCTAATTTTGGATAGATTCGACGCACGAAGAGGCCAATTCGGGGTGCAAAGGCGTCACGAATTAAAGAAATAGCCGATTTGAGGTGAGTAATTGATGTAAATGATGTCCTGAGTGTTTGAAACCCCGAAATTTCACATCATAACGCTATATTGAGGTGACTTGCACGCCGGATAACGGGCGTGGGGTAGAGCACCATTGGGGATTGTGACTTGGTCCGTCCCGAGAGATGTTTTTTTACCGTGTTTTCTACTTGAACTAAACTGAGAATCATCCTTACTTAGATTTGATTGTTATATTTGGGATTTTTGCCAATTATTTGAATCCTTCAGGGATTGATATCACTGTTTTTGCATATTTTGCATATCATTTGATCTCAATCCAAGGTTTTAAATACTGTTTTGCAAACTCATCTATCTTTCTATGATTTGAAAACTTAAATGATATTTCGGGCTGAGAACTATTGTTTTACGAATGCCCAAGGGGCTTATGATGATTTCTGGAATGAGCATGGATCGGGCTGCGCGCCGCATCAGTGTTACATTGATATTGAGGCCGAGAGCCTGGTTGATTACATTGATATTGGGGCCGAGAGCCTGAGTGATTATACTGATATTGATATGAGGCCGAGGGCCTAGATTTGATGCCACGAGATGGCTTGATATTGCGATGGGCTGTAGGAGCCCCTCCGGAGTCTGTACACACCCTCAATGAGCGCCGTCGACGATAAATAAATATGAATGGCTCTGGTTGCACGCCGCAGTGGGTACCAGAGGGTACTGTCATATGCATTTCATTGCACTCATGCATTTATTCCTTATCTGCATTATCTGCCATAATAATTATGTGCTCTTATTTCATTGACTGGTTGCTTCATACTGTTCTGAGCCTGAGGGGCTGATACTATTCTGAGATACTGAGCCCGAGGGGCCGATTTCTACTTATTATTTTGATACTGAGCCCGAGGGGCAGATTTCTAATTACTATTTTGATACTGAGCCCGAGGGGCAGATTTCTACTTGTTATTTTGATACTGAGCCCGAGGGGTAGATTTCTACTTGTTGTTTTGATATTGAGCCCGAGGGGTAGGTTTCTACTTGTCATTTTACTACCAAATTACATGTTTTACTGGTTTAAAAGAAATTTCACATGATATTTAACTGAATTGTTATTTTAAATGATTTCACTGCTTTTGTATAGAATGTTGTGTGCCTTAACGTGTTTTCTTACCTTCAGTCATTATTTATATTTATTACTCACTGGATCAGAGTACTCACATTACTCCCTGCACTATGTGTGCGGGTCGGGTCGTCACAAAGGCATAGAGCGAGTTTTCTGCTGTTCAGTTTTCATCGGAGTTATCGAGGTAGCTGCATGGCGTTCACAGACCCGTTTTCTCCCTTATCTTCTGTTATTTATGATATCTTCAGACTTTGTTCCTAATTCCATACTTTGTAGAATTTTAGTAAACTCTGTAGTAGCTCATGACTTGTGACACCCCGGTTAGGGCTGAGTTGGGTTGGATTTCCGTATTTTATCTATACTTTTCGCTATTGGATACTATTAAACCATGTTTATACTATAATTGTGTTAATTAATTGTCTTAAAATGATGAATTGGGTTGAATGGCTGGCCTTGTCTTCATGAGAGGTGCCATCACGACTAGGTTCGGGAATTGGGTCGTGACAAAAAATTTAAGTATTACGTAGTTATACATGGTAAGACAAATGGTATTGTGACAACCCGGCCAGTTGTCTCATGAGTTACCGCTTCATTTCCCCCATTTCAGCTTCTTTACGCTTCGTTATCTATGTTTTATGTGATCAAGTTTATTAGTTCGAGTTCGGAGAGGATTTGGTAAGAAATGAGACACTTAGTCTCGTTTAAGAAGGCTTAAGTTGGAAAAGTCAATCGGATGTTGACTTATGTGTTAGAAGGCTCAAAAGTGAGTTCCGATGGTTCGGTTAGCTTCGGGAGGTGATTTGTGACTTAGGAGCGCGATCGGAATGGGTTTTGGAGTTGTAGATAAGATTTAGGCTTGAATTGGCGAAATTGATATTTTGGCAAATTCCGGTTGATAGGCGAGATTTTGATATATGGGTCAGAATGGAATTCCGAGAGTTTAAGTAGCTTCATTGTGTCATTTGGGATGTGTGTGCAAAATTTCAGGTCATTCGGACGAGAATTGATAGACATTTTGATTGAATGCATAACTTAAGAGTTCTTGGAGTTCTTAGGCCTGAATCCTATGTTAAATTGGTGATTTGATGTTATTGTGAGCATTCCGAAGTTTTGTGCAAGTTTGAACGATGTCTTGAGATGTGTTGGTATAATTGGTTTGAAGTTCCAGGAGTTCCGGGTAGGTTCCGGGATGTTTTAGTGCAAAAACATAGCTGGAGCAGGTCTACAGGGGTTGCAGGCCCCGGAACTCACTCACGCGGTCCGCACAAAAATGATTGCACCCGTGGTGAGTGTTGTGCGGACCGCACAAAAGCGGGCACGGGCGCGGTAGGCGTCGCGCGGAACGCACAAAAGTGGGTGCGGCCCCGGTGAAGAACCCTCCCGCTGGTCCTATTTCGGAAGCTCATATCTTTTGATATACAAGGAACTTTTAGGCGATTCAAAAACAAAAGTTGTAGAACTTCGTGTCTAGTTTCCAGAAAAGTAAAGATATTGCAATTTGGACATCTGTAGCAAAAGTTATGGCCAAAACATTAACGCCTGTCACTGCAAAGGGAGGCCTGTGCGGCCGCGGCTGCCTTTGCGCGGACCGCACTGGCTTACGCGGACCGCATGAGTTTTGGTACGGCCCGCGGTAACTGAAACCTGAGGGGTACCTATAAATACGAGGTTTTGGGTTTTATTTAATATTTTGACCTAGAGAGCTCGGATTTTGGCGATTTTTCGAAGGTTTTTCATGAAATTCATCGGGGTAAGTGATTTTAACTCAGATTTGACTAGAATAAATGAATCTATCACTGAATTCATCATTTAATTCGTGATTTGAGATGGAATTTGGGAAGAAAATTGTGAAACCTTTCAAAAATGTAAAATGATGATTTGAAGGACCAAATAGTATCGGAATTGGATAATTTTGGTATGGTTAGACTCGTGAGGGTATGAGGATTCTGAAAATGTAAATTTTACCCGATTTCGAGACGTGGGCCCGGGGCTCGGGTTTTTCTAATTTCGAGTTTTTTGATATTTTTCGAATGTTTTCGCTTGGGCTTTGTTCCCTTAGCATATTGTGACGTATTCGTTCTGATTTTGGATAGATTCAACGTGTGTGGAGGCCAATTCGAGGGGCAAAGACATCACGAGCTAGAGAATTAGCCAGTTCGAGATGAGTAATGGTTGTAAATGATATCCTGAGGGTTTGAAACCCCGGATTGCACATCGTAGTGCTATATTGAGGCAAGATACGCACTGGATGATGAGCGTGTGGTCTTTCACTACTGGGGATTGTGACTTGGTCCATCCCGATGGATGATTTTACCGAATATTTGACTGAAATTCATTTGTTATATTCATGATTTGGGCTGATTGCCATATTTGGGCTTCGTGCCAACTATTTGAATCCTTCGGGGATTTTTATCACTTTTTCCTTACTGCTTGACTTATTATTTGAACTCAGTCCTGTTGATATCTACTGTTTTACAAACTCAGCCACTTTTACTCAGATTTGAAACTTAAATGATATTTCTACATCATGTTTTGGGCTGAGAACTACTGTTTTACTAATGCCCAAGGGGCTTATGATGATTTCTGGACTGAGTGAGGCCAAGGGCCATATGTGAGGATATGCTGAGTGATATGAGGCCGAGGGCCTGAGATACTATTTACGCCATGCGGTGGCTTGAGTGATGTGAGGATATGCTGAGTGATGATGCCACGAGGTGGCTTGATATAGCGCTTGGGCCGTAAGGGGCCCCTCCGGAGTCTGCACACCCACAATGAGCACGGGTACCCATGCGATTTGAAACAGTGGTAACAATGACACTTGTCACACCTCCTTTTTGCGCGCCCGGCCCCGAAGGATAAAATGCGCGAGGGGAGTTTTTTCAATTTAAGTGACAATATTCGAAATGACATTATTTATTTAATTCAGAGTCGCCACTTGGGAAAGGTTTGGCTTTTGGTGTCCCAAGTCACCGGTTTATCTTGAATCCCAAATCGAGGAAATTTTCGACTTTCCAAATGAAGTCTGCGAACCAGAAATTCTAAGTAAGGAATTCTGTTGACCCGAGGGAAGGTGTTAGGCACCTCGAATCTCGTGGTTCTAGCACGGTCGCTTAAATTGTTATAATGGCTAAATATCTGATTTAAATACATGTTATGACTTATGTGCTTTTATTAAGTTTAAACCGCTTTTATTATTATCATTTATTTTTATAGAATTGCAACGTCGTGAAAATGCATCTCGAACCACGTCACAATCAATGCACCCGTAGTTGTTAACACATTTCGACTCCGTTGAGATTTGAATTTGGGTCACATAGATGCGCACCCGAATTTAAGAAAGTAATATTATTAAAACGCGCCTAAAGAGACTATCACGTTATTATTTTTGGGGAGGGTCATGAAATTCGCTAAATGATCCATCCCGGATTCTAAGTATTTAATATATACATTTATGAGGGCCCCGCAGTTTGTGCATCTCATTTGGCGAGGCTCGTCTCATTTTATGAAACGGGTAAACCTACAATGACTACATCTTTATTATGTTCGTCTCTAAGAAATGGAAGAAAGAAAATACATTCTAATTAAATTGCATGCTTGGCCAACTCCGGATTCTTGTTTGATTATCTGATTAGTTGTTTATGAGGCGGGAATTGTCTCGTGCCTTATTTCACGGGTGAACATGCTGTTAATTTGCTAAAGGAGATTGCAGGCAAGATTAATAAACATACTAAACTTACACTAAATGTTCTTCAAGTTTGAATTTAAACTAACTTATTTGGGCTTGATTAATGGAATCAGCTACTTATTAGAAGATGCTACTAGTTGGATTCAAAACTGCCTAATGGAATCCGGACGTGACGGAGTTAAATTAAATGATTTGAAGCTATATTGCGTTTGTCCAGGTTAGTAGCAATCTACCTTATACATATAGAATATAACTAAAAATGAAGTCTAGTTATCGATATACCAATTACTCGTGCATTCCACGAATTACATAATTACATCATACGTACAATCTAAACAAGCTAAGCCATTGTAAATCACAATAATTAAACAAACTAAGTTTTCAATTAGATGCGAAACTACCTGCTGTATTTTCCTATTGAGTTACAACCTAAAGATTTGCACAAATCTACTAACACTTTATAAGACTATAGGTACAACACCAAATGACTGAAAAATTCTTCGCGTCTTTCATTTCATACTCATTGTTACTGTTACATCAAGGTGAGATTCAAAATGTGTACATGGATGCTGAAATGCAAAGAAGAAGAAGAAGGATAGAGAAGTCAGCAGGAGTAGCAAAGGATAGCAGCAACAACAACAAATACAGCAGCAATAGCACCCCCAGGCAGAATGAAATAGCAGTAACTCAATAAAACAGTACCCAATGTCCAAGTAAAAGACTCAAAAGGGCTCAATTGAGAACCAGGAAATTCCAATGTTAATCAACAAGTAATAGGTGAATCCGACACAATAATGGAATACAGTTTCTGATTTTCAGACACTCAAAGGGAGGAAACTAAGTTATGACAGAACAAGTAGCAGTGTTAATGCTAATTTCTAACAGAGAAAAAAGGGTGAGGAAAAATAGAATTTCAAACTCAATGAAGCAGCCTGGGTTTTCTTCTTTTTCCTCCCTGATTTCTGAACCCTCTCTTTTCTGATTTTTAGAACTATATTTGATTTTCTGAACTATATTCTCTCTTTTTGAACTCTCTACTGTCTGCCCCCTTAAATTAATGGAATCCTCCTCTATTTATCCTAGCATCAGCCCATTCAAACAGCCTGTTAAAACCCACTGAACTCCCTCCCATGTTTTCCTCCTGTTTTTCCACTCAAAGATTAAAATAAGAACCCTTCCCAAGAGATTCCCCTGACAGCCCTATCTTTAAATATTTAAAAGTGGTTTCCCTTTTATTAAACTAAACAAGAGTATGGGCAGCCTGAATATGCCCTGACAGTACATGCTGTCAAGTTAATTTTAATCCCTTAAAGGCTTCAATGCACATGTTGTCCATAAAAGTAGACAAAAAGGGACAACAATCCTATATTAGTTCGAATTGAAACCTGAAATCTGTATTATCTGCAGCTGTAGCCAATTCAAACACCTAAATTCTGGGTTGGAACCTTAAAACAAAATCAACACTAACAACAAAAGCTTAGCAGAACATTGAAACTGAAACTAAAACTGAAAAATGCATCCATGCTTAAACAGAAAACTCAGTAACAACATCACCATGACTCAGAACACAAGTCTAGCTAACTATTAAGGTCAAAACTTCCCAAACCACCAACTGCACATTGTGGGGATGATTGATTCATAATTTCAAATTAAGCTGAAATGGAGCGAAAGAAATCCTATGAATATACTGGACTCATCGAAGATTGAACGAATATCAATGAACAAAGGAAGCACACATCACATATAGGGGACAACCGGACCAATGCCATACATCATTTAAACAAAAAAATCAAAAACATGCTGAAATGGACTTGGCACCAAAGCCAGGATTAGAGCTAACTATCCGGTTAAAATTGACTCACACGTAATGAACTATAAATTGGCCGAACAATTTACAACATGTAATCTATCGATCAGGGGAACTAGACCTAATAAAAGGTCTGATAAAAAGAAATACTGAACTAAAGACAAGAAACAGATCAAGACAAAGATGCTATTTAAAATCGACAAACAAAACTGCAGAAGGCGACCAAAGGAATTAAGGAGAACTTACTATTCTTTTCTCATATTTTAAACAGCATGTTCTTTCGAACTTGGGTCCTAATCAGTATTATACGTCTATTTCGTGAGAAATAGGCCTACAATACTGAATATGAAACAATCGACCTTGAAACTTGACACGTCTTGAACTGTTGAAAACCCTAGATCCGTTATTTTGCGGCTTTCAACTATGTTCGAACCAATCTGTTCAGGGATTAAGGACGAGGAAGTAAAGGGGATTATTGGGTGTTAGTCTTGGGTTGGTCCGTACAAGCTGAGGTTTGGCTCGAATCTTCAGACGAAGATTCGAGACGATGTGGGTGATTCAAACCAAACGGTTTACAGATCTGTGTCTAGGGGGTCAAGATGCACCAGGGGTGTTAATTTGGTAGTCACCGGTGTTGTTGCCGTCGGGTTTACGGTGAGGGGGAAAGGGGGCGACGCTAGGGTTTGTGGGGTCTGGGTCTAGTGAGGGAGACGAAGATGAGGGAGGGGTCTGGCTTGGAGGTGCGGGGTGAGAGATGAGGGGTTATATACGGGGGCTGTGTTTTGATCCTGGCCATTGGATCAGTCAAGATCAATGGCCAAAATCCAAGAGCTAATCAAACGGTGTCGTTTGGTTTATTGTTGGGGTCGGGGTTGGTTCGGGTAACGGGTCGGGTATGGGGTTATGGGTGAGTGATCTGGACCATCAATCTAGTGAGATTAACGGTCCAAATTGAGGGTGACACAACGACGTCGTTTGAACGGTCGTGTGGCCAGCCTAATTGGACCGGGTAAAAGGGTATTCGGACTGGGTTATTTTGGTTTGGGCATGTTCTTATTTAATTCAAACTGGCCCAATCCGAAAACCCCTTTCTTTTTTTCTTCTTTAATTTCTAAAAATCCCACCTAAATTGTAAAACAAAACTATACAAATATTAAACAACTATCACGCACATTAACATTTAATTAAAATAAAATCACTCAAGGACAACAAAATAGAGTAACAACTGCATATTTTGTGATTTTCCTTTTAATAACCGAATTATGGTTTGATTAATTCCTAATAGTAGAACGATATCCTAAACTTACACACGACATATATTTTATATTTTTGTTTGATAAGACTAAATAAACACGGAAAAAACCACAAATAACTACCAAAAATACCACGTAAATTCCAAAAATTGTACAGCAAGACCATTTGTTATTATTTTTGATTTCTTTTGGAGTAATTGTCGTGTAAACAAAAATCACGTGCTCACAGCTGCCCCTCTTTGTCCGAAAACATGCGAGGTTTTCGTGCAAAGATAAAGTGAGCGGGTATGAATGATTTTTGTCTATTTGACTACTCCGTGTGAAGCACACGTTTTTTGAAAGATTTGACCGAATCTTTGCTTCAAAGATTTCCTACATATCCTGGGCTAAACAGGAATCAGGTCAATGTAGTTCGGGAAACCTTGGTAGCTGGGACTACCATGGGATTGTGATGCTTGTTGTTACTGCTGTTGCTGTTGCCACTGCTTTACTGACCCCCTTATTACAACCAAAGGAAATTGAAGTTGAACTAACTACTTATGCATGTTCAACCGCTAGTTACAAGATTCCTATCTATAATTCTTTTGCAACTCGATCTTGGGTCTTAGCTGATTATGCTTGTAGACTTCGATCCGAATCTTGATGATCGCAAATTGTAGGCGCTTGTTTATTTCATGCAATATTGAATGAAACGGGATTGGCGGAGCTCGGGAATTTGATCAAATTTTGAAGCGACCTGCCCTTTTGTTTGTTCCAATATTTGGGAACATCTTCTTTGGTTCTTTTCTTCTTTTCTTTATTCTGGATCGGAACTCATCCCGTAGGTCGTCCTGATCCATGCGCCTCGAGGTCAGACCTGCTGAGACAAACAAAACAAACGAACGAAATTTTCTGCCCCAGTTTCACTAGGAAAATTTCGTGAATTAATTGCCATAATAATCTACAGCACTGATGAGGGGATTGGAAAAAATTGTAGTCTACAAAACGCAACTCAGGGATTGGAGCCCTAATGTCGCCAAAGGCAAAAATGCACAACTCAGGGACTGGAGACCTAATGTCAGCTAAAGTAAAAAACGCTCAGTTCAGGGATTGGAGCCCTAATGCTGGCTAAATGGAAAAATGCTCAGTTCAGGGATTGGAGCCCTAATGCTGGCTAACAGAAAAATGCTCAGTTCAGGGGTTGGAGCCCTAATGCTGGCTAACAGAAGAATGCTCAATTCAGGGGTTAGAGCCCTAATGCTGGCTAACAGAAAAATGCTCAGCTCAGGGATTGGAGCCCTAATGCTGGCTAACAGAAAAATGCTCAGTTCAGGGGTTGGAGCCCTAATGCTGGCTAACAGAAAAATGCTCAGTTCAGGGGTTGGAGCCCTAATGCTGGCTAACAGAAAAATGCTCAGTTCAGGGATTGGAGCCCTAATGCTGGCTAACAGAAAAACGCTCAGTTCAGGGGTTGGAGCCCTAATGCTGGCTAACAGAAAAATGCTCACTTCAGGGATTGGAGCCCTAATGCTGGCTAAATGGAAAAAATGCTCAGTTCAGGGATTGGATCCCTAATGCTGGCTAATAGAAAAATGCTCAGTTCAGGGATTGGAGCCCTAATGCTGGCTAAATGGAAAGAATGCTCAGTTCAGGGATTGGAGCCCTAATGCTGGCTAACAGAAAAATGCTCAGTTCAGGGGTTGGAGCCCTAATGCTGGCTAACAGAAAAATGCTCAGCTCAGGGATTAGAGCCCTAATGCTGGCTAACAGAAAAACGCTCAGTTCAGGGGTTGGAGCCATAATGTTGGCTAACAGAAAAATGCTCAGTTCAGGGATTGGAGCCCTAATGCTGGCTAAATGGAAAAAACGCTCAGTTCAGGGATTGGATCCCTAATGCTGGCTAACAGAAAAATGCTTAGTTTAGGGATTGGAGCCCTAATGCTGGCTAAATGGAAAGAATGCTCAGTTCAGGGGTTGGAGCCCTAATACTGGCTAAATGGAAAAAATGCTCAGTTCAGGGGTTGGAGCCCTAATGCTGGCTAACAGAAAAAAAAATGCTCGGGGATTCTAACTGACCCCCTTTTTTTTGAGTTTTTCTTCTTACTTTCTTCTTCATTTTTTTTAATTATATTTCGTTTAGTAAAATGCAGGAGAAAACTTTGGGGAAACTTCCCTTTTGGGTTGATTCCTTATTGCAAAGCCGTTTCTTGCATTTGTGCATTCCCTTTCTTTTGGGCGGCACCTGATTTTGGACGGTTGCCCCGAATCACACCTGTTTCAATCTTCCAACAAAGAACAATTGTCAGTTTGAAAATGGTGGTTGGTTCGGTGACCTTGATTGTTCCAATTGCTTTGTTGCGTCTTTGTTC
Source organism: Nicotiana tabacum (assembly GCF_000715075.1). Lineage (NCBI taxonomy): Eukaryota > Viridiplantae > Streptophyta > Magnoliopsida > Solanales > Solanaceae > Nicotiana > Nicotiana tabacum. Next base: position 120,555,686 of record NC_134086.1, on the reverse strand, counting down.
CTGTCGAGAAAACTCCGCCATTGATTGGATTCACAGGCGAAACCCTTTTAAACTGCTCAGACTCGCATTCCCGGATTTGTGACGATTTGCCCGTGTAAAGCTTTGGTTCTTCCATCCCATTCTGCTTGGGGATTTTTATCGAGGCGGACTCATTGGGGATTTTTATTGGGGAGACTCTGTGGGGATTTGTACAAGGCAGACTCGTTGGGGATTAGCTGGGGCAGACTCTTTGGGGATTTTTACAAAGGGAGGCTTTGTGGGGATTTGTACGAAAGGGGGACTCTGTGGGGATTTGTCTTTTTTTTGGGTGTGCGTGGCTTTACTTCGAATGCAACCAACATCATGATCAATCGGGATTGGACAAACGTACCACTGAAGCGGGGTATTTACTTCTTACGAAATGGAGCTCCGTGAAACCGGTCCTGCCACCTATTCTTTACAGTATATTTGGAACTTGGGGTTAAAAATGAAAGGGATTCAAAGAAAAGTAAAACAAAGAACGGAGAAAGCAAATTTTAGAAAAGAAGTGTCTCTTTCGGGACGAGAAAGACTTATCTGAGGGAAACATGCTGACTTTAAATTGACATGACATGTTTTTTGGACTGGACGCCTGACCTTCACGAACTTGTATTTCCTCATGAACCAAAGCGGATCTATGTTTCCAAACCGGTGGAACCTTGCCAAGACTTTTATGAGGTGGAATCATATTTTCGGCCGACAGCGCCCTTTGCGGGTTTTCGCTAGTCGACCTCTCTCATTTCTCTTCTTGTTGTCGCTTGATAGCACTCTTTGCGAGTTTTTATTAAACAAGCTCTCTCATTTTTGATTTCTCTGCTCCTGTCGCCTCACGGTGCCCGAAGGTTCTCACCGATAAGACTCTCTCGTTTTATTTCTCTCAATTCTGAATGTACCGGCCTCCAATCATGATATCTCTTGGCCTCCCCTGCCTTTGGCAATTGATCCGAAGGACTTGTGCTTGGTAAAAGCATGGTAGATGAAACTACAACTTCTAAGTCATTTGGTGTGCCCCGGTTTCAATCTCAGGGTAAATGGGATTTTATTGTTGGTGTGATTGAACCTCAGAGAGAGGCTGCCAACGTATCCTTTCGGAATCAAGTCAAACGTAGTTCAGGCTCAATCAATTTTTTTCTTTTTTTTTTCTTTTTTTTCATTTTATTTTGATAGGTTGCCAAAGAAATGTAACCGGCTCAAAGGGCTTGTAGAGAGAGTTGATAGCGTTTGGGGTAGTGGGAATAAAACCTTCATTATCTCAAATGTGTCAGGACCACTGGAGTATAACTCAGACATAGTATCTTTTGATTGCATCCACATTCACTGCTGTTTCAGGATCATTTCCTTCAATATCACCCAGATACAATGCTCCTCTCGGCAATATCTTCCTGATGATGTATGGGACTTTCCAATTTGGAGCAAATTTTCCTTTCGCTTCCTGGTGATGTGGCAGAATGCGCCTCAGTACCAGTTGACCCACTTCGAAATTCCTGGGTCGGACTTTCTTGTTGTAAGCACGAGCCATTCTTCGTTGGTACAACTGCCCGTGACAAACCGCAGCCATTCGTTTCTCGTCAATCAAAGTCAACTGCTCCAATCGGGTCTTAACCCACTCGCTATCTTCAATTTCTGCTTCGACAATGGTTCGGAGCGAAGGAATTTCTACCTCTGCTGGTATCACAGCCTCGGTCCCATAAACCAACAGATAAGGGGTTGCTCCTACTGACGTGCGTACTGTGGTGCGATATCCCAGCAATGCAAAGGGTAACTGTTCATGCTATTGTCGGGAACTCTGGATCGTCTTCCTCAAAATCTTCTTGATGTTCTTGTTTGCTGCTTCAACAGCGCCATTGGCCTTGGGCCGATAAGGAGTGGAATTCCTATGCGTTATTTTGAACTGTTCGCATACATCCCCCATCAAGTGACTATTCAGGTTTGTCGCGTTATCTGTGATGATAGTTGCAGGAATACCAAAACGACAAATAAGATTTGAATGCACAAAATCCACTACAGCCTTTTTAGTGACTGACTTGAGAGTGACAGCCTCTACCCATTTCGTGAAGTAGTCGATAGCAACCAATATAAATCTGTGTCCATTTGAGGCCTTTGGCTCGATCGGACCAATGACGTCCATGCCCCAGGCAACAAATGGCCAAGGTGCAGACATGGGATGCAATTCCTTGGGAGGTGCATGAATCAAATCACTGTGCACCTAACACTGATGACACTTTCAAACGAAGCTAAAACAGTCCTTTTCCATGGTCATCCAGTAATAACCTACTCGAAGGATTTTCTTTGCCAAAACATAACAGTTCATGTGGGGGCCGCACACTCCTACGTGTACTTCATGCATGATCCTTCCCGCCTCCTTGGCATCAACACATCTTAGCAGATTGAGGTTCGGGGTCCTTTTATACAGTAACTCGCCTCTCAAAAAGAAACCACCTGCATGCCGCCTAATGGTTCTCTTTTGATCTCCAGTAGCATGTTCGAGGTATTCTTGTGTCTTCAAGAACCTCTTGATATCATGGTACCATGGCTGTGTACACGATCCTGCCTCGATTACGTTACAGTAACCGTGTCTTTCCCTTATTTGGATTTCCAAGGGATCGACATGGGCGTTGCCTCGGTAGGGTAATATTGAAGCTAAGGTAGCAAGTTCATCCGCTAGTTCATTGTGACACCGCGGGATATACCTGAACTCTATTGATTTAAAACGCTTGCCGAGGTCCTCCACGTGCTATCGGTAAGGAATAAGCTTGACATCCCGAGTTTCCCATTCACCTTGGGCTTGCCGGATAATCAGGTCAGAATCTCCCATAATCAATAAATCTTTAACATCCTGATCGATCGCCATATGCATGCCCATGATGCAGGCTTCATATTCAGCTGTATTGTTCATGTAAAAGAAACGTAGTCTAACTGTAGCAGGATAGTGCTGACCAGAGGGCGAGATCAAAATTGCCCCGATTCCTACACCTTTAGCGTTTACGGCCCCATCAAAGAACATCTTCCAAATATGAGCGCTTTCTGAGACTACTTCTACGGTGTTTATTTCTTCGTCCGGAAAATAAGTACTCAATGGTTAGTATTCTTCATCAACCGGGTTTTCGGCTAGATGATCTGCTAACGCCTGGGCTTTCATCGCTGTGCGGGTGACATAGACTATGTCAAATTCGGTAAGCAAGATTTGCCACTTGGTCAGTCTTCCCGTAGGCATTGGCTTCTGAAATATGTACTTCAAAGGGTCCAACCTGCTTATGATGTAAGTAGTGTGAGCTTGGAGATAATGTCTCAATTTTTGAGCAACCCATGTCAAAGAACAATATGTTATTTCCAACAAAGTATACTTGGCCTCGTAGCCGGTGAATTTTTTGCTCAAGTAGTAGATTGCCTGTTCCTTCTTTCCGGTTATGTCATGTTACCCGAGGACGCAACCGAAAGAATTTTCCAAAACTGTCAGGTACAAGAACAGGGGTCTCTCTGGCTCTGGCGGGACCAAAACTGGGGGATTTGAAAGATAATCTTTGATTTTGTCAAAAGCTTCTTGACATTCAGCCGTCCATTTGATCGCTGCATCCTTCCTCAATAGCTTAAATATGGGCTCACACGTGCTAGTCAGCTGGGCAATGAATCGACTGATATAGTTTAACCTGCCTAGTAGGCTCATCATGTCTTTCTTCGTTCTTGGGGGAGGTAGATCTCTGATAGATTTTATCTTTGTTGGATCTAATTCGATACCTCTCCTGCTTACTATGAAACCCAAAAGCTTGCCTGATGGGACTCCGAAAGCACATTTGGCCGGGTTCAGCTTCAAGTCGTACTTCCTTAGTCTCTCGAAGAATTTCCTCAAGTCTTGGATATGATTATCCCGAGTCCTGGACATGACTATCACGTCATCCACATGCACTTCTATCTCTTGATGCATCATGTCATGAAAAATGGCAGTCATGGCTCTCATGTAAGTTGCCCCAGCATTCTTCAGACCGAATGGAATAACCCGATAACAGTAAGTGCCCCAAGGTGTAGTGAAGGCAGTTTTCTCGGTGTCCTCTTCATCCATCAACACCTGATGATACCCAGTGTAACAATCTACGAAAGACTGGATCTCATGTTTGGCGCAATTATCCACAACGATGTGGATGTTGGGCAATGGGAAATTGTCTTTGGGACTCGCCCTGTTTAGATCTCGATAATCCACACATACCCGAGTCTTCCCATCTTTTTTCGGCACTGGAACTACATTCGCCAACCACGTGGTGTACTGAACTACCCGAATTACTCCCGTTTTTAGCTGCTTGGTGATCTCTTCTTTAATCTTGTCACTGACATCCGTTTTGAACTTTCTTTGCTTATGTTGAACTGGAGGATAATCAGGGGGAATTGACAATTTATGCACCACTAGATCAATACCTAATCCTGGCATGTCATCGTATGACCAAGCAAACACATCTTTAAATTCAAAAAGAAGTTGAATTATCGCGTCTCGCGTTCTCTCGTCCGTGTGAATGCTTATTTTGGTCTCTCGGATTTCCTCAGGAGTTCCCAAATTAACGGGTTCAGTGTCATTCAGATTCGGCTTAGGTTTATTCTCAAAGTGTTCCAATTCTCGATTTATTTCCCTAAAAGCCTCTTCTTCGTCATATTCCGATTCTTGGTTCATTATTTCACAATTAAACAGCTCGCTGTGATCTGGGCGTGAAGTCCGCAAGTATGTCATATTATTTAAAGCCGCATTATTATAACTGGAAGAAAAGATAAAGGAAAAATAACAAAAAAATCAGAACAGAGAAAAATGAGAAAACAATGATTTTTATTTCTCGTAATTTGGAAGATAACAAGGTTTATATTTCAGGAATTCAAAACAAAAACTGAAGGGAAAAACATCCAAGTTATATCCTGGGGATAACTCGTGATGCAGGAAAGGTGGCAGGACAAGTCTACCCGGACTCCTGTCTAGTTGGGAACGGTGTGGCCTCCCAGTTTCGAAGCTTGGCGTTTGGCCCCACATATAGCATCTCAGCGGTGCTTGTGCCTTCTCCCGGTTGAACCATGTGAGCTTCGTAGAGCATTTCTCTCATTGCCCCACATATCTCCTCTCTCTTCGGCCGTGAAAACCTCGTCGTCTTATTCTTCGATGTATTTCGGTCTGACGAAAGTCTCGTATAAATCTGGCAATGGCCGAGGCAATTTCCAACCCTCATTTTTCCTCTTTTTTGCCCACTCTTCATCTTTTGGAGTGGGTTGAAAACCTATCCCAAAAAGTTTCTTGGTGGAAGGCAAGGTGATGAGTTCCGTTATTCCTTGCAATGTTCGTCCGAGCCCTTTCCATGGCCTGAATCCATGCCGGATCATTTCTTTAGCCACCATGATTGAGGCGTTGGACAAGAAATGTTGAGGGCAAGGTCTTCCTTCTTCATACTGCTCCGCCAGCACAATTTCGAAAGCCTAATAAACCGTGTGTTCGCTCCCTTCCCTTGGTTCAAGATATGGGATGGATGGGTCCCGATAAATAGACTGTTCGTCTTCTCCGTGGACCACAATTTCCCGGTCTTCGTACTCAAACTTCACCATTTGGTGAAGAGTGGAAGGCACAGCCCCTGCCGCATGAATCCAAGGTCTGCCGAGGAGAAAATTGTAAGACGTATCCATGTCAAGCACCTGGAAAGTTATTTCAAACTCCACTGGTCCTATAGTCAACACCAAGTCTATTTCCCCGAGGGTGTCCCTCTTGACGCCATCAAAAGCCCTTACGCAGACATTATTGGGGCGGATTCTTCTGGTCCCAATTTCCATTCTCTGCAGTGTGGAGAGCGGACAAATGTCAACACCTGATCCTCCATCCAAAATTACCCGCTTGACGTAGTAGTCTTCGCATTTAACTGTCAGATGTAAGGCTTTGTTGTGAGCTGCTCCCTCTGGAGGTAAGTCGTTCTTGCTGAAAGAAACCTGGTTAACGACGAAGAATCTCTCTGTCATTCGTTCCAGTTATTCGACTGAGGTTTCAACTGGTATGTATGCTTCGTTCAAGGTCTTGAGCAAGATCTTTTGGTGTTCGGCCGACCTCATCAACAGAGATAGCATGGACACTTGCTCGGGGCACTTGCGTAGTTGATCCACCACTTCGTAGTCTGGCATTTTCATCTTTTGGAAGAAAACTTCCGCTTCTTCAACGCTTACAGGCTTCTTTGGTGGAAAGCATTTCCGTGTGGCATTGTTTAACTCTTGAGTGTTCGAATACCTTCCAATGAAAGTATTCTCCGGAAGTTCTCCCGTGACTTCTCTGCCTTTGTACGTAACAACCGTTCTTTGATAGTTCCACGGTACTATGGATGGGTTTGTCATCGACTTCTGTGGCACGCGTCCGATAACCATTGGCTCATTCAGCCGAGGTGGTTGAATCGTCCCCCGGACCACATAGGCCCCTTTTGGTACGTACATTGATTTTTCCTTTTGACTTCAAAACTCTGCGGCTTCTCTGCTAGACCTCGTGGAATGTAATGAACTCCATTCCTCACAGGCACCATCATTACTGTCCTTTTCTCATCCTTCTCTTCGGGCTCAATCTTGACAGCACTAACCTTCTTTTCCCCTTTCTCTATCTTCGGGGTGGTTTTAGGCCTTTTCCCTGCATCGACGATGGCAATTATAGCTTTTAAAGCAGGATCAAATTCTTTGTCCTCGCAAATCATTCCAATCAGCGGCCCGTTATTGTGAGCGGGCAACGGGTTGTTAGTCACATTTGGGACCTCCTCGTCCCTTAGCACTATCTTCCCCTGCTCTATTAAATTCTCGACTACCCTTCTCAAAGCCCAGCAGTCATTTGTATCGTGCCCTTCTACTCCTGAATGATAGGCGCACCTAACAACGGCTTTGTAAGTAGGTGATGCCGAATTGTGCCTTGTCTGAGGGACTGGCTGCAGGAAACCCAACTGGACTAGCTTTGGGAACAAGGTAGAATATGGTTCACCGATGGGTGTGAAAGTCCGTCTTATAGGTGGTTCCTAAGGGCGGAAGTTATTTTGAGGAGGCTGTGGATTATAGTGGTTGCGATAGGGAGGTTGATTTCTGGGAGGTGGAGCTTGGCCTCGATTGGCTTGCTGTGGCGGATGGACATAGGGCTGGGTATTCATGACCATGTAGGGTTGAGGAGCATATGTCACATTTTGATGGGGGTAGTAATGTTGTGGGGTTCTTTCTGGAAAACGGGGCCTGGGATTACGATATTCCCTCTCTTCTGAGGCTGTCATGGATATTTCTTCCTTTTTCTTTCCTCTTGCCATCCCTCCGGATCCGCTTTGGACGGCTTGGGAGGTTGCCCTTATGGCTGCTTGACTTAAGATTCTACCCGTTTTCAAACCATTTTCTACCATCTCCCCTATCTTGATTGCTTCCGCGAAAGGCTTTCCCATGGCTGACATCATATTCTGGAAATAGTCTAATTCTTGAGCCTGGAGAAAAGTAGTGACCATTTCTACATTGTCCATAGGAGGTTTTACCCTTGATGCCTGCTCGCACCACTTAATAGCATATTCTCTGAAGCTCTCTGAAGGTTTCTTCTTCAAGTTTGATAGAGAATTTCTGTCTGGTGCAATGTCGATGTTATACTGGAATTGTCTCACAAAATCTCTGGCGAGATCATCCCATATATGCAATCGAGATATGTCTTGGTCCATATACCACTCTGAAGCCATTCCTATCAGACTTTCTCCGAAGTATGCCATCAGCAATTCCTCTTTGCCGTCGGCTCCCTGCAACTGGTTGCAATACTTCTTGAGATGAGCAATGGGGTCGCTGTGCCCGTCATACTTCTCAAATTTTGGGGTTTTGAAGCCCACGGGTAGGTGCACGTGAGGAAACATGCATAGATCGGTATAGAAGACACTCTTCTGTCCGCTTAAACCTTGCATGTTTTTCAAACTCTACTCAAGGCTCCTCATTCTTTTTGCCATCTCATCTTGTTCAGCAGGTTTGGGGTTTTGATCCTGCCCAGGTGCAAACTCGTATTGAGGTTGTTGAGGATGAGTGCTGGTAGTGAACCGAGTTGGTTCCAGTGAGAAGGATGGTGCTTTGAATGTGAATGAGGATGAATCAAAATTTGGCCTGTGTGTAGCAGGTTGTGCCACGATTGGACAGGGAGGTGCAGTGAATATGTTTGTAGCTGCATCTGTTGTTGATATCCGGGGGTAAGAATCAGAGGGTGATCCAGCAGAGAGGGCTGAAATGGCTGGGTACCCGAATGGGGTAGCTGGATAGCTTATGGGGACGTTGGAAGTCCCACTTGTCCTGGAGAACAACTCAGGGAACCTAGGGATTATACTTGGTGGCTCTTTTCCATTATTCCAGTCATCCAACATTTCTAACATGCGGAGCCACAGGATTCTATTCTCCTCAGCATTTGCGGATTCGGGTGTGAGGACGGCCGAGATTGAACTCTCCTCGGAGACAGGAATTGTTGGCAAAGGAATTTCTGAAGACATTTCTATGCTTCCTTTTGATCTCGTGAAGTAAGTGTGAATACTCCCTCTTGACTTAAAAACGGGTAACTGAACACTCCCTTTCGACCTCGTGAAGTACGAATGTGATGCCAGACCTCCACCAAACCAACCACCTTTTCTAAAAACCTGGAGGAAACGCTCAACAGCAAGCAGACGGTTAGTTTGAAACAAATAACAGATAGGTAATCGCACGTTGGGGCGTGATGCACCTATACAGTTAAGTGAATTTCTACATGTTTGCAATGAAGGCATGCATCATTCCGACTTCTCTTTAGGCTTTCCTTTATTTATCATCATTTTTTTCTTTGTTTTTTTTATTATTATTACTGTTTTCAACTTTTGCAGTTAAAAGTGTGACCGGATCCGGTGAGGATTGCCTACGTATCACGATACCGCGTGAATCAGATCGTTACGTAGTTCAAAACAGATGAGTATAAAAGAAGCACACATTTTATTACTGAAACACTCTATTACAACCAACATTTTGAAAAAAGGAAAATAACAAACCTTGAAAATAAGTACAAACTCAAACGGACTAATGCACCCTGATGCGAGAAAACGGACAGAAGATGCTAAGATACAAACTCGACCTATGAATACATTAAGGTTTTGAAAATTGGTGCCCACGGGGCATCGTTCGGCCTCACCGCGGTCTTAGGTGTGAGATCCCTTTCAAGTTGTTCCAGCTCATGCATGGTCTGCTTAACATAAATCATTACTACCGAGAGAACGGTAATGCTGGTCATGTTTTCACATCGTAGACACCTTCTGATGATGGCATGGGCAATGGTCCTAATCTTATCTCTGGTTTGCCTCTTCTCTATAAGCAGGCGTTTTATCTGATCACCGTATGTTTTTAAAGCCTGAGAATCCTGCATATGCTGTCTCTTCAGTTGCCGCACTTCTATCTCCATTTGGGCCAACAAGTCATAACAGTGTCTGCTCTCAATTTGGAAATCCTCGGCCTGCTTAACTACTTTAACCTCAAGTGTAGGCACCTTTCTCTTCATGTTGGCAACAGTTTTCTCGTAGTCGTGTTTCAATTGATTCAAGTATCGGTGATGCTTATCTGCTCTTGTTCCCCACTGTACCTTGAGCTCCGCCATGACGCTTTCAGATTCTTCTAAACTATCTCGCCATTTCCTGACTTTATTTTTCAACCCTTTTATCAACTGCTCGTCTGATCGACTCCTTGGTTGTTTATCAGGAGCCATTCTCAATTTCTGGATTTGGGCCCTAAGTTCTTCATTTTCTTGAGCCAATCTATTCTTTTCGCCTCGATTCGCGGCAATTTGCATACTGTTATTGAATTTCAGACTTTCAACCTGTTGCTTCAACTCACCGATCTCCGCCCGATACCCCTTTTCCTTTGCTAACCAGTTACATTGCTCTTGGGATGACTCAGCGAAATCTTTGAGATGAGGTCTTTTAGCTGGTCTCTCGCAGGACACGTCACCTCTAAACCAAGCGTGATACCTCGGGGAAACGTCTCCTTTAGCCGTATCTAACACACAAGTGTTTGCCGTCAGATGTTGACACTCACTCCAGATCTGGCGAACTTCTTCTTCGGGGAACCGACCGTCCGGACTGATTTCAACCACTTGGGTACTCAAGTCTTCATCTTTTGGCACTACTTGATACCTCCCAAGTTGCCTCAAAACCCGATACGGTGCGTAGGGTTGGATGCTTTTAAGTCCCATCAACAGAAAATGGGGCCTGACTGCCGGTATGTATATGATTTCCTCAACAGGCAACCATCCGAGCGTCCACTAGATTTGGTTGGCAGTGAGAGTTCGGAAGAATGACGTCCAAACTGTGAATCCCTCGGGTAGACTAAATCCTTTGATTCTTGTGTCAAATTCTCCAATACAAGTCTTCTCAGGCGAACCGTAACCCAAGAGTGGAGAGCGGTGGCATAAATGATCGGTCATCTACATTTGCAACAATAGGTTACATCCTTCGAAAAAGTCTCCCCCGGCTCGGCAAGCAGTGAGAGCCCGGAAGATATCAGCCATAATCATAGGTGCCAGAGTACTTTTATCTTGGGTGAGCAAGGTACTGACGACCCCAACTACTTTTAGATCAATGTTTCCGTCTTTCCTTGGGAACATTATAAGACCCAAAAAAGTTGTCATAAAAGCTACCAGCCTGTGTTCATCCCGCTTTTGTCGGTTACCTTTGCTGCATAGTTTGGAGTTTGGCTTATTGAATACGCCCACGTGGCCGTATCTAGCATATATGAGGCGGAGACTGCAGAAACCTTTTGCAAAATCTGGATGGTGAAATGTTCGGGGGTATTTTTAGGAAATCCAAAAACCGGTGTACAGTGACGGCCCTAGGTGCAATCAAGTACTTGAACCTTAATGGAGCTTCATCACTTCTGATGTATCCTGCTATCTCTTCCAATGTCGGGGTGAGCTCAAAGTCCGAGAAATGAAACACATTGTGTGCTGAATCCCAGCAAGTGACCAATGATCTAATAACATCACCCCGTGGCTGGATGTCCAGTAGATCAGGGAGATCTTTCAGATGCTTCTTTACTTTGTCTTGCCCTTCCTTGCCTAGGTCATTCCACCATAATCGCAACTCAAAAGGGATCTTGGTCATTATTGAAAAGGGTTTGTTTTGGATCGTGCTCATCCTGCACATTTATTAAGGTGACCTTAAGCAAAAAGGGATTTGACTCAAAAAAAAATATTTCGACGATATTTTAAAAAGGAAGATCCAATTTTCGAACACGGCCTTTCAGCACTTCGGGGATGAAGATTTTAAGGCTGTGAGGGTCAACCGATCAAAACTCTAAAAGATGATCGAAAGTGGCCGTTTATGCAAAGTCAACCTTCAGTCGTCCCTTTTCGGGAACATTTGGCTGTTTTTGACAAAACAGCATCACTTGATTTATTTATGACTCTTTTTTTTTAGAATGGTGACCCGACATTGGGAACATGGCCTCGCAGAGCCTCGGGGACGAGGATCCTAAGGCCATTGGGCAATTTGGTCAAAATTTTAAAAATAACCAAAATGGCTGTTTATGCAAAGTCAGCCTTCCGGCGTCGCTTTCGGGAACATTTGGCTATTCTTGACAAAGCGGCATCACCTGACTCATAAATTAAAATTCTGACATTTCGGCTATTTCTGAAAAAGGGGAAGTTGGACCCGATGAGGGTTGCCTACATATCTCATACCCTGTGAGAATCAAACCGGCGTAGTTCGGGGAAATCGGGAATAGGGAAATAAACTAAACCCCTTTTTTTCAATTTTTAAGGAAAAAAAAGAGAAAAAACATTTTTTCTGAATTTTTATGTTTTGTTTTGTCGAAAAGAGATAAAAACTAAAGAAAAATCTTTTTAAGGAAGTATTTGGACTATTAGTCTGAATTTATAAAAGAGATACTACAAAAGAAACAATCCTTCTCTTTTTTTTTACTTTTAAATATATTTTTTTTTTATTTTGAAAGTGATTAAAAGAATTTTTTTTTATATGTTTTTTTTTAATAAACAAATTTTGTTTTCATTTTTTTCTTTCTTTTTTTTTTAAGAAAATTCCGGCGAGGTTTTGACACTACTTGGACATTGGTTTTATTTTTTCAAAAATAAGTAATTATCTCCCTATGCTGCTATTTTTTTATTATTTTTTTTTAAGAATTTTTTTTTAGAAACCGGTCAGCATGCAGCACTGAAGCAAAACATTGTGCAAAACAAATGGGATGCAGCAGGATGGTCTTTTCATTTCAGGTTGCCTGTCCTAGACGGACTCAACCCCTGTGTTGAGTCCCCTATGTCAAATGCAGCATGATGCAAATAAGCGTTCCTACTAGGGATCCGACATGAAGTCATGTTATTTTATGTTCAAAACCTGAGTCGGTGTCCTAGACTGTGTACCCGAGCGGACAACTCAAGTCGAGGAGGGGGCAACTTACCGGGAACCAAAAGGCCATCCGGCTTCGTAACTTGTCCGAGCCTCTTTTTATTTCAGGGTATGACACTAACAGAATAGGGAGTCTCAACCAGTAAGCACATCCCCGGAGGTGAAGAGAGAAGGGTTCGGCACAGTTTATATATACAGTCAAATAATATCAAAGCGGTAAAAGCAGCATTTAGCACATTAGGCTCAAACATGTAAAAATCAGATAAAGCCAAATATAACAATTTATCTAAGCTCGAATTCTTGAACCCTGAACCAAAGGTTCTGGGTTAAATTCCCCAGCAGAGTCGCCAGAGCTGTCACACCTCCTTTTTGCGCGCCCGGCCCCGAAGAGTAAAATGCGCGAGGGGAGTTTTTCCAATTTAAGTGACAATATTCGAAATGGGATTATTTATTTAATTCAGAGTCGCCACTTGGGAAAGGTTTGGCTTTTGGTGTCCCAAGTCACCGGTTTATCTTGAATCCCAAATCGAGGAAATTTTCGACTTTCCAAATGAAGTCTGCGAACCAGAAATTCTAAGTAAGGAATTCTGTTGACCCGAGGGAAGGTGTTAGGCACCCTCGAATCCCGTGGTTCTAGCACGGTCGCTTAAATTGTTATAATGGCTAAATATCTGATTTAAATACATGTTATGACTTATGTGCTTTTATTAAGTTTAAACCGCTTTTATTATTATCATTTATTTTTATAGAATTGCAACGTCGTGAAAATGCATCTCAAACCACGTCACAATCAATGCACCCGTAGTTGTTAATACATTTCGACTCCGTTGAGATTTGAATTTGGGTCACATAGATGCGTACCCGAATTTAAGAAAGTAATATTATTAAAACGCGCCTAAAGAGACTATCGCGTTATTATTTTTGGGGAGGGTCATGAAATTCGCTAAATGACCCATCCCGGATTCTAAGTATTTAATATATACATTTATGAGGGCCCCGCAGTTTGTACATCTCATTTGGCGAGGCTCGTCTCATTTTTATGAAACAGGTAAACCTACAATGACTACATCTTTATTATGTTCGTCTCTAAGAAATAGAAGAAAGAAAATACATTCTAATTAAATGGCATGCTTGGCCAACTCCGGATTCTTGTTTGATTATCTGATTAGTTGTTTATGAGGCGGGAATTGTCTCGTGCCTTATTTCACGGGTGAACATGCTGTTAATTTGCTAAAGGAGATTGCAGGCAAGATTAATAAACATACTAAACTTACACTAAATGTTCTTCAAGTTCGAATTTAAACAAACTTATTTGGGCTTGATTAATGGAATCAGCTACTTATTAGAAGATGCTACTAGTTGGATTCGAAACTGCCTAATGGAATCCGGATGTGATGGAGTTAAATTAAATGATTTGAAGCTATATTGCGTTTGTCCAGGTTAGTAGCAATCTACCTTATACATACAGAATATAACTAAAAATGAAGTCTAGTTATCGATATACCAATTACTCGTGCATTTCATGAATTACATAATTACATCATACGTACAAACTAAACAAGCTAAGCCATTGTAAATCACAATAATTAAACAAACTAAGTTTTCAATTAGATGCGAAACTACCTGCTGTATTTTCCTATTGAGTTACAACCTAAAGATTTGCACAAATCTACTAACACTTTATAAGACTATAGGTACAGCACCAAATGACTGGAAAATTCTTCGCGTCTTTCATTTCATACTCATTGTTACTGTTACATCAAGGTAAGATTCAAAATGTGTACCTGGATGCTGAAATGAAAAGAAGAAGAAGAAGGATAGAGAAGTCAGCAGCAGTAGCAAAGGATAGCAGCAACAACAACAAATACAGCAGCAATAGCACCCCCAGGCAGAATGAAACAGCAGTAACTCAATGAAACAGTACCCAATGTCCAACTAAAAGACTCAAAAGGGCTCAGTTCAGAACCAGGAAATTCCAATGTTAATCAACAAGTAATAGGTGAATCCGACACAATAATGGAATACAGTTTCTGATTTTCAGACACTCAAAGGGAGGAAACTAAGTTTTGACAGAACAAGTAGCAGTGTTAATGCTAATTTCTAACAGAGAAAGAAGGGTGAGGAAAAACAGAATTTCAAACTCAATGAAGCAGCCTGGGTTTTCTTCTTTTTCCTCCCTGATTTCTGAACCCTCTCTTTTCTGATTTTTAGAACTATCTTTGATTTTCTGAACTATATTCTCTCTTATCTAACTCTCTACTGTATGTCCCCTTAAATTAATGGAATCCTCCTCTATTTATCCTAGCATCAGCCCATTCAAACAGCCTGTTAAAACCCACTGAACTCCCTCCCATGTTCTCCTCCTGTTTTTCCACTCAAAGATTAAAATAAGAACCCTTCCCATGAGGTTCCCCTGACAGCCCTATCTTTAAATATTTAAAAGTGGTTTCCCTTTTATTAAACTAAACAAGAGTATGGGCAGCCTGAATATGCCCTGACAGCACATGCTATCAAGTTAATTTTAATCCTTTAAAGGCTTCAATGCACATGCTGTCCATAAAAATAGACAAAAAGGGACAGCAATCCTATATTAGTTCGAATTGAAACCTGAAATTTGTATTATCTGTAGCTGTAACCAATTCAAACACCTAAATTCTGGGTTGGAACCTTAAAACAAAATCAACACTAACAACAAAAGCTTAGCAGAACATTGAAACTGAAACTAAAACTGAAACTAAAACTGAAAAATGCATCCATGCTTAAACAGAAAACTCAGTAACAACATCACCATGACTCAGAACACAAGTCTAGCTAACTATCAAGGTCAAAACTTCCCAAACCACCAACTGCACATTTTGGGGATGATTTATTCATAATTTCAAATTAAGCTGAAATGGAGCGAAAGAAATCCTACGAATATACTGGACTCATCGAAGATTGAACGAATATCAAAGAACAAAGGAAGCACACATCACATATACGGGACAACCGAACCAATGCCATACATCATTTAAATAAAAATATCAAAAACATGTTGAAATGGACTTGGCACCAAAGCCAGGATTAGAGCTAACTATCCGGTTAAAACTGACTCACACGTAATGAACTATAAATTGGCCGAACAATTTACAACATGTAATCTATCGATCAGGTGAACTAGACCTAATAAATGGTCTGATAAAAAGAAATACTGAACCAAAGACAAGAAACAGATCAAGACAAAGATGCTATTTAAAATCAACAAACAAAACTGCAGAAGGCGACCAAAGGAATTAAGGAGAACTTACTGTTCTTTTCTCAGATTTCAAACAGCATGTTCTTTCGAACTTGGGTCCTAATCAGTATTATACGTCTATTTCGTGAGAAATAGGCCTACAATACTGAATAGGAAACAATCGACCTTGAAACTTGACACGTCTTGAACTGTTAAAAACCCTAGATCCGTTATTCTGCGGCTTTCAACTATGTTCGAACCAATCTGTTCAGGGATTAGGGATGAGGAAGTAAAGGGGATTATTGGGTGTTAGTCTGGGGTTGGTTCGTACAATCTGAGGTTTGGCTCGAATCTTCAGACGAAGATTCGAGACGATGTGGGTTGATTCGAGCCAAACGGTTTACAGATCTGTGTCCAGGGGGTCAAGGTGCACCAGGGGTGTTAATTTGGTGGTCACCGGCATTGTTGCCACCGGGTTTACGGTGAGGGGGAAAGGGGGAGGCGCTAGGGTTCGTGGGGTCTGGGTCTGGTGAGGGAGACGAAGATGAGGAAGGGGTCTGGCTTGGGGGTGCGGGGTGAGAGATGAGGGGTTATATACGGGGGGTGTTTTGATCCTGGCCATTGGATCAGTCAAGATCAACGGCCAAGATCCAAGAGTTAATCAAACGGTGTCGTTTGGTTTAGTGTTGGGGTTGGGGTTGGTCCGGGTAATGGGTCGGGTATGGGGTTATGGGTGAGTGATCTGGACCGTCAATCTAGTGAGATCAACGGTCCAAATTGAGGGTGACACAACGACGTCGTTTGAACGGTCGTGTGGCCAGCCTAATTGGATCGGGTAAAAGGGTACTCAGACTGGGTTATTTTGGTTTGGGCCTGTTCTTATTTAATTCAAATTGGCCCAATCCGAAAACCCCTTTCTTTTTTCTTCTTTAATTTCTAAAAATCCCACCTAAATTGTAAAACAAAACTATACAAATATTAAACAATTATCACACACATTAACATTTAATTAAAATAAAATCACTCAAGGACAACAAAATAGAGTAACAGCTGCATATTTTGTGATTTTCCTTTTAATAACCGAATTATGGTTTGATTAATTCCTAATAGTAGAACGATATCCTAAACTTACACACGACATATATTTTTGTATTTTTGTTTGATAAGACTAAATAAACACGGAAAAAACCACAAATAACTACCAAAAATACCACGTAAATTCCAAAAATTGTACAGCAAGACCATTTGTTATTATTTTTGATTTCTTTTGGAGTAATTGTCGTGTAAACAAAAATCACGTGCTCACAACACTGTATGATGCAATTTGATCAGGTAACAATGGCTGACCATTATGCTGAGTGATTGTGAGGTAGCTCGAGGGGCTGATACTGTACTGAGAGTGAGCCCAAGGGGCTGATACTATGTTGAGCGATTGGTACTGTGCCCGAGGGGCGGATTTCTACTTGTTAATTACCTGTTAAATTACCTGTTTTACTTGTTTTAAAAAGGAATATCATTTGATTTCTTCACTGATTTACTTCTTTAAGTGATTTTACTGCTTGATATGGAATTGCCTTGTGAATTTACGTGTTTTCATACTTTCAGCCATTATTTGTAATTATTACTCACTGAGTCGGAGTACTCACATCACTCCCTACACCGTGTGTGCAGATTTAGGTATAGCAGAGTCCGCACCTGAGCACTAATTCCTTCCAGGCTAGGCAGTGATTTGGAGTTACGTGGTAGTTGTTGACGTCTGCAGCCCCTTGTCTATCTTATCCTCTATCATTTATGTTTTCTTAAGACTGTTGTACCAGATTCCGTACTTTGTAGACCTATAGCAGATTCTGTAGTAGCTCATGACTTGTGACACCCCGATTTGGGCTGTGTCGGGATGGTTCCTGCTGTTGTTTACGTTAAAATTCCGCAATTTATGAGTATTATATTATATGTTATTACTGTTCATGATGATTAACTGTTTAAAAGAGGTGCTCCGTTTTGGTCTGGCTGGCCTTGTCTTCATGAGAGGCGCTATCACGACCAGGTTCGGGGATTGGGTCGTGACAGGTATTTTTCAGACATGGTTAGAAGTACTAGATTCCATTAAGGATAGAGAAAAATCCATTTTCAAAGGTTTTAATGATTTTACTAAAGCATTAGACTATGCAAGAGGAATACTAGGACCAAACTACTATATCTCCCCAACACTCAAACAAAACCCAGAAAAAACCCCTCAATACATGATCCAAAAAGACAATGACAAGATAATATTCTGTGATCATTGCTCATCAATGACAGAAGCCTTTAATTGAATAAACCGGAAAAATGAAACCCTAGCACAAGAGAAGACAAAGCTTATGGAGCAGGTAAAGGTATTAGAACACAGTGTACAAGCGTTGAGATTTGAATTATCCCAAACTCAAGTTATTTCTCAACAAGACACGGAGATGAACAGCCCAAAACAGAGTTCTCCATCTCAAACAAAAATGGATGAGAAGGGTGTGCATTCCCCAATGAATACAGCAAGATCCACTGTATCGGATAATGATACAGCTAGTCTGGTTCAAACGGTAACCGGTAAAGACACATCAAATCCGTTTATGGCTGTCACTTTGCCAAAAAATGAAGATGAAGGTCCATTGAGAAGAAGACTACCCAGAACATTAACACAGGGAGAAGTGTTAAAAAAGAAGAGTATAATTTCAAAAAGGAAAAAAAATAAAAAAATAGAAAATATAATCAAACAGACATTAGAAAACTTTTTTCAAGAAAAGGAAGAACAAGACAAACACATGGTTAAGAATCCAAGTCCAAGTCCAAATCCAAATCCAAGTCCAAATCCAAAAAGGATCCAAAGTTCAGGAGAAGATGATAACTATGAAGACAACCTAAATTATCAAGATGCTCAAGATCCATATGAAGATGAGTCAGAAATGAGTTTTGATTCAATAGTTATACATAATTTAGATACATAAAAGTAAAGTCCCAATTAAACAACAGTTAAAGAGCACCAAAGACAAAAGAAAAGTAACAAGGCTGGTATACAGAGCAATAATGTTGGCGTACCAATGAGAAAAATAAGAGAGTAAAAAAGATGTGACAAGAAGAAATGCTAGCTGTGCTAAAAGACAAAAGTGACAAGTGACATAAAGTAGAGAAGATGTGACAAGAGGTAATGTTAGTTGTGCTAAAAGACAAGTTAAAATTTTGAGTGGAAGAAAAAGTTACAAACACGGAAGGAATCTCCGACCAAGCCATGTGAAGATGGGGCCCAATGAAGTACCCTGCAAGGCTAGACAAGATAGATTTTGGAAGAGTTTGGAATCCATTTTTCAAATCCGTTCCAAAATTTAGCTATAAAAAGGAGAAGAAAGCAGAAGAAAAACAAGATACAAGAAGAAGAAAAACACTCTGAAGAAAACCCATCCAACCAACCTTTTCATCATCAACCCCCTTCCAAAACACTTTGTAAAATATTTCCTTATGAATACTTTAGTAGTTCTCCTCTAAGCTTGTAAAATAAATAAGTCCTTATACTTATGTGTGATCATTTTTAATTCCCAAAACTCAGTAGACTTTTTCGGGTTAATCGAAAGGGAAATCTCTCTCCTATAAGCATGTAAGTTACTCATCTTTATCTAAATTATGTTTCTGCTAGATATTACCCCAGTTTATTTTTAAAAAAAATTGTTATTCTGTATAGTTTTATGTTTCATGTTCATATGATCGATTATTAGATATCACTCTTAGTATATGGTTAGCTTCCCAATTTCTTAACAATTATGATGGATTAACCTGTAAATTCCTAGGAGAAACTGGTTAAGTAAAACCTGAAAACAATTAAGAAGGGTATAAGTGGTTAACCATGGTCGGGATGAGGTTAAAGAAATAAGAGTTAAGAAAAGTGTTAAAATCTTTAAAATATTGGGAAGAAGAGATGAACAGAGTGAAAAAAAAAGAGTAGTAAAGGGGTAATCTCAGTTCATAATCTAGATAATATGGTAACGATACAAGTCTATAGAATAAGAGAGAGAGAGTACCGAATAGGATTTTCACAACATAATAATTTAATCGCAAAAAATAATTTTATTGATGTCCAATAATCGTAATAACTATACAAATCCAGAAAGCTTTACTAGGAGCCTTACTCAAAGTTTGGAAGAATTTTATTAGACATAGAAACCGGATTTTATCCGATAGTAGATTTGGTCGTACATTTTATATATCTACAATATAATAGTATATATATATATATATATATATATATATATATATATATATATATATATAGAAAATAACTGCATTTGATATTGTTAACATTATCATACCATCAATCATATCATCTATACCATCTAAGAAGATGATTTTAATTTTTAACCCTAACTTTAGACGCGTCTTCTAAAGTTAGGGTTAAAAATTAAAATCGTCTTCTTAGATGGTCGCCTAAAGTTAGGGTTAAAAATTAAAATCGTCTTCTTAGATGGTATAGATGATATGATTGATGGTATGATAATGTTAACAATATCAAATGCAGTTGTTTTCTATATATATATATATATATATATATATATATCTGAACAGATACTACTATTATATTGTAGATATATAAAATGTACGGCCAAATCTACTATTGGATAAAATCCGGTTTCTATGTCTAATAAAATTCTTCCAAACTTTGAGTAAGGCTCCTAGCAAAGCTTTTTGGATTTGTATAGTTATTACGATTATTGGACATCAATAAAATTATCTTTTGCGATTAAATTCTTATGTTGTGAAATCCTACTCGGTACTCTCTCTCTCTCTTATTCTATAGACTTGTATCGTTACCATATTATCTAGATTATGAACTAAGATTACCCCTTTACTACTCTTTTTTTTCACTCTGTTCATCTCTTCTTCCCAATCTTTTAAAGATTTTAACACTTTTCTTAACTCTTATTTCTTTAACCTCACCCCGGCCATGGTTAACCACTTATACCCTTCTTAATTGTTTTCAGGTTTTACTTAACCAGTTTCTCCTAGGAATTTACAGGTTAATCCATCATAATTGTTAAGAAATTGGGAATCTAACCATATACTAAGAGTGATATCTAATAATCGATCATATGAACATGAAACATAAAACTATACAGAATAACAAAAAACTTTAAAATAAACAGGGGTAATATCTAGCAGAAACATAATTTAGATAAAGATGAGTAACTTACATGCTTATAGGAGAGAGATTTCCCTTTCGGTTAACCCGAAAAAGTCTACTGAGCTTTGGGAATTAAAAACGATCACACATAAGCATAAGGACTTATTTATTTTACAAGCTTAGATGAGGAACTACTAAAATATTCATAAGGAAATATTTTACAAAGTGTTTTGGAAGGGGGTTGATGATGAAAAGGTTGGTTGGATGGGTTTTCTTCAGTGTTATATATATATAAGGTAATTCTTCTTATCAAAGCAGCTTAGATTGACGGGATGTAATATTTAAACTATAGTCTACTATGATTTTCACCGGTTAAATATAGGTGAAGAAATCACGTAGTGTTTTTTAATCGTATGATACTTTCACCCATTCTATTGACTACTAGGTTTGGTGGACTCATTTGTGTATGAGCCAAAATCTAATCGAAAAGACCTCGCCTGAAATAGGGAAATCAAGAATCAATTAGGCTGAGGTCATGCTTAAGAAGCAGCATTAGCAAGTCGAGCAATGAATGTCGAGGTCGAGCACTCAGATCAGCCAAACAGCTAGTTTAGCAATAAGATATTTCTAAAGAATATTCGGAGGAATATTCTCTATATTTGTACTTTCAGTAGGTAAGAAGAATGTCCCATATAAGTAGGAAGAGAGAGAGAGAAAGAAAGGGATTCCAATTATTATCTATCTTGATAAGCTCTCCCTAGAGAAGTTGACTCCCATATAACTACAAACATCATCTTTATACAATATTCGATTTGATGTGTTGTTCCAAGATTTTCCACACTAGATCCGATAAAGTGCTTGATGTTAGCACGTTTTCCCATCTTACATCATTGTCAGAAAGAAAATCATCCACCTTGTTACACATTTGGGTGAATTATTCTTTTTATTTACAGCTATTGCCATTCATCTCATTTGCTGCTTGTCTTTATTCCTTCATTTATTTACAAGAATATCATTAGGCCACTTTTTGGCCTTAAATAGCTTTAAATGCGATTTCTAGGTTGTTATTTACTACCAATCTTGGATCTAGAACTTATTATATTTAACTAGAATTTACTTATTATCATTCACTTAATTAGTTTAACAAAAAGGTTTAAGACTTTTTGGTCCAACAATTTGGCGTCGTCTCTGAGGATTTTCTTGTTAAAAGTTTCAGTTTTTTCTAGATCTAAAAAAACACACGCAGAACTCTGCACAGTGTCGTATCTCGTGTTTTCACAGATCTGACATGGCAGGCAATGGAGAAGAAAAGAGAAAGGCGATTGCCCATCTCACCACTAATCTCCTAAACACTATCGATGAAGCTCGCGGAGAGGACAACGAGAATGTGACACCAAGTGCCTCACCCAGGCGAAGTGATTCACCCCCTCTTCATGGCAGCGTTAACGCTTTTCATGGAAAGGGAGCCTCTGCGTCCACTACGGAAGAAGCACCACCAGCAGTTAAAAAGCTACTAGAAGCATGGCTAACGAATACACTAAATAACATACTAGACAAACTCGCTCAAAGGGCGAGCAGAGAGATTGTGCGAGTCAGCATTGCCACAACGACCAATGAGCAACATACCCAATCTCCCACAACAGGTACCACTTACCCTATTAATAATGCAAGTAACGACGCCCTCACTACCATCTTTCATAAAATGGAAGAGACAGAGAATGAGAATAAAGCACTCCGCGACCAAATGAGGGAAAATCAAGAAAGGGTAGATAAGATACCAGGCGCCCCAAAACTCCTACCAAAATGGGACACTGGCCTGTTCGTGGAACAACCATATAGCGATGAGGCCGCACCACATACTATACCAAAAAATTACAAAATGCCTCCATATTTGAAAATATATGACGACACGACAGACCCGAAGGATTATGTGACCCATTATGTTACTGCAATGAAAGGCAACGACATCGCAAAGGAACAAGTATCATCTATATTGATGAAGAAGTTCGGAGAGACCCTAACTGGCGGGGCTCTGACTTGGTACTCGCAGTTACCTACACGCTCCATAGAAACGTTCGAAGAAATGGCCGACAAGTTCGTCACCGCCCATGCAGGGGCCAAGAAAGCGGAGACAAGGGTGAACGATATATTCGCCATCAAGCAATCTCTTGGCGAGGGACTCAGGGATTTCCACGCCCGATTCACCCGTGTAAGAATGACCCTCCGAATTCATCTGAAGGCATGTCAGTGGTCACTTTTCAGAATGGGCTGAGTAGAAGCGGGTCGAGGGTGACCAAAAAACTTCTAAGCTGAGTCATGAAGTACCCTCCAACCACTTGGGATGAGATACACAATGCCTATTGTGCCGAGGTAAGAGCAGACAAGGCTGATCTCAACGGGCCTACTCAATGCCTGATGGGTCCAAATGGAGTCTAGGAAAGACCGAAGAAACAACAATAGAAGGGATCTAGCAGGGTCACGACCTAATCGATAAAGACATCAGCCTTATGTCAGAGGCACCCTTATTCCACCTCCACGTCGATGAAGGTACATCTAGACCGCAAACGGGAACCCACCGAAATGAAAGAGGTATGCCCCCCATTATCAGCTAACAATTTTTGTGTTTCCTCCTCAGAATAGTCTACGCATTGAAAAAGCTCGTCCCAAAGGTAAAATGGAAGAAAAAATGAAGTCCGACCTGAGCACTAGAAAATCAAATGCCCTCTGCGAATTCCACCAGGAACGAGGTCACAAGATCGAGGATTGTATCTCTCTCAGGTAAGAGGTCGTGAACATGCTTCACCAAGGACACTTAAAAGAGTTGATGAGCGATTGAAGAAGGGCCAATTTCGCACGAGGGCGAGAACAACATCAGGGGCTGCCCAAACCACCTTACCCAGTTCGGACCATTCAAATGATCATCGAGGTAGGCAACGGCGCATCTATCAACAGCATGAAGTTCACCACCACTCACAAGCTCAAGCGGTCAATCACCCACGAACGATATGACAAACTCGGAGAAAGCATCATCTTCGATAAGTTGGATACCCACGATTTGGTCTTTACTCACTATGATGCCCTTGTCATTACTTTACGTGTTTTTGATATTGATGTAAGACGTATCATGATCGATGATGGAAGCGGCACGTGCATTATCAATCCTCGAGTTCTCACCCAAATGAAGCTCAAGGACAGAATAGTGTCATATTGCATCACGCTAACAGGTTTTAACAATGTAGTTGAGCGGACATTTGGAGAAATCATGCTGCCCATCCTGGCCGGCGGCGTCACCTTGGAGAACACGTTCCACATCATAGACCAGGATACGACGTACAACGCCATCATGGACCAACCATGGATACATGGCATGAAAGCCGTCCCCTCTAGTTTGTACCAAGTCATTAAATTTCACACCCCTTACAGAGTATTTAGCATCCAAGAAGAGTAGCGCACGACCCAAGAATGCTACCGTATCGCCCAAGATTGCAAATACACCCAACGGCTGAAAGAAAAAGCCGAGAAAGCATAGCAATTAACAAAGATGGGGTCGGATGGTGAGGAAATGAAAGACGTCATCCACGACCCTGAAATCATAGAATCCACGGGATCAACCATAGAGGATCTCAACCCCGTCCAATTAGACGACGACAACACCAGCAAGAAAGCTTTCATCGGCCATAAACTCTAGGATCCAGGTAAATTTCATCATTTTTTAAAAAATAACACGGACCTGTTCGCTTTTTCCCATGCAGACATGATAGGAAGCCCAAAGAAAATAGCAACTCACAAGTTGAACGTCGACCCATTTTACCCTAGTAAGACAAATCAGACGAAAGTTCAACTCGGCAATAAACGACGTAGTTCATGAAAAGGTCGAGAAATTACTAGTGAACGGTTCTATCAGGGAATCGAAGTACCCTCAGTGGGACGCCAATGTAGTCATGGTGAAAAAGAAGAACGGTAAGTGGAGAATGTGCGTGGACTTCACCGACCGGAACAAAGTCTGTCCAAAAGACTCATTCCCGCTACCTCACATAGACCAACTCATCGATGCTACAGCCGGGCACGAACTGCTGAGTTTCTTGGATGCCTAATTGGGCTACAACCAAATCCTCATGGAGGAGGAGGACCAGGAAAAAACCACCTTCATCACCCACTAGGGGACGTACTGCTACAGAGTGATGTTAAGTTGCTAAAATGTTCAAAGAACAACTCGGCAAAACCATTGAAGTATATATTGACATGTTGGTCAAGTTAAAAAGAAAGGAAGACCATATCAACCACTTGAATGAGGCCTTCGACATACTCAGAAAGTACGGCATGAAATTAAACCCCGAAAAATATGCTTTTGACATGACGTCTGGGAAATTCCTCAGAATTTTGGTATCACAACGAGGCATCAAGGTCAATCCCGACCAAATCAAGGCCATAGAAGGAATCCTAGAAAATCTAACCAGCAAAAAACAAGTGCAAAAACTGATCTGCTGAATAGCTGTCTTATCAAGGTTCATCTCGCGATCCTCCAATAGGTGCCACAAATTTTTTGGCATACTCAAAAAAGACAATGGCCTCCAATAGAATACCAAATGCATCAACGCGTTAAAAGAACTGAAGGCCTACCTGTCTTCGCCACCGTTGCTTGCTAAGGCTGAACCTGGAGAATGCCTTCTTGTCTACTTGGTCGCGTCCGATGTCGCAGTAAGTGAAGTCCTGGTACGAGAAAATAAAGGTACACAATCTCCGATCTATTACATTAGCAGAACTTTGGTCAACGTTGAAACAAGGTACCCCCACCTCGAGAAGTTAGCTCTGGCCCTAGTCATAGCTTCACGGAAGCTTAGACCTTATTTCTAGTGCCACCCTATCTCGGTGGTCACGAGTTTTCCTTTAACGAGTATCTTTCATGAACCCTAATTGTCGGGTAGATTAGCTAAGTGGGTCATAGAGCTGAGCGAGCACGATATAACCTATCAGCCGCGAACAACAATAAAGTCGCAAGTTCTTACCGACTTCAGTACGGAGATAATATCCGAAGTCGAGAAGTAAACCGCCATTGTTTCTACCGAAGTATGCGACCTGTGGGTCCTATACACCAATGTCGCTTCTAACGCATCTGGATCTGAAATGGGACTGGTGCTCGAGGTCCCAACAGATGAAGTGGTTCCCTAATCCATAAGATGCCCCAATATGACTAACAACGAGGTCGAGTATGAGGTCGTGATTGCAGGGTTGAAACTAGCACTCAAATATGAAGCACGGCGAGTCATCCTTTGATGCGACTCGCAACTCATTGTCAATCATGTTACCGGGACTTTCCAAAAAAGGAACAACGGTTACAGAAATATCAAACCGAGATTTGAAAACTATTACCCAAGTTCGATGAATGCCAGCTCGATCAAATACCTCGAGCTTAGAATATTGAAGCAGATGGCCTCACCAAATTGGCTGCAACCACCAAAAGCATAACCGGAGAGGGGGACGTGGTCACTCTTCTCTATTCATCGCTGGACCAAATCGAGGTACACTCTATAAACCTGACTTGGGACTGGCGCAATCGTATTATCTCATACTTGCAGGACGGAGTGCTCCCACACGATAAAAAAAGCCAAAAAGCTTCGAATGCAGACGGTAAGGTACAACGTCGTCAATAATGACTTGTACAAAAGAACATTTGGCGGCCCCCTAGCAAAGTGCTTAGGGCCAAATCAAATGCGGCGCATTCTCGAAAAAGTACACGAGGGTCACTGCAGCTCACACTAGCAACTGAGCTCTCGTCAGATGCCTCATATGGGCGGGCTACTATTGGCCCACGATAAAGAAGGAAGCCGCCGATTTCCTCAAAAGGCGCAAACAATGCCAAAGATACGCCCCCATGATTCACCAAGAGGGCGAACACCTTCATTCAGTCACTTCGCCATGGCCTTTCCTCAAGTGGGGAATGGACATTGTCGGACCTCTCCCGGCGGGACGAGGTAATGTATGATTCCTTTTAGTTTTAACTGACTATTTCTCCAAATGGGTAGAAGCGGGTGCATTCGCCCAAACACACGAACAAGAAGTAATCATGTTCATATGGAGAAATATCATATGCCGCTTCGGCATCCCCAAAGAAATCAGTTGTGATGACGGCCTTCAGTTCACTGGAAAAAAGACCGTCGAGTTCTTCGAAAAATGGCACAACAGAAGAATACTCTCCACGCCATATCACCCCGTGGGCAACGATCAGGCAGAATCCTCCAACAAAACAATATTGAATATCATGAAAAAGAAACTCGAAAATGCCAAGGGACTGTGGCCAGAAGTGCTACTAGAAGTGTTATGGGCATATCGTACCTCGCCAAAGACGAGCACAGGGGAAACGCCATACTCACTAGTATATGGGACTGATGCAATGATACCAGTCGAGGTAGGGGAGCCCAACTTGAGATATTTAAATGAAAGTGGGCAAAGCAACGGCGAGAATAGAAGGCAAGACCTCGATGAAGCCGAAAAACGAAGAGACATGGCCTACATAAGAATGATAGCTCAAAAACAATAAGCAGAGCGGTACTACAACAAAAAAACCAAAATTAGGCCACTCAAAGTCGGGAATTACGTACTCAAAGTCAAAATCCAAGCAAGCAAAGACCCACAAGAAGGCAAACTGGGAACCAATTAGGATGGCCCATATAAAATCACGGCGACAACAAGCAAATGATCATTCCAACTGGAAACAATGGAAGGAAAATTGCTACCAAACAATTGGAAACTCGTCCACCTCAAATACTTCAACTTCTAAGGATAGACGTCTCCCGAGTCATACTCTTTTTTCCCTTACCCAAGTTTTGTCCCGATTAGGTTTTCTCGGGGAGGTTTTTAACGAGGCGACAAAGAGATAATCTCAGAGTTTTTAGTATAAATTCATTGCTCGACCTATCAACTACTTTTCCAGGTCGACCAATGAAAGGGACTAGATGGACTGGGACTTCAGAAAAACATGCAAACTTCAACGTATGTAAACTTCTCCAATGGATGTATAAATAAAGCGAAATATGAACACATGAATTTATCTCCACCAAGTTCATATATCACGCCAAGTCAAAATATTCGACCTCGATCGAATGATTTAAAGAGTCAGACATTCAACCTCATTCGAATAGACTCACATTCGACCTCGCTCGAATTTATTCACATTCGACCTCGCTCGAATTTATTCACATTCGACCTCGCTCGAATTTATTTACATTCGACCTTGTTCGAATCATTTAAAGAGTCAGACATTCGACCTCGTTTGAATAGACTCACATTCGACTTCGCTCGAATTTATTCACATTCAACCTCTCTCGAATTTATTCACATTTGACCTTGTTCGAATCGTTGAAAGAGTCACATTCGACCTCGTTCGAATAGACTCACATTCAACCTCTCTTGAATTTATTCACATTCGACCTCGCTCGAATTTATTTACATTCGACCTCGTTCGAATCGTTTAAAGAGTCAGACATTCGACCTTGTTCGAATAGACTCACATTCGACCTCGCTCAAATTTATTTACATTCGGCCTTGTTCGAATTGTTTAAAGAGTCAGACATTTGACCTCGTTGGAATAGACTCGCATTCAACCTTGCTCGAATTTATTCACATTCGACCTCACTCTAATTTACTCACATTCGACCTCGTTCGAATTGCTTAAAGAGTTAGACAATCGATTCGTTCAAATAGACTCACATTTAACCTCGCTCGAATTTATTTACATTCAAACTCGTTCGAATCGTTTAAAGAGTCAAACATTCGACCTCGTTCAAATAGACTCACATTCAACCTCGCTCGAATTTATTCACATTCGACCTCACTCGAATTTATTTACATTCGACCTTGTTCGAATCGTTTAAAGAGTCAGACATTCGACCTCGTTCGAATAGACTCACATTCAACCTCCCTCGAATTTATTCACATTTGACCTGGCTCGAATTTACTCACATTCGACCTCATTTGAATCGCTTAAAAAGTCAGACATTCGATCTCGTTCGAATAGACTCACATTCAACGTCGCTCGAATTTATCTACATTCGACCTCGTTCGAATAATTTAAAGAGTCAGACATTCGACCTCATTCGAATATACTCGCATGCAACCTCGCTCAAAATAATCGACATTTGAACTCGGTCACGTCAACTAAGTTGAGAACTCTTACAAAGGAAAAAACATACAAAGAAAAACGAAAAAAGCCAAAACATATAGCAAAAAGACAATAGTCATTCCATTCCAAAATATAGTATCTTACAAAGGGACAACAAGACCCCCCTCCCAAAAAATTAGAAAAGAGAAAAAACAAAAAAAAAACTAAGTACAACAAAATCACACTGCATCATCTCCACCTGCGCCCTCGTCATCTTCGCCACTCGGCCCAGCAGCACCATATCCACCTTCGCCCGCGCCATCAGCGTACTCATCATCGTACCAAGGATCGGATGCAAGCCCATCCAAATCCTCTTCATCATCACTGTTCCTTGGCGTGACGGGATCATAACCACAGGCAAGCCTGGCATCACGTGCCTTAGCACGGGCATTTTCGAAATCGGCATCAGGAACCTTCCCCGCCGCTATCAAGCTCCTATATATGTCCAGCTTTGCCTCAGCATGGATCCACATCTCTAAAATCATGAGGAACATCGGTAAAAGCGGGAGCACGTGAGAAATAAGGCTGAACCAACAACTGTGCCTTCTCAGCCTCGAGGGCGGCGACCTACTCACTTAGGCTCTCAACTTCTTTATCAAGACCACCAATCCGCTCATCAAGCCGCGTCTCCCTCAGCACAGCTATCTCCACATCATTTGCATGCTCAGACCTAAGGATTCGGATAGAGCTCTCTAACGCCGCCACCTTTTCCACTGCCTCTACCATAGCCTCCTCGGACCTCACCAATTCGGTAACTTTCTCAGTCAACTCACTACTCAGACCAGCAACTCTAATTGAGCTTTGCTCAAGCTCAGCCCGCAAGGTCGTCACATGCGCTTGAAGGTCGACGCATTCGGCCACAACCCCCTTGCTCACCCCGGGTTCTTCGTCCTTGGCCCTGAGCAACCCCTCAAGCTCACTACATCTACCAATAGTTTGCAGAAATTCCTTATCCTTCTTATCCAAATCCTCCCTAAGGGACTGGGGGTTACCACCTACTCTAAGCCGTGCACGCATCTCACGGTACTTGTCACGATAACGTACATACTTCGCAACCATCTTTTGAAAAATGACCTTCCGCCTCTTTTCTCGGCGAGCACTCTTAATCTCTAAAATGAAAGTCTGAAAAAGTAAAAGAGAGTAAGAAGACCAGTAAAGAGAAGAAAAAGATGCCAGTTGTAGAAATAATACAAAAACTTATCCTCAGAACCATCCCGGATATGCCTAGTGACAAGTCAGAATCCGGAGATGCTGAAGAGTCATGTTTTTAGCAACAGAGCAAAGGAAGGGAACATGCTTACCGTATCCTCCAACAAATCGCAATCCAAAGGAATTACGATCGAGCAAGAGGATCCATCCGTTCTCACCTCCACACGCATAAGCCCTTCGTCAGATATCCTCGCTTCCTCGGGATTGACATCAGAGCCAGACTCGTAATCATCTATGATTACTCTCTTCGACATCTCCTCGACTGAAGAGGGAATGTAGGCATGCCCTGATGTTTACGGACCACTCTGAGTGATCACAGCAGCTTCTAGTCACCCCCTTCCTCCACAGAGGTGATCTCTACATCTGAAGGAGGTTCGGTCTCCACATCCAAGGCCATACTGCCCCTGACTCGGTCGTAGTCAGCTCAGGTCCACTCCCAATCGGCTCATCTCCGACCACTCTCCTATCAACCTCTACATTTCGCCTTTTTAGCGAGGCCTTTCCATCTTTGCCCTGGTCTGACTCATCGACCAAGTGAAACACCGTAGAAGTCGAAATTTCAACAAATGCGGTAGTAACATGGCGACTAGGACCGTGTGAGG
Organism: Nicotiana tabacum; assembly: GCF_000715075.1. NCBI lineage: Eukaryota > Viridiplantae > Streptophyta > Magnoliopsida > Solanales > Solanaceae > Nicotiana > Nicotiana tabacum. The sequence continues at coordinate 120,524,989 of NC_134086.1, read as the reverse complement.
CCGGGGTCCAAGAAATAGCAGCGGCCTGAGCAGGCTCACTTGCAGCTATAGCGAGTATGGGCTCGGTTGAGATATCCAACTGGAAAAAAGCAGGCATAGGAATCCTCGCCCTCCTTGATGCCCTCCGATCTATAAACAAAGAGAGAAAAATAAGAGAGGATAGAAATGACAGTATAAAAGTCAACAATCAAAGCCAAAGGCGACTCACCGGCCGCAGGTCTATGCCCAAACCTCCCATTGAAGTGAATGTCAAAACAACGAAAATAAACAATGATTGGCAAAGGAGTCTCCCGCTCTGCTGCAAAAGTAGAAAGATAACAATCAGATTACCAAAATAAACAACGAAGTCATTTTGGAAGGGAAACACTTACGAGCAAAGTTCCACTCTTCGAGGAATCCGCTGGGGTTTGATACCACATGCTCTGTCTTCACGTAGAAGAAATTTTCTGAAAAATGACGATTAGTTTTATCGTCCATCTTCACCCCCAAACCCTTGGTCCCGAGATGGCGCATATGAATCATCGTGGCCCTATGAAAACTTGGGGCGAAGAGGTGAAGCAAATGGCAGAGAGAAATACCACGGTTGGACAGCTCTGCGTACTTGATAAGCCTAAGGAAAAACTTGTATATGTATGGAGAGAGTTGAGTCGGGCACACGTTGTAAAAACGATAAAAATCATCCGCTAAGGATGGAAAAGGAAGCGTGTAGCCAATGACGAACGGGTACGCATAAAATGTGTAGTACCATGGGCGATGTATTTGCACAACATCACTACCAGCGGGTACGATTTCAACATGGGCTAGGATTCGCCACTTAGCCCTAAATATAGCGATCACGGCCACATCCATCGTAGACGATAGGTTCAGGTTCACCCTCAGGTAGGTTTTGAAGTCTGACCTAGCCTTCCCGAAACTTGGGATTATCTCATCCACGGTGGGGAAGTTTTCATCTTCTACCATGGCTGCTCCTTCCTTATGAGTAGGTGCATCCACAGCCAACGTTGTAGGATTAGAAGAAGCACTGGCCATTTTTTTGATTATATGTGAAAAGGAAATACAAAGATGAAGGAAATGACAATACCAAAAGATACTGAAGGGAGAAAGAAAACACAGAAGTTGGAGACTCGAAGAAGAAAATAACTTAGGTTTCAAAGGCTCTAGAAATGCAACAATTCAAATGAGGAATGCCTATCCCTATTTATAAGAATATGGGCACCCCAATCGAGAAAGCCCAAACGCCGCCTCATTAATTTCGAAATGAAAGAGGCACGGGAAATGATGTAACTATGGGGAACAAGCACGATAATGACGCATGATGGAATGATGTCTGTGAGCACGTGATTTTTGTTTACACGAAAATTACTCCAAAAGAAATCGAAAAAATAATAATAAATTGTCTTGGTGTATAATTTTGTGAATTTGCTTGGCATTTTTGTAGTTTTTTATCTGTGATTGTTTAGTTTTATCAATTGAAAATACAAAAATATATGTCGCGCATAAAGTTGGGATCTTGTTCTACTATTAGGAATTAATTAAAGTCATATTTGGTTTTGAATGAATAAAAAATCATAAAAATATTTGACTTTGTTAATTTTGTCATTTTATCGTTTAAATGTTGATTTTTGTTTAATTAATATATGATATTGTGTGTTAATTATTACTAAAAATCAATTGGTGTCTCGTGATATAATTTTGATTTTTTATATTTCTTATAATATTTTTTTTAGAATTTTGTAAATTCGGATTTTTATTATAAATGGGAAAGGAAAAGAAATAAGTTGAATTGGATAAAATTGGGATTGGGCCATTTCAAATTGGACCCAAATCGGGCCCAAAGCATTTGTTTTGCCCGGTCCAGATTAGTTGGCCTCAGGGACGTCCAAACGACGTCGTCTTGATTATGCTTGATCTGGGCCGTTGATCTCAGAATGATCAACGGCCAAGATCACAAACCCTAACCCATCTCAGCCAACCCGACCCAGCACCATCCACGACCCAATCCCCACAGAGACCAAAACGACCCCGTTTTAAATAAGTAAAGCGATCCAAACCGTTGATCTCATTAGATCTAACGGCTGGGATTCATTCATCCATCCCGTATATAAGCTTTTCCCTCTCACCTCCGCGCCTTAAGCCAGACCCCCCTCCCTCTCTTCGTCTCCTTCGTTGAACCCAAACCCCTTAGAACCCTAGCGCCGCACTCCTTTTCCCTCACCGTAAACCCGGCGGAAACAACGCCGGTGACCACCAGACTAACACCCCTAGTACACCTCGACCCCCTGAACACGGATCTACCAACCATAGGTCTCGAATCTTCCCCCACCGTCTCGAATCTTCATTTGAAGATTCGAGCCGGACCCTAACCTGTGCCAAACTCCCCCGAATCCATACTAGGTACCCTCCTGACCTCCCTCGTGACCAAACCAAGTTTGGTTTGGTCCGAATCTAACCAGAAAACCCCGAGTCCCAAATCCGCCCTAAGAACCCTAGAAATCCAGAATCTGAGGTTTTTGTCCAATTAAACGAGAAGGTTGGGGTCTAATAGAACACTTCGATTAAAGTCCGTTCAACCCCAAAAGAGTTTCGATTCAAAATCCGAGACAGGTTAGTCCGATTTTTAATTCTTTAAGGTATTTATTTTTCTTTTCCTTGCCAGTTCATGTTGTTTGTTTTGTTAATGTTTGTTCGTGTGTTCAAATGTTAGTTGATTTGTTTTTTTATTATTTTTTGTGTCGATTATTCTGTCCACCTTGTCGGACCTTTTATTTGGTCGAGCTTTTCTCTATTAACTGATTGAGTGTATGTGTGTAAACTATATAATCAATTGAAAATGAATTTGGTCGATCAATTAGTTTCGAGAGAAACCTTTGTTTTGACAGTACAATTAGCACCCCCTGTTAATAATCGATTCTGATTCATTTGGTATTGATTGAATGTGCCGTAATTCGCGTAGTCGATTCGATATATGTCGTCAATCGGTTTCAGTTTGGAATAGAAATTAATATGACTTGTGTTGTTTAGTTCTCACTAAGGCATTGTTTGAATCCAACTACGAATTGAGTATAGCTGTTTATAATATGTCAAGTTAAGTCAGAAATCACTTAAGGATTGGTTATAGCTGAAATCTTAATGGAAATTTCAGAGTTTAAGTTAAGTGGACTGCCAGCTTGAGTATGGTTGAACCATTAGAATAATCTATAGTGCAAATACACCTTGGCTGACATCTTTACAGATGAGAAGTCAGGTGTAAACTGAGTTTAATAATAAAAGGTTGAAGATGCACATGAGAATGGTAGTGGAACCTACTGTACAGCAGGGTATCCACTGCTTTTCTGAATTTCAACAGTTTAAAGTAGAAGAAAACCCCATGCCTAGACAATCCTAAGTGGAGATGACAGCCTTTAAGGCATATTTTAAGCCCTAGGCAGCCTGTCTTTAAGGGCAGTTTTCTTCCCTTCTATAGATAAAGGGGCAGACCTGAAAAGAAAAAAAAAAGGAGGAGACCCCTGAAAAACTCAAAAGAGTTTCAGCCATCAAAGCCTCTCTAAAAAATCTATCTCCCTTTAGTTTTCAGCAACATAAAGAATCAGAGAATATAGGGGATTTGTGGTCGAACCAAGAGTTTAGAATCAGAAAACTAGGCAGAGACCCAAGAGTTTAAAACCAGAAAAGGATATAGAGAGAGTTTGTCTCTGTATAAAGAGAGAGTTGTTTCAAGTTCAATTGAGTTTTTTTTGTATTGATTTTTGCTGTTGGGTTTACAAAACATTTCGGGCTTTGTTGGAGTGTTGTTTCTTGTTTGGAATTGGTGTTGTTGTTGGTTTGAATCTGCTACTGCTGCTGTGACTATAGTTTGTTGCTGCTGCCATTCTTTTGTTGCTGCTGATTTCTCTACCTTTTTCTTCTTCGTTTGTGTTTCAACATCCAGGTACACACTAGAATTTCACATTGATGTAACAGTAAAAGCATGAAATGAAATATGCGAAGGAGTTTAATCATTTGCTGTTGTAATTACAGCTTTATAAAATGTTGTTAGATTTGTGTAATTCGTTAGTTTGTAACTCAATAGAAAATACATTAGGTAGATTGTACTTAATTGAAACTTAGTTTGTTTAACACTGTTGATCTTAGTTATTTAATTGTCTGTATGACATAGAGTGCACAGGTGTTTAGTATATCGATAGTTAAATCTCATCTCTATTCTTATTTTAAACACGTAAGGCAGGTTGTTTCTAATTTGGCAAAAGATGCAATATAGTTCTAAGTCATTTAAACTGACTCTATCAAATTGGATTTCGTTAGGCAGTTTATAGGACCATGTTCGAATCCCATTAGTAGCAGCTTCTAATAGTTAATTCCATTAATCTAGTTTAAATAAGTTAGTTTCAATTCAACTCGAAGAATGTTTAGCGTGAGTTTTAGCATTTTATTAATCTTGTATGCAATTTCCTTTATTAAGTTAAAAGCATGTTCGCTCATGGAATAAGGCATGAAACAATTCTCTGCCTCATAAATAATTAATCTGATAATTAATAAGAGGCCGGAGCTGGCCAAGCACGTTAATTTAATTGGCATGTATTTTCCTTCATTTTTAGAGACAAACATAATAGAAATGTAGTCGCTGTAGGTTTATCCTTTCAAAAAATAAGACGAGCCTCGTCAAATAAAAATGTAAATTGCGGGGCCCTCAATAATTGGTCAAGAAAAATAAAATACTTAGAATTTGGGACGGATTGTTTAGTGAATTTCACTGCCTTCCCCAAAGATAATTACGCGTTAGACTCTTTAGGCGCGATTTTAATTAAAATACCTTCTTAAAGTCGGGTGCGCATTTATGTGACCCAAATTCGAATCTCAACGGAGTCGGAATGTATTAACAACCACGGGTGCATTGATTGCGACGTGGTTCGAGATGCATTTTCATGACGTTGCAATTCTATAAATAATAATAATAATAATAAAAGCGGTTTAAACTTAATAAAAGCACATAAGTCATAACATGTATTTAAATCAGATATTTAGCCATTATAACAATTTAAGCGACCGTGTTAGAACCACGGGATTCGGGAGTGCCTAACACCTTCCCTCGGGTTAACAGAATTCCTTACTTAGAATTTCTGGTTCGCAGACTTCATTTGGAAAGTCGAAAATTTCTTCGATTTGGGATTCAAGATAAACCGGTGACTTGGGAAACCAAAAGCCAAACCTTTCCCAAGTGGCGACTCTGAATTAAATAAATAATCTCATTTCGAATATTGTCACTTAAATTGGAAAAACTCCCTCGCGCATTTATCCTTTGGGGTAGGTGCGCAAAAAGGAGGTGTGACAATGTCATTTCAAACTGACGCAACGGTCAGGTGTGGCTCTCGAAGCGCCACATCACCACCTCGCCAAAAAAGGGTCACTCCTCGGCCAATGTGCTCAGATTTCTCAAAATTGCAACTGGCAAAGTTTGCCCACCGAGCTCGCTCAAAAGTAACCCCGATGGACGGAGGGACTAACTGTATGTGTCAAAATCTTATCAAACAAACCTCGCCTAAAATAGGGAAATCAAGAATCAATTAGGCTGAGGTCATGCTTAAGAAGCGGCATTGGCAAGCCGAGCAGTGAATGCCGAGGTCGAGCACTCAGATCGGCCAAACAGCTAGTTTATCTATAAGATATTTCTAAAGAATATTCGGAGGAATATTCTCTATATTTGTACTTTCAGTAGGTTAGGGAAATGTCTCATATAAGTAGGAAGAGAGAGAGAAAGAAAGGGATTTCAATTATTATCTATCTTGATAAGCTCTCTCTAGAGAAGTTGACTCCCACATAACTACAAACATCATCTTTATCCACCTTGTTATATATTTGGGTGAATTATTCTCTTTATTTACAACCATTGCCATTTATCTCATTTATTGCTCGTCTTTATTCCTTCATTTATTCACAAGAATATCGTTAAATCACTTTTTGGCCTTAAATAACTTTAAATGCGATTTCTAGGTTGTTATTTCATACCAATCTTGGATCTAGAACTTATTATATTTAACTAGAATTTATCTATTATCATTCACTTAGTTAGTTTGACAAAAAAGTTTAAGACTTTTTGGTAAAACAGTTTGGTACGAGGGATAAGGGATAATTAATCTCGGGATCAAATTTGAGATGAGTTTATCCCATATTTGGTTTGGGACAAAATCATGGTATAACTAATCCTGGGATTAGTTATCCCGGGAATGTAGTATTTTTTAAACCCTATGGAAGGTGGGATAACTAATCCCGGGATTGTAGTGTTTTTTAAATCCTATGGAGGGTGGGATAATTAATCCCAAAATAATTAATTTTGGGATAATTAATCATGAGATAACTTGTTTCCAACCATATAACCCTTAGCTGCATGATATCTCTTTTTAGCTTATGGGTTATCCACTCTCATGGAGTTCAACTTCCCTAAAGCGTGTAGAGGATTATTCTACTTGTCCCTCTTGGCAACTTCTTTAAATATATAACTTATAGTTTGACAATGACATTAACATTTGATTTTCACAAAAAATTATAAAATTGCTTTTTTGAAGAAGACTTTGTCTAATTATGCTAAACCTAATCAAGTTGTTAATATTCTATTACGATTAACACCCACTATGGTCAACGATTATCATGGAAATTTTTCAATATTTGTTGCCTGTGATGAAGGGTTAACCAGCTTGTAAAGAGTTATAAAAGTAATTTGTTGACTTTTTTGGCCATATAATTAAAGACCAAGTAAACTCGACGTGGTCGTGATTTTTATCCTTCCAATATTTTTTATAGGTAAAAAATTTGAAGTTGGAGGTCAGTCATTGTGTTTAAATGACGTGAACAAAATAAAATAAAGATTTCACGTAGAAGATAGTTGTGTGGGAGGAAGTAAAAGTCTGTATTTTTAAAACTTAGTCAGTGAGTTGGCTAAATGAAATAAACAACCCCTTATTGATGAATACTAGTAGTAAATGCAACAGATAGCTGTCTTTTGAGAGATATTGTGGTCGTGGGGAGCAGAACTTGAAAAGGGATTTGAGGTTGAAATTCTCTTCTAGCTTTTGTAGAGGAGTGTTTTTCTTGAACTTTGTCACATGGTAGTTTCTCTGGCAATGAGAATTCAGCTTTGTTTTCTGGTTGTTTGGATACATATTCTGGCAATAACAGCATGGACAAATCCTGATGATTGTAAGTTAGTTGTGTTCTTCTATCAAATGTTTCTTAATTAGTTTATAGAAATACTCGATTATCTCTGTGTTCTGGTGTTCAAAATCTTAACTTTCCTTCAGAATTTGTCCCTTTAGGTGATTTAGAATTCTGATTTTAGAGAAATCTTTGAATAAAATGGTCTATTACTTAATTTGTTCAGTATCAGAGAGGTGGAATAGGATCAAGAATATGATTAAATTCTGCTCTCTTGGTTCCAGGTGTAGGGCTATAACGTCTATGCTGGAACTGGAAATGGGTTGGTTTGCTTTGGTTTTGGCTAATCCCTTGGGAAACACTAAAAGCAAAATAATTAGCAGTCTAATATACAGTGTTTTGCTTCCATTTTTTCTAAATAGGCACTTGAATGGATTTTGTTATTTTCTTTTTTCCCCTTAAGAAACTGTTATTGTTTCAGACTTTCTGTTAAGCTGGAATATTGGGGATAGAAGAGTTTTTTTATAGGCTTAAGTTGATAGTTTTAGAAGGTTTCATAATATGGTATAACTGGTGTGAACTTTGCATCCTTCCTATTTTTCTTCTCGGATAGGTCATTATGAATTTGAGCATTTTTTGTTGTATTTTGATCCAGTTCTTGATTCAGCGTCAAGACCTATTTAAAAGTTTCTAGTGGAGAAGAACTGATTTAATATTGTATTCAGTTGCTGCACTACAGTCTCTCAAGGATTCATGGCAGAATGTTCCACCCAATTGGGCTGGAGCAGATCCCTGTGGGAGTCAATGGGAAGGAATTGGATGCAGAAATTCACGAGTGATTTCTATGTAAGAATTCAACGCGCCTCCCATTATCAACTACATCAAATTTTCATACTTGTATGGTTGATGTCATCTTTCTCAATTTTTCAGAACATTATCAAGTATGAGTTTGAGCGGTCAGCTATCTGGAGACATTCAAGGATTATCTGAATTGCAGACTTTGTAGGTCTTCTTTCACATTTCCTGTTTCTCCTGCACTTCCTTTACTTTCGGATGAGTTGTGAAGCTTATATTCTAAGTATTGACTGCATTTTATAGGGATCTATCATACAACAAGGAGTTGACAGGATCTCTTCCTCAGTCTATTGGAAAATTGACAAAGCTATCAAATTTGTAAATGAATCTGAATAATTGTCCCATTCATTTACCCTCTAATCTCATGATTATATGCTGATTTTTTTCTTAATTTCATGACAGGATCCTTGTTGGTTGTGGGTTTTCTGGACCAATACCAGATTCCATTGGATCTCTCACCCAGCTGGTTTTTCTGTAAGTACTCTACACTTTTCACTTTGAACGGGGGACCAGTACGCGACATATTTTACCAGGATGCAAAGAAGTTTACTCATTTATTTGGTTTAAGTTGTTTGCACTGTACAGAATATGATGGATCAGGGAATTGATGTTTATATCAGCTTAAACTATGATTCTTTTAGCATTATAAAGATACATATTACATAATCATTTTCTGTTTTCGTTTCAATCAATGAAATGATAAGCATCTTGAATGAATATTTTTGACGAATACTCATATTTTGGTCCATCTCTTGGACAAGCAATGCACTTCTAAACTGAAAAAACAGTTCACGAAGAGTTTGTCAGTACTGCTATATATTCTTGTGTTTATACGTCATCAAATCCAAATAATTGTGTTTTTAGCATATCTATCTGTATATGAAACTTCTGAGTTCTTTCAATTCCTTCTTCTTGTAAACGCTCTAAAACAGCCCCATTTTGTATTATGCAGATCTTTAAACTCTAACAACTTTATTGGACGAATACCTGCTACCATTGGCTATCTTTCAAAGCTTTATTGGCTGGATTTAGCTGACAATAAGCTTACTGGAACACTTCCAGTCTCTAGTGGGAGCTCACCTGGTCTTGATATGCTTCTTCATACTAAACACTTGTACGCATCTCCTTTATTTGTTATTGTCTTTTATCTCTCAACTGTATTTTCTAAGATTATTTACATCACTTCACAGTCATTTTGGGAAGAATCAGCTATCCGGTGAAATTCCAGCTCGACTTTTCCATTCTAATCTCACTCTGATTCATCTGTAAGTAATTATTGTAAAAATAGTTTGAATGCATACTACATTGGTAAATATTTGAGAGACTCACTAGTATTTAGCTTACCTTTTGATAGTCTTGTTAGTGCATGCTCTTGCTTCTGAGAGTAATCATGTGAGAGAGGCTTGGTAATCATATCTTTATGGTATTTATATGTTTCTCTGGATGACATAGCACAGACCAATGTATTTAAAATGACTAGGTGAACCTAGGCAAAATGGTCCTGGCCATTGCCCAAGTTATAGAGTGATTGCCCGACGAGTCTTTCTAGGATGTTTGAAAAAAAAGAGTTAAAGAAAAGTAAAATATAAAGGGTCCTGACAAGTCCCTTTTTGTGCTTATCATGTACATCTACATTTTGTTCTGTTAAGTTTCTCCATATGATAAGTTACCCCCATAACTATAAGCAAATAATATTCCTTCTGACCGTGCTTTCTTGTTTCCTCATGCGCGTATATTCTAACTTCTAGGCTAGTGGAGAACAACCAGCTTACTGGAAATATACCGGATACATTAGGACTTGTCCAGACTATGGAAGTGCTGTAAGTATTGCTATCTTGGGCTTTCCTTTTATAATCTTGTAATGTTTCTAGTACTGTCTATACAAAGTGAGTTTTTGTGAACTAAGCTACTGTGCTTGCAACAGTCGTCTTGACAGGAATTCGTTAAGCGGATCTGTGCCACAAAACCTCAACAATCTCACACATGTCAATGAACTGTAAGTAAAAAATGAAACAATTTTCTGAACCTACCTTATGTCCTTATGATTTCCTAATGTAGCATGCTTTGACCATGTATCACAGCCACATATCAAACAATAATTTGGATGGTCTTTTGCCGAATCTCACTGGCATGAATGTCCTCAATTACTTGTAAGTTGCTTATCCTAATTTTTGTGCCTTGATCCCTTTGAGATGATAATTGGTTATTGCTCAAAATCGTACTATAAATATTTCTCCCAATTTATTTGTTACTTTTTCGGAAAAAAGGAAATTTGTTAATCTCACTATCATGATGTGGGACTTCTTTTTGCAGGGACATGAGCAATAATTCGTTTAATGCATCAGATTTTCCATCATGGATTCCAGACCTGCAATCTTTGACAACAGTGTATGTCTCTCTCTCTCTCTCTCTCTCTCTCTCTCTCTCTCTCTCTCTCTCTCTCTCTCTCTCTCTCTCTCTCTCTCAATGTGTATGTGTGTGTATGCATTTCCATGAGCAGGTGCATGTGTGTACTGTGCTAGTGTATGCCTGCATCCATTTGAATATGGACAGGTTCTCTTTTTCTCATTTACGGTTTCAATTCCCAGAAGTTCTTTTTAACCTAATAAATGACCTTGTATTGACAGGGCAATGGAAAACACAGGACTCCAAGGATTAGTTCCAGCTAAATTATTCAGCCTTTTCCAGTTGCAGACTGTGTAAGTGTCCCTAACACTTTGTGTCTGTTGTATTTCATGGAACTTGGTTTTATAAACGATAGAGATTGAGTATGCTGAGATTTGATGACAATGCACTCATTTCTTATTGACAGCAATATGAGGAAAAACAGACTTAATGGCACACTTGAAATTGACTCCGCGTATAGTGATCAGTTGCAACTCATTGATATGCAGAGCAATCTTATTGATTCATTTACTCAAAGACCAGGATATCCCTTTCAGATCTTGTTAGCTCTCTTCCTTGTTTTTTTAAACGTCTAAGCCTATTCGGCCATATGATTATGTTCTACGCCAAACTTGACTGTATCATGTTTATTACCTTATTTTGTTACTGTTTTCCTTTGCAGACTTGCAGGTAATCCTGTCTGCAATGAAGGAACAACACAAACTTACTGTGTCCAAGCTCAACAAGCTGATTCATATTCTACTCCACCAGAAAATTGCTTGCCAACTGAGTGCAGCTCTGATCAAATTTCTAGTCCTACCTGTAAATGTGCTTTTCCATATACAGGCAACCTAGTCTTCAGAGCTCCTTCCTTTTCCAACTTAGGAAACAAAACTACTTATGAGACTCTCCAAAAATCTTTGATGCTTACATTCCAAAACCGTCAACTGCCTGTCGACTCAGTTTCCCTCAGCAACCCTACAAAAAATTTGGATGACTACCTTGTAATACACCTGCAAGTTTTTCCTTCTAGCCAAGATTTTTTCAATCGAACTGGAGTTTCTGGAATAGGTTTTGTGCTTAGTAATCAGACTTTCAAGCCCCCGTCGACATTTGGACCTTTCTTCTTCATTGGTGAAGGCTATAAATACTTCGATGGTAATAGAACTTTTCGAGATCTATTATTCCTTCTCCTTTTTTTTTTGGCTCATTTCTCTTCTCCTGCTTATATATGCTATCTAATCTAGAATAGTAGAAATTTGGTGGGTGAAAAACCAAGAAGTAATTGGTATTGATGATTAAGTTTTCACAAACTTGGTTTGACAGAAGAATTTACTCTTCCTTATAGGACTTTGAACATGAAGAGCAATTACTATAGGTCCGCTGTTTTGATTATTATATCAGTTTTATTTTAAGTATTCAACTTAAGAAGTACAAGATTCTGAAAAATGTATCGATCCTCTTGATGGCAAAAATATAGTTAGCATACATGTGATGGATCAATTTCCATTCTTTGTTCCTATGTTTCTGTTAAGAGTTTGTGTAAACTCTAATGAACTTATCAATAACTTATTTTTTTAAAGACAGATTTTTCTAATCGGTGGTCAAAAAACTTAATTCGTTAAATGACTGCTAGGAATTTGAATTATTTGTTGGAACATTATGAAACTTGCATCTTATGGAAGTTGAACTTGATAGTTATAAGTCTGAGTCTCTGAGTATTCTTTTCTCCAGGTGCATCCAGTGGATCACACAAATCATCTAGTACAGGCATTATCATTGGAGCAGCAGTTGGTGGTTCTGTCCTTGTAATTTTAGCACTAATCGTTGGTATTTATGCTTTCCGACAAAAGAAAAGAGCTGAAGATGCTGATAGGAGGAATGATCCTTTTGGTAAGATTTGGAACTAACTATTTCTCCGTTTACCTATTGCTTCATCTTACGGTGGTTGTTGCTATCCTTCTCTTTAATGCAGCATCCTGGGACTCAAATAAACATAGTGGTGCTGTTCCACAGTTGACAGGAGCAAGATTCTTTTCATTTGAGGAGCTCAAAAAAATGACAAACAATTTTTCAGAAACTAATGATATTGGATCTGGTGGTTATGGCAAGGTTAGCTTTCATTGACTAGGTGCACCCTCCCCCAACCCCCATCCCCAACCAACACCACCGTAAAAAGAATACTGAATGATATTTCTTAAGGCATAGTCTACCATTTCAGTAAGAAGGTGTTGGCAACAATTTAAACTGAATTAAGTTATAAGTGTGGAAGTTACATCCTGCAGGTTTACAGAGGAACTCTTCCAAATGGACACCTGGTTGCAGTTAAAAGAGCTCTACAAGGGTCTATGCAGGGTGCACTTGAGTTCAAAACTGAGATAGAACTTCTCTCAAGGGTTCATCACAAGAATGTCGTTGGCCTTGTTGGCTTTTGTTTCGATCAAGCTGAACAGATGCTGGTGTATGAGTATATTCCTAATGGCACCTTAAAAGATGGTCTTTCAGGTATATCTTGGTCCCTACCATTCTCTTTCACCATTATTATGAGAAGACTATAGAGAGGTACTTGCTGAATTAGCTATCCTACATTCTCGGAAGTCCAAGAATTTATTTATGATTAGTTGTTGCAAAGTAGTCATTAAAAAAGAAAACCAATTTCTTAAATAGGAGTGGAAGTACTGAACCATTTTCACTGAGATATGGAACATGTAATTTGGGCATGAAACTCCGTAAAATCTCCAACCACTTTGCTTCCTGTTAAGTTCTATTTAGAGAACATTAGACTATGTTTAGGTAAAATCAGAAACATGTTCATCGACTAGCACCTTAGACTTTTCCTTCTTATTGATTCTTTGAAACTAGCTTCTTCTAACTTTACCAAAGGGAAATGTGCCTCTGGAGAATGTGATGAAATTTATACTTGTAGGCAAGACTGGGATCAGGTTAGATTGGATGAGGAGACTGAAGATAGCCCTCGGAGCAGCCCGAGGTTTGCAGTATCTTCACGACCTTGTCAACCCTCCTATCATACACAGAGACATCAAGTCCAACAACATCTTGCTGGATGAACGCCTAAACGCAAAAGTTGCTGATTTTGGTCTGTCCAAGCTTCTAGGTGACTCTGAAAGGGGTCACATAACCACTCAGGTCAAAGGAACAATGGTAAGTAAATATTCTCCTCATGCCTGCCCAAACTTGTTTGATTTTAGAATATTCTATGCTTATATCCTAGCATTTTCTGACGTCCACAAGTTCATAAATTGTATTGTCTGGATAATTTCTAGTCCACTAGGAACCATTACAAACACTATTTCATTTTATAACAAGAACCCTCAAGCTCCTCCTTTCTCGTTGGCCAGCCACCTCTCTCCACAAACAATGAGTAAATAAACACATTGGAATAGGAAAATATGAAAACAAATATTCTTTTCACAAATTCTCTTAAGTTAGCAGATTTGGAAGTAACGATCCTTGAATGTTTTGATCACCAAATTCAGGGAGATGTACCTGAATATTATATTACAGGTTGTAGAAGCTAATTATTGATGATCATATAATGATCTGTCCATGTAATAAAATTAAGTTAGATCTTGCAGAAGATTGTGCCAGTAATTACCCATAATCTATGTCCTTCTGATGGGTGCCATTCATTTGTTAGGGCTACATGGATCCTGAATATTACATGACACAACAGCTGACTGAGAAGAGTGATGTTTATAGCTTTGGAGTGGTACTGCTGGAGATTGTTACAGGAAAAATTCCTATTGAAAAAGGAAAATATATTGTCAGGGAAGTGAGGACTGCAATGGACAAGACAAAAGACATGTATAACCTTCACGAAATTTTGGATCCTGTTGTTCGCTCAGGTGCAACTCCTAAAAGCGTAGAGAAGTTTGTGGATCTAGCAATCAAGTGTGTTGAAGAAGAAGGAGTCAAGCGGCCTACAATGAGTGAAGTGGTGAAAGAGATTGAGTATATTATGGAGATCGTAGGACTGAACCCGAATGCAGAATCAGCTTCTACTTCAGAAACCTATGAAGGAGCAAACAAAGGACTTCATCCTTATACTGATGAAAGTCTGTTTGTCTATAGTGGGGCATATCCACCTTCAAAGTTAGAGCCCAAGTAAGATCAATGTCTTAACGGGTTTGCCCAAAGTTGAAACATTAGATCACACATAATATGCCATTGCCTGTAATTTGTGCACAAATTTGAGAGAATGTGGAATGATTCAACTAATCTTTTGTACATTAAGGAAAAGTGTTCTGGAGGTCCAACGACGCGATTAGAGATACTGAAATTTTTTGGAAACATTTATTTTTACCTTATGTAAAGTGTGTAAACTCTTTCTGATCTCAATTAGGATGGTCATTTGTATATGAGAATCTATACTTCCATCCTAAAAGAAGTTGTGCATTCAATATTGCAGCTTTACCTTAGTTTTTTTTATAGAGCTATTTGTGAGATATTGACATGAGATCAATTTTACATCACCATTGTCCTTTTGCAGTAATTTGTGGTGATAGAAGCAAAGATAAATACAGATAATAAAATTCCTCTTTCAATTGTTCCGATGATTCTATCATCTTGTATTTTTCTGTTGCACTACAAAAAAGCACAAAATGAGAAAAAGGGGAAACTAGTCAGTCAAGGTTGGTAACTTGTACTCGAGTCCATGAAATTAAACTTACCATCAGTTTATGAACTATCTAAAGGTTCAACAGCTAAGTACTTTAGGACATTGGTTTCTCCAACAAAGCAGAGAAATACCACTCATTCTTATCGATCCCTCGATCGAGCTTCATGCCGGCTTTCCACCTCAGTTTCTTGAATCCAACGCGCTCCAGCATAGGAACATAAGTTGCATTCAACTGTGTTCCCAGGCAGAAGAAGTGATCCAACCAGAACAGTCCTCCTGGTCTCAGAACTCTGTATATGTCATACATAATTAACTCAAGCATGGTATCCGGTATCCAGTTGCTCAAAATATGCATAGAGTGCACGATATCCAGAGTATTCTGGAAAAAGGGAAGCCTTTGGGAGACACCAACGTGCATCGATATCAAGCCCCTAGATGCAATGAAGCTGTTGAATGGACCATCCAAATTCATGGAAGTGGTGATAATGGTTACATTCCTTTCCTTCATCCTAGCAGCAAACGTGCCCACGCCTCCTCCTATATCAAGTCCAATGCGGATTGTGCCCTGACTTCTTGTTGACAGAACCTGATCCATCCCAAAATCAAGACCTCCATTGTCAAACTGCCACCTTGTTTTCTCTCTAAATTGTAAGTCAAAGCAGTCTTTACAATCATAGAATCCTGGAAACTTTCTCCTTTCTATCAAACAACTGTAGTTTTTACAAGTATATGGATCCCAAATAATACTTGTATCTGGTGGTGTTGACCACAGGCTTTTGGGCAATGGAGTTGGTTCAACATAACCAGCAGGCGCTTTAGGATGGCAGCGCCTTATTGGAAGTGGCTCACAGCCCTTGAGCATTAGCCTTTGCGCGAAAACATCATCAACAGGACACTCCTTTCCAACATTATATGTCATGTACTGTGCTAAATCTTCTTTATACATCAGACAACCTCCTCCAACAGAGGGATAAACCTCATCTGTCCTTGATCTTGGCGAGAGCCCGAGTGGAAGCTTGTGGGGGCCTAAACCAAGCTTAGCTTCATTTGACAAATCATCAAGAAGATCATTGAAGTTTGGCAAAGTGGAATCTGTACTTCTGTTTATGGACTGGTTAAGGAGGTTAAGTTGAGCTAGAAGTTCAGTAACAAGTTGGTTAGTAGACTTTAGCTGCTGATGCAAAACTTTTATCTGGGATCGACTCGTTTCAAGTTCTTTCTTAGTGGCACTGAGCTCTTGTAAGAGAGAAGTAGAACCAAATGCAGGGAAAGGAGAATCATTAATAGTGTTCTTTAAAATAGGATGCAAGTTGAGAGAAGGACCAGTGAAGATGTAAATAGTAAGAAGATTGGTTAGGATAATGAGGAATAGTAATTTGAGCTTGTACTTGGTTTGACCATTGATACTCTTATGTGTTTGTTTTTTAGGTAAATGGTCATCTTCTGCACTTCCCATTTTCTCTCTATATATAAATAAAATTTGTGTTTTGTGGGGGAATGAAGTGAAGGGAATGGAATGGAAGGAGAAAAAGATGAAGAATTTGATCAGTACTTAAAACGAGGAATGCTTCAATGTTTTTGGGATGCTCTTGTAGTACAAGAAAGTTTTTGTTTTTGTTTATTTCTGCTATTATTTTATTGAAGACTAAAGCTCAGATTTCACTTTGAGATCTGTGCAACTAAAGGACTTTGTTCATTGTAATACGCCGTTTTATACGTTCGAGAATGACTTTTGTATTGCTATTTAAATTAGTCGGTTCCCTGGAATAAAAGATAGCTATTGAAAACAAACATATGGGACACATTATATGATATGGGACACATTGGAGGTCACTTTTACTTGTCATGTATACTAAAAATATATGTTTACTTTTATTTGACACTTTACCATATCAAGAGAAGACAATAATTTTTTTCTGTTTTATCATAATATTTATTACTCATTTTAAATCATTTTCTTAAATCTAATAAAATATGTATCAATTATTATGGGTATCATAGTAAATTATACACTTTATTTATTTTTTCTATTTGTTAATTATTTAACATGGTATGTAGGTAACTTACTGGAGTCTTGTCTTTGTTTTTTATTAGGGATTTAACATGGTTGTTCTCTGTGTAGAAATTAATTCATACATAATAAAATTCTTTGTTTATTCCAAAAATAATAGAATTTCTTAAAATATTGTATAATTATGTTCTTTCCCCTAAACAAAAAAAACTAGTCTAGTAGGTGGGAGAGTCCATTTAGCTATAAATCCCCCCACCCCCACTCCGAGTCGTGATCCTAAACATTGATCAACCTGCTGCTCTGATACCAATATTATAGACCAATTAGGAGAGTCCAACTCAAAAACTAATTTATTAGATGGGGAGGTCATTTGGCCTATAAACCTATTAGTATTTTTTTTCAATCTACAATAACACATAACTGATAATATTATTTATTTTTGGTTACTGATAAATGCTTATTAAATATATGTAATTGCTTTTTTAAGGAACATGTTTGTGTATTCAATATTTTTTAATCATTAGTATATAAAACTCAAACTCAACCAGAACACAATTATTTGGTTTAAATTAACTAGCAATTTATCTTGATTGTAAAATAGAAACCATCCTTTTAATAAATTTTATTTAGTATTTTATTAATAAAAAATAAATACCAAATTTTTAATTCCTTAAATTACCCAATCTCCGAGGTGGCTAGTGCATTTAATAATATTTATCCACATAATTGATCCCAACTTGTTTGAGACCGCCACGTAGTTATTATTAATATTATTAATATAAATTAAACTATAAATAACTTAACTGTATGTTTTTGTTTGTAACCTCACTAATAAAAGTTTTCATTAATGCTTTAATGATTTGAGGAAAAAAGGTGTTGCACTTTTGACTTTTGAAATATTTTAATGTGTTGGCAGGCTTTGGCTCCCTAAACAGTTGCAATCAACTCACTTGGTAACATTGTCCAGTTTTTTGTATTCTATAGTAACTTTAAATATCTTCCCACTAGTTGGAAAGTTACAGGAACCATTTCTCTAAGTTCAATAAGTTACTCTAAGACCTTCTTTTTAATTAAAATAGTCTCGTTTGATTTTTTTCTCTTTAATCTTTCTGATGACTAGTAAGGAAAAACATTACTAAAATGTGGAGTAATTTTTTTGTGAATCTATCATCACGTAATTTTTTTGTGTGTGTGGTAATTAAATACTTTTATTTACCAAAAACAATTATGTACATACAAAAACAAAAACAAAAACAAAAGTTGGTCAGGACTGAACTTGTACAGAATAATAAACTTTAATATTAAACTTTACCAACTGCTGAAGTAAAGTTTGGGTTCTACTGTACATTATTATTTTAATTTACTGGAAGAGAGACTGGTTTCATGACTAAAAATTGTGATATTCGCACAGTGAAAAATGTTACTGATACACAAATAGAAAGGGCAATTCGGTACACAAAGGTATTATGCGTTCACACAAAGTTCGGAGAACGAGAGAAGAGGGTTGTATCCTATGGGGTATGATAGAAAAAATCTATCTTAATGCAAGTATTAATAGTTGTTTCGACGACTCGAACTCGTAGCTGTAGGCCCCACAGAGACAACTTTTTCGTTGTTCCAAAGTTCCCCTTCAATGTTACACAAATTGAAAAAGAGCAAAAAGAAAAAGAAAAAGAAAGTAAAAAAAGAAGAAGAAATATGTTGATATATTTTTCTCAATAGTTTCCTTCCAGACTAGCAGTAGCATACCTTCGGATGACATAGTGGCAGAATAGTTCGGGATCCCCCTGAACTTGAAAATTTGATAGTCCTGAACCCCTCTTTTAGGCACTTGGGAGGGAAGAAAAATAAAAAAAATTAGCTTTCAAGTGGGATATTTTTTAAATATTAATTGCCACATAATCAACTATATTATTTATTTGTTTCAACAATATTCTCGTTGTTTCTTCTTGATAACAGCCAAAATACAAGAACAAGAAGTGGTACTTGAAAAGCAAATAAAGAAAGGGAAGCAAGACATAAATATTGATGAGATATTAATAATAACTAGAATTAAATTCTAACCACCTCTAATATAATCGACAAAAGCACCTACACTAATAGAATCCTCAAAAGGAAGACAAATCTATTGCAAATTCTAGTGCTAGTTCAAAGGAAACCACAAGTCTACCTTCAAGCTCACAAAACACATAGCAATATTCAACCTAGTCTAAGGAACGAAAGATGACCTAATATTTTTTATTTATACTATGGTCTACATAATGACTAACAAGATTTTTAGGTACTTGGGTTCTCCTGTGATGACCCGATAGGTCATCTAGAGTTTTAGAACCTAATTCTATATTTCAAAGCCTCCAATAGCTTCTTTAAGCCTTCCTTGATTTGCGTGCACAATCCGAATATTTTTTCGAAAAGCTTTTTATGTTGAAAATTGATAAAATATGAAATTTTGCTTCAAAAATCTATTTGAGTTACTTCGGTCACTATTTTAAGCAAACGAACCCGGATCCGTATTTTGACGATCCCGGTGGGTCTCTATCGTGATTTGGGACCTGGGTGTAAACCCGGAATCGAATTCGAAGGTTCCTAGCTCGAGTTACTGATTTTTGTCGAAAATTAAAAGTTTAAAGGTTTATTGATTTTTAAGAATTGACTGATATTTGATTTTGTAGATACCGGGTCCATATTTTAGTTTCGGAGCCCGGTATAGGTCAATTACTATAATTATAACTTGTCTGTCAAATTTGGTGAGAAACGAAATTAGTTTGACGTGATTCGGACGTCTGGTTATTAAAATAAAAGTTTAAAAGTTTTCTTGAAAATTTCATTTGATTTGGTGTCTGATTCGTAGTTCTAGGCATTATTTTGGTGTTTTGATCACGCAAACGAGTTTGTATGAGGTTTTTGGACTTGTGTGTATAATTGGTTGGAGCCCCGAAGGCTCGGGTGAATTTCGGATAGGCTACGGATATTTTGAAACTTGGGAAATCTAATTTTTGTGCTTCAGCTGGTTTCTGGTGTTCCTTCTTCGCATTAGCGAAGGTACTCTTGCGAACGCGAAGAGTGAATTGGGCTGGAAGGGAGTTTCTTCTTCACGAACGCGAAAGAACGGAGAGCAATGGGGGCATTACCCTTCGCGAGCACGGCCAGCCTCTCGCGAACGCGTAGGCATGGGACCTGAGGGAGGGGAATCTGATCAATACTCTTCGTGAACGCGGAATAAGGCTGGTGGGTATAAGCCTTCGTGAACGCGAAGGGTATCTCGCGAACACATAGGCTATTTGAGCCGCTGCTTCGCGATTGCGGTAGTCCCTTCGCGAACGCGAAGAAGGCCTGACGCCCAATGATTAAAACATACCAATTACGGAATTTTGCTCATTCTTTCAAAATTTCGAAACTAGAAAACCATAAAGGCGACTTTTCCAAGAGTTTTTCTTCCTAATTTGTTGATAAATGATTCTAGCCTACTTTCTTTCAATTACCCATTATACTTCATAAGATTTCCACCTAAAATCTAGGATTTCATAGTAAAAATTGAGGGTTTGGGTAGAATTAGGAATTTTTGTAAAATTGGAATTTAGACCTCAAATTGAGGTTGGATTACAAAACAAATTACATAACCGAGCTCGGGGGTGAATGGGTAATCGATTTTGATTTGAATTTCGCGTTTTGACTAAGCGGGTCCAGGATCGATTTTTGACTTTTTGGGGGAAGTTTGGAAATTCTAAATTTATGCATTGTAATTGATTCCTTTAGCAATATTTGATATTATTGAGTCAATTGTGGCTAGATACGAGTGGTATGGAGGCGTATTCTTGGGGAAAAGCCCCGGTAGAGCTCTGAATTGACTGCAGAGTGAAGTAAGTGTTGAGTCTAACCTTGACTTGAGGGAACTAGGAACCCTCAGACTATATGTTATGTGAATTTCATTTGTTGTGGCGTATATGCAAGGTGACGAGTGCTTATACGCCGCCGAATTACCTGTTTTCCCTAATTTTTTTCCTCTTTTCCTTAATTATTTCCTTCGTTGTCTTAAATGTTATATGCTCTAAATGCTTTCCATGCTTATTTGCTACCTGTTAATCAATATTTTCTTCTGTTAATAATGTTAGATCCTTTCATATTTTCATGATTCACTGCTACTTGCTTTAGCTGACTTACTTGCACCTTCTAATTGTCTTTTACCGGACTTGACTTGTTGTGTAGTATTACCTATATGATTTCCCATGTTGTACAAGGTTTCCTTTTCGATTGCTTCATCTTACGGTGGTTGTTGCTATCCTTCTCTTTAATGCAGCATCCTGGGACTCAAATAAACATAGTGGTGCTGTTCCACAGTTGACAGGAGCAAGATTCTTTTCATTTGAGGAGCTCAAAAAAAATGACAAACAATTTTTCAGAAACTAATGATATTGGATCTGGTGGTTATGGCAAGGTTAGCTTTCATTGACTAGGTGCACCCTCTCCCAACCCCCATCCCCAACCAACACCACCGTAAAAAGAATACTGAATGATATTTCTTAAGGCATAGTCTACCATTTCAGTAAGAAGGTGTTGGCAACAATTTAAACTGAATTAAGTTATAAGTGTGGAAGTTACATCCTGCAGGTTTACAGAGGAACTCTTCCAAATGGACACCTGGTTGCAGTTAAAAGAGCTCTACAAGGGTCTATGCAGGGTGCACTTGAGTTCAAAACTGAGATAGAACTTCTCTCAAGGGTTCATCACAAGAATGTCGTTGGCCTTGTTGGCTTCTGTTTTGATCAAGCTGAACAGATGCTGGTGTATGAGTATATTCCTAGTGGCACCTTAAAAGATGGTCTTTCAGGTATATTTTGGTCCCTACCATTCTCTTTCACCATTATTATGAGAAGACTATAGAGAGGTACTTGCTGAATTAGCTATCCTACATTCTCGGAAGTCCAAGAATTTATTTATGATTAGTTGTTGCAAAGTAGTCATTAAAAAAGAAACCAATTTCTTAAATAGGAGTGGAAGTACTGAACCATTTTCACTGAGATATGGAACATGTAATTTGGGCATGAAACTCCGTAAAATCTCCAACCACTTTGCTTCCTGTTAAGTTCTATTTAGAGAACATTAGACTATGTTTAGGTAAAATCAGAAACATGTTCATCGACTAGCACCTTAGACTTTTCCTTCTTATTGATTCTTTGAAACTAGCTTCTTCTAACTTTACCAAAGGGAAATGTGCCTCTGGAAAATGTGATGAAATTTATACTTGTAGGCAAGACTGGGATCAGGTTAGATTGGATGAGGAGACTGAAGATAGCCCTCGGAGCAGCCCGAGGTTTGCAGTATCTTCACGACCTTGTCAACCCTCCTATCATACACAGAGACATCAAGTCCAACAACATCTTGCTGGATGAACGCCTAAACGCAAAAGTTGCTGATTTTGGTTTGTCCAAGCTTCTGTTGTGATTCTCGGATCAATATGAAGATTATTTGGGAGGAAAAACAACTCTTTTTCACAAGAATAGAATTATAGAGAATTTACACCAAGAATTTCTCTCTACAAAAAACCTCACCAAACTCTCTTTTTGTTCTCACAATCTCTTCCTGGATTGTATTTCAATCTCTCTGGATTGATCTTTCTGTGTAAAACATAAGGCTCTATTTATAGCCTTAAGGAAGGTGGTTGGTGGTTGAATTCTTCATTCAACAATGGAGGCTTCAACAATGGTGGCTTCTAGAATGGGTTGGTGGCTTCAACAATGGTGGGCTTCTAGAATTGGTAGTTGGCAGCAGCTGAACTTATCAATTCTCCCCCTTCAGCTGCATTCCAACGCAGCTACTATTTGAAAGTTATTCCAACTATGTCTCTGCACAGCTCTAACTTTTCTTGAGTGACCACCTTTGTTAACATGTCTGCTGGATTCTCCTTCGTATGGATCTTCACTAGTTTCAACAGTTGTTGATTCATCACCTCGCGTATCCAGTGATAGCGAATGTCGATGTGCTTTGTCCGAGAATGATACATTGAGTTTTTGCTTAAATCAATTGCACTTTGACTATCACAATGTATCTTATACTCTGTTTGATTTATCCCTAGTTCTTGGAGAAACCGCTTTAGCCACAACATTTCTTTTCCAGCTTCCGCTACAGCAATATACTCTGCTTCAGTTGTGGATAGTGCAACACACTTCTGCAATCTTGACTGCCATGACACAGCTCCCCCTGCAAAAGTATAAACATATCCTGAGGTTGATTTTCTTCCATCAGGATCTCCGGCCATATCTGAATCTGTATAGCCTTCCAAGACTGGATCAGCTCCCCCAAAGCACAGACTTGATTTTGAAGTACCTTTAAGATACCTGAAAATCCATTTAACTGCCTCCCAATGTTTATTTCCAGGGTTAGAAAGAAAACGACTTACCACACCTACCGCATGTGCGATATCTGGCCTCGTGCAAACCATGGCATACATCAGGCTTCCAACTGCTGAAGAATATGGAATTGTAGACATCTCCTCAATCTCTTTCTTGGATGAGGGGCACAAACTCTTGCTCAACTTGAAGTGATTTGCCAAAGGGACACCTACCGGTTTGGCATTACTCATATTGAACCGTTTGATCACCCGTTCAATGTAATTTTCTTGAGATAGCCATAACTTCTTGTTTCTCTTATCTCGAGTTATCTGCAATCCCAAAATATGTTGAGCTGGACCTAAGTCTTTCATTTCAAAGGACTTAGAGAGTTCTTTCTTCAACTGTCTAATTTTTGTTGCATCCTGTCCGACGATCAACATGTCGTCTACATAAAGTAGAAGTACAACAAAATTGCCATCCGAAAATCTCTGAATGTAAACACACTGATCTGCAGCAGTCCTTTTATATCCTTGACTTACCATAAATGAGTCAAACCTTTTGTACCACTGCCTCGGTGCTTGCTTTAGGCCATATAAACTTTTCGTAAGCTTATAGACAAGGTTTTCTTTTCCTGAAACCTCAAAACCTTCCGGCTGCTCCATATAGATTTCTTCATTTAGATCACCATGAAGAAATGCTGTCTTGACATCCATTTGTTCAAGCTCCAAATTCAAACTGGCTACCAATCCAAGGATGATGCGGATTGAAGTCAATTTTACAACTGGTGAAAATATTTCATCAAAGTCAATTCCCTTTTTCTGTAGGAATCCTTTGACTACTAACCGGGCTTTGTGCTTCACCACCTTTCCGCTGCCATCTTTCTTCAGCTTGAATACCCATTTACTCTTCAGTACCTTCTTTCCTTGTGGAAGTTTCACAATCTCATAAGTGTTGTTTTTCTGTAAAGAGTTCATCTCTTCGGTCATTGCTTGCAGCCATTTTTCTTTATCCGTATGAGATATAGCTTCATGGAAACTCTCTGGTTCTCCATCTTCAGAAAGTAGAATATACTCGGTTTCTGGGTATCGAGTTGATGGAATCTGACCTCGTTCAGATCGACGAGGTTGTTGATTATTAGCTGCAAGATGTGTACCATCATCGTTCCCCTGTGATGGTTCTGTAGTTTCCTGAGGGGTTTGTGCCTCCCCCTGCCAAACATCCTCCTGTTCTGCTTCTGGTACTGCTTCATGCTCCCCCATGCTATTTGTGTCAAACTGCAATGGTAGTGGATCTGGACCAACTTTTTGGGCACTGGAACCTCTTTCATAAGATATTGTGGGCTTTTCAATGTCTTCAATTATCTGGTTTTCGTGGAATACAACATCCCTACTTCTGATCACCATCTTCTGTATTGGATCCCATAATCTATACCCAAATTCTTCATCTCCATAGCCTATGAAGATACATGGTATAGTTCTACCATCAAGCTTCTTCCTGAGCTCCTTGGATACATGTGCATGTGCTAAACAACCGAATACCCTTAAGTGAGAATATGAGGGATTCTTCCCGACCATATTTTCTCTGGAACCTCAAAATTCAACGGGGCTGATGGTGACCGGTTGATTAGGTAGCAAGCGGCGCGAACAGCTTCTCCCCAAAATGGCTTAGGCAGCTTTGCCATACTGATCATACTTCTGACTCTTTCCATAATTGTCCGGTTCATTCTCTCGGCTACTCCATTGTGTTGTGGGGTGCGTGGGACCGTCTTTTCATGTTGAATCCCTTGTCTCTTGCAATAGGAATCGAACTCCTTGGAAGTATACTCGCCTCCATTATCTGAGCGAAGGCATTTTAATTTCTTTCCCGTTTCACGCTCTACCATGGCATGAAATATCTTGAAATAATCAAAAGCCTGGTCCTTTGTCTTTAAGAAGTACACCCACACCTTTCGAGAAGCATCATCAATGAAAGTCAGAAAATACCTATTGCCGCCAAGTGACTTCTCCTCCATGGGACCACAAATATCAGAGTGTACCAGATTGAGTAACTCTGATTTTCTGGTTGAAGAAAATGTAAAAGAGACTCTATGTTGCTTTCCGAATAAGCAATGATTACAAGGGTCTAAAGCAGCATTCTTGTCCATTCTGATAAGCTACTTTTTCGTTAGAATTGATATCCCCTTTTCACTCATGTGACCGAGTCTCTGGTGCCACAGGTTTTGAGACGCCTCTTTTTCCATAACATTGAGGCTGTCTGAACATACCTTCACATGAGTTTTATATAAGTTGCCACAAATATGTCCTCGAGCGAGAATCATAACCCCTTTCAGAAATTTCCATGTGCCTTTTCCGAAATAACTTTCATAGCCCTGTTTGTCAAGAGCTATACCTGATATTAGGTTTAGACGAAGTTCTGGCACATGACGGACATCCTTCAATATCATTGTACTCCCGATATTTGTTTGTATTTTGATATCACCAATTCCAACTATCTCACAGGAAGAAGTGTTCCCCATCTTAACTACTCCAAAGTCTCCTGCTTTGTATGTTGTGAAGAAATCTTTTCGGGATGTGGCATGGTATGATGTTGCAGTATCTACCACCCATTCGTTTTCTTCTTGACTTGAGACGTGAAGGCATGTCTCTTCTTGGATGGAACAAATGGCTACCTCTCCGTGGGTAGTGACTAATGCATCTCCATCCTTTTGCTTCAACTGCTCCTTCTCCTTATGCAATTTTCTGCAGTTCTTCTTTAAATGGCCCTTTATTCCACAGTGGTAGCACGCATATGATGACTTCCTACCATCCGTGGATTTTCCCCTACTCTTGCTTCTGCCTCTCCTCTTATCTTGACTTCTTTCTTGTTGTCTCCCTCTTTCTGTAATAAGGGCATGCGACTCACCATGATCGATGTCCTTTCTTCTGGCTTCTTCATTAAATAAGGCATCTTTAACCATAGACATGGTCAGATTTCCACTAGGAGCTGAATTACTAAGAGAGACTACCAGCGTCTCCCAACTATCAGGAAGAGAACTAAGAAGTAGTAGGGCTTGCATCTCATCCCCGAGCTGCATGTCAACAGACGATAATTGATTTATCAAGCTCTGAAACTCACTGGTATGCTCGGCAACTGGAGTTCCGTGCTTTAACTTCAAATTTACCAAACGCCTCATCAACAAGGCTTTGTTCCTAGCGGTTTTGGCTTGATACATCCCTTCTAACTTCACCCAGAGGGCATACGCATCTGTCTCTTGTGCAACATGATGAAAAATGCTATCGTCAATCCATTGTCGAATTTGACCGGTAGTTTTTCTGTTTAATTTCTTCCACTCTGCTTCTTTGGTGGAATCGGGGTTCCTACCCTTTGCTTCTATGGGATCAAACAAATCTTTACAACTGAGGAGATCTTCCATCCGAGGTCTCCACAATGTGTAATTTGTGGCAGTAAGCTTTATCATAACTCCAGATGATGATGACTCTTCCATTATGTCTTTAAAATGGCTTGGTCAAAATTTTGGAGCAGAATCTCACCAAACGGAACTCACCAACACGTCCGGAATGGTGAAAAATGGTAGGATTGACTCTTCTTGGGTCAAAATAGGGCCTCCAGAAAATTTTCAAAATTTACACCAAACTTTTGGGGTTAAATCGAAAATATACTGAACTTGTGGGGCAGATTTATAATTTCAGTAACTTCAGGGGTTATTTCATAAATTTCTAAAAATTTTATGATGACTGGATGCTGACGTGGCGCTGACTGGATGCTGACGTGGCGCTGACTGGATGCTGACGTGGCACTGACTGGATGCTGACGTGGCGATGATTGGATGCTGACATGGCTCTGACTGGATGATGATGTGGCGCTGACTGGATGCTGATGTGGCGCTGACTGGATGCTGATGTGGCGCTGACTGGACAGTTACTATTCATCATCTTCTTCCTTGGGCAGAAGAAAAAAAATTGCCATAACTTCTTCGTTTTAGCTTTGTTTGGCCTCCGGAAAATTGCGTTAAATTCGTATCGACGCAAGGAATCTAATGAAATGATCAAAACACACCGAAGATCACGTTTTCGAAAAACGTAAATCCGGGTTGAAATTTTCAGTGTTCCGATATTTCTCGATGAACACAGAATCGAAGGCTCTGATACCACTTGTTGTGATTCTCGGATCAATATGAAGATTATTTGGGAGGAAAAACAACTCTATTTCACAAGAATTGAATTATAGAAAATTTACACCAAGAATTTCTCTCTACAAAAAACCTCACCAAACTCTCTTTTTGTTCTCACAATCTCTTCCTGGATTGTATTTCAATCTCTCTGGATTGATCTTTCTGTGTGAAACATAAGGCTCTATTTATAGCCTAAAAGAAGGTGGTTGGTGGTTGAATTCTTCATTCAACAATGGAGGCTTCAACAATGGTGGCTTCTAGAATGGGTTGGTGGCTTCAACAATGGTGGGCTTCTAAAATTGGTAGTTGGCAGCAGCTGAACTTATCAGCTTCTAGGTGACTCTGAAAGGGGTCACATAACCACTCAGGTCAAAGGAACAATGGTAAGTAAATATTCTCCTCATGCCTGCCCAAACTTGTTTGATTTTAGAATATTCTATGCTTATATCCTAGCATTTTCTGACGTCCACAAGTTCATAAATTGTATTGTCTGGATAATTTCTAGTCCACTAGGAACCATTACAAACACTATTTCATTTTATAACAAGAACCCTCAAGCTCCTCCTTTCTCGTTGGCCAGCCACCTCTCTCCACAAACAATGAGTAAATAAACACATTGGAATAGGAAAATATGAAAACAAATATTCTTTTCACAAATTCTCTTAAGTTAGCAGATTTGGAAGTAACGATCCTTGAATGTTTTGATCACCAAATTCAGGGAGATGTACCTGAATATTATATTACAGGTTGTAGAAGCTAATTATTGATGATCATATAATGATCTGTCCATGTAATAAAATTAAGTTAGATCTTGCAGAAGATTGTGCCAGTAATTACCCATAATCTATGTCCTTCTGATGGGTGCCATTCATTTGTTAGGGCTACATGGATCCTGAATATTACATGACACAACAGCTGACTGAGAAGAGTGATGTTTATAGCTTTGGAGTGGTACTGCTGGAGATTGTTACAGGAAAAATTCCTATTGAAAAAGGAAAATATATTGTCAGGGAAGTGAGGACTGCAATGGACAAGACAAAAGACATGTATAACCTTCACGAAATTTTGGATCCTGTTGTTCGCTCAGGTGCAACTCCTAAAAGCGTAGAGAAGTTTGTGGATCTAGCAATCAAGTGTGTTGAAGAAGAAGGAGTCAAGCGGCCTACAATGAGTGAAGTGGTGAAAGAGATTGAGTATATTATGGAGATCGTAGGACTGAACCCGAATGCAGAATCAGCTTCTACTTCAGAAACCTATGAAGGAGCAAACAAAGGACTTCATCCTTATACTGATGAAAGTCTGTTTGTCTATAGTGGGGCATATCCACCTTCAAAGTTAGAGCCCAAGTAAGATCAATGTCTTAACGGGTTTGCCCAAAGTTGAAACATTAGATCACACATAATATGCCATTGCCTGTAATTTGTGCACAAATTTGAGAGAATGTGGAATGATTCAACTAATCTTTTGTACATTAAGGAAAAGTGTTCTGGAGGTCCAACGACGCGATTAGAGATACTGAAATTTTTTGGAAACATTTATTTTTACCTTATGTAAAGTGTGTAAACTCTTTCTGATCTCAATTAGGATGGTCATTTGTATATGAGAATCTATACTTCCATCCTAAAAGAAGTTGTGCATTCAATATTGCAGCTTTACCTTAGTTTTTTTTATAGAGCTATTTGTGAGATATTGACATGAGATCAATTTTACATCACCATTGTCCTTTTGCAGTAATTTGTGGTGATAGAAGCAAAGATAAATACAGATAATAAAATTCCTCTTTCAATTGTTCCGATGATTCTATCATCTTGTATTTTTCTGTTGCACTACAAAAAAGCACAAAATGAGAAAAAGGGGAAACTAGTCAGTCAAGGTTGGTAACTTGTACTCGAGTCCATGAAATTAAACTTACCATCAGTTTATGAACTATCTAAAGGTTCAACAGCTAAGTACTTTAGGACATTGGTTTCTCCAACAAAGCAGAGAAATACCACTCATTCTTATCGATCCCTCGATCGAGCTTCATGCCGGCTTTCCACCTCAGTTTCTTGAATCCAACGCGCTCCAGCATAGGAACATAAGTTGCATTCAACTGTGTTCCCAGGCAGAAGAAGTGATCCAACCAGAACAGTCCTCCTGGTCTCAGAACTCTGTATATGTCATACATAATTAACTCAAGCATGGTATCCGGTATCCAGTTGCTCAAAATATGCATAGAGTGCACGATATCCAGAGTATTCTGGAAAAAGGGAAGCCTTTGGGAGACACCAACGTGCATCGATATCAAGCCCCTAGATGCAATGAAGCTGTTGAATGGACCATCCAAATTCATGGAAGTGGTGATAATGGTTACATTCCTTTCCTTCATCCTAGCAGCAAACGTGCCCACGCCTCCTCCTATATCAAGTCCAATGCGGATTGTGCCCTGACTTCTTGTTGACAGAACCTGATCCATCCCAAAATCAAGACCTCCATTGTCAAACTGCCACCTTGTTTTCTCTCTAAATTGTAAGTCAAAGCAGTCTTTACAATCATAGAATCCTGGAAACTTTCTCCTTTCTATCAAACAACTGTAGTTTTTACAAGTATATGGATCCCAAATAATACTTGTATCTGGTGGTGTTGACCACAGGCTTTTGGGCAATGGAGTTGGTTCAACATAACCAGCAGGCGCTTTAGGATGGCAGCGCCTTATTGGAAGTGGCTCACAGCCCTTGAGCATTAGCCTTTGCGCGAAAACATCATCAACAGGACACTCCTTTCCAACATTATATGTCATGTACTGTGCTAAATCTTCTTTATACATCAGACAACCTCCTCCAACAGAGGGATAAACCTCATCTGTCCTTGATCTTGGCGAGAGCCCGAGTGGAAGCTTGTGGGGGCCTAAACCAAGCTTAGCTTCATTTGACAAATCATCAAGAAGATCATTGAAGTTTGGCAAAGTGGAATCTGTACTTCTGTTTATGGACTGGTTAAGGAGGTTAAGTTGAGCTAGAAGTTCAGTAACAAGTTGGTTAGTAGACTTTAGCTGCTGATGCAAAACTTTTATCTGGGATCGACTCGTTTCAAGTTCTTTCTTAGTGGCACTGAGCTCTTGTAAGAGAGAAGTAGAACCAAATGCAGGGAAAGGAGAATCATTAATAGTGTTCTTTAAAATAGGATGCAAGTTGAGAGAAGGACCAGTGAAGATGTAAATAGTAAGAAGATTGGTTAGGATAATGAGGAATAGTAATTTGAGCTTGTACTTGGTTTGACCATTGATACTCTTATGTGTTTGTTTTTTAGGTAAATGGTCATCTTCTGCACTTCCCATTTTCTCTCTATATATAAATAAAATTTGTGTTTTGTGGGGGAATGAAGTGAAGGGAATGGAATGGAAGGAGAAAAAGATGAAGAATTTGATCAGTACTTAAAACGAGGAATGCTTCAATGTTTTTGGGATGCTCTTGTAGTACAAGAAAGTTTTTGTTTTTGTTTATTTCTGCTATTATTTTATTGAAGACTAAAGCTCAGATTTCACTTTGAGATCTGTGCAACTAAAGGACTTTGTTCATTGTAATACGCCGTTTTATACGTTCGAGAATGACTTTTGTATTGCTATTTAAATTAGTCGGTTCCCTGGAATAAAAGATAGCTATTGAAAACAAACATATGATATGGGACACATTATATGATATGGGACACATTGGAGGTCACTTTTACTTGTCATGTATACTAAAAATATATGTTTACTTTTATTTGACACTTTACCATATCAAGAGAAGACAATAATTTTTTTCTGTTTTATCATAATATTTATTACTCATTTCAAATCATTTTCTTAAATCTAATAAAATATGTATAAATTATTATGGGTATCATAGTAAATTATACACTTTATTTATTTTTTCTATTTGTTAATTATTTAACATGGTATGTAGGTAACTTACTGGAGTCTTGTCTTTGTTTTTTATTAGGGATTTAACATGGTTGTTCCCTGTGTAGAAATTAATTCATACATAATAAAATTCTTTGTTTATTCCAAAAATAATAGAATTTCTTAAAATATTGTATAATTATGTTCTTTCCCCTAAACAAAAAAAACTAGTCTAGTAGGTGGGAGAGTCCATTTAGCTATAAATCCCCCTACCCCCACTCCGAGTCGTGATCCTAAACATTGATCAACCTGCTGCTCTGATACCAATATTATAGACCAATTAGGAGAGTCCAACTCAAAAACTAATTTATTAGATGGGGAGGCCATTTGGCCTATAAACCTATTAGTATTTTTTTTCAATCTACAATAACACATAACTGATAATATTATTTATTTTTGGTTACTGATAAATGCTTATTAAATATATGTAATTGCTTTTTTAAGGAACATGTTTGTGTATTCAATATTTTTTAATCATTAGTATATAAAACTCAAACTCAACCAGAACACAATTATTTGGTTTAAATTAACTAGCAATTTATCTTGATTGTAAAATAGAAACCATCCTTTTAATAAATTTTATTTAGTATTTTATTAATAAAAAATAAATACCAAATTTTTAATTCCTTAAATTACCCAATCTCCGAGGTGGCTAGTGCATTTAATAATATTTATCCACATAATTGATCCCAACTTGTTTGAGACCGCCACGTAGTTATTATTAATATTATTAATATAAATTAAACTATAAATAACTTAACTGTATGTTTTTGTTTGTAACCTCACTAATAAAAGTTTTCATTAATGCTTTAATGATTTGAGAAAAAAAGGTGTTGCACTTTTGACTTTTGAAATATTTTAATGTGTTGGCAGGCTTTGGCTCCCTAAACAGTTGCAATCAACTCACTTGGTAACGTTGTCCAGTTTTTTGTATTCTATAGTAACTTTAAATATCTTCCCACTAGTTGGAAAGTTACAGGAACCATTTCTCTAAGTTCAATAAGTTACTCTAAGACCTTCTTTTTAATTAAAATAGTCTCGTTTGATTTTTTTCTCTTTAATCTTTCTGATGACTGGTAAGGAAAAACATTACTAAAATGTGGAGTAATTTCTTTTGTGAATCTATCATCACGTAATTTTTTTGTGTGTGTGGTAATTAAATACTTTTATTTACCAAAAACAATTATGTACATACAAAAACAAAAACAAAAACAAAAGTTGGTCAGGACTGAACTTGTACAGAATAATAAACTTTAATATTAAACTTTACCAACTGCTGAAGTAAAGTTTGGGTTCTACTGTACATTATTATTTTAATTTACTGGAAGAGAGACTGGTTTCATGACTAAAAATTGTGATATTCGCACAGTGAAAAATGTTACTGATACACAAATAGAAAGGGCAATTCGGTACACAAAGGTATTATGCGTTCACACAAAGTTCGGAGAACGAGAGAAGAGGGTTGTATCCTATGGGGTATGATAGAAAAAATCTATCTTAATGCAAGTA
This sequence comes from Nicotiana tabacum, assembly GCF_000715075.1. Classification (NCBI taxonomy): domain Eukaryota; kingdom Viridiplantae; phylum Streptophyta; class Magnoliopsida; order Solanales; family Solanaceae; genus Nicotiana; species Nicotiana tabacum. The sequence continues at coordinate 120,492,025 of NC_134086.1, read as the reverse complement.
TTAATAGTTGTTTCGACGACTCGAACTCGTAGCTGTAGGCCCCACAGAGACAACTTTTTCGTTGTTCCAAAGTTCCCCTTCAATGTTACACAAATTGAAAAAGAGCAAAAAGAAAAAGAAAAAGAAAGTAAAAAAAGAAGAAGAAATATGTTGATATATTTTTCTCAATAGTTTCCTTCCAGACTAGCAGTAGCATACCTTCGGATGACATAGTGGCAGAATAGTTCGGGATCCCCCTGAACTTGAAAATTTGATAGTCCTGAACCCCTCTTTTAGGCACTTGGGAGGGAAGAAAAATAAAAAAAATTAGCTTTCAAGTGGGATATTTTTTAAATATTAATTGCCACATAATCAACTATATTATTTATTTGTTTCAACAATATTCTCGTTGTTTCTTCTTGATAACAGCCAAAATACAAGAACAAGAAGTGGTACTTGAAAAGCAAATAAAGAAAGGGAAGCAAGACATAAATATTGATGAGATATTAATAATAACTAGAATTAAATTCTAACCACCTCTAATATAATCGACAAAAGCACCTACACTAATAGAATCCTCAAAAGGAAGACAAATCTATTGCAAATTCTAGTGCTAGTTCAAAGGAAACCACAAGTCTACCTTCAAGCTCACAAAACACATAGCAATATTCAACCTAGTCTAAGGAACGAAAGATGACCTAATATTTTTTATTTATACTATGGTCTACATAATGACTAAAAAGATTTTTAGGTACTTAGGTTCTCCTGTGATGACCCGATAGGTCATCTAGAGTTTTAGAACCTAATTCTATATTTCAAAGCCTCCAATAGCTTCTTTAAGCCTTACTTGATTTGCGTGCACAATCCTAATATTTTTTCGAAAAGCTTTTTATGTTGAAAATTGATAAAATATGAAATTTTGCTTCAAAAATCTATTTGAGTTACTTCGGTCACTATTCTAAGCAAACGAACCCGGATCCGTATTTTGACGATCCCGGTGGGTCTCTATCGTGATTTGGGACCTGGGTGTAAACCCGGAATCAAATTCAAAGGTTCCTAGCTCGAGTTACTGATTTTTGTCGAAAATTAAAAGTTTAAAGGTTTATTGATTTTTAAGAATTGACTGATATTTGATTTTGTAGATACCGGGTCCATATTTTAGTTTCGGAGCCCGGTATAGGTCAATTACTATAATTATAACTTGTCTGTCAAATTTGGTGAGAAACGAAATTAGTTTGACGTGATTCGGACGTCTGGTTATTAAAATAAAAGTTTAAAAGTTTTCTTGAAAATTTCATTTGATTTGGTGTCTGATTCGTAGTTCTAGGCATTATTTTGGTGTTTTGATCACGCAAACGAGTTTGTATGAGGTTTTTGGACTTGTGTGTATAATTGGTTGGAGCCCCGAAGGCTCGGGTGAATTTCGGATAGGCTACGGATATTTTGAAACTTGGGAAATCTAATTTTTGTGCTTCAGCTGGTTTCTGGTGTTCCTTCTTCGCATTAGCGAAGGTACTCTTGCGAACGCGAAGAGTGAATTGGGCTGGAAGGGAGTTTCTTCTTCACGAACGCGAAAGAACGGAGAGCAATGGGGGCATTACCCTTCGCGAGCACGGCCAGCCTCTCGCGAACGCGTAGGCATGGGACCTGGGGGAGGGGAATCTGATCAATACTCTTCGTGAACGCGGAATAAGGCTGGTGGGTATAAGCCTTCGTGAACGCGAATGGTATCTCGCGAACACGTAGGCTATTTGAGCCGCTGCTTCGCGATTGCGGTAGTCCCTTCGCGAACGCGAAGAAGGCCTGACGCCCAATGATTAAAACAGACCAATTACGGAATTTTGCTCATTCTTTTAAAATTTCGAAACTAGAAAACCATAGAGGCGAATTTTCCAAGAGTTTTTCTTCCTAATTTGTTGATAAATGATTCTAGCCTACTTTCTTTCAATTACCCATTATACTTCATAAGATTTCCACCTAAAATCTAGGATTTTCATAGTAAAAATTGAGGGTTTGGGTAGAATTAGGAATTTTTGTAAAATTGGAATTTAGACCTCAAATTGAGGTTGGATTACAAAACAAATTACATAACCGAGCTCGGGGGTGAATGGGTAATCGATTTTGATCTGAATTTCGCGTTTTGACTAAGCGGGTCCGGGATCGATTTTTGACTTTTTGGGGGAAGTTTGGAAATTCTAAATTTATGCATTGTAATTGATTCCTTTAGCAATATTTGATATTATTGAGTCAATTGTGGCTAGATACGAGTGGTATGGAGGCGTATTCTTGGGGAAAGGCCCCGGTAGAGCTCTGAATTGACTGCAGAGTGAAGTAAGTGTTGAGTCTAACCTTGACTTGAGGGAATTAGGAACCCTCGGACTATATGTTATGTGAATTTCATGTGTTGTGGCGTATATGCAAGGTGACGAGTGCTTATACGCCGCCGAATTACCTATTTTCCCTAATTTTTTCCTCTTTTCCTTAATTATTTCCTTCGTTGTCTTAAATGTTATATGCTCTAAATGCCTTCGATGCTTATTTGCTACCTGTTAATCAATATTTTCTTCTATTAATAATGTTAGATCCTTTCATATTTTCATGATTCACTGCTACTTGCTTTAGCTGACTTACTTGCACCTTCTAATTGTCTTTTACCGGACTTGACTTGTTGTGTAGTATTACCTATATGATTTCCCATGTTGTACAAGGTTTCCTTTTCGATTCAGCTTGGTATTTATTGATCGTAAATATTCTTATGATTTGAATTATTGATTTGACTGTGCACATTGAGTATTTGGTACTGATATGGTGGGATCGAGTTGCACGCCGCAATAGATGTAATAAGGGTGGATTGATATGGTGGAATAAGGGTAAATTTTTATTGTATGGTGAGATTGGGTTTCACGCTGCAACAGGTGGTATAAGGGTGGATTGATATGGTGAAATAAGGATGAACTATGATACTGAAATTGATATATGGTGGGATAAGGTTGCACACCGCATATATATATATATATATATATATATATATATATATATATATATATATATATATATATATATATATATATATATATATATATATTATCGGTGATGTTATTATGGTGAAATAAGGGAGGATTTTGTGTTGTACAGTGGGATCGGGTTGCACGCCGCAATAACCTATGTGTTTCTATTTTCTTGAGCTGTGTTGGTTTTCGGTATTCTCACTTAAAACTCTAAGGATTGGTAAATCTGATCGCTATTGGCTTATTTCTTGAGGCTATTGCTATTATTTACAATTGACTGTCTTATTTCATTTTGTATTTCCTTTTATGTCTTTATTATATACTGCATACAGGTTGTACTGTAGGTGACCTGCCTTAGCCTAGTCACTACTTCGTCGAGGTTAGGCTCGACACTTACAGAGTACATGGGGTCAGTTGTACTTATACTACACTCTGCACTTCTTGTGCAAATTTTGGAGTCGGTCCCAGTGGCGATTATTAGCGAGCTCGGATTGGACAGCTTGTGGAGACTTGAGGTACAGCTACTCAGCGCCCGCAACTCCTGGAGTCCCCTTCCCTTTTTATTTAACTATGTACCTTCTTTTCAGACAGCTTTATGTTATTTCAGACCCTTATTTGTACTATTCTAGTAGCTTGTGTGTCACGACTCAAAATCCGTTAAAGATCATGATGGCGCCGGACACCACTGTCACGCAAGCCAACACTAAATAGTTAATTAAATTCTCATTTTAATATTTTTGAAATCATAATTTCCTTAAATTAAACAATAAAGATGAACTTCATAGAGTAAATAATGATGTTTTTAGCAAGTTTCAATACTGAATAATACCACAATCATCCCAGAACCCGGTGTCACAAGTATTTTCAAAGATTGGTTTGAGGCCTGGCTATCATCAGTTGAGGATTAGGGCATCCGATATCCCTAAGACAACTTTTCAGACTCGGTATGGGTCTTATGAGTTTCTAGTGATGTCATTTGGGCTATGTTACGACCCAAAATCTCTCCGGCGGAGTCGTGATGACACCTAGTCTCTAAAACTAGGTAACTTAACATTAACAGAAATAACAATAATATTCACTAACTTCGCATCTAATAACTCTGAATAATTTAAAATTTCCAAAATTAGTAGTACAAATCATAAGCCTTTCTATGAGTAGTTATACATAATAAATATATCATTGTTCCAGAATAAAAGGAACTAATGGAAATAAATACAATTGAAGGTGACTCCGAGACATGCGAACGCAACAACAGGTTTACCTTGAGTCTCCACAACAACGATCTGCATAGCCACTTACAACCAAATACCTGGATCTGTACAAAAATGTACAGAAGCGTAGCATGAGCACACCACAGCGGTGCCCAGTAAGTATCAAGATTAACCTCGGTGGAGTAGTGACGAGGAACAGTCAAGACACCCACTGGTCTACTAAACTGAACCGATATAAGTACATGAATAACAGAAGTATGATGTCTACATAAAGACTATGCAAATTAAAACAAAGAAGACAATAATAGTAAAACACGGATGATAACAAAAATAACCAGGAAATTGCACAACAACACAGTTGGGATACAGATCAGTAAAATGTGACCAAATAAGGGAAAATAATATTAACTCAACCAATCGCATCATCTCTAATACACAGAATTCAATCCATCCCGGTCCTCGAAACCTCATCTCAAAATCACAACTTCCAAACCTTTAACACACATGGCACCTTTTGCCCCACATATTTCCCTTTCACTTTGCGCAATAAAACCACGTGCTACTCAGTACATAATGCCCATAACAAACACAATTTAAGATGTTCAAGGAGTCCCATTTATATAACATAAAGTAAATTACAGTTTTTGAACCAAATAGAAAAAATCAGTGAGAAAAGATGAAGTTACTTTTAGAAATCATTTGAGTTTCAAATAAAAATACATCATCGAATAAGCTATTGCCTATAATATAGGATTTATTAAATTAAAACTCAATAGAAATTCTTTTTTAAGTAAAATACAACCTCAAACGGGTTCAGGAGATTTAATTGAGAAACCGATTGAAATAGAATATAACAATTATTAGAATTTGTACTATTGAAATTTATATACGGCGAGTTCTAATTTAAAAGTCATACAAGGTAGCGTAATATGAATTCCTTTATTTTAAATTACCATATTACTAACAACTCCGCAGGGTAGAAGGAATTGAATCAACGTAGTAAGTTTACCTTGAAAATTAATTCACCAAAATAACGGTATTAGGGACAGAACTGAAGAAATTACGGCAAGTCAATAAATCAATGTTAATAACTCGATCCTCAAAACTCAGCGAAACTAGAAATACAAATTATCAAAGTCTTGTACGAATGAACTAAAGTCAATACAGTAGAACAAGAGATACAATAATACATGATATGTATATTCACCCTTATTACTCCTTATAAATCTACCCTTATCCCTTTTGTTGCGGCGTGCAACCCAATCCCACTGGATAATATCAATATCATAATGATAAATATAATATGTTGCGGCACGCAACCCGATCCTACTCATTCACCCTTATTTCTCCTCAATATATCACCCTTATTCCTCCTATTGCAGTGTTTAATCCGATCCTACCAGACAATATCAATTCACCCTTATTCCTCCTCAGTATATCACCCTTATTCCTCCTATTGAGGCAACCTGATCCCACCAGACATAGTTTATATCAACGACAACAATTCAATTACAAGAATTTCTACCACAAAGAGTATGAGTACACGACAACAAAAGAATCACAAAAAATCAAGGAGTACAACAACCTTTACAAAAACAACAAAACATGTAAGGCACGTGATAACTACATAGAAAACCACAATAATTTGGATACGTAGCATATATGCACAGAGACATAGAGGAACTCACAATCAAGAAATGATAAAACTATAAGGAGGGCAATCACTTCAATGCAAATAAGGGTTAAGTAACAAGTAAGATGTAAAGAAAAGCTAACAACATCGTATAGAGTATGTAGAGGTGAAACTAGCAAATAAGAAACTCAATCATATCAGAACACTTCCCACTTAATAAACATAAGGACCTAAGAACCCTAAAAAGCAAATTTTCCACAAATAAAACCGACCACGCACTCATCACCCCGCGTGCACGGACTACAATTAGTATAGAGGACTCAAATCCTTAGGGGGAAGTCTCACACACAAGGTTAGGCAAGATACTTACCTCAAAAAAGGCAAACTGATACTCAACAATGAACTTCTCGGGTGAAAAGACCTCCGGACGGCTCAAATATTACCAACATAACTTTAACGCACAAATAGAACACATAAGAAACTATCCCGGATCATAAAGCCTCAATCTTTATCAAATTCAAAAAATTGGTTCAAAAGTCGACCACCGGGACCGCACCTCGGAAATACAAAAATTGAATACCCAATCTGATACAAGTTCAACCATATAAAATTATCAAATTCCTATACCATTTGGTCCCTCAAATCATGATTTATCATTTAGAATTTTCCTTCAAAAACCAACATTTCCCTTAACCAAAAACACAATTTAAATGATAAAAATAAAGATAAAATCATGGAATATAATTAATTTTAGGTGAAGAACACTTACCCAATCACTTTGCTTGAAACACCCATGAAGAATCGCCCAAAACCTAGCTCTAGAACTCCAAAAATAGTGAAAATGGCAGACCCTCGGAATAGTGTACTATTTATTCTGCCCAGGTCTCAAAGCATCGCGAACGTGGAGGGATACTCGCGTTCACGAAGAAGGAAAGATGAAGGCTGCCCAGATGTGCTTCGCGAACGCGACAACATGTTCACGAATGCGAAGAAGGAAAGTCTAATGGCCCAAAGACTGTTATTCGTGAATGCGTGAACTAGTACGCAAATGCAAAGAGTGGAATGGCATAGCTACACGAATGCGTGAGGGGGACGCTAACGCGATGAAGGAAAAGACATAGATTCGCGAACGTGAGGTGTTAAACGTGAACGCGAAGAAGGATTTTGAGATAGCCAGCAACAACAAATCACAAACGTGAAAGGCTGTTTGCGATCGCAAAGAAGAACACCAGAAGCAGAAAACAACAGTTCAAACAATAGGTAAAATGATCCATAGCCCATTTGGAACACATCCGAAGCCCCCGGGACCCCATCTAAACACATAAACAAGTCATATAACCTAACACGGACTCTCTCGAGGTCTCAAATCACATAAAACAATGCTGAAACGATGAATCATACCATGAATCAAACTTAGGAACTTCCAATCTTCCAACTTCCAACTTCCAAAACTCATGCCGAAACCTATCAAACCAACTCGGAATGACGCTAAATTTTGCAGACAAGTCCCAAATGACAATACGGAGCTGTTCCAACTCTCGGAATAGTATTCCAACCCCGACAACACAAAAGTCAACTATTTGGTCAAAATTTTCCATCTTTCAAACTTCAACTTTTCCAACTTTCGCCTAATTGCTTCAATTCAACCCACGGACCTCCAAATCTAGTTCCGGACGCACGCCTAAGTCCAAAATCACCGTAAGAAGCTTCTGACATCATCTAAAACTCATTCCGAAGCCCTTTATTGAAAAGTCAAATTCCAATTAAATTCTCACCACTTAAGCTTCCAAAACTAGATTCATTCTCCCAATTCGACTCCGAATCATTCGAAAACTGAATTCAACCATGCACGCAAGTTGATACACATAATATGAAGCTGCTTATGACCTCAAACTGCCGAACCGGATGCAATTACTCAAAATGACCAGTCGGGTCGTTACATCCTACTCCACTTAAACATGTTCGTCCTCGAACATGTCGGAGTCGTTCCAAAGCCATCGAACCACTGCATGAGCTCACCATACGTACACCCGGGGGTGATTCCCCATCACCCAAACCTATGTAGAATTGACAACATAATTTAACTGAAGATCTCACTTCATCCTTAGTTCATAACCTTAAGACATAACCCAAATTTCATCTAAATTTATCGTAGGACCCAAATCTCGCATCATCTCACTGCATAAACCTGAACAAGCAGAATCGAGACATAATTCCTATCCAAAATACCATCACATGATGTTCCACACAACTCAAATGCCCGTAGCAATAACCTTTGACCTCCATAATGTACAACATATTCCTTATGCCCATAGTAGCCATGGGACTTAAGCCGTTGCCAAAACCATCGAGAACTCTCCGGGATCCACCCGCATTCAACTAGGCCATCAAGACTATACCTCTCCAACTCAACCGAGTCACACAAACTGTCCAATCCAAGAGTACTGCCACAAATGTCAGTAGAGAATCCCCATTCAAAAGGACCAATTACTTCATTTGCTATGCTGACCAAACACCACGGAGCTGACCCATTTCTTCGGATATTCCTTGTCTTTCCTCTAAGGTAATACTTCTCTCCATCGATGTGCAATGGTTCCAATCAAAGTCCAAGTGTTGATAATCCCAGCACGAACCATGTAGCCCAGAAGCTTATAAACCACCGCATTTCCTCTGAAGCACTCCATACTGTCGCAACCACAATGCCCATGCTGAATAGACCTTCCGTGAATCTGAAGTTGTTTCTCCGACTCCCCTTGATATTAAAATGTAGATTCATTAATGACGCAGAAATACCGTAAGCCCTAATATCATTCCATGCAAGATCTTAAGCCTTAGTCATATACAAATTTTGGAAACCTTCCAATACCACATATATACATACCTCAAGCCAAAACTGATGTAAATGTAACCCTACAATCTGAACTCCTCTAGCGGACTCCTCCACTTGGCGCGAAGTCATAGAAAACAACATCTGATGATCCGCAAAACTAACCTCCACAGCTCGCACAACACCAATCACAAGGTACTCCAATACCACCAACTATCCTCAATCAACATCCACCTCGTGACCCCGTGATCGGATCCAACCCTGCACCACTATATAATGGCGAGGAGTGGTAGATGCAGCTTTTACCCAAAAGGTCGGGATCGATTTCCACAGGGAGTTAATATTTGTTGGGAATTGGGTTTCTATCTAATCTAGCTATGCGTGTTGCTTTTAATTGCACTTCTAACCATGTTTGAATTTGTTTCTAATCTATATTTAATGCTATTGATTGCTGAAAATAATCTAAGTACAATGTTTTTGTAGGAGTTTTCTCAATTAATAAAAAGCACTAAGAAAGTGACTTATACCTAGGTGAGTATCTAATGGGGTCTAAAATTTAGGACAAACATGATATATTTGGGGTCGTGATATAACCTTTACACATAGTTACTCACTCTATACCTCTCGGTAGTTTGAGTGGCTTTGCCTTAATTGGCTTCTCAAGCCCAATTGGGTGTTCAAACAATACAAGTAAAATTGGCTCAAGTCGGGTATTACTATTTCTAGGTTTAACCCTTTAATTAGGGCTATCAATCTCTTAAATGCACCCCAATTCCTTGTTAGCCTAATTTTCCTAGACTTAGTCCCTCTTTCTCAAGAAGAGCCTAAGTCATAAAGGCACGAATCAGTATTTGTAACCACTAATTCTACAATTAAAGCATGAATCAAGCTAAATATCACTAACCCATAAATAATTAAATCCTAAAATTGAAGACCCATTAAATACCCATACTAGAGTTGGGTCACAACCCTAGCTAATGGGTTTAGCTACTCGTAATCAAGGTAGAAATCAAAGATGAAGATGAAATATAAGCCATAAAGGTTGATTACAAGAATATAAGCTAAAGCTACTTTAAAATTACTCAAAGTGATAAGGTACGGCTGTTCACGGGCTCCGTAATACAAAAGATAACCTAAAAATGTGAAAAGATCTATTTATACACAACTGAAATAACTGGACAAAAATACCCCTACGGAGGTTCCGCTGTTAGCGAAATAATGGGTGCCTCAACGCATTGACTTTCGTGGCCGCACAAAAGCAGGCGCGAACCGCGTTTCTTCTCTTTTGTGCTTGGTTTGGACAACATAAAAAGTACTGCCTCAGCATTAGCATTAACCGCAACCGCGCAATTTGGACGCGGACCGCACTCTTTAGTTAGGCTTGGTTTTCAGGGTCTCTGAACTTTGATCGATGCTCTCAGCGAAATTTGCACCACAATCACGTTAGGTATTTCGTTGCTGCGATATTTCACCGCGGTCATCAGTATCTGTTGTACCCAAAAAATACCTTCTCTTAATCTCAATTCTGCGGACAGCGTAATTATGGCCGCCCCAGCGATGGACCTTCCACGGATGCTCTTTTCCTTTGCGATCAGCGCTTTTATCTCAACTTTGAACTTTTGTAGATTTAACTCCTTTATGAGCTGGTTATGACTTTCTTGCCTCATTTTGACCAAACCCTGCAGACAAGCACAATAAGTCAGTTTTCAGGAATACTTTCGTACATTTTTATCCAAAATTTAAGCAAAAGAGAGCATAAGATAGGCTAGAATCCATAGTTATCAACTCCCCCAAACTTAAGCTTTTGCTTGTCCTTAAGCAAACAAAGTAATTCCCACCTCCACAAGATAAAAGAAAGGAGAATTTCAGTTGTTCTAAGGTGATCTCATCAAGCATTAATTGGGATTAACAATTACCCTTAACACAAATATGATATTAGCAACACACAACCTTTTTAGCACTATGGCTCTTGTGCGATACAAGAGAATCAAGAGTTGGCTTAACTCATCAAGGAAGTTCGCTCTACTACGTAGGTCGCTGTGGAACCCAAACTCTTTCTCTTCTACTCTCCATAAGCAAATTTCACTTTAGTTTATAGCACTCAGAACAAGGATTGTGAAAAAAATACACTCATCTCTCTAAAAGGAAGGTCACAAGCCCGACTTTAAATACCATAAGCGTGCCCCTTATGTGAATCACCACTAATGTAAGCTCACTCATATCGAAATCATATAGGGCTTTTACGGGAAAGTAATGAAGTCTTTTGGTTCAAGGTAGGATATATCGGTCTATAAAGGTTTCATCTTTCCTTAAGCACTTCATTTTCTCATTTTGGCTCACACTTTCATGACTCTTTGAGTCATTTTCTTCTTCCTTAGGGGACTAGAGAGACACACTATCACCTTTTCTTGTTCATGACAATCATTTTTTTCTCCTTTCTAATCATTCTGAGCCTTTCATCATTTCTTTTATTGAATCCCTTCATTTTTCTATATTGTTCACTTTCTTTTTGACTTTTTAGCTTTTCTTTCTTTTTCTTTTGCCTCCCCTTTTCTTCATTTTGTACCTTTCATCACTTTTTTATTCCTCGTCTCTCCCCCAAACTTATGCTTTTGCCAATTGTACTAAGGAAAGATCGGGTTCCAAGAGAGGGTTGTTTTAGAATGGATAAAGGCTTGTATTATGGTTACTGAAAGAACAAGGGCTTCAGCTCAACGGGATTGACTAGGGATATCATATTTGGTGGGCTATGGATGCTTTCAAGTTTCAATTTGGATCAAAGAGAGCCTATAATCATCTCTCAAGGCAAGCTACACTTAGAATTTTGCCTAGACAAACATTCAGGACAAGTTCTAGACTTATTGGCACGGGACTTGGACTTGCAAATCAATACATCACCTCACAAGTTGTTGGATTGCTAAAGAGAATAGAGTCGAGGGCCCACAACAACCCTGGTTAAGATTGAGCAACACAAATGGCTCCTAAAAACCACTTGATGATTGTTTAGTCAACACAAGAGTCTAGAGGTCACAATTAGTACCATTCTTTGCAAATCAATTTGTTTCTAACCATAAGGTCAAAGGTAAATGTGCTACGCCCAAGTGAAGCTTTGCCTGAGACACTTTTATTCATTACTATTATTTACACAAAAACATAAAGAAAATGGATTCAAACCCTTAAGAAGGTTGTCATGCCATCCATTATTGGGAAGAGCCACCCGGTTCACACAAATTTCACCTTTGAAAAGAACCGTGGCATTAAAAAAAACCAAAGGCTTATTGATCACGAAAACTTGTAAAAATAAGAAGCTACAAATTGAAAAATAAACTACTAATGAAATAAGACGCTATGTTATTAAGGAAAATTTCAAAAGAAGTTATAAATAAAATACAGAAAGTAAAATGAATATGTACAATAGGGGATTGAGATGAATATACATAAAAGGGGAATGAATATAAACATGAAAAGGTAACTTTATATACATACCGAAATTGAAAAATAACGAAAAGTGAAAGATAAATGGTAAATTTATATACATACCAAAAGTGAAAAATAACGATAAAGAAAAATAAGTATCATAATTACATTCTAGTCATCAAATTAAAATAGGACCAACCCCCCAAATAAAAACTAGCATTGTCCTCAAAGCTAAAAGCAAAAATAAGATCAAAGAGGGGTTAGAGAGTAAATAAAACTCACTATGTTTCCTCTGTCTGCATGGGGTCACTGGCTGGGTCCTCTGGCTGGCCTAAGTCACCTACCTCGGGGTCCTCAAACTCAATCTCCAAATCCTTAGTCTGGGTGATCACCCCTCTCTTCATGGGCTCTCTGTTAGCCTCCTACTCTGGTGCCTGTGCTGCCTGAGCTGTTGGAACTAGCTCCTCCAAGAGTAGGTCCAATGGGATGTTTCCAGCTGATCTTATCTTTTCAACCTCCTTCCTCAGCAGCTTGACTGACTCCTTTGAGACCCAAGTCTTCTTCATTTTCTTTGTTTTTTTCTGTGGTCTATGATAGCTTTTCCTTGTGCTTCTAAAATGGCCATGATCTGTTTGTCCAGGAGCTTCTTCTGGTTGCCCAGAAGCTCCTTTAGTAATTCCTCCACTGAAACAGGCACCTGAGGCTGTGCCAGAGCTAACTGAGCTGCCACTGTGCTGGATAGGACAGACAGCTTAGATGTAGCTACCTGCATCCAGTTGTTAATGTTGGAAAGAATTTGGTTAACCCTTAGTGCAGTCAGAGGGTATGCTGATGAAGAAGGCACCGAAGATGGCATAGAAGTAGATTGTCTGGAGGGAGGATGTGGTAGGGCAGTGGAAGGCTCAAAACCAGTGGCCACCACCCCTGGCTCTTCGGACTGGCCAGCGGAAGTAGAGGTTTTTCCCTTAAACTTGGGGTTGTCCGGACCTTGAAGGTTGTACCAGGAGAATGGCCTCTTTGGTTTCACCTTATTGTCAAAGTCTCTTCCCTCGACTTCCTAATCCTCCAGGTACATGGTGAGGAAGTCTAGGAAAGGGTATGAGCTCTCATCTTTTCTAACCACCCTAGTGATCACCTTAGCTATAATATTCCCGACATTGATCGGGTACCCTGCCATGATAGCCCCCATAATAATTGCCCGGGAGACCGACATATCACTGTCATGTGTATTAGGGCCTAACCGGCTGCACACAAAGGTTTCCCACCCCTTCGCCTCGAAGCTTAAAGTGTTCCTATAGATCGGGACCCTAGGTGTCAGCCAAACTAGAGTAGTCCCCGGAAGAGCAATCACTGCAAGCCAAGGGCAGGCTAACTCATCCATAGCCACCTTCTCCTGATACAAGGACTCATCCTTGTCATTGAACCCAACATAATCATTCAAAGTCTTGCCATCAAGCTTAATCTTCTTGTTCCGGGCTTTGGTAAAAAATGTGCCCTTTTTTATGTGGGCGACAATAGCATAAAACTCCTTGACCAAGTATTCATTAGCATATGGTAGGTTGCTGGTGAAGAACTGCCACCCCACTCTCTTATTGAAGTACCTCTTGACATTCAGGTTGTGAGGTATCAGATCTCGCTTATTAAAAACCCTCTCATGTGTAGGTGACCTCTGAGGCCACCACTCCCAAAACTTGTGGTAGACTTTTTCACTCACAAAATGGTTTTGCCATACCACGGGGTTCCTTGTCCTTACCAACCCTCCTGTCTGGGTGTCACCACCCCTCTCATCGTTAGGGACCTCAACATCTACATCAATAGGGCCTATTGGTGAGGCTAAAGGTGAAGCAGGTGGAGAAGCTGATGCTGAAGCCTCACTACTTTTCTCTGAGCCATTAGACGACTCAGAAGAAGTAGGGGAAGTTGGGGTGTAGGCTCGTCTTTCAACTGAAATTTCCCTTGGAAGTCTGCAAGAATATGTGTTGGCACTGAGTCTCCTTTTGAAACTTCCCGAGAAGGGACATATTCACTACCCTCAGAATGGGATGCGGGTTTGTCCGCAACTTTGATGGTTTTCCATAGCTTCCCTATAGATTTCTGGACCGCTAGTGGTAATTTGGTCCTTCTTTGTCCTCATCTTCCCCTGCCTCGGGAGGATTCAACCCTCCCTTTTTGTGTATCACTGGCACCTCTAGATCGGACCATTGTCTGCAGAGAATAAGCCATGAAACAAAGTCAGAACAATGCATCAATCATATGGTTAAGCATTGCAGTTGAAGCTAAAATAGTGCACATAGAAATAAAGTATAGCAGAGGACTTGTATATACTGCCTCAAAATCAGGATCCGCTGACTATGGAAAAAGAGGCGCGGCCGCATAAAGGCAATCATAGACATTAGAAAAAGCACTGCATCCGCAAAATTTTGGAAATCAAACTACCCAATCTCTAAATTTGAGGTACCGCTGAGAGCAGAAAAATAGGCGCAGCCGCGAAACAAGGTCTGCTGACCGCGAAAAAGCCACTACAGATGCGGTTGAAACTTCAGAGAGGTCACATTTTGGAATTTTCAAGTCCTCATCCGCTACATAATCCTGTCCCCGCGAAAAAACTTCAGCTGACCCTGGAATTTTGAGCGCGGTCACCGGTCCAATAGCATACTTAGCCAAATTTTCCAGTGTTAATCCTGCAATGCATCAAAAATTCCTACACAAATCTTCACAACCAGTTAGTCCAAAACAAATCCTACACTAAGAAGAAAATAAAAAAAAAATAAAAAAACACATGGATTGCCTCCCAAGAAGCGCCTGATTTAACGTCGCGGCACGACGCATATTACCATCATCATTTGAAATTGATCAAGGCCACCACGTGGTTGTCATCAAATTTTCTCAGGTAGTGTTTAACTCGGTGCCCATTAACTCTAAAAACTTCACCATTTTTATTCTTCAAATCAAGAGCACCAAATGGAGTTACATGTACCACTTCAAAAGAGCCACTCTATTTTGAATTGAGCTTTACCGGAAATAGTCGTAACCGAGAGTTGAATAAGAGAACCAAGTCACCCTCTTTGAATTCCTTGCTCCAGGCATATTTGTCATGTAAGTACTTCATCTTGTCCTTATACAAGGACGAGCTGGAATAGGCATGAAACCTAAACTCATCAAGTTCATTGAGTTACTCTACCCGAAGATTTGCTGCAATATCCTACTCAAGATTTAACCTCTTCAGCGCCCACATGGCCTTGTGCTTTAATTCAACCGAAAGATGGTACGCCTTCTCAAATACCAACCGGTATGTAGACATACAAATTGGAGTCTTATAAGCAGTCTTGTAAGCGCACAAAGCATTATCCAGTTTCGTTGACCAATCAGTCCTAATTGTATTGACAATATGCTCTTTATCTCCCTGTTGGAGACCTCAACTTGTCCACTCGCCTGAGGATGATAAAAGGTTGATACCTTGTGATTGACACCGTACTTTGCAAGCAAAGTTTCAAATGCCCTATTGTAGAAATGAGAACCCCCATCACTAATGATTGCCCGAGGAGTGCCAAATCGTGTGAAGATATTTTTCTTGAGAAATGTCACCACACTCTGGGCTTCATTGTTGGGAAACACCATGGCCTCAACCACTTGGAAACATAATCAACGGCCACCAAAATATGAGTGTTGCCACATGAACTTACAAAAGGCCCCATGAAGTCTATGCCCCACACGTCAAAAATGTCAACCTCAAGAATAGTGGTGAGAGGCATTTCATCATTATTGGATATTCCACCAGCTCCCTGACACTCATCACATCTCTTAACAAGTTGACCGGCATCTTTATACATATTAGGCCAATACAATCCACAACTAAGAACCTTTGAAGCAATTTTCGCCCCACCATGATGACCACCGTAGGGCGAGGAATGGCAAGCATCAAGCATACTTATTTGCTCCTCTTCTCGAACACATCTCCGGATCAAACCATCATTACAAATCTTGAAAAGATAAGGCTCGTCCCAGTAATAATCCAAGATTTCCCGTTTAATCTTTTTCCTTTGGTTAGAAGAGAGAGCTCACTCAGAACAATGTCGTCCATAAGAAAATTGGCCACATCAGCGAACCAAGGCATAGTATTCAGAGACACTAAGAGGAGTTGTTCATCCATGAATGTATAATTAATTTCGAGACCATCTTTGGCTCTCCCCTCCTTCTCCAAGCGGGACAAGTAGTCCGCCACTTGATTTTCACTTCCTTTCCAATCAACAATCTCTAGGTCAAATTCTTGAAGCAACAAAACCCATCTCATCAATCTAGCTTTAGAGTCCTTTTTGGTCATCAAGTAACGGAGTGCCGCGTGATCAGTATGAACAATCACTTTGGCACCCATGAGATAAGGCCTAAACTTTTCTATTGCAAACACAATTGCTAGCAACTCTTTCTCCATCACCATATAATTGACCTAGGCATCATTCATAGTTTTGATTGCATAGTACACCGGATGAAACATCTTGTTCACCCTTTGACCCAAGACCGCTCCTACCGCAACGTCACTAGCATACATGAGCTCAAATGGAAAGCTCTAATTGGATGCGATGATGATGGGAGTGATAGTCAAACACAAACTTTGCATCCTTTTCCAACAATTTACACAAGGGATTCACCATCTTGGAGAAATCCTTGATGAACCTTCCATAGAACCCTGCATACCTAAGAAAGCTCCTCACTCCTTTGACGGAAGTAGGAGGAGGGAGTTTTGAAATCACTTCAATCGCTTTGTCCACTTCGATACCGTTCTTCAAGATTTTATGGCCGAGGACAATGCCCTTATCGACCATGAAGTGACACTTTTCCCAATTAAGCACTATATTAGTCTCTTCACATCGGGCCAATACTTTGTCAAGATTACCTAAACATTCTTCAAAAGAGTCACTCACAACACTAAAATCATCCATGAACACCTCCAAGAAGTCCTCCACCATGTCTATAAATATAGCCATCATGCACCGCTGAAAAGTAGCAGGTGCATTACACAAACCAAATGGCATTTGTGAAAATGCAAAGGTGCCATACGGACATGTAAATGTGTTTTTATCCTGGTCCTCTGGTGCAATCATAATCTGGTTGTAGCCTAAGTACCCATCCAAAAAGCAATAGTAGGAATGCCCAGCAAGTCTATCCAGCATTTGGTCAAGAAAGGGCAATGGAAAATGATCTTTGCGGGTCACTTTGTTTAGCTTTCGGTAGTCCATGCATACCCTCCATCCGGTGACATTCCTATCGGGGATCAACTCATTTTTCTCATTTTTGACCACAATCATATACCCCCCTTTTTCGACACACATTGTACTGGTGAAGTCCATGAACTATCTGAGATGGGATACACAACCCCTGCATCTAGCCACTTGATAACTTCCTTATTGACGACTTCTTGCATAGCCTCATTCAACCTCCTTTGATGTTCCACAGAGGGTTTGGCATCATCCTCAAGTATAATCTTATGCATGCAAAAGGCGGGGCTTATTCCCCGAATATCAGCTAGAGTCCATTCAATTGCCTTCTTCCTTCGTTGGAGCACCTAAAGGATGGCATCTACCTGCACGTTAGTAAGGCACGAAGAAAGAATGACAGGTAAGGTAGAACAAGGGCCCAAAAATTCATACTTGAGGTGTGGAGGCAAGGGTTTCAACTCCAATATAGGAGGTTCCTTGATTAAAGGCTTTGTTGGTGGAGTTTTTCTGTTCTCAAGATCCAAGGAAAGTTTACAGGGCTCATAGGAGTAAGAACCCATTCCTTCCAAGGCATTGACATACTCGACCAAGCCTTCATCCTCGGTCACATCATGGTTCAACAATACAGCTTCCAAAGGATCCTCCACATTGATCATAACACTCGTGTCATCAACTATCACCTCCATCACCAGATCCACAAAAGAACAAACCTCAATACTATTTGGTCACCTTATTGATTTGCACACGTGGAAGACAACTTTTTCGTCACCCATCGGAAGGTTAGCTCTCCTGCTTCCACATCAACCAATGCCTTCCCTATTGCTAGGAAAGGCCTTCAACAGTATTATCGACACCTCATCATCGACTTCGCAGTCGAGAATCACAAAATCAACAGGAAAAATAAACTTGTCATCCCGGACAAGAACATCATTAATAATTCTAAATGGCATCTTCATTGTTCTATCTGCCATTTGCAATCTCATTGAAGTAGCTCTCAGTTGACCAATACCCAAAGTTTTGAATACAGAGTAAGGCATCAAATTTATGCTTGCTCCAAAATCACACAAGGCCTTTGCAAAATCCGCACTCCCAATGGTACATGGAATGGTAAATGCACCGGGATCTTCAAGCTTTAGAGCCATCGAGGGCACAATGGCACTCACTTGATGAGTCATTTTGATGGTCTCACAATCCATAGATCTCGTTTTAGTTACCAAGTCTGTCATAAACTTGGCATATCCCGATATTTGCTCAAGAGCTTCCACCGAGGGTACATTGATCGACAAACTTTTCATCATCTCAATAAACTTCTTGAACTGGTTTTCATTCTTCTACTTTGCAAGTCTTTGAGGGTAAGGTGAAGTAGGCCTAGGAAAGGGAGCCCTGGCTTTAGGCATTACCGTTTTCGGTATGTCTATCACGTTCCCTAAACGGATTCACGTCATTTTGAGTCTCCTCCTCATTGTCATGAATATCAATTCTCACCTCACCATTCACTTTCTCTTCACTCACTTTCTCATCAACTATTAGATCGTCGTCATTTTGCACTTTAACATCATCACTCTCAACTTCCTTTTGCTTGGAGGTACTTGTTTCACCACCTCTACCGCTCCTTGTGGTCACCGCCATTACATGGCCTATATTTTTTCCACCCTTCGGGTTTACTACCATGTCACTAGGTAGTGCCCCATTAGGGTAAGTGTTCAAAGCTTGTAAAATCTGACCAAGTTGGACCTCTAGGTTGCTGATCGAAGTATTATGGGACACCAATTGGGCATCGAAGTCAACGTTCTTCTTCATCATTTGCCCAAACATTGACTCAATCCGTCCCATCTCATTGTTTGACGAGCTAGGACCTTGGGACGAAAATGGAGGCGGATTGTTTGGTTGTTGAAACATTAGAGGCCTTTGAAAACCCGGCTCCCGATTACCTTGATTATCGTTATTCCAACCCCCTTGGTTGTTGTTTCCACCCCAATTGCTATTGTTACCCCAATTCTGGTTGTTGTTCCCCCAATTGTTGGAGTTGTTGTTGTTGTTATTGTTACAATTTCCTTGGCCTTGGTTGCTCTAATTCTGATTATTCCCTTGCGATCTCCATTGTTGATTTGGAGCATTACCTTGTTGTCCTTGATAGTTGTTGGCATACAAAACCTCTTCACTCTGCTTACCATACCCATCATCTTGGTTGTAGCCACTACTACCTTGCTCATATTGATCTTTATTGCTTTGCATTTGTTTCCCATGTTGTCACCTCTTGTTTACCAATAGATTGACCCCTTTCATTGTGTTTACTTGCTTTGGTCTCTGAATCTGCTAAAGCTGTGCTTTGGCTAACTGGTTCATGATTGTTATCAACTCAGCTATGGCTTGTTCGTGGTCTTGAAGTTCCTTGTGAAGATTTATGACATGAGGGTCCCCCTGAGGAGCATTTGCTCGAGTAAGGATGTATCTGCCATCTCATCAAAAATCTCACAGGCCTCAGCATAAGGCAGCTTCATAAAATTACCCCTTTCTAGATGGTTTACCACACATTGATTGGTCATGTTTACACCCCGAGAAAATATTTGTTGGATCATTACTTCAGTCATATCATTATTAGGGCATTCTTTGACCATAATTCTATATCTATCCCAGATTTTATGAAGGGGTTCATTTGGTTCCTATTTAAATGCTAAGATCTCATCCCGTAATGTAGCTATATGTCCCGGTGAGAAAAACTTGGCTATAAAATTGTCAGCCAACTCATCCCACGTAGTGATGGAATGATTGGGGAGTCTTTCGAGCCGGCCCAAAGCTTTTGCTCTAAGTAAAAAAGGGAACAATCTCAGTCTTAATGCATCCTCCAACACATTTTTCTGTTTGCTTCCCCAACAGGTATCCACAAAGCCCTTTAGAGGTTTATATGCATTCTGATGGGGAGCGCCTGTGAACTACCCTCTTTGCTCCAATAAGGTCAATATGACATTTGCAATCTGGAAATTGCCCGCCCAGATTCGAGGTGGGACAATTGCACTTGCGTACCCTTCATTTGGAAGCACCCGAGGAGCTACTCGCGGAGGAGCTGGGGGAGGGTCTGAAATATTTTCATTGGCCTGACGGCCTATTCTTTGAGCTTGAGGTACTAGAGGCACCTCATCTTTAGCGTTATCATCTACCTCCTTCACCGGAAGAACATTTCTGATAGGATCATTATTTGCCATTTTGTACCTGAATCGACTAACTCACACAAGTTAGTAAAATAGAAGGAAAGAAAAACAAGACACACAACTAGTTAGATAGATAGCCAAAACCGTTTAGCTCCCCAGCAACGGCGCCAAAAAATGATCGGCTCCAACCCTGCACCACTATATAATGGCGAGGAGTTGTCGATGTAGATTTTACCCGAAAGGTCGGGATCGATTTCCACAGGGAGTTAATATTGGTTGGGAATTGAGTTTCTATCTAATCTAGCTATGCGTGTTTCTTTTAATTGCACTTCTAGCCATGTTTGGATTTGTTTCTAATCTATGTTTAATGCTATTGATTGCTGAAAATAATCTAAGTATAATGTTTTTGTAAGAGTTTTCTCAATTAATAAAAAGCACTAGGGAAGTGACTTACACCTAAGTGAGTATCTAATGGGGTCTAAAATTTAGGACAAGCATTTATATTTGGGGTCATGATATAAACTTTACACATAGTTACTCACTCTATACCTCTCGTTAGTTTGAGTGACTTTGCCCTAATTGGCTTTTCTCAAGCCCAATGGGTGTTCAAACAATACAAGTAAAATTGGTTCAAGTTGGGTATTATTATCTCTAGGTTTAACTTTAACTGGGGCTATCAATCTCTTGAAGGCACCCCAATTCCTTGTTAGCCTTATTTTCCTAGACTTAGTCCCTCTTTCTCAAGAAGAGTCTAAGTCATAAAGGCACGAATCAGTGTTTGCAACCACTAATTCTACAATTAAAGCATGAATCAAGCTAAATATCACTAATACATAAACAATTAAGCCCTAAAATTGAAGACCCGTTAAATACCCACACTAGAGTTGGGTCACAACACTAGCTGATGGGTTTAGCTACTCATAATTAAGGTAGAAATCAAAGATGAAGATGAAATATAAGCCATAAAAGTTGATTACAAGAATAAAATCTAAGAATATAAGCTAAACCTACTCTAAAATTACTCAAAGTGATAAAGTACGGCTGTTCATGAGCTCCGTGATACAAAAGATAACCTAAAAATGTGAAAAAGATCTATTTATACACAACTGAAATTACTGGACAAAAATACCCCTACAAAGGTTCCGCTGTTAGCGAAATAATGGGCGCCTCAATGCATTGACTTCCATGGCGGCGCAAAAGCAGGGGCGGACTGCGTTTCTTTTTTGTTTGTGCTTGGTTTGGACTTGATTTCGCAGGGAGCGTAAAAAGTACCGCCTCAGCGTTAGCATCAACCGCGGTCGCGCAACTTGGACGCGGACCCCGCTCCTCAGTTATGCTTGGTTTTAGGGTCTCTAAACTTTGATTGACGCTCTCAGCGGAATTTGCACTGCGGTCGTGTCAGGTATTCCGCTGCCGTGCTATTTCACTATGGTCAGCACTATCTGTTGTACCCAAAAATACCTTCTCTGAATCTCAATTCCACGGACAACGTAATTGTGGCCGCCCTAGCATAGGACCTTCCGCGACCGCTCTTTTCCTTCGCGGTCAACACTTTTATCTCAGCTTTGAACTTGTGTAGATTTAACTCCTTTATGAGCTTGTTATGACTTTCTTACCTCATTTTGACCAAACCCTGTAGATAAGCAAAATAATTTAGTTATCGGGAATACTTTCAAACATTTTTATCCAAAACTTAAGCAAAAGAGAGCATAAGATAGGCTAGAGTCCATAGTTATCACCCTCCACAATCTTGACGACTAGTCAACCAATTAAACCTTCTCAAGCTCGTACTCATCAACCAGATGCCGGAACCCACTGCACCTCCATGTGAATAACTGAATAGTCTTTCAATACCTCTATATCTTCAGTCTGGATGACATGGTGAGACAATGTCTGAGCATTCCTGACTCCCTCGTAGCCCGTATGTAGCATCACGAACCATTGGTGCATAGCGGACACTGAGAGCGCAATATCATACACGAGTGGATGTAATAGAACATATTTTATATGCTTCGAGCTGAATCAATATTGCACGATAAGGAATGAAAGAAGTGAGATTATCCTAATAGTTCTGCAGCCTCTCAAAAATAAGTACAGATGTCTCCGTACCAATCTGCAACACTCTGCTAAACCTGCTTATGACTCGTAGCACCTATGAACCTAGAGCTCTGATACCAGCTTGTCACGACCCAAAATCCCTCCGACGGAGTCGTGGTGGCACCTAGTCCCTAAAACTAGGTAAGTCTAACATTAACAGAAATAACAATAATATTCACTAACTTCGCATCTGATAACTCTGAACAATTTAAAATTTCCAAAACCGGTAGTACAAGTTATTAGTCTTTCTAGGAGTAGTTATATATAATAAATACATTAGTGTTCCAGAACAAAAGGAACCAATGGAAATAAATACAATTGAAGGTGACTCTGAGGCCTGTGAATGCAACAACGGGTTTACCTTGAGTCTCCACAACAATAATCCCCACAACCACTAATAACTAAATACCTAGATTCGTACAAAAATGTACAAAAGCGTAGTATGAGCACACCACAGCGGTGCCCAGTAAGTATCAAGACTAAACTCGGTGAAGTAATGACGAGGAACAGTCAAGACACCTACTAGTCTAATAAATTGAACAGGATATGACAATACATTAACGGGATAAAGATAACAAAGTAATACCAGTAGCAGGGAGAAATCAAATTACAACAATGGAGACAATAATAGGAAAACACAAATGATAAGGAAAATAACCAGGAAATTATAAACCAACACAGTTTTGATACATATCAGTAAAGTGACCAAATAAGGGAAAACAATAGTAACTCAACCAATCGCATAAGCTCTAATACACAGAATTCCAACCGTCCCAGTACTCGGTACCTCATCTCAAAATCACAACTTCCAAACTTATAACACACATGGTACCTTGTGCCCACATATTTCCTTTTCATTTTGCACAATAAAATCGCGTGCTACTCAGTACATAATGCCCGTAACAAATGCAAATTAAGATGTTCAAGGAGTCTCATTTATATAACATAAAGTAAATTACAGTTTATGAACCAAATAGGAAAATCAGTGAGAAAAGATGAAATTACTTTTAGAAATTATTTGAGTGAAGAAAATAACCTTTTCAAATAAAAATACAACATCGAATAAGCTATTGCCTTTAATATAGCATTTATTAAATTAAAACTTAATAGAAATTCCCTTTTAAGTAAAATACAACCTCAGACAGGTTAAGGAAATTTAATTGAGAAACCAATTGAAACAGAATATAACAATTATTAGAATTTGTACTATTGAAATTTATATACAGTGAGTTCTAATTTAAAAGTCATACAAGGTAGCATAATATTAATTCCTTCAATTTAAATCACCATATTACTAACAACTTCGTAGGGCAGGAGAAATTGAATCAATGTAGTAAATTTACATTGAAACTTAATTCACCAGAATAACAGTATCAGGGACAGAACTCAAGAAATGACGACAAGTCAATAAATCAATATCAATAACTCGATCCTCAAAACTCAGCGAAACCAGAAATACAAATTATCAATGTCTTGTACGAATGAACTAAAGTCAATACAGTAGAACAGGGGATACCATAATACAAGATACGTATATTCACCCTTATTACTCCTTATCAATCCACCCTTATTCCTCCTGTTGCGGCGTACAACCCGATCCCACCGGACAATATCAATATCATAATTATAAATATAATATGTTGCAGTGTGCACCCCGATCCCACCAGACAATATCAATATCATAATAATATACATAATATGTTGCGGCGCGCAACCCGATCCCACCAGACAATTCAATTCACCCTTATTTCTCCTCAATATATCACCCTTATTCCTCCTATTGTGACATGCAACCGGATCCCACCAGACTATATCAATTCACCCGTATTCCTCCTTAGTATATCACCCTTATTCCTCTTGTTGAGGCATGCAACCTGATCCCACCAGACATAATTTAAATCAACAACAGTAATTCAACAACTCAATTACAAGAATTTCTACCACCAAGAGTATAAGTACACGGCAATAAGAGAATCACGAAAAATCAAGGAGTACAACAACCTTTATAAAAACAACGAGACATATAAGGCATATGATAACTACACAGGCTACCACAACAATTTGGACAAGTAGCATATATGCACAGAGTCATAGATGAACTCACAATGAAGAAATAACAAAACAACAAGGAGGGCAATCACTTCAATTAAGGCAAATAAAGGCCAAATAACAAGTAAGAGGTAAAGAAAAGGTAACAACATCGTGTATTGCATGTAAAGGTGAAACTAGCAAATAGGAAACCCAATCATATCAGAACACTTCCCACTTAATGAACATAAGGACCTAAGAACCCTAAAAGGCAAAGTTTCCACAAATAAGACCGAGCACATGCTCGTCACCTCGCATGCAAGGACTACAATTAGCATAGAGGACTCAAATCCTAAGGGGAAAGTCCCCCCCACAAAGTTAGTCAAGATACTTACCTCAAAGAAGACAAACTGATACTCAACAATGAACTTCTCAAGTGAAAAGACCTTCGAACGACTCAAATATAACCAAAATAACTTCAATGCACAAATAGAACACATAAGAAACTATCCCGGATCATAAAGCCTCAATCTTTTCAAATTCTAAAATCGGTCCAAAAGTCGACCCCCGGGCCTGCAACTCGGAACCCGACAAATTTTACGAAAACCGAATACCCAATCCGATACGAGTTCAACCATACAGATATTATCAAATTCCGATACCATTTGGTTCCTCAATCATGATTTTACATTTTAGAAATTTCCTTCAAAAACCAACATTTCCCTCAACCCAAAACACAATTTAAATGATAAAAATAAAGATAAAATTATGGAATATAATCAATTCTAGGTGAACAACACTTACCCAATCGTTTTGCTTGAAAACCCCATGAAGAATCGCCCAAAATCGAGCTCTAGAACTCCAAAAATGGTGAAAATGGCAAACCCTCGAAGTAGGATACTATTTATTCTGCCCAGGTCTCAAAGCATCGCGAACGCGGAGGGATACTCGCGTTCACGAAGAAGGAAAGATGAAGGCTGCCCAGATGTGCTTCACGAATGCGACAACACATTCACGAACGCGAAGAAGGAAAGTCTGATGGCCCAAAGACTGCTATTTGCGGACGCGTGAAGTAGTACATAAACGCAAAGAGTGGAATGGCATAGTTACGCGAATGCATGAGGGAGATGCGAATGCGATCAAGGAAAAGACAGAGCTTCGCGAACGCAAGGTGTTAAACGCGAACGCGAAGAAGGATTTCGAGGTAGCCAGCAACAACACATTGCAAACGCAAAAGGCTGTTCACGATCGCGAAGAAGAACACCAGAAGCAGAAATTAGCAGTTCAAACAATGGGAAAAATGACCCGTAACCCACCCATAACACACCTGAGGCCCCCGTATAAATACACAAACAAGTCATATAACCTAACACGGACTCGCTTGAGGTCTCAAATCACATCAAATAATGCCAAAACGACGAATCACGCCATGAATCGAACTTAGGAACTTCCAATTTTCCAACTTCCAAAACTCATGTCGAAACCTATCAAACCAACCCGGAATGACGCCAAATTTTGCAAACAAGTCCCAAATGACAAGATGGAGCTGTTTTAACTCTCAAAATTGCATTCCAACTTCGATAACACAAAAGTCAACTATTGGTCAAACTCTTCGTTCTTTCAAACTTCAACTTTTCCAACTTTCGCTTAATTGTTCCAATTCAACCCACGAACCTCCAAATCCAATTTAGACACACTCCTACGTCCAAAATCACCATAAAAAGCTGCTGACATCATCCAAAACTCATTCTGGAGTCATTTACTCAAAAGTCAAATTCCGATCAAATTCTCACCACTTAAGCTTCCAAAACTAGATTCTTTCTCCCAATTCGACCCCGAATCATCCGGAAACTAAATTCCCATGCACATAAGTCGATACACATAATATGAAGTTGCTCGTAACCTCAAACTGCCAAACCGAATGTAATTGCTCAAAACGACCAGTCGGGTCGTTACATGCTGACTAATAACCCAACAACATTTATGGATTTGATGAATCGAGTATTCAAGCCTTACTTGGATTCCTTTGTGATTGTGTTTATTGATGATATATTGATTTACTCCCGTAACATAGAGGAGTATGGGCAGTATCTTCGGATCGTACTTCAAATTTTGAGAGATAGCCAGTTATATGCTATATTTTTAAAATACGAGTTTTGGTTGGACTCAGTCGCTTTCTTGGGGCACGTAGTATTGGCATAGGGCATTAAGGTGGATCCTAATAAGATTGAGGCAGTTCATAACTGGCGTAGACCCACTTCAGCTTTGGAGATTCGGAGTTTCTTGGGTTTGGCGTGTTATTATCGTCGGTTCGTGGAGAGGTTTTCATCTATAACAACCCTGTTTACTAGGTTGACCCAGAAGGGTGCCCCGTTCAGATGGTCAGACGAGTGTGAGGTGATCTTTCAGAAGCTCAAGACTACTTTAATTTTGGCGCCAGTATTGGTGTTGCCCACAGGTTCAGGATCTTACACGGTATATTGTGATACATCTCGTATTGGACTCGTTGCAGTATTGATGCAAAATGCCAAGGCGATTGCATATGCGTCACGGCAGTTGAAGGTTCATGATAAGAATTACCTTATTCATTGTGAGCATGTAATTTTTTCCCCATATGAGATACTCCTATAAAATCAAAGAAAATAGATTTTTTCCAATTATTTGCCATTTTTGTAGGATTTTTCGTTAATTGTTTGCATTTCTGTGCATGTTTACTTTTATTAAAATCATAAAAAAGGGAAAAAATACCATGAATTGCATTTAGATTTTGTTTTTATATTTTTAGGATTAATTAGTTAATTATTTGTTTTATTGATAATGAAAATCACAAAAAAATGGCTCATTTTTGCATTGTTGTTTTTAATTCTTAGATTAGTGATTTTTCTCTTTTAGTTTAGGAATAAGTCATTGTTATAAATTTTATAATTAGATAATTAGTTTAATTTTGCAAATTAGATTAATTTAGGATTTAATTTAGGATTTTACTTAAAAAAAGAAAAAAAACAAAGAAAAGAAATTTGGAAAAAGGAAAAGGTGGCTGGTCATTCGAATTTGGGCCATCCAGAGACCAAATCTGGTGGCCCAATTGCCTATTTACCCCGTTCAAGCCCCAATACCAAAGCCAAACCTACCGAGTCCAATTCCCCACTTACCAAAACGACCCCGTTTCGCCCCTTCCTAATCCCAATCGTTGATCATCACAGATCCAACGGCTAGGAACTAACCACTCCTATCCATATAACTATCCGAACCCACCCCCCAAATCCTAAAACCCCTTCTCACTTCCATCTCTCAACCTCAGAGATACGAAACCCTAGCTGCCCTTATATACTTCGCCGTCTCCGTCGTGGTCCGCCGACCAAAAATCGCCTCACGGCGGCGGACCACCTCCAAACCACCTAAAATTAACACCATATAATCAACTTATCCTCCTCTTTCCATATATCCCAAACATTCCTTTCAAACAACTTAGAACTTCTCGAATCTAAGACCCAAAACCCTAACTTTTCCACTTCCAATTTCAGGCAGTTTCTGGGTCATTTGAACCCAAGACTTCCACTAATCGACTGCTTTTGATAAGATCAATCGAATGATGGTTGTCTAAAGTTCATTTTTACCCAGTAAAAATTGGTCGAGTTCGTGACTGGCCCCCTCCAAAACGAGCCTTAAGTAAAATTCTGTTCCATCTTCTTTTTATTTTTATCTTCTTTCTTCTTTTAGCCTGTATGACTTAGGTAATCACAGTTTTAGTTCTTGTCCTCTTGCTTGGCACTGTCTATTTGTTTCATTTGTTTATGAAGCATGTTGAATCTTACAATTATCTAAAGGTTGGTTTCGAGGGCATAAAATTTAGGCTGATTAGGGTTAGTTTTTAGTTTATTGTTATAATTGCATGACTATTCCATTTTTTGTTTCCATTCTTATAATTGTTCCTCTTTGGTATTCTTTGTTTTAGATGCAGTGATTAGCTTAGTTTCAGTCAGATTTTCAAATGGTAATTTAGTTGATTATTTTTGTTTTGATTTATAAATTAATTAGGTCAATTTCTTGGGTTTCTTTGCATCTTCATTCTAGTTCTTGTTTGTCTACTGTTTGGATGTGTTGGTTGTTTAAATTCAGTTTTATTTAAGGTTAATTAGGTAAATTTGTTAATTTACTAAGTTAGGTTTAAATTGTTTGAATTAAGCCTTAGATATCCTTAAGCCTAAAACTCATTTCAGAATTAAAGAGACAATTGGAACAAGTCTAGGAACCCTAATATAGAATCACCTATTTGGTTCTAAAAGGTCCTAAAAGGGTCTTTGAAATCAAATCAGGATCAGGACTTAGGATATAATTGAAATAAATAGTAATGGAGGGTTAAAATTAGTTTTTACATAGGTTAAATATCAGAAGGTTCTAGGTCTTTGGACAACTGCCCCCATTTTTAGCAAAAAATGCTGAAATTGGGTGGGAAAAAGGACATACAGCTGTCAAAAATATTGTACTATCCTGAAAATTCAGAATTTAGTTTATAATATGCCCCTTTTGGTGCCATCTTTGAACACTCTATAAAAGGAAAGCATTGCCTCATTCACACACACACAATCATCAGTATTTTCTACACAAAAAGGTTCTGAAAACACAAAGATATACTGCTTTGAAAAATACATACTGATTCTGAAAATACCAAGATGGATACAAAAACACTCTAAAAAACTGGTTTCTTTTAGTTGTGGATTTTTCTGGAAAAAAATTGGTTTCTTTAGTTGTTGGTTTGCTGGGTAAAACTTGTGGGGTTTTGCTAATTTCTGGTTGGTATTTTTGAGTTTCTGTTGTTGTCTGGTTGTTGTTGGGTTAAGCTCCAAATCACTTCTATTTATTGACCTTTTCTTGGTCCATTTGTTGTTGTTTTTGGATCACTATAAGGTATGTAATTACACCCTATATTGAATGAATTCTCTTGTTCAAATCTGATCTTAATACCCATTTTTGCTTTAAAATTTTATCTAAGGTTCTAAGAATGGCATTTGTGTGAACTATCTCACTGTCTACCTTCTTTAAAGCATGATTATTCATCCTAAGCAAACCATGCTGACCTTATCTGTTTTCTTCTTGATTCATTTAACATATAACTAAGTTTGTTTCTCTTCTCTCACGTACTCTTTGTTTTTGAGGTAATATAGCATCAGTAAGTTTGCAAAAATATATATAATGAATGAGCTTCCATGTGATACTCGACTATTTTGGTATGAATGTAGTGGATTTGACTGTTTGAACATGGATCTTCAATTGTTGAAGTGGTCTCATTTCCCTCTTTCTGATTGTTTTACCATTTAAATCAAAGATACACTAGTCAATGAATCTCAATGAATGCTGAAACCTGCACTTTATCTTTGCTGTTTTTATATGTGGGTGGCAATTAAGGCCAAGCAATCTCAGGGCTGGATTTTGAAATGCTGACTTGTGAGAAACAACTCTATAGCTGATTTCTTGCAAGTTGAAGCTGGTTTGAAGGATTTGGTGGCTGTAGAAAGGCTTGGAGCTAGGAAGAATTTTGTTCTTTACTTTAAAACTTTTCCTTTTCTTTTCTTCTTTAGATGCTTAGTTATACTTAGGAATATATTTTAAATTCATGGACCTTTGACAGTAAAAATACACTGTTAGAAAATTTTTTTGGTTTCAAAATTTATTGAGTTTGATTATTAGTTAGGTTCACAACAGTAAAAATTTTTTGTAATAAACACAACCTATTACTACATAACGTAGCGCAAGTTGGGCCAGACTTGCAACAAGGAATGTGGGAATCACCTGAGCAAGTCTGGGCCCAAGCGAATGAGCCTGGGCGTTAAACCCAGAAGTTTTGATTTTTTTTAATTATGGACGTCCTTTGTGAATAACAGTATAAATGTATGCTTTCCTTTACCTTGCAAATCATATGATTAATTTTCAGACTGGAATTGTGTTTTAATCTTTAAATTCTATTTCTACTTTAACAACGAATTGAAAAATATAATTGTTATAAATGTGTAAGTATGGTTAAAGGTAGAGGTGGATAGGCCCAACTAAAAATTATTTAGCAAATGGGCCAACCTAAATATAAGCCCAATGTGGGCCATTTGATTCGGACTCAGTAAGATGCCTCTGAGTCCATTTCTTCTGGGCCAAACTCCAGCCCAATACAACTTTAAGATTGTTGATTCCCCTTAAATAAATAATTAATAGGCTACTGCTGGTCCAAACCCCTTTTTCAAAAGTGATTAAAAAGCCTAGCCCTTCACCTTAAGCATGTCCATGATTAAAAGCTTCTTAGTGAATTTCAAATTAGGATTAAAATATGAGTATCCATAGTTTTGTTTATTGAAAAACCCCTTTGAACATCCATAGCTTGCTTTAGACGCGTTTTATAATAAATCATCGTGACTATGGGTACGGTTCCCCTAGCATAGTCATGATACCTAATTCCTAAATTCGGGTTGGCATTTCATGTGACCCGATCATAACAACTTCGAACATTAATAAAATAAACATATCCCAAATCACAAGTGCATTCATGTAGCGTGGTTTGCGGTGTTCCCCAAAACGAAAAGTGTACGACAATCGTAACTTGTTCAAGAAATAATTCCATAAAACCCAAAAGCGATTAAACACAATTAAAAGCGGTTATAAAGTTGCTCAATAGATTTAAAACATGTAATTAATCAGATAATTAGGCCAATTTTAATAGTTTAAGCGACTGTTCTCGAACCACGGATCTCGGGAATGCCTAACACCTTCTCCTGGGTTAACGGCATTCCTTATCTAGAATTTCTGGTTCGCAGACTTTAAATAAAGTCAAATTTCCTCGAATTGGGATTTTTAAAATAAACTAGTGACTTGGGACACCATAAATATCCTAAGTGGCGACTCTGAAATAAATAAAATAATCCCATTTCGATTTATGTCACTTTAATTGGAAAGACTCCCTTATATCCGCCCCTCGGGCGGGTGGTAAAAAAAGAGGTATGACAGCTTTGGCAACTTCGCTGGGGATAAGAACCCAGAACTTTTGGTTTAGGGTTCATGAATTCGAGCTTAGAATAATTATTATAGTTGGCTTTATTTATTATGTGATTTTATATGTTTGAGCCTAATGTGCTAAATATCGCTTTTTACCGCTTTGATATTGTTTGAACTGTATATAAATTGTCACTGTGAGCATGTGATTTTTTCCCTATATGAATTACTCTCATAAATTCAAAACAAAATAATTTTTTTCATTTGTTTGCAATTTCGTAGATTTTTGTTTGTTATTGTTTGCATTTGTCTGTGCATGTTTATTTTATTTAATTAATGAAAAATACAAAATATGTTGCATTTGCATTTAGGATTTAATTTTACATTTTTAGGATTAATTGACAAATTAGTTGTTTTATAAAAATGGGAAAAATCACAAAAATAGTTTATTTTGCACTTTTTAATTTTAATTTCGAATTTTGGTAGTTTTTCCTTGAATTTGGTTTTTAATTAATTGTGGTAATTATTATTTAGAGTTAGTTAATTTAATAGGATAATTTGATTAGGAATTAATTATGTTTTATTTTTAATTTTAATTTAAAAAGAAATTAGAAAAAAGAAATGAAAAGAAAAAAAAGAAAGAAGTAAAGAAGTCAGCTTTTGGGCCACTTCCATTCAATCCCTTCAGGCCCAATTGATTTA
Source organism: Nicotiana tabacum (assembly GCF_000715075.1). Classification (NCBI taxonomy): domain Eukaryota; kingdom Viridiplantae; phylum Streptophyta; class Magnoliopsida; order Solanales; family Solanaceae; genus Nicotiana; species Nicotiana tabacum. Next base: position 120,459,786 of record NC_134086.1, on the reverse strand, counting down.
AACGCGAGTACCCGGTCCATTCGGCCCAAAACCCGCCCCTCTACCCGGTCCGCCCCACCTTAAAGCTAAACGACATTGTTTCGTCCTTTTGATCTGGACCGTTGATTTCAGTTGATCAAACGGTCCGGAACTGACTCTAGCTTAATATATAAATGTCCTAACCCGTTGCCCCCCTCCTCTCATCATCTCTCACAAACCTACCTCCATCAGAGACGGAACCCTAGCTCGCCGCCTTATGAAGCTTCCAGGAAAGGGGAATCTTATGTAACAACCTTATGAAGCTTCCAGGAAAGGGGTTTTGGGACTGGTTTTGAAATTCTGAAATTTGCATTAGGGGTATGGGAGCTAAAACCCAAATTAGAAAAGGTTTGAAATGCAAATTTTTTAATACTTTTAGGCTGCCCTAATGTCTTGCCTATAAAGGCACTTAAACTTGATAAGCAAGGCAGATTTGAAAAAAAAAAGGATCAGACTTGGAGAAAAATCAGAAAAGGCTAAAAATATCTTTGAACATTACCTTCTGCACCTAGAATACAAAAATACCTACATATTGAGAGAGCTTCAAACAAAGAAAATAGACCAGGGTATTGTTCCGTTGATGAACTAGTTCAAATTTCTGGGTTTCTTTCTAAAGAATTTCCAATACCTTGCTATTTCTGGGTTCCAGCATGGATTGAATCGTTTGCATTGTTGTCTACCTACTGCTATTGTTCTTCCTAACTTCAGGTTGCCCCTTGTTGTTTTTGCTGTATTCAGGTTCTTTCTAGACCTTTAGATGTGTAAGAATGGGGAAATCTAAAGCTACATGATCCCATTGAAAGTTTCATAACATGCTGCTATCAAATGGCATCTTATGTTATTAAACTCCTTTAATTATGTAGTAATTTAGCTTTTCTTCATGTGTTTGCTTGCTTATTTATGTTATTGGCTTAAGATTGTGTTTGTAAGTTGGAATGGGTACGTTGGCTTGTAAAATGATTGAAATCTATTGTGTGTATGGACTATTGGATATGCTATAGCAGGGGACTAGTTTATATTGAACATCTTCTATCCAGATCTGTTTAAAACTGTGAAAGTTAGCAAAATCAGTCTATAATGGACTTAAGTTGATGCAATTTCATGAATTGTTCATTTGGTTGGTCCATGAAGCTAATTTCAGTATTTCTTTTATGTTCAAGGGTTGGCAATTGGAACCTCAGGTTAATGGTGGTCGTTAAATTCTATAGTTAGTTCACTCATTTTGAGTAAGGTTAATTGGCTCTCAGGAATTACTTAGTTTTGGCATTGTTCAAGTTATCTGTTAATGCCATGGTCGGTAGATGGTAAAAACAGTTTTGGGCTCCCTTTCATCTTTAATTTGCTTGTCAATAGGTATAAAATCTTAAGACCATGTTAGTTGTGGGGTTAAGGATTAACTTTTGTCACGTTTTAACAGTAATATAAGTTGTGAGTGAGTAATCATAACCTCAAGTGCTGCATCTTCATTACAATAGTATAGTTTGATATTGAAGCATGGTTTGCATTTGATCAAAAATTTGTGAGAGTTTGGGCTGTGCAAGGGACTTTGGTTGAGCCCTCAGGTGCTGTTGTCTTGGGCATTGAATCATGAATGGCCCAGTTCCCCAATTGTAGTGTTTTCTCTTTAAGTTGCTTGAATAAATAATTTCAATCATGCTTTGTCAAATACCTGTTGCAATGCCAAGCTTCTCATAGGGTGTACTGGGTTTTAGGCAGCCACGTTTGGTTAAGAGCTTGGGCCATTATCGTTAGCCCGTTCACGCCGAGCCCCCTCGTCAATTTTGTATTTAATCTGGGCTTCATTTTGAGCCCAGTTTCCTTTGTGTCTTGCCCTTGGAGCTTGTAAATGACATCGGTTTTCTGTTTATTTAAGCTTTGACCAAAAATAGCTAATTACCTGACCTCGTCCAGCATGGATCTGGAATCAACGATTTGGGCTAGAACAATAGCTTAGGAGTAACTATAATTTCTTTAAGCCTTATCTAATTAGTTGGACCCTTATAGTTCAGTCGAGGTGCACCATGCCCAACAAAAAATGATAATTGCTTGGCCCTTGTTTTAATTAAGTTTGATTTAATCCTTAGAATTAGAGGCGTGCCACTTAGTGAAATTTTCGTGGCTCTCGCAAAGCTAAAAACGCGTAGTTGCTTTAAGCGTGTCATTTAATAATATCACCTTTCCTAAATTCGGGTGCACATTTATGTGACCCAAATCCAAATATCAACGATGTTAAGATATGTCAGAGACCACGGGTGCATTTATGTGACGTGGTTTGAGACATGTTTTAATAACGTTGCAATTTTCTTCGAAAAGGAATAAAAGCGGTTAAAAGTTAAAAATGCACATAGGTGTGAAACTTGTTTTAAAATCAGATAATTAAGCCAAATATAGCAGTTAAGCGATCGTACTAGAACCACGGAACTCGGGAATGCCTAATACCTTCTCCCGGGTTAACAGAATTCCTTACTCAGATTTCTGGTTCGCGGACTGTAATACAGAGTCAATCCTTTCCTCGATTCGGGATTTGAACCGGTAACTTGGGACATCATAAATCTCCCAAGTGGAGATTCTGAGTTTAATAAATAAGTAATCCCATTTCGATTGTCACTTTAATTGAAAAAAACTCCCTTATACACCCTTCTCGCGGGGTACGTGAAAAAGGAGGTATGACAGTTACGAAACCTCTTCTCTCTGAGTCTTATAAATCATCTGCGAAGTGTGCACTTCGTATGACATATTTTCTATTAGAGTCGTATCCCAATTTTAGAACGAGGTTCGGACAAGTTGCAAAGCCGGTGAAGCTTCTATATTCCTGGTACGCTCCCCTTCCCCCCCCGGGCTCGAGCTTTCCGCTCGAGTAAGACAGGTTTAGAATTATACATTCAGGTTTTTGGGGACTCAACACAGGGGTTGGGTCCGTCTAGGATAGGTGTACCCGAAGTAAAAAGACCATCATGATGTAATTTACTTGCTACTTGTACACTTATTTGCTTCGGATTGCATATTGACTGGCTTCTAGAATAAGGGAGAAAAGTTGGAAAAAAAACAAATTAAGGTATGAAAGAGATAATTACCCGTCTTTGAAAAATCTGGTGTCCAAAATGTACCGAAACTCTACCGAAATTTTGAAAAAAAAATAAAAGAAAAAGAGAAAAAGGAAAATTGTTTCAAAAAATATTTCATGTTTTTTTGTTGCGTCAAAATTGCCCGAACTACGCAAGTTTGATTCCCACCGGATGTGGGATACATAGGCAACCCTCACCGGGTCCAACCCTAGTTTTGCAAAAAACAAAATTGAAATGTTGTCGTTTTTGTCATAAATAAAGTTAGGTGATGTCGTTTTTGTCTAAATAGCAAAAAAAGTCCCCAAAAGGGCGCCAGAATAGCCACCTATGGTCTTTTCTCAAATTCTTTGCCAATTAGCAAACATAACCCAAAATCTTCTTTCCTGAGGTGCTGAAGGGCCGTATTTGCAAAGGTGTTTTGTTTTGAGTTGCAATTTTGAAAAATTGATAATCTTCTTTTGAGTCAAAATAAATCGTAGCCTTTTAATTGATCACTTTAAATAAATGTGCAGGATGATCACTATTGAAAATGAACCTTTCAAAGTTCTTGAGAAAATCCCGCTAGAACTCCATATGTGGTGGAATGACTTAGGGGAGGTCAGCAGAGATGTTGCGATAAAAGCTTTGGGTGGTCTCATTGGTCTTTTGAAGAATAAACCGGGGTTGGATATAATTGAAGCTTTAATACCTTTTTGGGACCCGACGCATAATGTGTTCTATTTCTCGGATTTTGAGCTAACCCCTACACTTGAGGAAATAGCGGGCTATGCTGGTCTTAATGGGAATCTCAGGAATCTGTACCTAGTGGCACCAAGAGTAGTGACTCCTCACAAGTTTATGGACTTTTTGAGTATCAGTCGAGAAGTCAAATATGGAAATTTGGCTGAGGGATTTTGCACATTCTACTTCCTGTACCATCGTTATGGGGATCCCCACGGTTTTGAGGCTCTAGACATACCGGTCTAAATCATTCAGGGAACAAAAGCAAATGGGAAGCACGTCGGGGGCTGGCCTTTATAGTGGCATTCTTAGGCACCTTAATCTGCCCGAGAAAGTATGGACATATAGAGTTGGGCTCGTAGGAATGGCCGACTTCATGATTAAAATGGCTAATGGCACTATTATACCGATGATCCTAGCAGATATTTACCGAGCTCTAATTGTTTGCCGAGCGGGGGGGAAATTTTTTGAGGGTTGCAACATGCTTTTACAACTTTGGATGGAAGAACACTTTTCTATCTTCCGAGATACATGAGTTATGGTATGACCGGTCTTAACTGCATTGAAGAACATGAAAACCGGGTAGAGGGTCATGAGTTTCCAGAAATTATGGAGGCATGGTTCGCACATTTGAGTTCTTTGACTGCAAGCAAAATTGAGCGGATATTCGGTTGTCTCTCGGTCACTGAAGTCATTTATATGTCGGCAGAAGTGTGCTTTCTTCTATTTATAGGTCTTCAGAGTATTCGGCCCTATGCTTCACATAGGGTTCTGCGCTAGCTAGGCAGGTACCAAACTGTCCCTCATGATGAAGATTTGAGTCGACAAGTCATTGAAATAGGTCCAAAAGCTGCATTCCTGGAAGATAAGGTTTGACAGATTTGGCATCAGTGTAGCTTCCTGGAGCTACAGACTCGGGTACGGGGATTTGTCCGAGGGTGAGTTAGAGCCTAGTTACACGAACTGGTATGGAAAAAGGGTCCAAGTCCATCAAGAGCCTGAGGGGCCTGCCAAAAGGCCCCACATCTAATAGTTCACTTATGGGGCGCAAGAACAATGAGATTGGTTAGCAAAAGAGAAAGGCCACAGGGCCACGATAAGCAAATTGGAGGCGCAAATCAGAGATCTTAAATTTGATAGTAGTGCACAGGCTGTTGTTGATGAAGGGGAGAAGAAAAATTTGGCCCAAGAAAAAAAAGCCTTTCGAGCCCAGATCCAAAGAATGAAGATAGTTGCTAAGAATTCGGAAAGAACCGAATGAATGAAAAACTCATAAATGGTCTTAGGAGGAAAATATGTGAGTACGGGAATGATTTAGAAAAATCTGAAGGTAGTCTGACAAGAGCTCGGGCACAGTTGACAAAGAATGCAGAGGGACGGACAAAGTTTGTTCGGCAATTAAAAGGGAAATATGATAGAGAAGTCACAAACCTGAAGAAAAAGCTAACTACCCTCGAAATGAAATGGCTAAACAAACAAGGAACTTTAAGGCAGAGAGGGAATATTGTTATGCATTGATGGCCCGATTGGAGGAGGACATGCAACAATCGCAGGAGCAAAGCCATAATGATACCCAAGTTTTGGAAGCTAGATCTTAACAAATTAGGTGCCTGCTCCAAGAAAAAGGCATCATTAGAGAGAGGATTAGAAGAATTGCTGACTACATCGTCATGAAATGCCATGAGTGTGAGGACATGACTAGATCCACCTTCTTCGCCGCAGTTATGACCTTTGTTCGCCAAATAATGGATGACCTGGATCGCCTTCAAGGAGATCTTTCACATAGGCCCGTGGCGAGACCGACTGATGTCCCATGGGCCCCTGGAGTAGTTTTGGAAACACTTATGTATTCTTGATTTTCTTTTCGAGTCTGTATTTCAGTTTTCATTTCTAGAGTCTATTTCGAGTCTGTTTTTAGTTTTTCAATTTTTAGAAAGGTATGATGGAGTCATTGTAATAGAAATATTAGAAATTTTAATGAAAAATTTGAAAATAACCCAAAATTATTTCTTTCTTTTATTTCTGCATTTATTTATTGACTACGTGATAATCTGATTCACGCGGTGTCATGATACATAGGCAACCCCCATCGGATTCGGTCATGATTTTAGATAATTCGAATAAAAGAGAAAACCGGAAAAGGAGAAAACCAAAAAAAAAGACAAAACCAGAAAAGAGAGAAAACTAGAAAAAGAGAGAAAACAAGGAAAAGAGAAAAAACAAGAATAAGAGAGAAGATAATGCAGGAAAGAGAGTACAAAGGAAAGAAAGCAAATAATGAAAAACGCCAAAAAGAAAAGAAAGATGCAAAGACCTAGGAGATAAACAAAAGTCGGGATGAGACACGCAACCGTTGCACATGTAGAAACACATTTAATTGTTTAGCTGCATTGCATTCCCCAACGTGTAATACCCTATGTGTTAATTGTCTCAAACTAATCGGTTTGTTGTGTATGCTTTGAGACCAGGTTTTGATTTTAAGGTGGTTGGTTTTTGTGGTAACTTGGCTTCGCACCCTTACTTTACAAGATCCAAGGGAAGTGTCGAAATGTCTTTAAATAGTCATCTACCAACAATTCCTATCCCAGAGGATAGCCCATTGTCAGTTATCCCGATGTCAGAGTCAGCAACTGCTGAAGAGAACAGGGCACTACGTCTCCGCATGTTGGAAATTTGGGACGCTTGGTCTAACAGCAGAGAGCCACCTAGCGCAATACATGGATTTCCCGAGCTGATTCCCAGGACAAGTGGAACCTCCAACGTCCCTATAAATTACCCGAACACTCTACTTGGATATCCCACCATATTAGCCCACTTCGCCGGAACGCCTTGTGAGGTTCGGCCCCAGGCACTGATTTCGGGAGTGGTTTCTAACATATTCACTACACCACCAACCTCGGCTACGGCACAACCAACCTTGCCCAGGCCAAGCTTTGAGCCGTCATCCGTCACTTTCTAAATACCACCTTTCCTATCGGACACAGCTCATTTCACCACCAATTCTTACCCTCGACAACCTCAGTATGAGTTTACTACGGGACAAGAGAGACTAAAAGGAATCCCGAGCAAGAGGAAATTGCTTGGAAAATGAAAAGCATGGAACAAAGCCTCAAGAATATACAAGGCTTAAGTAGCCAGAAGAGTGTATCCTACACCGATTTATGTATGTTCCCTTATGTTCATTTGACCATCGGCTTCAAGACTCCCAAGTTTGAAAAGTATGACGGACACGGGGACCCCATAGCCTACCTCAAGAGGTATTGCAATCAATTAAGAGGAGCAGGCGAAAAAGAAGAGCTCATAATGGCTTACTTCAAGGAGAGTCTAGATGGAATTGCGTCCGAATGGTATATGGACCAAGACATCTCCTGCTGGCACATATGGGAGGACTTGGCCCGAGACTTTGTTAGACAGTTCCAGTACAATGTGGACATAGCTCCGGATAGAAACTCTTTGTCTGATTTCAAGAAAAAGTCTTCGGAGAGCTTCCGAGAGTACGCCGTCAAGTGGCATGAGCAAGCTTCCAGGGTGAAACCCCCAATGGATGAGACCAAGATGGTCAGTATCTTCCTGCAAGCCCAAGAGACTGATTACTTCCAAAACATGATGTCCTTGTTTGGGCAAGCCATTTGCAGAAGCCATAAAGATTGGGGAAATTGTAGAGAATGGTTTGAAAACGGGCCGCATCCTGAGCCAGTCAGCTATAAGAGTTACTTCTCAAGCAATCCAGAGCGGGTCAGGGGTCTCGGCAAACTGGAAGAAGAAAGAAGAAGTGGAAATGATGGCCTCAGGTCTGAGAAACCCCCGTCAAACCTGAGGTTACTTCGGTTCCTCCTCAAACACCCCACAACATTATTACCCTCACTAAGATGCAACATACGCCATGACTCCTCAGCCCTATACAGTGATGAATACCCAGCCATATGCTCGGCCACAATAACAGTATAACCAGAACCGAGCTCCACCTTCCAGAAATAACCCTCCTCACCTAGCTCCATACAATCCCCATCCCCACAGAACAACTTTCCATATAATGCTCGTGCCCGTGAGCCACCCAGAAAGAACAACTTCACACCCATTGGTGAGTCGTATTCCAGCCTTTTCCCAAAATTGGTCCAAATGGGTCTGTTGCAGCCCATACCTCCAAAAAGGCAAAATCCAGAGTCACCCTCCTACCGACGCGGTACCCGATGTTTTTATCATTCAGGGGTAGAAGGGCACAACACTGAGTATTGTTGGACCCTAAAAAGGGCAGTTGAAAGCCTGATAGAACAAAAACGGGTAGTGCTAAGGGATGAAGAGGTCCTCAATATAACCAACAACCCATTACCAGCTCAGACCAACATGCCGGTTGTTGGGATAATCTGTGAAGACAAAGAGTTTAACCCGGCTTATAAAGTTATCATTGCTATTTCCGATGTTGAAAAGAAGCCCAAAACAGAAGCAAAGTAAGCAAGAATGAGAAGAAAAACAATCCCATTCCTCAAAGTGTAGAAAAGGTTGTGGAAACCAAGACCGGGACAATACCTCTTAAAGATGTCATTCTATATGTTCCCAGGGCACCCAGGAAAGAACAGTTTGTGATGAGTCCCCCCAAAAGGTTTGAGAAAAACAAGGTCACGCTAAAGGTACCAAAGATGTACGTACCAAAGGGGATTTATGTGTCACGGGAGCCGGTAATTTTACCCAAGCTGACTGAGCCCATGATTATCAGCCGCGCACCACAGAAGCCCATGAAGGATCCCACTGTCGTCCCCGGAACTACAACAAAGTGGTAGTGACGTACAGGGGAAAAGAAATCATGAGGAAAGTGAATGAAATAAACCCGTCTGGGAAGTACCTCAATCTGGAAGAAGTGAACAATGCCAAACAGAAGCGTTTTTCGCTTAAAAAGCGAGTCAGTGCTGAAGAAGCAAAGGAATTCTTTCGAAAGATGAAAACTGTGAACTACGATGTAATTGACCAACTCCAGAAGTCTCCTTCCCAGGTCTCACTTTTGTCTCTACTCATAAGCTCGAGTGAACATTATAAAGTGCTGATAAAACCCCTTAATGAGGCATATGTTCCGGCGAGACCACTATTGAGCAATTGGAAAGAATGGAGGAATGATTTTTTGAAGTCAATCGGATCTCCTTTAATTGAAATGACCCACCACCAGAAGGGGCTACCCACAACAAAGCTCTTCATCTGACTGTTAAGTATGAATGGTACTACATAAAAAGAGTTATGTTGGATGGTGGATCTGGGGTTGACATATGCCCTCTCTCGACCCTACAAAGAATGGAAATTATGACTAAAAGGATCAGGCCCAACAATGTTTGTGTGCGTGCATTTGACGGCATCAAAAGGGACACAATAAGTGAGATTGATTTGATCCTAACCATTGGCCCTGTGGATTTTGAAGTGACATTTCAGGTTTTGGACATGGACACCTCCTATAATTTTCTCCTAGGAAGGCCTTGGATATATGCGGTGGGGGCTGTACCTTCTACTCTCCACCATATGGTTAAGTTTGAGCATGAAGACCAAGAAATCGTGGTTCATGAAGAAGATGAGAAATCAATTTACAGGGACTCGTCAGTCCCATGTCTGGAGGCTAAAGAAGGTAGCGAGCACATAGTCTACCAAGCTTTTAAGATTGTGGTCACAAACCAATGTGAGGAAGGAACCCCGTGTCCTCAACCCTTTTTGTCCAACACATCAATCATGGTTGCCAGTGAGATTATCAGGCATGGCTACAAGCCAGGGAAAGGGCTCGGGGCATCTTTGCAAGGCATTATAGAGCTTATCACCTTGACTACCAGTGAGAACTTCTTTGGTGTCGGTTTCCAAGCTACAGAAGCCAATGTAAAATGGGCTAAAAACATAAGAACAACGGGTGGGTTCTACCTCAGTCGGTCCCGCATCTCGCCAGAACTTTTGTTAAACCACGGTACATATAGGAAGAAGATGAGGCCTTCATGACTAAAGAAATTGAGGACATCTGTGGGGCAATGAAGCAAATGTTATATGAGTCTCATATGGTCCAGTCGAGTGAAGGCTCAAGAACTGCTGAGGTGCAATATATAGGGCCCAATGCCAAGCTTCAAAATTGGAAGGCTACTCCGTTCCCAGTCAGGTGGAAATCCCGGTAGTTTAGTCTTGCCATCTTTTCTGCATTCCAAGTTATTCCAGGGTGTAACTCGAATGTCTTTAGTTTGTTGTCTTTGAAATTCCAATGTAAACCCTTCTATCTTCAAAATTAATGAAATGAAATCATTATTTCATCGTCTATGAATCTCTTTCTTTATTCTTTCTGATTTTGTTATTTTTTGTATTTCTTCTTTCAGTTATAATAATATGGACTTAAATAACATGACATGCTTGTGTACTTTATGCCTAGATCCTAACACGTTGTCTAACTATGAAATAATGAACCAAGAACCAGAATATGATGAAAATGAGGCTTTTAGGGAAATAAACCGAGAATTGGAACAATTTGAGAATAAGGCTAAGCCAAAGTTAAATGAAACTGAGCCAGTTAATTTGGGTAGTTCGGAAGAGATCCAGGAAACCATGATAAGCATTCACACTAATGAAAGAACTAGGGATGCATTGATCCAACTTTTGTTTGAATTCAAAGACGTCTTTGCCTGGTCCTATGATGATATGCTAGGACTGAGTGTTGATTTAGTGGTGCACAAATTTCTAACTTACCCCAGTTATCCCTTTGTCCAACAAAAGCAGAGAAAGTTTAAAACGGATATCAGTGACAGGATTAAAGAATAAGTCACCAAACAGCTGAAAGCGGGTGTGATCAGAGTGGTCTGATATACCACATGGTTGACTAATGTGGTCCCAGCGTCAAAGAAAGATGGGAAAACCCGAGTGTATGTTGACTATCAGGATTTGAACAAAGCGAGCCCCAATGACAACTTTCCATTACCAAACATCCATATCCTTGTTGACAACTGTGTCAAACATGAGATACAGTCTTTCGTAGATTGTTATGTTGGGTATTATCAAGTCCTGATGGATGAAGAGGATGTAGAAAAGATAGCCTTCACCACACCTTGGGGTACTTATTGTTACAGGGTCATGCCGTTTGGTTTGAAGAACGTCGGGGCAACTCACATGAGAGCTATGACTGCCATTTTCCATAACATGATGCACCAGGAAATTGAGGTGTATGTGGATGATATGATCATTAAATCAAGAACACAAGACGACCATGTACAGGTTCTGAGAAAGTTCTTTGAGCGTCTATGTAAGTATGACTTGAAGTTAAATCCAGCTAAGGGTGCATTTGGAGTACCATCTGGGAAACCTTTGGAGTTTGTAGTCAGTTGGAGGGGAATTGAGCTAGATCCAACAAAGATAAAGTCTATTCGGGATTTGCCTCCTCCGAGAACCAAAAAGAGGTTATGAGTCTGCTGGGTAGGTTGAATTACATTAGCGGATTCATTACTCAGTTGACTTCCACGTGTGAGCCCATATTTAAGTTGTTGAAAAAAGATGCGGCGATTAGATGGACAGATGAGTGTCAGGAAACTTTCGACAAAATCAAAGAATATTTGTCGAATCCTCCAGTGTTGGTTCCACATAAGCTAGGAAGGCCTTTGTTTTTGTACTTAACAGTATTAGAGAATTCTTTTGGATGTTTTCTCGGGCAGCACGATGTGTCCGGTAAGAAAGAACAACCCATATACTATTTGAGCAAGACGTTCACTAGTTATGAAGCCAAATACACTTTGTTTGAAAGAACTTGCTGCGCCCTAACTTGGGTCACTCAGAAGCTTAGGCATTACTTGTTGGACTACACCACCTACCTCATAACCAGATTGGATCCTTTGAAGTACATATTCCAAAAGCTGATGCCCACGGGAAGGTTAGCAAAATGGCAAATCCTGCCCACCGAGTACGACATAGTCTATGTCACCCGCACAGCGATGAAAGCTCAAGCTTTGGCAGATCACTTAGCTGAGAATCCTGTTGGTTATAAATAGAAGCCTTTGAGTACTTACTTTCCGTACGAGGAAGTAAATTCAGTTGAGGTAATTCTAGAGGATACTAATGCTTGGAAAATGTTCTTCGATGGAGCTGTGAATGCAAAAGGTGTCGGGATTGGGGCAATTTTGATTTCGCCCACTGGTCAGCACTATTCGGCCACAGCCTGGCTTTGGCTTTTCTCACGAACAACACTTTCGAGTATGAAGCCTGCATTATGCGCATGAACATGGAAATCGATCAGGACATGGAAGAATTGTTAATCATAGGAGATTCTGACTTGATTATCCGACAAGCTCAAGGTGAATGGGAAACTCAATATGTCAAGCTTCTTTCATACATGCAACATGTGGAAGATCGTAGCAAATGGTTCAAATCCATCGAGTTCAGGTACATTCCCCGGTTTCACAATGAGTTAGCCGATGCACTGGCTACTTTGGCCTCAATGTTGCCGGATCCATGCAATGTCCACATTGACCCATTGGAAATCCAAATCCGAGAAAGATATCGTTATTGCAATACAGTTGAGGTGGAACCAGATATTCAGCCATGGTATCATGATATCAAAAGATTTTTGAAAACAAAGAAATATCCCAAGCAAGCTAGTGGAGACCAAAAGAGAACCATTAGAAGGCTAGCTAGTGGTTTCTTCTTGAGTGGAGAGGTCTTGTACAAAAGGACTCCAGATCTGAACCTTCTAAGATGTGTGGATGCCCAAGGGGCCGGAAGAATCATGAATGAACTGCACGCATGAGTGTGCGGTCCCCATATGTATGGATACGTCCTTGCAAAGAAAATCCTTCGAGCAGGTTATTACTGGATGACTATGGAAAAGGATTGCTTCAGTTTTGTCCGAAAGTGTCATCAGTGTTAGGTACACGGTGACCTGATTCATGCACCACCTTCAGAATTACATCCTATGTCAGCACCGTGGTTGTTCATTACTTGGGGTATGGATGTCATTGGGCCAATCGAGCCAAAAGCTTCAAATGGGCAAAGATTCATATTAGTTTCCATTGACTACTTCACCAAGTGGGTCGAAGAAGTCACTCTCAAAGCCGTCACTAAGAAAGCAGTGGTGGATTTTGTGCATTCCAACATTATCTGTCGTTTTGGTATTCCTAAAACTATCATTACAAATAATGCTGCAAACTTGAAAAACCATTTGATGAGGGAGGTATGTGAACAATTTAAGATCATGCATCGGAACTCTACCCCTTATCGCCCCAAAGCTAATGGTGTTGTTGAAGCAGCGAACAAAAACATCAAGAAGATCCTCAGGAAAATGATTCAAAGTTCTAGACAATGGCATGAAAAGTTGACGTTTGCATTGTTGGGATATCGCACAATCGTGCGCACATCAGTTGGAGCAACACCATATCTATTGGTTTATGTCACTGAAGCCATAATACCCGCAGAAGTTGAAATTCCATCTCTCCGAATCATCATTGAAGCTGAGATTGAGGATAATGAATGGGTCAAAACCTGTTTAGAACAGTTGACCCTAATTGATGAAAAGCGGATGGTCGCAGTTTGCCACGGGAAGTTGTATCAACAAAGAATGGCCCGTGCCTACAACAAGAAAGTGTGGCCTAGGAATTTTAAGGTGGGGCAACTTGTTTTGAGACGTATTCTCCCGCTTCACAAGGAAGCAAAAGGAAAGTTCGCTCCAAACTGGAAAGGTCTATACATTATAAAAAAATTGTTGCCGAAAGGGGCATTGTACTTGGGAGACATTGAAGGAAATGACCCTGAAATAACTGTCAATGTAGACCGGTCAAAAGGTATTACGTTTAACCATTCTGCGATACCAAGATTCTATGGTTGGTTGACGAAGGCTTTCATTCTTGCTAACCAAACACTTTAACCCTTTGAGTCGTTTACCTTTCTTTGATTACCCTCTTTGGAACCCGAAAATGCTTGTAAAAAAGAGAGAAAATCAAAAACAAAGTTTCCCTGAACTACGTTCGACTTGATTCCAAAAGGATACGTAGGCAACCTCTCTCTGGGGTTCAGTCACACCAAAACAAAAATCCACATTCCCCCCAAAGTTGAAACTGGGGCAGAATTTATAATGGTTTGGCGACGGATCACCAGAAAGGTTCCAAAGTTGTAATTCAATCCAAACTCTTTTTACCCTAAATCATGTGCAAATCCTTCTGATCAATCGGTGAAGATGTTCCGAATAGGAAGATGTTGGTTACTTGGATCAGATACAGTAAAATGAGAGAAATAAAATGAGAGAGTCTTATCGGTGAAAACCCATACGGGCATCGTAAGGCGATGGTGAGCAGAGAAATTAAAAATAAGAGAGTCTTGTTAGTGAAAACTCACAAAGTTCACTATATGGTGATGATGAGAAGAGAAATGAGAGAGGTCAATTGGTGAAACCCCGCAAAGGACTCCACTAATCGAAAAAGGAATCACTTACAACCATCAGTACTGATAAGAGTCCTAGCAAGAATTCTTGGTTATGGATTATGAAGGGTTTTATGAAAGTTGGATGGTTTGCACAGATCGGGTATCCAGTCCAAGAAGCATGTCATGTCTATTGAAGTCTGCATGCACTCCAAATAAGTCCTTCTTTCCTTTCCCCGAAAGGGACACTTCTCGTTTATATTCATTATCCCGCCCGTTGTTTACTTTTCTTTGAATCTCTTTCGGTCTAATTCTCCTTCGAAACTAATACAAAAAAAGATAGCAAGATTGGTTTTACCGGATTTTGTTTGACAAAAGTCAAAATTCAAGAAAAGCACCCAACCTTAGCAGGTGCATCAAGTTGATATCGACTGGCCATGATGGCCGATGCTCTAGAGTCAAAATTATTGAAAAGGCAAGAAATCTGAAGTCAAGTGCCCATAAGGGCAAAATAAGATGAAAAAGCCAAAGCCTCACACGGGCTAACCGCCATGCAGAATTTTGGAAAGTAAAGATCCATGTGCTTAGAAAGGAAATCGATCTCCAGAAAGCCAATGAGCAATGGAGATTTTCATCGAACGATTCAGGCCGAGATCAAGTAATCAAAACAATCAAGGCCACAAAACCAACCACCGTTTCAAACTGACAAATTGTTCTTTGATTTGAAAACAGGAAAACAAGTGTAGTCCAAACAATCTTGCAAGAAGCAGGTGCAATAAAGCAAGTTACGCAGAAACCAAAACGGTTCTGCAGCAAAAGTTGACTCAAAAAGGGAAGTCCCTTTTTAAACTCTTCATTCATTCTCCGAAATAAAATGAAGAAGAAGAAGAAGAAGAAGAAAAATTTAAAAAAATGATGGTAGCCTTGGGTCCCCAATCTCTAGCTACGTCTTTCCCAACATAGGGTCTCATTCCCTAATCACTGCCAGCATAACCTGGTAGTCTTTTTCAGTATAGGGTCCCACTCCCTAGTTGATCCCCGGCATAACCCGTGGACCTCCCCGGCATAACCCGAGGACTTTTTCCGGTATAACCCGATGACATTTCTCGGTATAACCCGTGGACCTCCCTGGCATAACCCGAGGACCTTTTCCGGCATAACCCGTGGACCTCCCCGGAATAACCCGAGGACCTTTTCCGACATAACCCGATGACCTTTCCCGTCATAACCCGTGGACCTCCCAGGCATAACCGGAGGACCTTTTCCAGCATAACGCGATGACCTTTCCCGGCATAACCCGTGGACCTCCTCGACATAACCCGAGGACCCTTTTTCCGGCATAACCCGATGACCTCCCCAGCATAACCCGAGGACCTTTTCCGGTATAACTCGATGACCTTTTCCAGCATAACCCGAGGAACTTTTTCCGACATAACCTGTGGACCTTTTCCCGGCATAACCCGATGACCTTTCCGGCATAACCCGAAGACTTTTTCTCTGGCATAACCCGATGACTTTCCTAGCATAACTCGATGACTTTCCCGGCATAACCCGTGGACCTCCCCGGCATAACCCGAGGACCTTTTTCTGGCATAACCCAATGACTTTCCCGACATAATCCGTGGACCTCCTCGGCATAACCCGAGGACCTTTTTCAAGCATAATTTGGTAATCTTCCCAACTTAGGGCCTCCGATTCCCAGTTGATTTAATTTTTGATATTGGGCTCCACTCCCTAATCTATTTTTCCCAAGGATACACAATCCCGATTTTATTGCTTTCAGTAAAGAAATAGTTTAGATTTTATTACAATAACTCGCGAAATTTTCCTAGTGAAAACTGGGGTAGAAAAACTCCGTTCATTTGTTTGTTTTGGTGTCTGAACAAGTTTTCACCGTAAGGCACGAGGTTTGAGATGACCAAAAGAAGAAGTCTCAATCCAAAAAAAAAAACAAAGGAAAAGAAGTTGAACTCTAAGTGTAGAAGCGGAGAAAAGATGCGGACTGCTCAAGATATGATTGAAGTCACAAGCTTTGCATGTCACGCCTTACTCCAAAAAGCTAAAGAAGAATGAACCAGCTGTTGCAGCTAACGAGAATCAAGATTAAGATAAGAGTCTGCAGGAAGAACTAGTCAAAATTCAAGATCTAGCTTTAGAAGGTTTATAGATAAGAATCTTATAATTCGTAGTTGATAGGCTTAGCTAGTTTAGCTTTTTATTTTTCATTTTGGTTTAATAAGGAGCTCAGCAAGCAGAATCGGCAGCAATAGCAACGAAATCACAATTTCCCAGTAGTCCCAACTACCAAAACTTCCAGAACTACACTGACCTGATTCCTTTATAGCCAAGGATATGTAGGCAACATCCGAAGCAAGGTTCGGTCAGATTTTTTGAAAAGATGCTTCCCATGGAGTTTCAAACGGGTAAAACTCGCTCGTAATTGCTCATTTTATCTTTCCCGAAAACCCTTCGTATTTCCGAGCAAAGAAGGGCAGATATGAGCATGTGATTTTTGCCTTATATGAGATACTCCTATAAAATCAAAGAAAATAGATTTTTTCCAATTATTTACCTTTTTGTAGGATTTTTCGTTAATTGTTTGCATTTCTGTGCATGTTTACTTTTATTAAAATCCTAAAAAAATATCACAAATATCATGCATTGCATTTAGATTTTGTTTTTATATTTTTAGGATTAATTAATTATTTGTTTTATTGAAAATGAAAATCACAAAAAATGGCTCATTTTTGCATTGTTGTTTTTAATTCTTAGATTAATGATTTTTCTCTTTTAATTTAGGATTAAGTCATTGTTATAAATTTTATAATTAGATAATTAGTTTAATTTTTCAAATTATATTAATTTAGGATTTTAATTAAAAAAAAAGAAAAAAAGAAATAAGAAAAGAAATTTGGAAAAAGGAAAAGGTGGCTGGTTATTCGAATTTGGGCCAACCAGAGACCAAATCTAGTGGCCCAATTGCCTATTTACCCTGTTCAAGCCCCAATCCCAAAGCCAAACCTACCCAGTCCAATTCCCCATTTACCAAAACGACCCTGTTGTGCCCCTTCCTAATCCCAACTGTTGATCATCACAGATTCAACGGTTGGGAACTAACCACTCCTATCCATATAACTGTCTGAATCTGCCCCCAAACCCTAAAACCCTTCTCACTTCCATTTCTCAACCTCAGAGATACGAAACCATAGCCGCCCTTATATACTTCGTCGTCTCCGATGTGGCCCGCCGACCGAAAATCGCCTCACGGTAGCGGACCACCTCAAAACCGCCTCAAATTAACACCATATAATCACCTCACCCTCCTCTTTCCATATATCCCAACCATTAATTTCAAACAAGCCTAGAACTTCTCGAATCTCGGATCTAAGATCCAAAACCCTAACTTTTTCACTTCCAATTTTAGGCAATTTTTGGGTCATTTGGACCCAAGACTTCCATTAATCGACTGATTTTGATAAGAGCAATTGAATGATGGCCGTCTAAATTTCATTTTTACCCCGTAAAAATTGGTCGAGTTCGTGAATGGTCCCCTCCAAAATGAGCCATAGGTAAAATTCTTTTCCGTCTTCTTTTTATTTTTATCTTCTTTCTTCTTTTAGCCTGTATGACTTAGGTAATCACAGTTTTAGTTCTTGTCCTCTTGCTTGGTACTGTCTATTTGTTTCATTTGTTTATGAAGCATGCTGAATCTTACAATTATCTAAAGGATGGTTTCGAGGGCATAAAATTTAGGCTAATTAGGGTTAGTTTTTAGTTTGTTGTTATAATTGCATGGTTATTCCGTTTTTTGTTTCCATTCTTATAATTGTTCCTCTATGGTATTCTTTGTTTTAGATGCAGTGATTAGCTTAGTCTCAGTCAGATTTCCAAATGGTAATTTAGTTGATTATTTTTGTTTTGATTTATAAATTAATTAGGTCAATTTCTAGGGTTTCTTTGCATCTTCATTCTAGTTCTTGTTTGTCTACCATTTGGATGTGTTGGTTGTTTAAATTCAGTTTTGTTTAAGGTTAATTAGGTGAACTTGTTAATTTACTAAGTTAGGTTTAAATTATTTGAATTAAACCTTAGATACCCTTAAGCCTAAGACTCATTTCAAAATTAAAGGGACAATTGGAACAAGTCTAGGAACCCTAATGTAGAATCACTTAGTTGGTTCTAGAAAATCCTAAAAGGGTCTCTGAAATCAAATCAGGATCAGGACTTAGGATATAATTGAAATAAATAGTAATGGAAGGGTAAAATTGGTTTTTACATAGGTTAAATATCAGAAGGTTCTAGGTCTTTGGACAGTTGCCCCCATTTTTAGCAAAAGATGTTGAAATTGGGTGGGAAAAGGACATACAGCTGTCAAAGATGTTGTACTATCCTGAAAATTTAGAATTTAGGTTAGAATATGCCCTATTGATGCCATCTTTGAACACTCTATAAAAGGAAAGCATTCCCTCATTCACACACACAATCATCAGCATTTTCTGCACAAAAAGGTTCTGAAAACACAAAGATATATTGCTTTGAAAAATACATACTGATTCTGAAAATACCAAGATGGATACAAAAATACTCTAAAAAACTGGTTTCTTTTAGCAGTGGATTTTTTTGGAAAAAAACTAGTTTCTTTAGCTGTTGGTTTTCTGGGTAAAACTAGTGGGGTTTTGCTGATTTCTAGTTGGTATTTCTGAGTTGTTGTTGTTGTCTGGTTGTTGTTGGGTTAATCTCCAAATCACTTCTATTTATTGACCTTTTCTTGGTCCATTTGTTGCTATTTTTGGATCACTATTAGGTATGTAATTACACCCTATATTGAATGAATTATCTTGTTCAAATCTGATCTTCATACCCATTTTTGCTTTGAAAATTTTATCTGATGTTCTAAGAATGGCATTTGTGTGAACTATCTCAATGTCTACCTTCTTTTAAGCATGATTGTTCATCCTAAGCAAACCTTGCTGATCTTATCTGTTTTTCTCTTGATTCATTTAATATATAACTAAGTTTGTTTCTCTTTGCTCATGTACTGTTTGTTTTTGAGGTAATATAGCATCAGTAAGTTTGCAAAAATATGTATAATTAATGAGCTTTCATGTGATACTTGGCTGTTTTGGTATGAATGTAGTGGATTTGACTATTTGAACATGGATCTTCAATTGTTGAAGTGGACTCCTTTCTCTCTTTCTGATTGTTTTACCATTTAAGTCAAAGATACACTAGTCAATAGATCTCAATGAATGCTGAAACCTGCACTTTATCTTTGTTGTTTTTGTATGAGAGTGGCAATTAAGGCCAAGCAACCTTAGGGCTGGAGTTTGAAATGCTGATTTGTGAGAAAGAGCTCTATAGCTGATTTCATGCAAGTTGAAGCTAGGTTGAAGGATTTAGTGGCAGTAGAAAGGCTTGGAGCTAGGAAGAATTTTGATCTTTACTTTAAAAAAATTCCTTTTCTTTTCTTCTTTAGATGCTTAGTTATACTTAGGAATATATTGTAAATTCATGGACTTTTGACAGTAAAAATGTGTTGTTAGAAAATTGTTTTGGTTTCAAAATTTATTGAGTTTGATTATTAGTTAGGTTCACAATAGTAGAATTTCTTTGTAATAAACACAGCCTATTACTGCATAACATAGCACAATTGGGTCAGACTTGCAACAAGGCCCAATGTGGGAATCACCTGAGCAAGTCTGGGCCCAGGCGAATGAGCCTGGGCATTAAACCTAGCAGTTTTGATTTTTTTAATTATGGACGTCCTTTGTGAATAATAGTATTAATGTATGCTTTCCTTTACCTTGCAAATTATACGATTAATTTTCAGACTGGAATTGTGTTTTAATCTTTAAATTCTGTTTCTACTTAAACAACGACTTGAAAAATATAATTGTTATAAATGTACAAGTATGGTTAAAGGTACAGGTGGATAGGCCCAGTTAGAAAACATGTAGCAACAGGGACCACCTAAATATAATCCCAATGTGGGTCGTTTGATTCAGACTCAACAAGACGACTCTGAGTCCCTTTCTTTTGGGCCAAACTCCAGCCCAATACAGCTTTAAGATTGTTGATTCTCCTTAAATAAATAATTAATAGGCTACTGCTGGCCCAAACCCCTTTTTCAAAAGTGATTAAAAATCCTATCCATTCACCTTAAGCATGTCCATGATTAAAAGCTTCTTAGTGAATTTCAAATTAGGATTAAAATATGAGTATCCTTAGTTTTGTTTATTGAAAAAACAAATCTTGTAAAATAAATCAAGGTGTGCCATACACAAACAAAAATCCATAAGCTATGGCCCTCACATTAACTTAGTATAGAAAACCCCTTTGAACATATGTAGCTTGCTTTAGGTGCGTTTTATAATAAATTATCGTGACTATGGGTACGGTCCCCGTGGCATAGTCATGATACCTAATTCCCAAATTCAAGTGTGCATTTCATGTGACCCGATCATAACAACTTCGAATATTAATAAAATAAATATATCGCGGATCACAGGTGCATTTCCTGTAGCGTGGTTTGCGGTGTCTCCCAAAACGGCAAGTGTACGACAATCGTAACTTGTTCAAGAAATAATTCCATAAATCCCAAAAGCAGTTAAACATAATTAAAAGCAGTTATAAAGTTAAAAATGCACAATGGGTTCAAAATATGTAATTAATCAGATAATTAGGTCAATTTTAATAGTTTAAGCGACCGTGCTCGAACCACGGATCTCGGGAATGCCTAACACTTTCTCCCGGGTTAACAGAATTCCTTATCTAGAATTTCTGGTTCGCAGACTTTAAATAAAGTCAAATTTCCTCGAAATAGGATTTTTAAAATAAAATGGTTACTTGGGACACCATAAATATCCCAGTGGTGACTCTGAAATAAATAAAATAATCACATTTCAATTTATGTCACTTTAATTGGAAAAACTCTCTTATATCCGCCCCTCGGGCGGGTGGTAAAAATGGAGGTGTGACATTCATGACTTAGATTTGGCATCCATTGTTCATGCGTTGAAGATTTGGAGGCACTATCTTTATGGCGTGTCATGTGAGGTATTCACAGATCATCGGAGCTTGTAGTATTTGTTCAAACAAAATGAGCTCAATTTGAGGCAGAGGAGGTGGTTGGAGCTATTGAAGGACTATGATATCACCATCTTGTATCATTCCGGGAAGGCCAATGTGGTGGCCGATGCCTTGAGTAGAAAGTCAGTGAGTATGGGCAGCCTCACGTACATTCTAGTTGGTAAGAGACCGCTTGCATTAGATGTTCAGGCTTTGGCCAATCAATTCTTGAGGTTGGATATTTCAGAGCCCAGTCGTGTTTTAGCTTGTATAGTCGCTTGGTATTCCTTGTTTAAGCGCATCAGGGAGTGGCAGTATGATGACCCTCATTTGCTTGTCCTTAGAGATACAGTGCGACACGGAGGTGCCAAGCAGGTCACTGTTGGAAATGATGGAGTTTTGAGGATGCAGGTCGTGTTTGTATACCCAATATAGATGGACTTCGTGAGTTGATCTTTGAGGAGGCCCACAGTTTCTGGTATTCTACTCATTCGGGAGCCGCCAAGATGTATCAGGACTTGTGAAAGCCTTATTGGTGGAGGAGGATTAAGAATGACATAGTTGCATATGTAGCTCGGTGTCTAAATTGTTAGCAAGTAAAATATGAGCATCAGAGACCTGGTGGTTTGCTTCAGAAGATAGAGATTCCTGAGTGGAAGTTGGAGTGCATCACTATGGAATTTTTTGTTGGACTCCCATGGACTCAGAGGAAGTTTGATGCAGTATGAGTCATTATGGATAGGCTGACCAAGTCAGCATATTTCATTCATGTGGCAGTTACCTATTCTTCAGAGCGGTTGGCTGAAATTTACATCCGCGAGATCATTCGTCTTCACGGCGTGCCTGTGTCTATCATTTCTGATCGAGGTATGAAAATCACCTAGCACTTCTAGAGAGTAGTACAACATGTGTTGGGCACGCAGGTTGAAGTGAGCACAACATTTTATCCTCAGACGGACGGACAGTCCGAACGCACTATTCAGATATTGGAGGATATGCTTTGCGCTTGTGTTATAGACTTCTGAAGTTCTTGGGAACCGTTCTTTTCACTTGCAGAGTTTGCCTACAACAACAGCTACCAGTCGAGCATTCAGATGGCTCCCTATGAGGCATTATACGGGAGGCGGTGTCGTTCGCCAGTTGGATGGTTCAAGCTGGGAGAGGCTCGATTGTTGGGTACCGATTTGATACAAGATGCCTTGGATAAGGTCAAGATTATTCAGGATCGACTTCACACAACTCAGTCTAGGTAGAAGAGTTATGTCGACTATAAGGTTCGTGATGCTGCATTCATGGTCAGAGAGAGGTTATTGCTCTGAGTTTCACCCATGAAGGGTGTGATGAGGTTCGAAAAGAAGGGCAAGTTGAGCCCTAGGTATATCAGACCTTTTGAGATTCTTGAGAGAGTGGAGAGGTGGCTTACATGCTTGCATTGCCACCTAGTTTATCAGCAGTCCATCCGGTGTTCCATGTGTCTATGCTCTGGAAGTATCACGGTGATCCCTCCCATGTGCTAGATTTCAGCTCAATCCAGTTGGACAAGAATTTGACTTATGAGGAGGAGCTGGCAACTATTATAGCCCAGCATATTCGATAGTTGAGATCTAAGAGTTATCCTTCAGTTCGAGTGCATTGGAGAGGCCAGCTGGTCAAAGAAGCTACTTAGGAGTCCAAGACAGACATGCGGAGTAGATATCCACACTTTTTCACCAACCCATGTACTTTTCTATGTCCGTTCGAGGAGGAACGATTGTTTAAGAGGTGGAGAATGTGATGGCCCGATAGGTCATCTAGAGTTTTAGAATCTAATTCTGTGTTTCGAAGCCTCCAATAGCTTCTTTAAGCCTTTCTTGATTTGCGTGCGCAATTGAATGTTTTTCCGAAGGCTTTTCTGTTAAAAACTGATAAAATATGAAATTTTGCTTCAAAAATCCATTTGAGTTGACTTCGGTCAACATTATGAGAAAACGGACCCGGATCCATATTTTGATGGTCTCGGTGGGTCCGTATCGTGATTTGGGACCTAGGCGAATGCCCCGAACCGAATTCGGAAGTCCCTAGCTCGAGTTATTGATTTTTGTTAAAAATTGAAAGTTTAAAGGTTTAATTATTTATAAGAATTGACCGATGTTTGATTTTGTTATGCGGGTTCGTATTTTGGTTTAGAACCCGGTATATGTCCATTACCATATTTATGACTTTTCTGTCAGATTTGGTGAGAAACAAAATTGGTTTGATGTGATTCGGATGTCCGGTTGTTAAAATGGAAGTTTAAAAGTTTTCTTGAAAATTTCATTAGATTTGGGCATTATTTTGGGGTTTTGATCGCGCTAGCGAGTTCGTATAAGGTTTTTGGACTTGTGTGCATAATTGGTTTGGAGCACCGAGGGCTTCGGTGAATTTCGGATAGGCTACGGATGTTTTGAAACTTAGAAAATTTGGTTTTTGTGCTTCAGCTGGTTTCTGGTGTTTCCTTCTTTGCGTTCGTGAAGGTACTCTCACGAACGTGAAGAGTGAACTAAGCTAAGTAGGATTTTCTTCTTTGCGATGTGAAAGCTAGGCCATGAACGCAGAGGAATGGGGGCATTACCCTTCGCGAACGTGGCCAGCCTCTCGCGAACGTGTAGGCATGGGACTGGGGGAGGGAAAACTGATCAATACTATTCACGAACACGACACAAGGCTCGTGAATGCATAGGCTGGTGGGTATAAGCCTTCGCGAACGCGAAGGGTATCTCATGAATGCATAGGCTATTTGAGCCGCTGCTTCGCGATCGCAGCAGGCACTTCGCAGACGCGAAGAAGGCCTGACGCCTAGTGATTAAAATAGACCAATTACGGGATTTTCCCAATCTTTCAAAATTTCAAAACTAGAAAACCCTAGAGGCGATATTCCCAAGAGTTTTTCTTCCTTAATTTGTTGGTAAGTAATTCTAACCTACTTTCTTCAATTACCCATTATAGTTCATAAGGTTTATGATCACGCCCAACTATGCCTTATAAAATGACTAAGCGGTCGTTACAAATATAATCTGGTTTACAAGTCCGGAATCGAATCTCACAAAGAACTAAGGCTTAACTAGAGTTGTTCAATATTGCTAAGAAGACAAGATCGAACAATTCCTATGTTATAAATATTAAGATTCTTGTATCTAATTAACTAATAAATTAAACTAGTAAATTAACAACTAAAGATTCTAAGGATTAGAGACAAAGTTAAGGAGGACTAGAGTTATGATTTCCCCTATTATCGGAATCTTTCCCGCTATGTTTTCTATAAATTCACCTAAGTATTCTCTACCGATCATGAGCACTCTGACTGTCATAACTCTCTCCCGAGTAATTACCACAATTTACTAGACATATTATCCCAAATTATGCTAGCTGGCATTAAGTATGGCTCACTCGGATCGCACCCAAGGTTTCGTTATCCCTAATCCCACATTTAAACCATCATTATTGATCCCTCATATACGTTAGGAATGATGCTGTTAAACAACTACCTAAATATACACTCTCTCCCGAGTAATACACACTAAATAGGCACAGTCAATTGAGGGCTCTTCAACCAAGCACAATAATAATATAGTTGAACAAATAGAGAAAATAGTATGGCAAATCTATATTAACGTAACAAGAAAATCATCCTTCAATTGGTTCCATAAAAATCCTAGATAACAAATTAGCTATTCATAATAGTATGCATAACTACAATACTAGAATTCATAACCAATAATAAAAAAATAGGAAGAAGGAAGTGAAAAACTCATAGAAGAATTCACCGCCTTGCTCCTAGTGTGTTCTTGCCTCCTTAGGTCGAATCCTCGGTCTCCTTAGCCTCATTAGGTCTAATTTATGTCAAAAGTCCTCAAAATACTGTTTTTCCATGTATATATACCAAGTAGGGTTAGGCCCAAACAATTACAGCTTCTCCTACGCGAAAAAGGGCACATTTTCCGAAGAGGACGTGCGCGACCGCGCTCAGACCGGGCATATCCACTTTGATTCTGCCTGACGAGCGCGGCCTGAGAACAGCCACGCACTTGATCGTAGTTTTCATCATGTTCTGTTGGGAATTTGGAAAAATATAAAACATGAAAGTTGTATCCCTTTGGGTTAGATTTCCAACCATATATTGTGGAGCGCAAATGTAGTTTGGAGCGAAAAGGTATATGTATTTTACTAGACAGTGCGCAATATGCCTACTTGATTCTTCCTTCGCTCTTAATTATCATTCGTTGATCCCCGAAGACGATCCTGGCTTAATTCCCTAGGATTTTACTCATACCTCAAAGCTTCATATCACTTGAATTCATTCCATAACATTTACAATGCTCGGAATCCCTCCTACAAGGCATAAAACACACAATTAGTGCAAAACACTTGCGATTAAAGCTCAAACTCAATTAAAGTGCAGTAAATTAGAGTGTAATAAGCGACTAAAATACGTAATTATAGCCTATCATCAATACCCCACACTTAAACCATTGCTCGTCCTCGAGCAATCAAACTACACTTTATATAGACACGACCTTTTTTAAAACAAATCTCCTAACTCATCACATCAAGAATATTTAAAAAAGACTAAGCACAAAAGCGTAACAACTTAACGTCAAGATTTGACTCACAAGTACCAAACATTATTCATAACTCACTCACTTACACTAATATAGAGGTCATTGATATTACCTTTCCTTCATGAATCAAGTGGTCTCACACAACAAAAGAGAGAAGTTCCACACAATAAAATTTAAGAATACTTAGGAACTCAAGATCGAAAGAATTCACTCACTCTCAGAAATAACATCCATATGCCACAAAAGATGCACCATAGGCCTGCCTTTAGTGTACTACTCTACTAATCGAGCTCATTTAGTCTAGGATCAAGTAGGACTTTACTTGGTTGTAATGTAGGCTACGGATCGGGTAGGATACATTTGTATATTAGAGTGACTACACCTCCCTAAGCACTTTAATACATATACTTTAACATTCAAGCCCTTACTTATGTCAAACCAAAACTCCACCTTCACCTTAATGTATATTACCCCATACTTCTTTAAGAACAATTATATCAAATGCCAACATCATCAAGGAATACTCTTCACAACAATACAACTCTTTTTTTCAAATCAAGTGGCTCTTACTTTTTCAAAACAATGCACCTTTCTCCTTATTTCATTAGTTCCACTCAAAAGCCAAACCAACTACCCCACATTTTAACTTTACAAAGTTCATAACTATCCAAGTGCTCATGAGAGGTTAAAAGGTTCAAATAGATGGTTAATTCAAACAATTGAGTAAAGCTTGTAATGTGGTTGCCAAAGAAACAGGATTATAGGCTCAAAGGGGTTAACTATGATACACATAACAATTAGGTGGGTAATAGAATATAACTGGCTCAACAAAGAAATGCCTATATCACTTCCAAGACTGAACAAAACTACTATTTCTCTTTGCAAACACACGGGGCAAGTTCTAGACATCAAATGCAATGCATAGAATAACACAAAACCTTACACACACATGGCACATAACTCACTCAAGATTGGGCTCATCAAGACACTCTAGTCAAAGCAGTTAAGCAAAGTTAAGATCATACAATTTAAGGTACTTCTACAAGAGTTAAAAACTGAGCCTAAGCGTCACAGCCAAAGTACTCACTATTCTCAAGGTACAACAAAGTCAAGAGATATCGCTGCAATACAATTCATCTCACACTAGCTCCTACTCCTAAAAAAATAAAACTAACTATACCCGGTTCAAGTAACACCTTTTGAAAAGAACCGCGACACAAAGAAAAACCAAGGGGAATTACTATACTACCTAAAAAGAAAATCTTTTTGTCATTTTTTTCTTTAGACTTAAATCCCTCAAGAAAATTGTCTAATAGATCCATCGTCGGGAAAAGTCCAATCTTTTAAAAAAACAAAAAATAAATATTATTCAATTAAACTAACACAGTTAAAGTAGCATAGAACGTCAACCAGACAATCTCCTCATCCTACACTTAAAATTGTGCATTGTCCCCAATGCACACTATAACTAATAAGAGGGTAAAAGAAACTCTTTGGTAGGCCAAAGGCCGAAGCACTAGTAGCTCATGGGGTACTCAGACTTCTCCCAGGCTTGGTCCTTCATGCGGGTACCTCACACTTAGTTCCAATCATCTGGTTTGATGTTACATCCATCCAATAGCTTTGCTTTCCATGCTCATGGAAAATCAAAAATTGACACTACAAACATAATACGATTAAAGAAAATAAAATAAAAGAAAGCAATAAAGCTGGGTTGCCTCCCAATAAGCGCTTGATTTAACGTCGCGGCATGACACAAATCACTTTTTGCCTCCACCTCGAGCTTATGAATTGAACCCCCAATTTGGCATCAAGTTTTCGTCTATGCTCCAGGGGTGGAGGAACAAATTGGCCCAAGCAACCATTGTACTACTCTACACTTCTTGGCTTTTAGATGAGGTATGTAGTCCTGTCTTTCTGGCAAGAAAAATTCCAGAATGTAGGCACCTTGTTCCTCATTCCTTGACTTCTCAATCGGCTCGGATGACTTTATTTCCATATCGTCATCCAAGCATAATGTAGAAAAATGTTTGGAGTGAGAACCAATGCGCTCACACACATGAACTTTAGGACTTTCGCATCCTCAACATCAATGATACTAGAGTCAACAAAATTTATATCGCCAATGTATTTGGCTGACTCTAGTCTCACTTCTATAACATCGACATCCTCAAATTGTAGTTGGCTAGGTTGTTGATGTTCTACTATGACCTCCTCAATTAGTACCTTATATTCATGCTCTTCTTGCCTCCTATCCCCAAAATTGGCTTATTGCGCATTAAAAGCTTCAACCACTTGACTTACTTGAGCTTCCAATTTGCGAATAGTTGCCTCTTGCCTTTCTATCTGAAATTGTTTCTCATTATTTTATTCCAGAAGGCACTTTAACATATCCTTAATCTCTTTCAGGTCCGCATTCTCAGGTTCTTTGTTTCTATTAACTTCACATAAAAAGGTAGAACAATCATAGTAAGGGGATGGGGGAAGATAAGAAATATAACCACAACCGTGAAAGTGAACATTTTTACCACCACATACATCACACACATTCCACAAATAAGATTGAGTTGGTGCACATAACTCGCTCTCGGGATTATTTTGATAATTTTGATACGGGTGGTTTCCTTCACAATATGTATGAGGATCAATAGTAGAATTATCTACACCTAAATTTTCATAATTCCAAGATGTCATGTTTCTCAAATCAACAGTTATAATAAAATAAAAATAAAAATATAAAAAATAAAACAAAATAAAAGTTCAAACTCGAAACCTAGCAATATATACAACTACACCGTTAGTTCTCTGACAACGGTGCCAAAATTTGATCACGCTCAATTATGCCTTATAAAAAGGACTAAACGGTCGTTGCAAATATAATCCGGTTTACAAATCCGGAGTCGAATCCCACAGAAAACTAAGGCTTAGCTACAGTTGTTCAATATTTCTAAGAAGACAAGCTCGAACAATTCCTATGTTATAAATATTAAGATTCTTGTATCTAATTAACTAATAAATTAAATTATAAATTAACAACTAAAGATACTAAGGGTTAGTGACAAGATTAAGGAGGTCTAGAGTTATGATTTTCCCTATTGTCGGAATCCTTCCCGCTATGTTTTCTACAAATTCGCCTAACTATTCTCTACCGATCATGAGCGCTCTGACTGTCGTAACTCTCTCCCGAGTAATTACCACAATTTACTAGGCATATTCTCCCAAATTATGCTAGTTGGCATTAAGTACGGCTCACTCGGATCGCACCCAAGGTTTCGTTATCCCTAATCCCACCTTTAAACCCTCCGTATCAATCCCTCATATACGTTAGGAGTGATGTTGTTCAACAACTACCTAAATATTCACTCTCTTCCGAGTAATACACACTAAATAGGCACAGTCAATTGAGAGCTCTTCAACCAAGCACAATAATAATATAGTTGAACAAATAGAGAAAATACAATGGCAAATCTATATTATTGTAACAAGAAAATCATCCTTCAATAGGTTCCATCAAATCCCTAGATAATAAATTAGCTATTCATAATAGTATGCGTAACTACAATACAAGAATTCATAAATAACAAAAAATAGGAAGAAGGAAATGAAAAACTCATAGAAGAATTCTCCGCCTTGCTCCTAGTGTGTTCTTGCCTCCTTAGGTCGAATCCTCGGTCTCCTTAGCCTCATTAGTTCTAAATTATGTCAAAAGTATGTCAAAAGTCTTCAAAATATCATTTTTTCATGTATATATACCAAGTAGGGTTGGGCCCAAACAATTACACCTTCTCGTATATGAAAAAGGACACATTTTCCGGACAGGACGTGCGCGGCCGCACTTGGACCGCGCTAAGATCGCGCATATCCACTTTGATTCTGCCTGACCAGCGCGACTGCGCACTTGACGCGTAGTTTTCAACCTGTTTTGTTGGGAATTTGGAAAAACGTAAAACATAAACATTGTAAACCTTTGATTTAACTTTCAAACTATATATTGTGGAGTCCAAATGGAGTTCTGAACAAAAAGTTATGTATATTTTACTAGACAGTGCGCAATATGCCTACTCGATTCTTCGTTCGCTCTTAATTATCATCAGTTGATCCCCGAACACGATCCCAGCTTAATTCCTTAGGCTTTTATTCAAAATTCAAATCTCCAAATCACTTTAATTCATGCCATAACATCTACATAGCTCGGAATCCCTCCTACAAGGCATAAAAAATACAATTAGTGCAAAACACTAGCGATTAAATCTCAAACTCAATTAAAGTGCAGTAAATTAGAGTGTAATAAGCGACTAAAATATGTAATTATAG
This sequence comes from Nicotiana tabacum, assembly GCF_000715075.1. Taxonomy (NCBI): domain Eukaryota; kingdom Viridiplantae; phylum Streptophyta; class Magnoliopsida; order Solanales; family Solanaceae; genus Nicotiana; species Nicotiana tabacum. The sequence goes on along the minus strand of NC_134086.1, from coordinate 120,429,680 downwards.
CCTATCATCAGTTTTCACTTAAAATCTAGGATTTTCATGGTAGAAATTGAGGGTTTGGGCAGAATTAAAATTTTTTGTAAAATTAGAATTTAGACCTCAAATTGATGTCGGATTTCGAAACAAATTACATAACCGGGCTCGGGGTGAATGGGTAATCGGGTTTTGGTCTAAATTTTGGGTTTTGACCAAGCGGGCCCGAGGTTGATTTTTGACTTTTGGGGGGAAAGTTTGAAAATTCTAAATTTATGCATTGTAATTGATTTCTTTAGCAATATTTGATATTATTGAGTCAATTGTCACTTGATACGAATGGTTTGGAGGCGGATTCTAAAGAAAATGCCTGGGAGAGATCTAAATTGACTGTGGAGTGAGGTAAGTGTTGAGTCTAACCTTGACTTGAGGGAATTAGGAACCCTTGAGCTATGTGTTTTGTGAATTTCATGTGTTGCAGCGTATATGCAAAGTGAGGAGTGCTTATACACCGCCGAATTGCCTGTTTTCCCTGATGTTTTTCAGTTTTCCTTTAATTGTCTCCTTCCATATATTAAATGTTATATGCTCTACTTCCATGCTTATTTGCTACATGTTAATCAATATTTTATTTTCTTCTGTTAATAATGTTAGATCCTTTCGTATTTTCATGATTCACTGCTACTTGCTTTGGCTGACTTACTTGCACCTTCTAATTGTCATTTACTGAACTTGACTTGCTGTATAATATTACCTATATGATTTCCTATGTTGTACAAGATTTTCTTTTGGGTTTAGCTTGGTATTTATTGATCGCAAAGATTCTTGTGATTTGAATTATTGATTTGACTGTGCACATTGAGTATTTGATACTGATATGGTGGGATCGAGTTGCACGCCGCAACAGGTGAAATAATGGTGAATTGATATGGTGGAATAAAGGTAAATTTGTACTGATACGGTGGGATCGGGTTTCACGCCGCAACAAGTAGAATAAGAGTGGATTGATACGGTAAAATAAGGATGAATTATGATACTAATGTTGATATATGGTGGGATCGGGTTGCGCACCGTAATATATATATATATTATTTATTTATTATTGTTGATGTTGTTACTTGAAATAAGGGAAGATTCTATATTGTACAGTGGGTTCGGGTTGCATGCCGCAACAACCTATGTATTTCTATTTCCTTGACCTGTATTGGTTTTTAGTATTCTTACTTAGAACTCTAAGTATTGGTAATTCTGATCACCATTGGCTTATTTCTTGAGGCTGTAGCTATTATTTTCAGTTGACAGTTTTATTTCATTTCGTATATTTCTTTCATGTTATTATTATTATACTGCTTACAGGTTATTGTAAGTGACCTGACTTAGCCTCGTCACTACTTCGTCGAGGTTAGGCTCGGCACTTACAGAGTGCATGGGGTCGGTTGTACTCATACTACACTCTGCACTTCTTGTGCATATTTTGGAGTCGGCCCCATCGACGGTTATTAGCGAGCTCGGATTGGACAGCTTGCGGAGACTTGCAGTACAGCTGCTCAGCGCTCGCAGCTCCTGGAGTCCCATTCCCTTTTTATTTAAATGTGTACCTTCTTTTCAGACAACTTTATGTTATTTCAGACCCTTGTTTGTACTATTTTAGTAGCTCGTGCACTTGTGACACCGGATCTAGGGTTGTATTAGACGTTTGGCTTTATTTAGCTTCCATATTTTTACTTTGGATTATTGTAGTTATTTCAGTTCTTTCTCATTAATTAATTTTAAACTATTAAAAATGGATAAATATTCTAATGTTGGCTTACCTAGCAAGTGAAATATTAGGCGTCATCACGGTCCCGACAGTGAGAATTCCGGGTCGTGACATCTCCACTTATAGTTGGGCCTCTTCACAGGAACTTGGGCCACTATCGTTGAATACCATTTGGATGAAATTTTAGACTTTATTAGGTTTTTCCAAAAGATCATTCAAATCTTTCAATTTCATCAAAGGCATCCCAATTACTTGAAGGTCCTTGGTTTTACACCTGGTGAACGGTCTTGAAGGCATATGCATAATGTGATCACTTCTTAATTTACATTGTATTTTATCGCAATTGTATTTTTACAGGTACAATGAATATATGTTTCAGTTATGTATTTCTTATCTTTTTTTCGGTCCAAATCCACAAAAATTAGTTGAAACTCCATTTATTTTAGCCAAATAAAAAGAAGATTTAGCCAAGGTAATGAAGTTCAAACGGTGTATTTTCTGCCAAAAAAATACTATATATTTTTATTTGTATATTCATGTAATAACTATTTACTTAAACTATGCAATTTTCTTTTTCAAGTCAAATTCGCAAATATTTGGTCTGAATTATATTATTTTTAGCTAAACTATTTACTTGGCCAATATATGGAGCTCCAACAACATATTTCTTTTGAGATGCAATGATAATATGTTCTAACTTTGTATTCCTTCTTTTCCTTACTAAATATGTAAAAGTAACTTGATTAAAATATTCTTTAGTAAAAAAAACTTATAGCTAAAATGACGTTGTTTCAAAAAAAAAATTGTACATATTTTGGCACGAAAAAAATAATTTAAATAGTTAATTGACTTAAAATAATATATATATATATATATATATATATATCGTGTCACACTTTCACGGATTGTCAGTGCTAGGGTAGTCAAGCTATAAATTTGCCAAGTTCAAAAGGTATTAAAAAAACACTTAAAGTTTAAGTGAGAGCTAAACAAAAGTGACCAAGATAACACCCCTCCCAAATTTTCTCCTTGGGTTTGGACAACCAATAATGCGTACAGACTGACCACACCTCATTAAGAGCAAGATGCCTCAGTCAACAAGAATGGACCCCTCGCTGTGGATGATCACATAAAAAGAATAGAGTGAGCATAAAAATCCTGCTGATTGAATAATCAGGTATACATTAATTATGCATGTGTGAGCTTACTCATAATCGGTCCCAACATCTGAATAAATCGACGTAAAATTTATCAATTTAAGATAAATGTAGAATACAGTAAGCATGGATAGTGAAAGTTTATATAAACCAATCCTTTTATTAGTAGCTTGGAATTAAGGTTTTGTTATTTGATGCTTAGATGGAATTCCTTTCTCAAGCCGACACATATATTGTTATTTTGACTTGGTCACTTGCAACCAAACTAGCTGGCGGCTACAAAGACACCAAAGTATTACGCTCCCTCCGTGAACACCAAAGTTATTGGACACAAAATTTAAGAAAGAATTAATAAATTTGAAATTTATAGTCTAAACTAAGTTATAGACCTTCGTGTGAGAATAAATTACTATTCATTAAGGATACAATATAAAATTTAAAGTTAAATTGAATATAAATATCAAAATATGTTCGAAATAGACTAATAAAAAGAAAAATAGTGCAACATATATAAAGTAGGACGGTACAAATATTATATAGGGAGCATTAAATAAAGAATTTTGTATTGGGATGGACTATTTCACCTAAATAGAACAAAGTCATGATTCGATCAAGTAGTTCAGTACAGGTTCTATGGGGTCCAACAACATTACAACATTAGTACATAGATAGAGGGAACTGTTTTTAGACGATAGCATGGTGTATATATCTTATTGTTTAGAACGAGTTGGCATAGAGAAGACCTGACTCAAGTCTTCTCCAGAGATAGATATTATCCTCTTGAGGTTAAGAGACTAGAGTCCTCAACCACTTGTGGTTTGAGCCTCTTCCCATTTCTTTTCAAAAAACCATATTCTTTCTTTCTCTGACCCCTTAGAGAAGAAGAAGAAGAAGAAAGCTTAATTAGCTTGCATGGTGTTGGTTCCTTAATTTGAACAATGGTCCAAACAAGATCAAGAATCCAACTGATCACTTGGCTGGTTATTTCTATGCAGGTTTTGGTGCTGCAAGCTTTGACCAATCCTGGTGACTGTAAGTCTTATTTAATCCATTTCTTTAGTTCATTTTTTAGTATTTAAGCTTTTCACTTAAGGGTTTAACTTATGTATATACTGGTCATTTCCGCAAACTCTTGTCGCCTGACCACACGCATAGCGGTAGTGACGAAGTCAGAAAATTCAATAAGGGTGTTCAAATTTTGAACAGCTTTTGTCAGTGTGCTACGCAAGGGTGTTCAAAATCTATTTTTTATCAATAACAAGTAATATTTTATCTTATACATAGTATAATTTTTCGGCGAAGAGTGATCAGTTGACTACCCTTGGGCCAACCTAACTTCGCCCCTGCATAGCGGAAGCTTAGTCCACTCGGCTGCCCTAATTATAAAAATTTGCATACATAGTTTTTCGCATGAAAGTTTTATTTTGAAAACAGATCTATAAAATCAATATTTCAATGGAGACGAAAAATTAAACAATTTAAGTATCGTAAAATATATGTTGGTGCAGATGGTGTTCTTGAGTCACTTAAGGAAGAGTGGGAGAATGTACCTCCAAGTTGGAGTGGTACAGATCCTTGTGGGGATCCATGGGAAGGCATCGAGTGCAACAATTCACGTGTTGTTACTATGTAAGTTTCTCTTTTGTTGATTAATAAGTAAAAGTTGTTTAATGAGAATCATATATTAACACTCTTTAAAATATTCTAAAATTTAGGAACAAATTTGAAATTAAGAAATGAAAACACAAGTGCACTAACACTTACATATTTAGCATTTTAGCTCGAGACAATGTCACATGCTAATTTAATGGGCACCCCACCTCATATATTGTGGCAGCTATTCTAATAATTCTTTTTCGCATTAATTATTTTCCCCCAACCGGAGTCAGTTTACACTCGTTTGAGATTGTAAAAAATCTGTTTGTTAGTTTAGAAATTTGTCTGTTTTTTTTTCTTTTTAATTTACTAGGATAAATAACAGAATTATTTTAAAAAAATCAGCAAATTTGAGACAATTATACAACTGGCACTATATTTGCTATTACGTTTTGGTCTGTTCTTGTTTAGGTAAAAATATTATTCCCTCCGTCCTATTTTAACCGCCACTTTAGCTCTTTTCACATATACTGAAAAACTAATAAATATAAAGTATGATTTACTACATTACCCCGATTAAATATTTTTTGATAATTGTGGGATTACACTGGGTTGTTGTTGTTGTTGTTGTTGTTGTGAGTAGTATTAAAAAGAACTTACAACATCTTTAATATTAAAGGTATAGTTGGAAACAATTACTCCCACCGTTGGAAACAATTACTCCCACCGATCCGCAATAAGTGACCATTTTATCTTTGGCACACCCATTAAGGACGTACAAACTCCTAAAGAAAATATTCACTAAATTAACCTTAATTAATTGTTACCTTGATACATTGAAATATGTAAATAAGGACAAATTAAGGAAAAATAAAATTAATTCCTTCTTGATTATGTAAATAAACACTTATTTTGGACCAAAATAAAAAGGTAAAATGGTCGCTTATTGTAGACTAGAGGGAGTAACAAATTTGAATTTCTAGAGTAACAATTAATCCGGGACAAATATTTTGTAAAAATTAGTGGGGTTGGCCACTTTTTGCACTGATTATTAGAGTTTAGTCATATTTAAATTATAATGACAAAATAATCATTGTCCTACCAAATTGACATTTTTGCCCCTAACTAAAACAAAAAACAACTCCAGCAATGGATAATGGAGTTAAAAAATTTTACAAGTGGAACTCCGAGACAATGTATTGGAGTTTAAACCCCATCAATGATTCATGGGGTTTAACCTTTATAAATTTAAGAATCCGGTAACCATTCATGAGTTTCAAAAATTAACTACAGGTGAAACTCCAATAACGTATGCTCGACTTTTGGGCCTTTGAAAGAAAAACTCCAGCACACATTGTTGGAGTTCAAACTGATTTCAGATGAAAAAACCTTAACCATACATGTTGAAGAAGCTCAGCCATGGAAGAGCAAAGGTGAAGCAGAGGAAGAAGAAGAGAGAAAATGAGATGCTACTTTGAAATATCGGATATGTTCTGATATGTAGTGTACTGTATCTATTAATATACAAAACAACTAACTACTCTTCACTAAATAATCTAACAGTTGTTGACAACTATATTTCTAACTAATTAACTAACTCCTAACAGTTTTCCCATCTCCCACAGTACATTAACCTCTCAACACTCCCCCTCAAGCTAAGGAATAGAAGAGATTCTTCATTCCCAGCTTGCTAACCAGATAGTCATGTTGTGGCTTGCATAAGCTCTTGGTAAGCAGATCATTAGGATGTTCCTTGGTGCCAATATGTTGAGTTTAAATCTGTCCATCTTGAATCTTCACTCTTACAAAGTGGCAATCAATATCAAAGTGCTTTGTCATCTCATGGAATATTGGATGAGCTGCAATCTGTATAGCAGCTTTGCTATCATAGAACATCTTATGAGTTTTGCCTCAACAAAACTTCTAGAGAATGTACTCTGCTTCTAGACTTCCAAGAGATTAATGCTTCACTAAACTTAACTATATAACCAGTGATTGATCTCCTTGTCTCAACACATGACCCCCAAATCGAATCATAGTAGGCGACCAGATGATCACTTCCTTTTACCGGCATGAACAGTCCCAATCATGTTGTTCCCTTGATATATCTGACCACTCTCATAGCTGCTTTCATATGAGACTGTTTGGGGACATGCATATATTGACTAAGTACTTGAACAACAAAGGCAATATCCGGCCTTGTCATTGCTAAGTATAGTAGTCTGTCAACCAATCTTTGATAGTTGCCAGCATCCTTAAGTTGTCTGTCAGTAGAAGCTTCACCATTACTCATGAAACTGTCAAATTTCACAGAAGTAAGTTTATGATTAAACTCAAGGAGTGTAGCAATAGATTTTCCACCAGCTAAGCCCATCTCAGAGACCAATTCAAGAGCATATTTTTTTGGTTCATTAGAATCCCTTCTTTAGATCCGGAGAACTCAATTCCCAATTTTTTTTAAAAATTTTCCCAAGTCCTTCATCTTGAATCTTGCTTGCAGGTCTGTCCTTACTTGCTGAACAAGATCTAAATTATTTCCGGTGACTAAGAGGTCATCTACGTATACTAGCACTACCATCATATCACTCCCCACTCTTTGTGTAAAAGAGAGTAGTCGTAGTAAAATTGCACAAATCTCATGTCCTTTAGTGCAAAGGTCAATTTTAGGTTCTACTGCCTAGGGGTCTGCTTAAGTCTATACAAGGACTTATGAAGCCTACACACCTTCTGATGATGTAACTCCCCTTGGCTGGCAAAGCCATCTGGGATTTGCGTATACACTTCTTCAAGAAGATCTCCCTGAATAAATGCATTATGCACATTCATTTGGAAGATATACCGATCATATGCTGCAGTCAAAGCCACTACAGACCTCACAATTACCATTTTAGCCACAAGTGAAAAGGTCTCTTTGTAATCCAAGCATTCAAGCTGACTGTATCTTTTAGCAACCAGTCGAGCTTTAGATCTTTCAACCTCTACTTTTGGCTTATATTTTTCTTTCAATACACACTAGCAGCTAATAAGGACTTTGCCTTGAGGCAGGTCTGCAATGGACTAGGTATGGTTCTCTTCAAGGGCTGCAATTTCAGTCTGCATAGCTTCTATCCATTTAGGATCAGAACTGGCTTCCGCATAGGTTATGGGCTCAAACACAATCGAGTAAGCAACAAGGCAGGCCTGATAAGCAGGAGATAGCTTACCATAACAAACATACTAGGAGATAGAGTAATTGCATGTTGCTTTTTTGGAAGGAACAATGTAATCCTTCCGCCATATAGGAGGAATAGAAGTCCTAGAAGACTTTCTGAGTGGTGGAGAAGTATCAGCTATACTTGAGGATCTGGACTGTGCAGGAGAATCTGCAACATGCTTACTAGTGTCAAGAGAAGAAGACCCAATTGCAGATTGCCTAAGTTCAGAACTAGATATCATAGAAGAGCACTTAACTTCTAAAAAATCCAAAATGGAAAATAGAGGAGAGGAAATAGATGTGATATGCTTGAAAGGAAAAATGTCTTCCTTAAAGACAGTGTTCCTGCTGACAACGAACATTTTAGAGTGAACATCATACAAAATATAGATTTTCTACATATAGGAATAACCCAAATGAACAGCTGGAACAACCCTGAGACTGAATTTGTCTAATTTTCTAACAGTGGTGGCATAGAACAAGCTACCAAACACTCATAAATATTGTAAAGAAGGAACCTTGGCATAGAACGACCCTAAATCTGTACCCGATCGTGATGGTGCCTATCGTGAGACAAGGCCAGCCGACGCAACACCCAATTCATTTTAAACAATTATGATAACACAATTTAAGTCATTAACATGCTAATAATCCCAAAATAAAAGTGAACTAGTACAATTACGGAAACCAACACAGCCCGACATCGGGGTGTCATCAGTCATAAGTATCTAACATAAGTTTAAGAGTATGAAAGAGTTTATACAATCTATTATAGAACTAGAACAAGGGAAGTAAAATAGGAGGGAGAAACACTGGGCTGCAAACGCCGAGCAACTACCTAGTGGACTACGAATAGCCTGCTGGGAGTAATCAACCCTCACTGGCGGAACCCGAAGCTCCTGAATCTGCACATAGGGTGAAGGGAGTAAAGTGAGTACTCCAACTCAGTGAGTAATAAAAGTAAAAGCATCTGAGAGATAAGAAATCATGTAAAGCACAACAACATGCTATAAAGAGGCAGTATGAAATCAATACAATGCAACAAAATAGTGAAAACTTGTAAAAATACCTCTGTTCGGTAAATACCTTTTTAAAACATCTTTTAACAGTTAAACAGGTGAATGAAAAACAGCGAGAAAAGATAAACACATAAAATCCGCCCCTCGGGCACAATACCAACAGAAATCAGCCCCTCGGGCAATAACATGGAACAACCTCAGCCCCTCGGTCTATATCACATATCTCACTGGGTACCCCCGCTCACTAGGGGTGTACAGAGTCTAGGAGGGGCTCCTTATGGCCCAAGCGCAATATCAAGTCATCCCGTGGCATAATCAATAGGCTATCGGCCTCATATCAAGTCACCTCGTGGCATAACAACTCAGGCCCTCAGCCTTATAATTATAAATCAGTACAACACTGCTGCGGCGCACAACCCAGTCCCATAATAACCTCACAACACAGACCCTCGGCCCTACTCAGTCAGAAATCTCTAAAAGTTACTCGGACATAGTAAAAATATAATGCCTAGCCCAAATTATCATTTAAGATGTCAAAACAGAGTAAACATGACTGAGTTATGAAAACAATAAAATAGCATGATTGAGTACAAGTATAAAGTCAAAACAGTAAAAATCCCTTAAGGGTCCAAAATAGTTGGCACGAGGCCCAAATATGACATTCAGCCCAAAACATGATGATAACAAATAGTTTTCAATCAAATATGTAGTAAAACAGTCATTCGGGACGGACTAAGTCACAATCCCCAACAGTGCACGACCCCACGCTCGTTATCTAGCATGTGTGTCACCTCAAAATAGCTTAACGATGTGAAATCTAGGGTTTCATACCCTCAGGACAACGTTTACAATCATTACTCACCTCTATCCGGTCCAAATTCTAGCCCGCGATGCCTTTGCCTCTCGAATCGGCCTCCAGATGCTCCAAATCTAACCAAAATCAGTGCAAAACCATCAAAATATGCTAAGGGAACAAAGCCCACTCGAAAAAAATTAAATTACAACACAAATCCCAAAATTGGCCAAATCCGACCTCCGAGCCTACGTCTCCGATAAAATTTACATCAACAGACTCCTTATCATTCCCCGAGTTCATTCATATCAAAAGCACCAAAATCCAACCACAAACGACCCTCCAAATCCCAAATTCTAGGTCTCCAATTACAAGCCCTAGTTCTTCAATATTTAGGCTTAAATTCTACAAATTTCATGATTAATTAGGTAGAAATCTCATTAGGATTGAGTATTAAGTCCATAAATCTTACCTCCAAATGTTCCCCCTTGATTCCCTCTTCAATCCTCTTCAAAAAGCTTCAAAATCGCCCAAAAATGGAGGAACTTAGGCTAAAAATTGCGGAAATGGGTCTTCTAAACATTCTGCCAGCACTTAAAAATCTTTCATCGCGAATGCGGTCAATGCCTCGCGTTCGCGAAGCACAAATTTGAGTTGACCAAATTTTCCTTCTTCGCGAATGCGGCTCCCCTCTCGAGAACGCGAAGGCTCAGCTTCACAGCCCATCGCAACCGCGACTTCCCTTTCGCGAATGCGTAGCTCAATGATCCCAGCCCTTCGTGAACGCGGGACCTCCTTCGCGAATGCAAATACCAATCTTCCAACCTCACATCCTAAGCACTCGCGAACGCGAGGGCAAAAGGTCTACAACACACACAGTAGATTTTTGCAATTTTTCTCAACTTGAAATAATCCGTTTAACCACCAGAAACTCACCCGAGGCCCTCGAGACCTGAACTAAACATGCCAACATATTCCATAACATCATTCAAAATTGTTCCAACCTTCGGGACACTCAAAACAACATCAAAACACCAAATTTGCATCGGATTCAAGCTTAAAAATTCTAAAAACTTCCAAATTCCCCTTTCGATCAAAAAGTCTATCAAACCACGTACGAATGACCTGAAATTTTGCACACACATCCCAAATGACACAACAGACCTACTGCAGCTCCCGGAATTCCATTCCGACCCCGATATTAAAATCTCACCGATCACCCGGAAAACGCCAAAATTCTTTTCGCTAATTCACGCCTAAATCTATTCCGGACCTCCAAAACACATTCTGATCACGCTCCTAAGTCCCAAATCACCTCCCGAAGCTATCCGAACCATCGAAACTCATGTCCGAGCCCTTTACCATATAAGTCAACATCCGGTTGACTATTTCCAACTTAAGCTTACTCAAAAGAGACTAAGTGTCTCAAACCTTACCAAAACCTCTCCGAACCCAAGCCAACCAACCTGATAACACATAATACAGCTGAAGGGGCAATAACAAGCTGAAATAGGGGAAACAGAGTGGGAACTCATGAAACGACCGGTCGGGTCGTTACATCCTCCCCCTCTTAAACAAATGTTCGTCCTCGAACGCGTCAAGAAACATACCTGAAGCCTCAAACAGGTGAGGATATCTGCTCCGCATCTCCCGCTCAGTTATAATATTCAAAATTCAGCACCAATTACTGGAGTTATTCCGTAGTTCAGTTGGTGGTATTGTTGTCCAAAATATTTCCGTGCATGAAACGAGTGCCTAAAGTTTAAGCTTTTTAAATAACCGGCTAAACTCTAATAGAAGGGGTTAAAAGTGGCTAATTACCAATTTCTTCCAATTTTTTGAACTTAAATGACTATTAATTTGGGACGGATGGAGTATTTTATTTTATTATTTTATCTGATGAAACTAGGCCAAAATCAAAAAAATATTTTATTATATGACGCATATCTAACTTAAAGTTTACTTCTCTTTGCAATTTGAGGCTTTCCAACATATTAAAGTGTATTGTATTTAAGTTTGAGGTACTAATCATTCTGAAATTTCAGAAAATTATCAAGCATGAATCTGAAAGGGCAGCTGTCTGGAGACATCGAGGCCTTGTCTGAATTGCAGATACTGTATGTCTTCTACTCATAATTGAGAGTCCTCGCCGCATTAATCATATTAGTTGATTAAAATTTAAGAATCATCTGAACCTTTACTTGGTACTAACTAAATAAGGGGTAAAAATCAACTTTTTATGGATCAATTTATTTATAATTCCTAGTTTCGTTTCCCTGAGCTACAAGTACTCTAATAATTTAGTGAGAGAAATTTGAAATGTTATCTCAATTTGTTTGACACTCTTTGCTTATTGATAGTTAACTTAACCAAAATTTGAGGTTAAATTAGACTAATCTAAATACTCAGAAATTACAAAAAGAGAGTATTAGGACGGGATACAAAGTTTAAGAAAGAAGGAAAAGATTTTTGGAACTTGTAGTTTGAAACTAGCCATATATATTATGTGCGGTTATGAATGATCTCACTAAGAGTAAAATAAGAAGTTTGAAGTTAAATTATTTCAAAATATAAAAAGGTATCAATTTTTTTGGAACCGAATAAAAAGGAAAGTTCATCACATAAATTGGGACAGAGGAAGTATCGTATATACATTGCTATTTTTCCCCAATGTACTGTGCTTGTGCTTGTGCTTGTGCTTGTGCTCATGCATGCATGCATAGAAATTTCCTTGCCTGTTGAAAGCTTTTAGATTCTGTTCTAATTATGTGCTTCCTCTTATAGGGATCTATCATACAACAAAGGCTTGACAGGTTCACTCCCACAATCAATTGGAAGTTTGAAGAGCTTATCAATTCTGTAAGGGAATTACATGATAATACAAGAAATGTTAATTCACCAGCTGATTTCTGTATTTCATATTTTCAGAGAGTAATTGATCTTAGCTGCATCGCAGGATCCTTGTTGGTTGTGGATTTAATGGACTGATACCGGACACAGTTGGATCCCTTAGTCAGCTGGTTTTTCTGTAAGGATATCAAATTTGTTCGATTTATAAAGTTTACCAACTATATGGAATGTATCCTGTGTCAGTCTTATTTATATGACTTGCTTGAATTGGAAAAAAAAAGAAGGAATGATGGTGAATTAACATTCATAATCCTCTACTCCGATTATATAGATGGATCTAAAAACTATGTCAGAATTGATTACATGGTTTGGATTGTTTTGTTCCCACAAATTGATCATTTGAGTGATCTTCATGGCATTAACTTGCTTATTACAAATGTCTATAAGCTCAATGCTTAATGAATTCAGATTATTGAGATTATGCAGAATATGCTGACATTTTAGTACAAGGAAGAATCTATAATATCACATCCGCTGCCTAAATTGAGTTTTGGATGCTTACAGTTTAGTAATCTCCTCTACTTTGTCATTTCCGAAGGTATCAAGGGCGAGTGCATGTACTTTTGCTACTGACCATAGCTCTGTTACCCTGGTTGTACATGATGAAGTGAATTATCCATCAGCCTTTTCAGATATTTATATGTCAGCAGAAAATATAAAATTCTTCTAGTACTTTTTATTTTGTATGATATTGGCTTGAGATGAGTTTAAATGGAGTAACATGGGTGGTGAGCATTCATATAGCGGACACCAGCTTGTCTGGGACAGTGGCGGTAATTGTTGCTGTTGTTGTAATTCCTCTATCCCTTTGCATAGTCAATCTATGCAGTCTTAGACATGTGGTACTCTAAGCATAGTAACATGTTCTCTAAATCTTTTCCTGTTGCTTCTTCTTGGCTACATCTCTAAAACACTAATCTGAAACATGCAGATCTTTAAATGTTAACAACTTTATTGGACCAATACCAGCTTCTATTGGCAATTTATCAAAGTTATATTGGCTGGACTTAGCTGATAATAGGCTCAGTGGACCTCTTCCAGTTTCCCATGGAAGCACACCTGGTCTGGACATGCTTGTTCATACAAAGCATTTGTGAGTAATACTGTCTGTTTCTTAAGTAATAACTTTGTCTCTCATTTTCATCTGACATACCACTTACCTCGCAGTCACCTGGGGGGAAATCTGCTCTCAGGTGAGATTCCAGCTCAGCTATTCAGCTCAAATATGACTCTCAAACATTTGTAAGTTCCACTAAACTGGAAGTGTATATATTTTGAAAGTTATTTGATCGATCAACAATAGTGTAGCCACACATGTGTTGACTGATGAAGTTATGTTTGAATCCTCTCGTTGACCTATTTTGTTTCTTCTTAGAGGAAAGGCAACTGGATAGAGAGTATGTAGTTATGTCTTTGGTATCTGGTGAGATAGCATAGATCTCCCTGGTGCTTGAGACAGATTTCTCCCTCCCTGAAATTAGAAAAGATATAACAATTTGTCAGAGTTCCACATTGGTCAAATATACGGGCTATTGTATAGTCCTGGACAATCCCCACCTCTTGAGCTAGCTTTGAAGTTGAGTTAGGGCCCAACATCCATTTTCCTTTCATAGCATCAGAATCAGACTCATCTTTATTGTTGTGTTACCCAGTGTTGGGCTCCTATGTTATGGTATACATGCTCAAAGTGTCCGGCATGGTCATGCCGGAGGAGGGGGGGTATTAGAGTCCCACATTGGTCATGGAAAATGTTGTATCAATTCTAAATTCATAGTGGAGAAATCTTTCAGTAGTAGGTGTGATCAAATAACTTATCATTCATCATTACTGAAGGCAAGCAAAATCTTAATCTTATGTAAACACAACCTATCATGTATTGTCTAAAATGTGATAATGTTTAAATACTTGCATATTTCTTGTCTTCGAGTGCTCGCACCAATCAAGCCTATAAGATAAACTTAGCTTTGATCTCCTCAATCTTTCAACATATTGAATTTGCTCTTGGTTTCATTTTTAATTCCTCTGTTATTGAACACTCTTTGTCATTTTTCTATAACTTTCTTGTCCCGCAATCACTTACTATCTACCTTCCTCATTTATGTACTATCCAAACTTTCTTTTCGTTGTTGTCAAAATAATTGGGAGCATGTGTTAGCTTTGTTTCTATCCTATTAATTTTTTTTTCCTTTTCCTTTCTCAAGCTTTAAAGTCTTTCTGTCTTTAAACATTTCTCAATCTACAATGTTCAACCACACATATAACAAACCAAATAGGTGCTTGGTAATCCCAAGACTAGGATTAGAAATGTGAGTGTGCAACCATGCACACATGCACAAAAGAAAGGGATAGTGTTCTACCCTAGCTAATGGCAAGGGCAGGGACCATAGCTTAATTCCTCCTTATGGTTTTGGAATCCATTTTTCAAAAAGCTTTGTGAATACTTCGACAGCTATCTTAAACTTGACATATTCCCCTCCCCCTAATTTCATAAATATTGGCTTGTCTTCCATCTACATTGTTGTCCCACCCCTATGCTACAGTGCTAGCTCTGACACTTTAAGCAAACTACTTCCATTTGGCTAATGGTTTCTTCTATTTGTGTCTTGTAATTTCATAGGCTGCTCGAGCGAAACCAGCTTACCGGAAAAATACCCCCTACATTAGGACTTGTGAAAACTCTGGAGGTGGTGTAAGTATTTCCAGAATCCATCATGCTCTTAAAGAATTTTAATAGATGTGCCATCTTTCTTTCTTTTCATTACTTCGGAAAATTTATTAATTGGATATCCATGTATGCTGTAGTCGTCTTGACAGGAATTCATTAGATGGATCGATTCCATCAACCCTCAATAATCTCACGCGTACGAGTGAACTGTGAGTAGACAAAAGACATGCTAATATAACCTTGGTATGGTCTCTTTTTTTATGAGTGTATCAGACCCACTATAAATTTTCCATATCACTTGCAGCTTCTTATCAAACAATGAATTCACTGGCCCCTTGCCCGATCTTGCTGGCATGAGTGCCCTCAACTACTTGTAAGTTCCTTGACTTACAATGCCTTGGGAGTGCTGACATTTTGATTGAAACTCTACTCTGTTAAGAAAATACATCAATCTTCATGTTGTCATGTTACACATTATGTCTTTAGATTACTTTAGTTTTCATTAGTGTCCTATGGTCATGTTTTGCAGAGATATGAGCAATAATACATTTAGCTCAGCTGATTTTCCACTGTGGTTTTCAACCTTGCAGTCATTGACGACTCTGTACACTTCTCTCCCTCTCCCTCTCTCTCTCTCTCTCTCTCTCTCTCTCTATATATATATATATATATATATATATATATATATATATATATATATCCATAAGGCTCGTTGCGGCGTGGCCCCGCAGAACTCAGATCCATCTGAGCGTCTGTTTTATCCTAATGGAGTTGGTTCATAGAATTTGTTATGCACCTCATAAGTTAAACTGCTCACAGGGTAATGGAAAACACTCAACTTCAAGGAGAAATTCCGGCAACTCTCTTCAATCTTTTTCAGTTGCAGACAGTGTGAGTGTCCTTTTACCTTTAGACCATGGTGCATGTCTTGCAACTATTCCCTTTTCCCGCTATGTGATAGTAATGTAACAAAGTTTTTAATGAGCATGAAGTGATCTAGTATATGATTCTGTATTTTGCATTTCAATTTTATGACCATGAGGTGGTTCCTTATGACAGCATCTTGAGGGGAAACAAAATCAATGGAACCTTGGATATTGCGTCCAACTATGGAAGCCAGTTAAAATTGATTGATTTGCAGAACAATTACATCGATTCATTTACAGAAAGACCTGGATATCGTTTTCAAATCATGTAAGCTGTCCTCAAGCCACTTTTTCTTCACTTTAGCAATGAGAAGAGAAACACTGGATAATTCCTGTTAAGACAATTGATTCTTCTGAATCCCATTTTATAATTTTAACAATCTCGGTTTTCGACTTGTTCACTTGGCAGACTTATGCATAATCCAGTTTGTCAAGAAGGAGGATCAGAAAACTATTGTGGCAACCCCCAAGAGAACTTTGGATATTCAACCCCACAAGATAATTGCTTCAGAACTCAATGCAGTTCTGATCAAATTCCTAGCCCTACCTGTAAATGTGCCTATCCGTACACAGGCGACCTGCTTTTCAGAGCTCCTTCCTTTTCTGACTTGAGAAACACGAGCATTTATGTGTCACTTCAACAGTCTATGATATCGTCTTTTCGCCGACATCAGGTGCTAGTAGATTCATTTTCCTTGAGTAATCCGAAAAAGAATTCAGATGACTACCTTGTGTTACGCCTGCAAGTTTTTCCATTTGGCCAAGATCATTTCAACCGTACAGGGATTACCACAATCGGATTTGAACTTAGCAATCAGACTTTCAAACCCCCACCAAATTTTGGACCATTCTTTTTCATTGGTGAAAGC
This sequence comes from Nicotiana tabacum, assembly GCF_000715075.1. Classification (NCBI taxonomy): domain Eukaryota; kingdom Viridiplantae; phylum Streptophyta; class Magnoliopsida; order Solanales; family Solanaceae; genus Nicotiana; species Nicotiana tabacum. The sequence continues at coordinate 120,412,823 of NC_134086.1, read as the reverse complement.
TACAACTACTTTGAAGGTGAAAGAACATTTCACTGATATATAAATATTTCTTATGCATAAGTTTCATCTATTTGTGGTATTATTTCTGATGAAAAGCTAATAACAAAGAGAAGTTGTTGTGCTCAAGTTTCTGTGTATGCTGTTAGAGAAGGGACACATTCAGTGAACATTCTTTTTGATAAGGGGTGTTGGTGAGACTTGAACTCGGAAGCATTACCTGCTTTGGTATCATGTTAGAGCGTGTGAGCACATCATCTAAAAGATCAAACTATTAGGGGAGGATGCATCTATTTGCTTATGTTTGGTCTGGTGCAAAGGGAAGACAATATTTGTCTTTTCTTTCCACTATGTTTCTATCATTGCAATGGTGAACAGGGACGGAGCCACAGAGCCGGCTACGGGTTCGGCCGAACCCAATAGCTTTGGTTCAAACCTTGTATTTATCTTTTGAAAATTCATTAATTATGTACAAATATTAATTTAGAACCCATTAACTTAAAACGATTATAATCCCGAACTCATAAGCTTGAAATCCTAGCTCCGCCTCTGATGGCGAAGGCAATAAATTGATCTAACATTAGGAGCTTTTCCTGATAATCACTCGTTAACATGTTGCAAATACTTTGCTCCACTGTATTCTAGCGAAGTTTATGAATTAACAAATTTTAAAGGATACTTTAATGCTGGTGTTATAACTAAACTAGTAGTAATTATTAGCTTGTTGGATATCATGCTTGTTGCACTGAATGCAGTTAATGAATGATAATTAAATTTATTTTATATATCTGTTGCTAGAGATTTGACTGTACAGGTATTGTGCTTTACAGTTGGATCAAGAGGATCTCACAAGTCAATTGCTAAAGAAATTATCATTGGAGCAGCTGCTGGTGGTGTTATCCTTTTAATTTTATCACTTATTATAGGAGTTTATGCTTGCCAAAAAAAAAGAGCTACAGAAACTGCTAGAAAGAGTGATCCTTTTGGTGAGTTGTCTGACTGTTCTTCAGTTTGCTTCTATTTGTTATTATTTTTGCTGCTGATTACCATCCCTTTTTTAATCTATCCAGCTACATGGGATTCAAATAAAAACAATAGTGCTGTTCCACAGTTAAAAGGTGTAAAATCTTTCTCATATGAGGAGCTGAAAAAATACACCAAGAATTTTTCGGAAATCAATTACATCGGATCTGGTGGATATGGAAAGGTTGTTTTCTATTGACTTTTGATAATACAATGTTATATCCTGATGACTGATTAAGAAACTGTTGTTTTAATTTAGTTGTGGAGACTATTTTCCAACACTCGCATAATTGCCCCTTGCTGTTGAATAATCATTTTGTGCAATAATGTTCAGTCCATAGGACACGTGAAGACTAATATTTCTGTAGTATATTGGCATTTAAAACTGCATTATGCCTCGTGCTATCAGTATTGCCTACTTGGAAGTTGGAACCTATGAAATGTTTGGATCCATAATAACTTTATGTTATTACACTACTTTAGGGTAAGGGGAAAAGAGATGGGGAACGATAGAACTTTTGTCCGTTGCGTCTACAGTCCTGGTCTGTCTTACCTTTTACTTTTTATGTTGAGGATTCCACTGGATTATTACAGCTGATGTCTGGTTGAGTATTTAAATTTGAGAACTATAGCATTTTCATCGAGAATGAGTTCAATTTGATGTGTAACATTACCAGCTGACACTGCATTAGTTAAAGGAACTCATAGAGAGCAAGAAGCATAGTGAATAATTAGCTAGAGCAGATTCTATCCATACTATCTGCACTATCTTTGGACATTAGCAGTCCCAGTCCATAACTTACTCTCCCCCTACAACCAGCAAAAGTTATGACTCAAAAAATATTTCCAAAACAATGCTAGTTGATCACTTAAAACTTTTTGCAAACATACAGGTATACAGAGGCACACTTCCAGATGGACAACTTGTTGCAATTAAAAGAGCAGAGCAAGGATCAAAGCAGGGTGCCCATGAGTTTAAAACTGAGATTGAGATTCTCTCTAGGTTTCATCACAAAAATGTTGTCAGCCTTTTAGGCTTTTGTTTCAAGCAACGTGAACAGATGCTGATCTATGAATATATACCAAATGGCTCCTTGAAAGAAAGTCTTTCAGGTATGTGAACTCCTATTGACTGTTGTTTTGAAAATCAGCTGTAGGTTCAACTACACCGAGGGGGGTTACATGACCCATGACTAATGTCAATTTTTGCAGGGAAGTCTGGGACTAAGTTAGATTGGAAGAGGAGACTTCGGATAGCTCTTGGAGCAGCCAGAGGCTTGCAATATCTTCATGATCATGTTGACCCTCCTATCATCCACCGTGATATCAAATCAAATAACATCTTGCTGGATGAGCGCTTGAATGCGAAAGTTGCTGATTTTGGTCTCTCCAAGTCAATGATTGAGCCAGAAAAGGGTTACGTCAGCACTCAGGTTAAAGGAACAATGGTAAGTGCAGACTTTACTAAATGCTACAGCTGATACGTGAGTTTGATGTTATCATATGTTAGTATTTCTCATTTTCCAAGATCACTGTTTCCTATATTTCTTAGTCTCTTGAAATTCTTGTCCATCAATAGATATAGACTGGTGATCGTCTTAGTTCGATTCCTAAAAGTTAAAGCTGGACGCGTGTCCAGAACAAGCACGCAGAAAACGGATGTGCGGTTGCATTTTCTGCTTGATAACGTGACAATACTCATAATTCTTTGTATGCAATTTCTTTGCGAGCTTTACATAAGAGTATAAAAATTTGGAAGCTTAAAACCTGAACTCTTGATTTCAACATTGTTGAAGAATTTGTATCTGAACATTTTCAATGAGCTGCTGTGTACATTTATCTGCTTAGGGCTACATGGATCCAGAGTATTACACATCACAACAGTTGACTGAGAAGAGTGATGTCTATAGCTTCGGAGTTGTGTTACTAGAGCTTATAACAGCGAGGAGTCCTATCGTGAAAGGAAAATACATTGTGAAGGAATTGAAGCAAGCAATAGATAAGTCTAAAGACATGTACAACATTGATGGTTTCGTTGATCCCAATATCCCCTCAAGCATGACACCTATAAGCTTCAGGAAGTTTGTGGATCTAGCTTTAAGGTGCGTCGAAGAAGCAGGAGTTCATAGGCCAACAATGTGTGAGGTCGTGAAAGAGATTGAGAATATCATGGAAATAGATGGAATGAACACGAATGCTGAATCAGGATCAACTTCTGCTAGCTGTGAAGGAACCAGCATAGCCTGTGACCATCCTTACAGCGAAGAAAGCCTAGTTCGCTACAGCGGGGGCACCAATTCGTAATAAGTATACAAACTTTTCTCCTGGAGCCAGCGGCTTCTACCAAATGTGCTTTGGCATTGCACTACCTGTACATGCTAGAGAAATGGAAAGTGATAATGTACATTGAAAATCGCGTCCTTGTGTACATTCTCTGTGGGTGATTTCGCGTAGAGTATTAAGAGCAGTGAACAGCCTTATACTAGAACTGATCCAAAAGTTCAAGTATGATTGTGAATTCATATCAATCTAGTATCTCCTCTCCGACTTTATATGCTTAAATGTTTGGAAATATTCATTTCCTTGCATGCCTTTGGGCCTCCTTTGTGCTGAAAATGTAAATATAGCACGGGCTAACCAGTTTTCAGACCGGTAGTTAAAAAATAGCCAACATTTGCAAAGTCATTGAAAATTAGCCATTATTTTGCTGCAACACAGAAAGTTCCAGCATAATATACTGGAGATTGGAGCACATGTGTATGAATTTCTAGCATAATATGTTGGAACTCCAGCACATGGAAAGTTCCAGCATAATATACTGAAGATTGAAGCACCTGTGTATGAACTTCCAGCATATTATGCTGGAACCCAGTATATTATGTTGGAAGTTCACATATAAAAATTCGAACTCCAATATATTATGCTGGAATATTTTTCTAATTTTGAATAGTGTTTTTGTTCAGATTTATCTTTACATGAAAAGTGGCTAAATTTCGATTATTTTTAAAACTGTAGTTATTTTTTGAATTACCACTTATATATCTGGTTGTTTTTGAATTTTGCCCGCTGAAAATTGTGTCTCTGATGTCTATGCTGTTTCCTCAGAAAAATAAACCAAATTGGCATAATCATCATTGTTAATGTAATTAGATCCATTGTAACCCTCAAAGTTGAAGGGATTAAACATTGGACCTCCACTTTGCATTGACATAATTAATGTGTACAGCTAGTCCATTTACTCCAATTAGGTAAAGGTGCAACATATAAAGCTGTCCGACTTGACCAATCTTTGAAAGAAAGTGCTGAATCTCTCATTTTTAACCAAATCGTAAATTCCTAATGCCTAACACATGACTTCCCTATAGGCAAAATCTAATTTTGTTGGCCAGTATTGGCAGTTATTGTGTTCTTCTTTTTCGACGACTGACCAATAGTTTAATGGTGTTGGCTGGCAGGAAAAGGTTAATTTTTTGAGGGATCTTTTCGCAAATAGCCGGACATATTCATTATTTACTTTTTCTAGCCATATACGTAGATTATGGGTTATTGAAAGATATGTCACATACGATAGATAGAACCGTTTACGAGGAATGTGTTTATTGAGAGAGCAAAAAGATGTTATTCAGTGTTAATCACAATACAACTGCACGAGTTTTCATATTTTTTTCAATTTCGCCACAGAAGAAAAAAAATCATTTGATCATTTGACATCGACGCCATTAATCTAAAAGAGAGATTTTGTGGCTGGAACCAACAAATCGGGCAAAGACAAGTTGAATAGCCAAACTAACTAGTTTTGCTCCTAAAAATTTCAAATATGTTAAGGGGTTCAGCTTATATATATATATATATATTTTACTCCCTTCCGGTCCATAATAAGTGATTTTTGATCATTTTTTGTGGTCCAAAATATCTGATTTTTCCAAATTTTAAGAATGAATTAATTATTTTTTTCTTACATTGTCATTGGAGTAAATAGTGTTGGAATATGTGTTAGGAGTGTTTATATGAAGAGACAACCCAGTATAATCCCACTTAGTGGGGTCTGGGGAGGGTAGTGTGTACGCAGACCTTACCCCTACCCTGGGGTAGAGAGACTGTTTCCAAATAGACCCCCGGCATCCTTCCCTCCAAGAACTTCCCACCTTGCTCTTGGGGAGACACGAACTCACAATCTCTTGGTTGGAAGTGGAGGTTGCTTACCATCAGAGCAACCCGTCTTGTCTTAATTTCAATGCTATTTAATATTAAAAGATGAATTTCTTAATCTGTGTGAAAATAGCCAAAAAATCACTTATTGTGGATCAGAGAAAGTAATAGGGTAAATAAATATTTACTTTTCGGTGTATTTAATATGTCATACTATGTTGTATGCCTTACTTTCCAGCCAATTAATCCCATTTATTATGAATAATTACTTATAATTATTTTTTTAAATGACCTAATAAAATATATATGCAATCGATGAATAGAAGTTAAATTTATGTTCTCTTTTTGGTGCAAGAGAAGGTCATGACGAGTACTCAACGAAATGCAAATGCCCAATTAATCATGCTAGTTCGATCGAAACAAGAAGTTTATAATCATAGCAGCAACCACTTGGGAAATTAATGAATGGATCCTTATATATAAAGATGCTCCTGCCATCATATTGTCTTTTCAACTTTCAACAATATTCGCATATACTTATGATATTGGAAACTCCACCAATTCATTCTCCACCAATTAATTCATGCTATAGGAGTAGTAGCTATCAATGGCTATTTACAACTGTTATGATTCAAAATTTCAAAACTTTATGCATGGTCCTCCCCTCTCATTCCCCACTCCCTAACTAAAGGTGCAATAGATTATTTTTCCTTTTCCTTTTCGTAGTGGTGGTGGATTGGGGTAAGGAGGATGAGGGATTTCACTATTGATCAAAGAAGTTCATATTTATATATTCAAAACTATAAATATTACTCACTTTTCATCCCATTTTTTGTGTTTTTTTTTTTTTTTTGTACAGAGTAGTAATCATGTACTATCATCACTGTTAATAGGGCTAGCTGAGAGAACTTGCTTTTTAAGGTTATCAATGATCATAACCAATTTTGTGTTGAAACGATTCACGAAGCATTTTGGTAACCATCCTGCTGGATCCAGCTGAAATTTAATCAATAAACAAAAAACAAAAGGATTAGTTTCATTTGGAATTTGCATTTTGTGAAATTAAAATGTAATTTGCGCTAACGGCCAATTAAGTGGATAAAAATAGGAAGAAACTGTGATTCAAATTCTCTCGAAGACATGATTTATTCCATCCGCCTAAACCTCAACAGACAAAGTTATGAGTAGTTGGTCCACACATCGCGGTTATAAAAAGTAATTTGGTATTTTTTTTATTGAAAATTTTCAAAAAAATTACCTGGACAACGTAAGTGACCATGCAAGAATCATCGTGAAGTTTCTCAACAACCCATCCAGATTGTAACAATAGGCCTCGAATTGCATTGTTTTGCTTTGGGTGCAAACCTGCTGCTATTTCTTTAGGCAGAGAAGCTACTGCTACTACCTGGAAATTTTCAAATTTTAATTCCTCCACATAATCTTTCAAAAAAAAAAAAAAATCATTTAATAAATTAGAAGTATATATACCAGGGTTCCATCATCCATAGTTTCACGACGTTCATAGACGATAAATTCTCTGTTTCTGAAGAGAGGCTTTGAATTTTCCCCAAATCTGAGCCGTATAATACTCAGGTTATCTTCTAGATCCTTTATGTATCTTGCTTCTACTAAATCTCTGTCCCATTGCTGTAATTTCGTCCATTCATCCAAAAATAAATAAATACATATATAGTCAGACATATACTTTGTAACAGGATTTCACTATAGTATCAAAAACTATCGGAATAAACGAGGTTGTTATAGGAAGGTTTGATTGTAACAATTCTTAAGAATAGATAAAGGCCAACTTGATAATTTGAACTCACCCTAGCAGCATCAATGGCATTAGCCACAGTAATAAACTGTTGAGGAGATACAGATTTCAGCAACCAACGGCTACGGAAAGTGTGAAGTGAACCTGAACGGCGTTTCGATATCTCCACGCCGTTATCTAACCCAAGTATTTTCCAGCCGTCATTATTCCCACATTTTGAATCGGAAGCTGATAACAACTCTTGGATGCAATTCTCACTTGCATAGAACACATATCTTCTCAACGAGTCCTCACTAATTGACCTACAAAAACAGAAATTAATCTCTAATTTAACTCCCGTTTACTATAACAGACAACTTTTCATAGCAAGTCCGATATGATAATCTGAAAAATAGAGTAACAAACCACTATATTCATTTAAATTAACTTACCACGATCTACTACAAGGTGTAGGACTGGAAGTATTACTCATCTTGAATAGTTGTACAAAACTTATAGTGAGAGTTTAAGAATGGTGTTGTTTAGTTTTGTTCCTCAGACTCAGGGGAGAAGATAGATGAATTTAAGAAGGATATATATGGCTGAGAGGGGGTAGGGGAGTAGTGGTGGGGTGGGTAGTTGTTACATCAAAGTACAATCTTAGATTGTTTTGAAAGAAAAGACTGGGGAAGTTATATAATTTATAAATCTTTAAAATAATAAGAAGTGGGAAGAGGTGATTGATGCACATGGAATGCCAGAGAAAACCTCCATAATTAGAACAGACTACTGCTAGTCATTATCTTCACTCTTATTTCATCAATTCCCTTTATCGTAATAACCGGTCGGATTTACTATTTATTTTTCCTTGCTGATATATATAGATTATGTACGGATTATACATAATTACAATAGAAATTATACATATATTATATATCAACCGGCTATTTTTAATTTATGCGATTGGATGAGTGTTCATTTACGTTAATTCTTCATCTTTGTTTTTCATGTCTTATCTTAGTTCTTTCTCTCTCTTTTTTTCTTCTTCTAACATAAAAGAAGCTAGGAAACATACCATGTGCATCATCTTCCCCACTCCCTTAGCCCCTTTATACCTCTTTTTCGAATAAAAGCATCTTTCTTTTTATCTACCAAAAAAAAAATGAAATGAAGAAAAAGACTAACAACTAAAGCCAGACTAATATTGCTCACAATTCATTTATTTTCTACCTAAACTTGCTTGGTTATGGGTGACAACAACATACACAAAAGGTTCCATCTTTTAACTTTGGTCCCCTCAATCACGTGCCACTTAAGCTAACTCACAAAAATGTAACACAACAAATACCTAATAGACAAAAGTTAAATTACTTTCTTACTGAAAAAGAATTAGAGTATTATTTGCTTTACGATTTTTTTTTCTTGTTTTTAAAATAATAAATATAAATCCAATCAAAGTACTAGAATAATTCCAGTAACAGTACCTGGCTAAACCAGCTAGATCAGTTCTCAGTACTTGAAAAGTAAAACAGTTTCACTTATTACTTTTATGGTATTTTATAACTTATCTTCCGGTGATCGAAAAAAAATCAGTTTTGGAGCTATTATGCTGAATTCTGATTCTCACACAGTAACAGAGCATGGAGTTGTAAGGAATTCAAGAAAGCATCACGAATCAATCTTTTCAAAAGCAAAACTAAACATTCGACTGTAGAGAATTGGATTTGGATACCCTATCATTTTGTTCAATGTAAAAAGAAAACTCATTATCATAAAATTAAATTATCGCAGTAATAATCAGCTCCGGATCCTAATAGATGGAGAAAATAAAGGTCATGAATTCTAACAAGTGTCCATTATATTAATCAAAACGAGAGGTAATCCATTGTTTTAATCATCACAGTGGATTAAAAACAAAAAAAAGGTCATGATCCGTTAATCTCATTGGAAAACTAAAGCAACAATGGATGTCACCATGTGTGCAGGTATAATAATTATCATCACAGGGATAATCATAAATGAATTAAAAAAGTCAATTAAATTACCCAAAAAAACAGATAGAAATCATTCATTTAATGGTAATTATGAATCCATCTAAGCAAAAAAAAAAAAAAGAATCATGTGAATTTCTAAAAGCAAGTGGGTTCAAGATAATTAATTCTGCTGTTGCTTGAGGAAGCCTTTGGCTTTAAGGCTATCCACTGTGTCCCGAACAGCATCTTCAACTGGGGTGAAAGTTAGTCCCAAATCAATCAATCTTTTAGCAGCATCTTCGCAACCCACCAAGCCTGGCTGGGTTTCGCCTGCGAACCTGTTTTCAAAATTTTATTCAGCATTATTTGAGACAAGACCAGACCTATCATAAGAAAAGGAATCTTTTTTCTTATAAAAATATGGTAAATTATGCAATCGAAACTAAGACAAGAGAGAAATTCTCAAAAGGGAAATATAAAAGCTTATTTTTTTATTCAACTTTATGTGTCTTGCCTGATTCCATCACCTAGATTTATGGTCTCTTACAAGTTACAACTAGTATTCTAGCAGAATTACTGTCAAACTTCCAATTTGACTAAATAATATTTCAAGGAGTAAATAAAAGCATAGAATAAAGGAAATCGTTAGTAAAGTGGCACTAGTTTTGCACATGAATTTGTAGAAAAGCACATTCAATGCTCATGAAAATGCAGTCCACAGTCAACTTGGTAATGAGTCATTGGCTAAATAAATGCAGTTAGGAGACATTTCAATATGAGGCACATGGTAGTTAGGAGCAAACCGATGGTTAATAGATCATTTCCATTCCATGAAAATCCAGATACTCTAGCACAAACAGACAAAGTGGATTGTACTGAAATAAAATTCGGATATGAGGAGTTTATAAAGCCAGTTTCTTGCTTATGGATTGACTATGACCCTTATCAAATAAAGTTAAGCTGATTAAGCAGACCCTGGTACAAATTATGAAAATGTCGACCTTGAAACATGTTAACGAACTTTACATAACTAAACAAATGCTGAGGCAGAACTTCAGCAACATATCTCAATCGAAAAGCTATTCAGGATAACAAGAATAGAATCTCCAAAAGGAAGGATAAGCTCAATGGGAAACATGAAAGGAGACCAATGGGACTTGGAATGGCTATAGAGGTAGCTAGCAGTTCATAGTGGGGTTTCTTTGGGTAGCCTAACAGTTTTGTAGTGGGGTTATTAAGGCCTAGATATCATAAAGGTGGTCTTGATTCTCGACAGTTGTGACTTTTGCATGTGTGAGCAATTGGAAATCCTTTAAGCTAATACTGAAGGTGGGGGTCAATGCATCAAATGAGAGCAATATATACCTATACTCCTAGAAGTTAGGTTCTTACTGCAAAATTTAGTTCATGCCAAAGTGGTGACAGAGCAGCTCCTGTTGCCCCCCTCCAAGTTCCAACCACCCCACTACTATAAACCATGTAGTAGTTGATTCTACACTAAAATGAAAGTATTATTGCCCTACAATTATTTAGTAGTCACTCCATTATCACTTACCAATTTTGTGGGAAGTGTACGAACACAATGCTAATAGGTTCTTCTAATGAGTATAGTATAGTATAGTAGTCTATACTATTGCTGTGGGTGATTGAAAGCTCTACCTTTTTCACACCTCAAAATAATGTTTTAAACATTTAACCCTATTCAGTAATATAGCATTCAGACATTTTACTCGTAATCTCTCCAAAGCTTAAATGGTGGCCGATTAAAGGGACATAGGAAGTAGCTTGAAATGTAAAAGTGAAGTAATTTTATCAATTTTGAAATAAAATAAACTAGTGTTAATATAATTATTATTTGGAGATGTTGGTGCACAAAAGAAGTCCTTTTAAAAGAAAAGGTCAAACATTTCAGGACAAGACAGAGCAAAAGTAAGTGATTTCCATTGAGATGGAGGAAGTAGTGTGGTGATAAAAGTGATTGTCTATACGTAGTGCTGAAGAAAATCTAGCAACTACAACCTTTAAGTAACTACTAAAGTCCTCTTCCCCAAGTTTTCCAGCTAGATATCAACTATCAGTTGTTAAGGATTCAAACCTGCTCATTTCATACCGTTCAAATGTAAAACAACACAGAATTTCAGTTTTATCATTATCTAGTCAAAGGAAGCATAGCTGCATCTGTGCTTTTGACTTATGCGGTAAACAAGTAACTAGTTGGCTATATAAAAATTCAGTGTGATAGAACTTAGAATTTTATTTGTTGGGAAGAATATAGGACTGGATTAACATATGTGAATTCATGGATTGTCATCAGATTTACTCCAGGCGTTTCAAAAGTCTGATACAGAATCCATATAATGATATACATGCTATTTTTGCCAACAGCAGGGAGAAGCAGTCAGAGAAGATTAAACTTGAGGATGGCATATTATCTTTGAAGTGAATGCGAAAAGAATTTTAAAAAGAAATTACTTACTAGAGAGGGGCAAAAGATGAACTAAAAGATATGACAACAAACCTGTGGATAGGGAATTCAGGGTAAAGTTTCGAGACTCTTTCAGCAAAATCACCGAACTGGTAAATGCCATTGGTACACAGGTGTCTTCCAGAAGCATGAGGGGACTCGAACAACAAAATCTGTGCCTTCGCCACATCTTTGACGTGCACAGCCCCCAACCAATGATACTCTTGAGTGTCTGTTGATCCCTGAAGCAGCTGTTGCAAAACAGCGCAGCTTGCATTCAGTCCAGGTTGCAAGAGTTGGCCAAGACATGTAGCTGGATTAATTGCTACCACATCCAGTCTATTCTTCTCAGCAAATTCCCATGCAGCCTTCTCAGCAAGTGTCTTTGAGACTGGGTACCATTTCTGTCATCAAACTCGATTATGATTATTGTGTTTAAGAACACTTCACCATGTAATCAAATAATTGAAGTGGCATGGATGAGTGATAGTTTTATCATATATGGTCATCGCAGAATCAGGAACTGTCAAGTTTTAAATAACAGTAAACTTAGAAGTTAAGGAAATCAAAAAGAAAGGTCTGTATATTAGGACATGGTAAATAATTGAGTACATCACCCTCGATAAAATTCGAGTATACAAGAGTATTAGAGTTTAGAGTAGTGGATATGCAAGCAACAATCTCTATATAAGCCTAAAGCTCTGGAATAAGTAAATAACTAAGCTATATAATTAATAAACATTATATAACTTCAGACGATTATACTACTATTTACAAAGTTACAAGCGTTATGTTGAAGGGCAAGTGAAATACATATTAAGCAGTGTTCCTCTCTTGGAATGTCAATTATTTTTGCTCCATCTTCTCTTTATGTTATTTCATCAAGCATTCAATTATCATAAACCAACTCAAATTAAAACCGAATGGTATCATCTATTATTAATAGAAATAATTCCTTACAACATCAAATTGAAAATAATGTTTTTTTATATTTTCATTTTAATTAATAGTAAAATTATTATACATGTTGTATACTTATACCTCGTAAAACTAAATTGGGAAACAAATACTAGTAGTAGAGTACACATAATAGTAAGCTGCATAGTTTAAGACACTAAGCTGCATAGTTGCACGCAAAACTCCTGCATATTTTTCTGTTTTTGAGCACTACAGGTTAATTGGATATCTAAATTAAATATGGTGCAATAACGATCTTAATGAGAGTGATGCAGATTTGGGAGCATAGTCAATCATACACGAGAATAAACTTAACCATGAAACCGTGTTTTTTTACCATGATTAATTGATAAAGCATGTAATTTTACATACTATTAATTAACTATGTTTGAAAAATACTCTAAAACTTAGGTGAAAGACACGTGTTGATGTGATGAATGAGTAAATTTTTATTTTTAAAGATTAAGACATCTGAATCGGAATGAACATAGGTTTGTTTCTCAAAACGTGAATGCATAAACTTTATCTTTATTAAAAAAATTAATAAATAAAAAATTCAAAGTTTATGCGAACCTATTTCCTTTTTGGTCCGTTCCAAAAAGAATGACCCCTTTCTAAATTTGCTTAAACTTATAATTTTACCCTTAATGAGAAGTTTTTATAACCACAAAAATACTCTAACCCTTTTGACTTGTTTAGGATCACAAATTTTAAAAGTCTTCATTTTTTCTTAAATTTTGTAATCAGTCAAACATGTTCACATAAATTAGAACGGAAGGAGTAATTACTTTGCAATTGTATTAATATTCAATTTACTCAAACATTTGAGTGAAATTAAGAAAATAAATAAATAAACATATCACGTGACATGCACGTGTATGGGTAAAGAATGACACCTGGCGAGACGTGCAATAGTCAAGATCAGTCCATGACGACTCATCGAAGACCTTATTTTCCGGCCAACCAGGATTAGGCACGATGGCGGAGATTGAGGAAGTGAGCACCACGCGCCGAACATTAAACCTCTTCGCCGCCGTGAGCACGTTGATAGTACCCTGTACAGCCGGCTCCACCAGCTCCTTCTGCGGGTCCACGGGGTCCTCCAGCGTACACGGCGACGCCACGTGGAAAACTCCCCCGCCGGCACATCCCTCAATTGCTCTGGCAACTGCGTCGGCGTCAAGTATATTAACTTCGTACACCAATAGGCGGATTCCGGCGTTAGACGCGCCGGCGAGAGAGTAGAGGTGAGAAGGATCGGAACCGGGGAAGATGGCGGCGTGGATGATGGTGTAGCCACGGTCCAAGAGCGTCTGAACCACCCATGAACCAATGAATCCGTTGGCTCCAGTGACGCAAACTGGTGGTTTTTCGTTTGCCATTACTGGAATTGTGTAAAACTCAAGTGGAATTGTGTACTTAAATTAGTAGATAAAAGTTATAGTTGGTGAATATATGTAATATGAATGGGTTAGTGAAAGAGTTGAAATCGGATTAAAAGACAACGAAAGCTTATCCTTTAATCCCATTATTATGATTTTATCCATTAGAGTCGTCATTTTTCATGACACATTGGGTCCGAAATTGTAGCTACAGTTTCCGATCAAGAATGAAGTTCCTTACATGCGATCCCCTTTCAAATAGAATGAAGAGTCTATATGGGAATTAAAAAAAAAACAGATATTGATTTATTCACTATCTTTTAAAATTAAAATTACATATTTAAAAATAGATAAATACAATTAGTTTGAATCTCAAAATATAGAAAGTGTTATTCAATCCGTATTTTTAACTCTTTCCCTTTTTGTATAAGTTGATTACCAAGCTAATTGTAAATAGGCTAAAACCTATTATTGCTAAGATAATAGGACCTACTTAAACTAGTTTTCAACAAGGTAAACGAGCTTCTGATAATGCTATTACAGTACAAGAAGTTTTAAACTATTTTAGGAATATTAAAGGTAAAACTTCTTACATGCTTTTGAAATTAGATCTAGAAAAGGCGTTTGACAAGTTAGAATGGTCATTTATTCGGAGAACACTTATATATTTTAATATTCCTGCTTCACTGATTACTTTAATCATGTCATGTGTTACAACAACTTCGGTTTCTATTTTAATTAATGGTTCTAGGACTCCATATTTTGTTCCGACAAGAGGCATTCGTCAGGGTGATCCTTTGTCACCTTACTTATTCATAATGTGTATGGAAATGCTCTCACATAGCATTTCATTATCAGTAGATTACCTACAATGGCAACCCAGTAGCCTATCTCGAAATAGCCCACAACTTTCACACCTTTTATTTGCGGACGACATTATTTTGTTTTCTAAAATTACTACTAAGAGTTGTCATGCAATAGTTGATGTTCGAGACCACTTTACCTCTTGCTCCGGTCAACAAGTTAATTTTGAAAAATCTAAGGCTTACTTCTCCAAGAATAGCTCCCAATCTGACCGGAATTTTGTTATAGACACTTTTTCAATTAAGGAAGGGATTTCGTTTGGTAAATATTTAGGGTTTCCTATGTTCAATACTCGACCTAAAAATGAGGACTTTTAATTCCTTCTAGATAATTTTAAGAATAGATTAGCGTGATGGAAAACTAGTTTTTTAACTATGACAGGTCGCACTACTCTTATTAAATCTACTCTGAATAACCTTCCAAATCATATTATGCAGTATATTCAAATTCCCAAACATATTATCAAAAAAATGGAGCAATACCAATGGAATTTTCTTTGGGGCACTACCTTAACAAAGAAGAGAATGCACTTTCTCAAATGGAATGTTGTAACAACCCCAAAAGTTATAGGTGGTCTGGGCATTCAAAAATTAGGGCAAAAAAATAAGGCTTTACTAGCAGGCCTTGCTTGGAGAATTTTCCAATCTCCTCAAGCAATGTGGTCAAGGATTCTTATTAACAAATACATCCACAAAAATACTGTGTTGAATAATTCCAAAACTTAGGATAACATCCTGAGAGGCTGGAACCTTTGCCAAATGGGTATTAAATGGAGAATAGGAGATGGCAAGCATATTAGTGTTTGAGATGACCCCTGGTTAAAGCCAGGCACAATGCTGCGCTCTATGATACAAGGCCCCTTAATTTTGGAACAAACAAGTCTAACAATTTCTCAATACTTAATCCCATAGGATGGAATAGGGAAATAATTCCTTTTGACCTAGGGCATAACATTAATCGTTTGATGGATGCTACTTACGTATCCCACTTTCGCAATCAAGCAGATCTAATCTACTGGGGTCTAACTCGAACTAGCAAATTTACTGTTAATTCGATGTATACCACACTTGAGGTAGACACACAGTCTTCTACGACTCACTCCCATACTTTTTCATGGATTTGGAAACTCCATATCCATCCAAAAATTAAAACCTTTATTTGGCTTCTTTGCCATAATAGGTTACCAACCAGACTTTACTTAAAAAACTCTAATATTATCCGAGATGCTACTTGTTTTTACTGTCAAAGGGAGGATTGACCTATTAAACACATTTTTCTCGATTGCTTAAATGCTAGGAAATATTGGCAAGAATTGGGTTTCATGCACCTTATTAGTCACTGTAACGACCCGACCAGTTGTTTTGAGCTTTTGCACTTTGCTCGCCAGTTCTTGGGCATTACTTGCCCCATGTGGTGTATTATGACTTATGTAAATCATTAGTGTTGGGTTTCAGGTTAATCAGAATGAATTTGGAAGAACAGTTCTCAGTTGAAGCTTGAAATTTGAAAGGTTTGACCAAAATTTGACTTATGTGTATTTGATCTCGGATTGGAATTTTTATGATTTGATTAGCTCCGTTAGGTGATTTATGAATTAGGAGTGCGATCGGAATTGGCTTTGGAGGTCCGGTGTAGAATTAGGCTTGAATTGGCGAAGTTAGTATTTCGGCAAATTCCGGTTGGTAGGCGAGATTTTGATATAGTAGTCAGAATGGAATTCCGAGAGTTGATGTAGCTTCATTATGTCATTTGTGATGTGTGTGCAAAATTTCAGATTATTCTGACATCGTTTGGTCAGGTTTTTGATCGAAAGAGTATTTCGGAAGTTTTTGGAAACTTAGGCTTGAATTCGATGAATTTTGGGTAATTTGATATTGTTTGAGGTATTTTGATGATTGGATCAGGTTTGAATGATGTTATGAATTATTTTGGCATTTTTGGTCGATGTCCCATGAGGCTCGGATAAGTTTTGGAAGAGTTTTTTGGAAGATTTTGTCGTTTTGAGCATAAACATGTAATGATCCAAAGGTCCATTTTTAGTTCTAGAGATCAAAATTTGATTTCGAGACTTCTGGAATTTTGATAATGAATTATAGGACTGATCTGGAAAGTTTGGTCTAATTTCATCAAGTCACGATTGGGTTTTTGACACGAAACATGAGTTAATTGTTTAACGAGTGAAATGGGTATTGAACTGAGTAAATGAGGTCCGAATTAAGTTTCGACTGAAGGGCTATATTTGTATCATTATTTGTGACTCATAGGAATAAGAATCATTGAATTCCGAGGTCCCAGTCCCGAGAAATGAATTTTTGAGTAAAATTGTTTTCTGAAAATATTTAAGGAAAATGGAAATGAAATTTGATTAGAAAGTGATGATATCGGGCCCGTATTTTAGTTCTGGTGCCTGGTAAAGGTCTTATATATGGTTTAAGCACTTTCTATAAAGTTTGGTTGAAAACGGACGTCGTTTGACGTGTTTCGGACTCAAAATGGAAAATTTGATGTTTTATGAAATTTGAAAAAATTCTTGGATTTTAAAGCTTAATTCGTGGTATATGACGTTATTTTGGCGATTTGATCGCACGGTTAAGTTCGTAGGATGTTGTTGAGTTAGTGTATATGTTTGGTTAGGAGCCCCGAGGGCTCGGGAGTGTTTTGGAGGTGTCTCGGAGTGATTTTGGACTTAGGAAAAATTGCAGAAAATTGCAGAAACAATACCGTGTACAGTACCCCATGAACAGTACCGTGAATAGTACCGTGGACAGTACCGTGAATAGTACCCCGTGAACAGTACCGTGCACAGTAAAAACGTATGAACAGTACCCCGAAAATTCCTGGACAATGTATAATTCGGGAGTCCGAGAGTTTTCTCATTTTTTGAGCTTTGGAGCTCGGATTGAAGCGATTTTCACCATATGGATTGGGGTAAGTGTTTTATATCTAAAAGTGATTATATTTAATGATTCCATGGTTACTTTCATCATGAATAGTGAATCAAATGGAAGAAATTGGAGAAAATTGTAAACCTTTCAAAAACGAAAATTCTAGATTTGGAGGCCGAATTGTTGTCGGATTTTGATAAAATTTGTATGGTTGGACTCGTGGTTGGATGGGATTTCATATTTTGTAACTTTTACCGAGTTCTGAGATGTGGGCCCCACGGACGAATTTTGAGTGTAATTTCAGATTTTTGATGAAAAATGTAGAATTCCATATGGAATTAATTCCTATAATTTTTATTAACTGAATCGAATCGTTATGGCTAGATTCGAGGCATTCAGAGGTCAATTCGAGGGGCAAAGGCATCGCGAGCTAGAGAATTAGCCGGTTCGAGGTGAGTAATGATTGTAAATGATGCCCTGAGGGTTTGAAACCCCGAATTGCACATCGTAGTGCTATATTGAGGTGAGACACGCGCTGGATGATGAGCGCGGGGTCTTTTACTACTGGGGATTGTGACTTGGTCCGTCCCGATTGATGATTTTACTGCGTATTTTACTGAAACTTATTTGTTATCATCATGATTTGGGTTGTTTGCCATATTTGGTCTTCGTGCCAATTATTTGAATCCTTCGGGGATTTTTATCACTATTTCCTCACTGTTTTGACTTATATTTAAACTCAGTCCTGTTGATGATTATTATTTTACAAACTCAACCACTTTTATACAGATTTGAAACTCAAATGATATTTCTAAATGATATTTTGGGCTGAGAACTACTGTTTACAAATGCCCAAGGGGCTTATGATGATTTTTGGACTGAGTGAGGTCGAGGGCGATATGTGATGATATGCTGAGTGATATGAGGCCGAGGGCCTATGATACTTTATACGCCACGCAGTGGTTTGAGTGATGTGAGGCCGAGTGATATGAGGTCGAGGGCCTATGATACTTTATACGCCGCGCAAGGGCTTATGATGATTTCTGGACTGAGTGATATGAGGCCGAGGGCCTGTGATACTATTTATGCCATGCGGTGGCTTGAGTGATGTGAGGATATGCTGAGTGATGATGCCACGAGGTGGCTTGATATAGCGCTTGGGCCGTAAGGGGCCCCTCCGGAGTTTGCACACCCACAGTGAGCGCGAGTACCCATTATGCTGAGTGATTGGTACTATGCCCGAAAGGCTGATATGAGTGATTGTGAGGTAGCCCGCGGGGCTGATACTGTTATGAGAGTGAGCCCGAGGGACTGATACTGTACTGAGTGACTGATACTGTGCCCGAGGGGCAGATTTCTACTTGTTATTTTGATACGGTGCCCGAGGGGCAGATTTCTAATTGTTATTTTGATACTGTGCCCGAGGGGCAGATTTCTACTTGTATTTTGATACTGAGCCCGAGGGGCAGATTTCTACTTGTTATTTACTGCCAAATTACCTATTTTAATTGTTTTAAAAGAGATTTCATTTGATACTTCAGTGATTTACTGGTTTTAAGTGATTTCACTACTTCCGTATAGAATGCTTTGTGCTTGTACGTGTTTTCTTGCTTTCAGACGTTATTTATATTTATTACTCACTGAGTCGAAGTACTCACATTACTCCCTACACCTTGTGTGCAGATTCAGGTATGTTTTGGCTGATCGGAGGCAGAGTCATCAGAGTTTAGCAAGGTTGTTGCCGGCGTTCGCAACACTGCTTCTCTCTCCCCATTTCATTAGTCTGTATTTGTACACTCCAGGCTTTTAGTTGTATTTATACCCTAGTAGATGCTCGTGACTTGTGACACCCCGGTTAGGGCTGTGTCGGGCTAGGTTTCCGCATTTTATCTATATTTTCTGCTATTTGGTATTATTAAACCATGTTGTACTATAATTGTGTTAAATAACTGTTTAAAAGGACGAATTGGGTTAGACTGACTGGACTTGTCTTCACGAGAGGCGCCATCACGACCAGGTTCGGGATTTGGGTCGTGACAGTTACATTACCAACCTGTCATCCACACATACTTGGGTACGTGAACTCATTTTTAATAAAAACTCCAACCTTCCTTTTCACATCAACCCTCATACTTACTTACCTATTAGTTTATGGAATATTTGGCTTACACGAAACGATAACCTGTTTAACATGACTAGAGTTAATATTCTCCATAATCATATTACTCAACAAGTAGCGGAATTTACTTACTTGGCTTCTTATACTTGTAAGACTAATCGTATAATAAAACCAACTAAGAATATCAAATGGAATCCTCCAACTGCTCTTTGTTATAAACTTAATACTAATGGAGCTTTTTCAGCTAATACGGCAGGCATATGAGGATTAATTAGGAACTCCAAAGCTGAATGGATTTTAGGTTTCTCAGGATCTGCACTACATGATTCATCCATTTTTGCAGAGCTCTATGCATTAACACAGGACTTGAAATTAGCTTATGAAAATAACATTGCACCTCTGTAGGTGCAGGTGGATGCAAAGGATCTTATACTATTATTACATTCTGAAAATATTGCTTTCTCTAACTTAATTGTTGAATGCAGGTACTATCTGGGCCAGCTAGGTAACCCTGTAGTCAAACACGCGTACATAGAGCAAAACATGGTAGCAGACCGACTAGCAAAAGCAGGCCACAATTTTGGAAAGGAATATTTGCCAAGAGTTTTTGAACATGTTCCTAATTTTGTTGAACTAACTTTTGCACAGGACAAGGCTTGTCTAGAAGGAACTCAATCACGCCAAGACACTGCTTGGCAAAATTACAGTGGCAATATGAATCGCCTATGTCCGTGTGTAACTAGTTGTCATGATGATAATTCCAATAGGATGACCATGACAACTATAAATACTAGTAGTAGTTTAGGATTTTGTAATACAACAATGGTTTGTGATAGGATGCCAGTTAGGCCCCAGCCATCTGTACGCGGTTATTAAATGCTTATATATTATCTTTTCAGACCAAAAAAAACTCTTTCCCTTTAAGTCCGAACTAGATATCAAACTTCCAGGATTTATGTTTATGTTACAATGTCAGGATAACATGTCTTTTAAGGGAAATCGTATCTTTTTGGCCAATGTTTATGCTACAATGTCAGGATAACATGTCTTTGTGACACAACAATGAATAAGGAAAAGGTTGTGACCAAAAAAACGATTTTGAATTATATATACTGATAACATAAACGAAAAAGAGTCAAAATTACCCCTGTCGTTTGCTAATGATTTATAAATACCCTCCGTCCATCTATCCGTCCAAAAAACACACGACGTTATTTCTATATCTAAAAGTACCCCTCTTTTTAACGGTGCAGCACATAGGCTCCACGTCTAATGTGTTGTCATTTTTTTATTGGACCACGTGGCTCTGTTCAGAATCCAAATATTCGCCCCATTAACCAAACCTGCCCAATTATTTGCTTGACCCATTACTTTCTCTTTTTCTTAATCTTTTCCCTTTCCCTTTCTTCCTCCTTCCTCTGATGGGTCAGAAAAGAAAAATTTGGCTGGGTGGTAATAAGATGGGTAAGAAAAAAGGGAGACAAACCTTCGATGGGGAATCTGCCGGCGACTGCTCCGGCAAATCTGTTGGTGTCAAATTCTGGGTATTTTGTTTGTCTATAGGTCATGTGCCTAAAACTAAGGAGAGTAATCAAGGGCAGTGCTGAAAGTATGGAGTAGAAGAAGTAAGCTAATGTATTGAAAAGTCTGCTTCTTTTTTTCTTCCAAGTTTTGCACAGTAAACCCAATCCTTTTTTTCTCTGGTGGATTAACAGTGAATTTTCCCTTGTTTGTAAGTCAGCGGATAAAAAACTAAGAAAAAAAATGGGGAATTTCATCCATCCAGCCTATTTTTCGTCCTATGGATGCAGATTCGTCGCTTTTGGTGATTTCACAAATAGGAGGCAAGTCATTTCAAGGAGCATATGATTCTCCTAGCTTGGAAGGCAATCTCAGAAGCACCAACTAATTCTTGCTCGCATGCTTGTTGATACCCAATTTTTTTCTATATATTTTCAATATGTAAAATACCTTCAAAATAGCATATGTATGCATATAAGGTTTTATTATTATTTCATAATTAAAGATTTTTAATTGATTTATTTCCACTTTTTATCCATAAAATCCCAATAATTATTTTCAAAATTATTATTTTGATAATTCATCTATTGGATTTTTATATTTATGCCAAAATATGGCTAAGGAATTTTTTACAATTTTATTTAGTATTTTTAAAGCTAAATTTCACATAATTGCAATATTGGCCCTTTTAAGGTTTAATTAGGTTTTATATTTATAAAATAGGATCATGTATTTTTTAAATTGTTAATTATGCATTATAAATTATTTTAGTACTTTAATTTATTTTTCAGAAACTATTTACTATTTTTTATAAATTAAAAAGGGAAAATAACTATTTAAATAACAACCCCTTTTTTATTTCAATTATAACCCAAATCGGACCCCAATTCCCCAGCCCAATTTTTAATTAAAACTGACCCTAACCCAATTTTAACCCAAGCTCAAACCGGATCCCCACCTACCCCGTTCAATCTGGACCGTTGATCATTCAGATCAACAGTCCCCATTCCACCTGTCATAACTAAACCCAAACAACCCCCTAACCTAATTCATTTCCCACCAACCCGCCGCCCTTGAATCTCCTTTCCTCTCCAATTCTCTCTGCAACCTCACTCAAACCCTAGTCGCCGCCACCCAAATCAACCCTAATCCTCTTCGATCCTCACTTAGTCCATGGACTCCCATGGTTGTTTGAGATGTATACCGGTCTCCTATGTCTACTGGTTGCTTGTATTCGTGATTTCATGTGAAGAGATCTAGTTCACATGAGATCTTGTCTACTGGTTGCTCAACTTCTATCCATGGTCTTTTTCCGGCCATTCATGGCCGTTCGAGTCAGATTTGTGACTTTCCCGCTAGATCGGTAACTTTTCGAAGTTTTTCTCACTTTTTCTGGGTTCTCTGAAACCCTAACTTTAAAAGCTTTCCAATTTTCTTTCAGATCTGTCTTAGATCTGTGCATGTTATGAACCTCTTGGTGTTTTCTCAAAAGTTTTTTGATTTCTTTCAAAGTGACTCTTCGTCTTCAACAATTAGAGTTTTTCTTAACCTCTTTTAAAAGGTTTCTTCTCCGATTTTCAATGTTGTCTTATGATTTTACTATATTTAAACTGTTTGTTTATGTTCTTCTTCTACCTGGTTCATTGTGTTGAAAACCTTAGGTATTTTTGGGTTTCTGAAACTGCCTTCGTTTATTTTGTATGTGTGCCTATTTCGATTGAGTTCTTTATGGTTATATCCTTTCTCTCGTTTGCCTTGACTGATTCTGAGTTCTTACCATTTTAACCCACCTTGCTAAAATCCTAATTTCTTAAAATTTTCCTCACTTGTTACTGTGAGTTTTTGAAGACTTCCTTTACTTATTTTCGTGTGTTGGTCTGGTCTCCTTTACCTGTTGCTATGTGTTAGACTGGTTTCTTCATTTTTAGTTCTATGTGACTACTTGACTTGTTGATTACCATGCTTCGAGTAGTCCTTAGCCTACTCATGTCACCTTGGTATGTTTGTGTTCATCTAGTTTGCTTCTTTTGTCAATATGTTTGACCCTGCATGTCTGATACGCCTGTCATTTTTTTCTATTTATATGTCAAAGTGCAGAATCATGACTCCCTCTTGATTGATCTTGATTTCCTTAAATTACAGCTTGATTATAAAGTTTTCTTATAAACCCCTAATTTTACTCGTTTGTTTAAGTTGATTGATTCCCTTCCTTTATTTGCTGTGATGTTTCACCCCTGCTGAATCCTTTTCCCAAATTAAGTATATTATGTACTTAGACTCGATTATATACTCTATACTTTTACCACCCCTATATGGTAAAAATTAATCTTTGTCAAACTGATTCTCTTTCCTTAATTATCCCTGTAGTATCCGTTTGAGCTGTAACTCCTTGATTAAGGGGAAGTACTTGTATTAATTGATTCTGATGATGATTATTTCCATATTTGTGTTAAACCTTTACTTGTTACCTTATTTTCCACTTCTTTTCAAAGCTATAAATACCCTACCCTCTCTTCTTTAAGCATACGAATAATTTAGTTCAGAACACACACTTACACACTCAAACTCTCTCTCTTTCTCTACTACTACTTGTGATACTACTTTGTCTAGCCGGCTTAAAGCCAAGGCTAGACTGAGGAGCTCTGATTGCTTTACCTTTTTCTGCACTTTGCCCTTCAACTGGTATGTTCTTAGTTTAAATACTGAAACTCAACTCTATGTGTTCTCTTGTGTGTCAATCCTTGTCTCTTCTTGCTTACTACTTTACTCAGCATGCTTAAAATTCTGCCCTCCTTTGTTTAAATGTAATCAGTATGTTTACTTGTTCCTGTTTATGTCCTTCAACTAGCATGTCTTCTAATGTACTTGATTCATGACTAATTATGTGTTTCTAATTTGGATCCTCTATGTCCCCAACCCCTACTTCCCTGTTTGTATATGCTGAAGCTGTACTGCTCTCTGAACTTATTCTGTATGTGTTGATTGTTTCTCCTATCCCCTGTCCCTTTCAAAACTGTTTTTCCCTAAGCAACTCTTCTGTTGTTGTTGCTAATTTATTTCAAACTAATCATTTTCAAAATTGTTTTCCAATTCAACTCTCTTAAATCTATGACAAGCACTCTCACATGCACTCTTAGATCATTACGTTCTGCCCCTCTTGCGTGAGCCTTGCTTTGGAACCCTTGAGCTCCCTATGAACCTGGATACATAAGAGCTGACCCTTCCATACTACACTTACTCTTGGTTATCCAATCTGGGTGCGAGCACTGCCCGGGATCCCTTGAGGTCCTTAAGGAACTCTGACACACCCAGATATGAGAAAGCCTATGGAACAATATTGGCATTTGAGGTGCTTTATTACATAACTCAGAGAGGAAGTCAGAATCAGGCTTCCTATAGTTGTAACTTCTTATTTTTCACTTCTTATGTAATTCTATCACATGGTCTGTAATAATTTGTAAACAAGTATTGGGGTGGTTAGCGAAAAGGGATGAGGAAATATGCATGCTATAATTTATTAAGGGTAGAAACCTATCATTAGGTTTATATTCCTATTTGTGAAATAGAAACCATGTTTAGGATTCGTACATGCATTAGAAATCATGTTCTTAGGACCTATGTTTCTTGCTTCAGCACTTCATTCATTAATCTATGTCTTGTGTCTATCACATAGAAATCCTGCTCCTAGGACAATAACAACACTGGTATAATAAGCTGTTATTTCAAAATTTCTGCAACTCTTGTGTACATTTAGAAATCATGCCTTAGGAATTCTGTTTTCAACAATCTTGCAATTTGCATGTGCATATTAGATACCATATTCTAGGATCATGTTTGCATTTAATTAAAAAAATGCCTAGTTAACTACTGATTCATGAAAAGGGTAGTAAAGTAATAATTTTCACATGGTGATGTTTTTGAATAAAATTGGCAACAATCTCTATAACTAGAACAACATGTTTTAGGTAATGAAAATAATCTCCAAACTGTCTTAATGACCTAGAACAACTACTGCATCTCACTTTGTGCATAGGCAAGCCTTAGGTAAAAACTGGAATTGCCTTTGTTAATAATGAACTATTAAAATCAGTAGTCAAACCTGATTCGGACTTCGTTTCTGAGTCATGTAATAAATCTGGTTTTGATGTTGCCACTTAAACACCCTGCTTTAGGATTTTAAATTAAGACCTTAACTGTGTATAAGTCATCTGTCTGTGTGCATTATTTGTGGAGGTATAACTGAGTCTTCTGCTTATTTTCTGTGTTTTCCCCCTTAAATGCAGTCCTACTTATTTTGTATGTTGCCTTAGTATTTTGCCTTTAAGCCTGGGGGTCTGCCTAGAACTTCCTTATAGGATATGAGTCCTAAATTCCTCCAGGACTGATAGGAAGGGACGGGTAACATCATGCAATAAGAGTCGAGACCAATCCGCTTTTTAATTACCCTCACGGGGCGGGAAAGGGTAGATATGGATATGATGACTGGTGCGCTAATATCACGTGTATCCCCTCTTTTGAGGAGTGTCATACCGGGTATTGCATTGATGTGATCCATATTACAAACAAACCTAGAGCACCCCCTTTACATTTATAAGCTTGCTTAGATTGTAATTCTTTTCAAAATTCCTCTTTTTCACTAATTGTTTTCTAACACTTGTGTATTTAAATTCCCTATAATTTGAGACCTACTTGCTAATTGCACGAATTCACAAAAATTGTATGGCCGGTAACCACACTAGTGAATCCTGAGGGATGCCTAACACCTTCCCCTTAGGATAATTTCAAGCCCTTACCCTATCTCTGGTTATCAAACGTAGTTGTAGATAAATCCAGTAGGTGCCCTAACACACCTTAAAAATCGTTAGGTGGCGACTTTTCAAAAATGCAATACCCAATTCCCAAAAGGAAATGAGTCATTACACCCCATGAATATCAAAACCCGGACTCCTCTCCGCGGAGGGAAAAAAGGGGGCAAGACAGCATGGCGACTCTGCTGGGGACTTTTAGGCTTTTACCATTTCAGATTGTTCTTATGAATTTGTACCTCCTTATGTGCAATTATTTATTTAATTTCTTTAAGCATTTATTTTCTTCTTCAACTACAAAACTGACATATCTTTCTTGTTTCCTTCCTTTATAACTGCTTTAAATTTATGAAACTGTTGTATTTATCGCTTTCTTAAATATGCAAATACATGTCAACATGCTTTTAATTATTGCATAATCATGCTCAACATCACACTCCAATCGTGCCAAACAAATACTATAGAAACGCTTGATGAGTGGTTGTGCTCTTCCTATATCATTACCCCCTAAATTCGGAAAGACATATTTGCGGTAAAACTAGTCGATCAGCGGTGTGGTCGACAATTCTGTGCCTTCCCTTTTGAGTTGTCCGCTCAAGGGTACCAATCTAAAACCCCATATAAATCTTACTCTGTTAAATTTTGCATGCATTATGGTCAAACCTAGCCGGGTCAGTTATGTTGTCCACATAATGATCTTTTAAGATAGCCTCGTCCAAAGTCCACTGAGTTACCCTAGACCCAAATGGACACCATCACATTCTATGCATTTATTTGGTGAACTAAATGCTTCATGTTAATTGTTGATATTAAATAGTCGAGTCTGGTGGGGGTAAGGGCCTAACCATATTTGTCTTGCAGAAATATGAGGCACGAAGTCCCCAGATTCGGCATGGTCACCAACATCAACCCAAGATTGCTAAGCTGGTGGAGAGATTTACACTCTAGTGACCAAACCCTCATCAGAAAATATCTGGTCCAACCAAACAACATGATCATAGAAGCTGCTACATTATTTTGGGATTGTGAAAGGGCCATTTTCCGCTTTGGGGACGTCGAAATGACACCTTTGCTAGATGAGATAGGAGGGTTGGCCGGTCTAGTATGGGAAACTTCGGGTTTGTTAATTCCTGAGAACCGCAAAGGTAGGGGTTTCCTTAAAATGATAAGTTTGAAGAAAAATGCAGAATTCACATGCCTGAAGGAATCATGCATTCCTTTTGACTACCTGTATGAAAGGTACAGTCACAACAAATCATACCGTACCTACTCTGACGAGTTTGCCATCACATGATTGGGACACATCCATCATAGGGTTTTCGTCTTCATGTTTTGCTTCTTGGGTCTGATCATGTTTTCGATGAAGAAGAGGAGAATCCATACTAGGCTGGCTATGGTAACCATGACCCTAATGGAGGGGATTGGTGGGCAGACATTCAGTATTGTACCTATGATTATCGCAGACATATACAGAGCCTTAGAGAAGTGTCAACGAGGAGCAAAACATTTCGAAGGCTGCAATCTACTACTTCAACTCTGGCTCATGGAACATCTCCAAAAGGGCGAATACCGACAAGAAATTCAGTGGAGGGACTGGGATGACCACATCGCTTTCCACCATCCAAAGCGAATGAATTACATCCCCGACATGTTTGCTCAGCAGGAAAATGCCAAAGAATAGGTTGAGCTCTTTGATAGTCTGACTGAAGAACAGGTTCAATGGATGTTCGAGTGGTTTTCGATCGAGGAGTTCATCGCCCGATCCAGAGATGCACCTTTCCTGATACTAATTGGTCTAAGGGGAACCTACCCTTTCGTCCCTCTCCGAGTTATGAGGCAAACTGGTAGGAAACAAGTTATACCCAGGGTCGACAAGATGAGCCATTTCAGAGCCGACTACCAAAATGATAATAGTCCTTACAAGTGCCAAGCCTAACATATGTGGCACTGCAAGATCATAATGGGGAAAGACACCATCAAGCAAGACATATATCATGCTGGTTGTGCTCCTTTCTATTTAGGTTGGTTGGAAGCCAATCATGATGGCCTAGGCCAGCCAGGGTTTGTTCGAGGTCACAGAATTATAGATGAAAAGGCTGAGGCGCAAGTCATGTACAACCAGCTTTGCAAGAGGATCCGTGAGTGTGAGACCAAACACCGCGAGATACAAGAGTCCAACCAGAAGCTGATTAAGGAATGGAAGGATATGTCTGTCAATGCCAACAAAAGGCTAGGATACTTGGAGCGAGGCATAGTAGAATTGGAGAGAAAATTTCTCAAAAGGGTCGAAGATTGTCAAAATGTTGAAGGGACTGAAGGAGGACATCTAGCCAAAGCATACTTATTGCTGGGACTTCACGAGTTGGGGAATGTTTGACGGAGCCAAGGATGCCGAATTTGGGAAAGGTCCTTCTGGGACTAAGTAGATATGAGTTTATCTTTTTCGCTTTATGAAAGTAATAAGGCCAATGGCCATTAGTGACTTTCAGTTCTTGTTTATTTAGTGTCGTTTTGGGATTTGTCTATTTTTTCTCAATAAAATGAGGCATTTAGCATTCTAAGTTCTCCAAATCAATTTGTCCCTAGGCCTACCTTGGGCACAAAGAGGTTCCCAAATTAGGATACGTTTTACATTCTCGCACTATGTGTTTTAATACTGCAATACTTTTTATAATCCCCACTGACTTGATTACCTTTTGGTTTTATTTTTGTCTATTTATTCCCCTCCCCAAAGGTTAGTGTGAGCACGTGATTTTTGCTTCACAGAAATTACTCCAAAAGAAATCAAAAAAAAAAGTTACCTTTGGGTACAATTTTGAGAATTTACGTGACATTTTGGTAATTGTTTTGTCCGTAAATGTTTACCTTGTCGTAGTTAATTTAGAAAATACAAAAATACGGGTCGCATGCATATTTAGGATTTAATTGTGCATTTAGGAATTAATTAAACCATAATTTGGTTTTCAAGGGGAAAATCACAAAATATGCATTTTTATTCTATCTGTCGTCATTGTGTGATTTTATTTTAACTAAACATTTTAATTTGTGTGTTAATTGTTGTTGAATATTAATTAATATTTGTGTAGTTTAATTTTGGTTTTTAATTTAATTAGGAATTTTTGTTTGAATTAAAAGAATGAAAAGGGAAGAAAATACCGGATTTGGGCCAAAAATTCAATTGAAAATCAGGCCCAATCCATTACATTGACCCAGTCCATGACCTGGGCTTCCAAACGACGTCGTTTAGGTGTATTTGATCTGATCCGTTCATCTCACTTCATCTAACGGCTCTAGGCTTTCCCATAAACCCGACCCATTTCACACAAAGACCGACCCGGTCTCCACGCGAGACCAAACGACGCCGTCCCCTTAAGTGAAAAGATCAAGGTCGTTGATCATCAATGATCCAATGGCCGAAATTCAACTCCCCCGTCCCGTATATAAACCCTCATCTCTCACCTCACGCCCCCGTAACCAAACACCCCCTGCACCCCTTCGTCTCTATCAACTCGTAGACGAAACCATCCGCAAACCCTAGCCGCCGTTGAACCCATAAGCCTGAAACCCGGCAGAAACGACGCCGGTGACCACCAAATTAACACCCTTAGTACACCTCGACCCCCTGGACACGAATCTACAAACCGTTTGGCTCGAATCAACCTACATCGTCTCGAATCTTCATCTGAAGATTCGAGCCAAACCTCAACTTATACTAACCGATCCCAAATGCACACCAGTTACTCCCCTGACCTCCCTCGTGACCAAACCAAGCCTGGTTTGGTTTGAATCGAACTAGAAAAGCTTGAACCCCTAATCTGAGCCCCAAGAACCCTAGAAATCCAAGAACCAGGAATTTGTCCAAATTAGCAGAGGTTTGGGGTCTAATAGACCTTGGTCGAAGTGTTCGCCATTGAGAACACTTGATTAAGGTCCATTCGACCTTAAAAAGGTCGAGTCTGAGTTCAGACCTGGGTCATCTAGTTTACTTGAGGTATTTCTTTTTCCCTTTCTGTTTGTTCTATTTTTTGTTTGTTTTGTTATTCGTTTGTGTGGTTAGAATGATTTTATTTCCAATTTCTGTGCTTTGTTGTTCTTCTTCTTCTCCAAATCATACCTATTATTGGTCGAAATTTTCGTCTGTTCATTGTTAAGTGTATATGTTAAATTATATAATCGATTGGAATGAGTTTGGTCGATTAATTAGTTTCCAGGGTAATTCCCTGTTTTTGTCAGTACAACTTGAATCACCTATGTGTGCTGTTCGATTCTGATCATTAGCTATTGACTATATATGTTGTAATTCATATGTCGATTGGATAAATGTCGTCAATTAGTTTTAACAGATTGGGATGTTAGAAACCTGCAAATTGTTCAGTTTTAATGGTCTGTCAGTTTAATACTAATAGACCACTAAGCTAATGAATAAAATAGGTATCAATAGTGGGAGTAATAATGTGTTAAGTGCCTTTAGTGGCTGGAAATCAGAAATAGCATAGGGTTTAATTTTAAAATAGAAATGGCCAGTTAAAAGACTGATAGGTTTTTGAATTAACTAGTGAAAAAGGTACTACTTGAGTTGGCTTAGTGATTTTACTAGTGGGAAATCAGTAACCGCATGGGTTTAATGAAAAAAAGGTAGAAATGCACATGAGGAGGGAATAAAAAACAGGCTGAAAAGTGAAATGTTTGAAGGATGATGGCCAATTCTAGTCTTTAAATGGAATGGATTTTGGACAAGAAAGGCAGAGTTTTTAGAACCTAAGGAGTTTTTTTTTAACTAAAAAGAGGGCTCATTTCTTGACTTCAATCCGAGATAGACAATAAACAAAAAGAAAAATGCAAAGAAAACCCCCTGGGGAAGAACTCTAAAATTCTAGAAAAGGCACTGTTCCATTGTTTAAATTCACATTCAGTTTGAGATTTAGGCCCAACCAAAGCTACTCTAGGCTTGTTTATTTTGAGCTGTTTGTTGTCAGATTTGTCCCAGTTTGACTTCAAGTTGGTGTTTGGTCTATTTCCAATTGGTTTTGGGTCGACCTGTTTAGCTCTTTTGGTTTCTTTTCTAAAAACATTTCTGGATCTCTGAGCTTCACTGGGCTATTTCTTATTTGTCCCATATTGCTGATTGTGGTGCTACTACTGCTATTTGTTATCTGCTGCTGCTGATTTACCTCTCTTTTTTCTCACTTTCCAATTCAGGTACACTCTTGTCTCCATGTGAATGTGGCATCTTGGTTCAAGTGTATAAATGATCCAGAAAGTCAATGACAAGGAACTTTTGTTAATCTGAACCTATTAAGAATTATTGTAGTTTTAATACTCCATTTAGATTACTTATGTTGTCAAGAACTATATTGAACTACTAGACTGATTTTGGTTGTTTTTGGCTGATTTTGGGTTTAAGTTAACAATTAGCTTGGTTTAGTTTTCACATTGATAGTTTTGTAAGCACGTGATTTTTTCCCTATGAAAGAATTACTCCCAAAAAATTCAAAATAAAACGATTTTCCTTGGTGTGCAATTTTGAGAATTTTTGTGACATTTTGGATAATTATTTGTATTTGTCTGTGCATGTTTATTTGTTAAATTAATAAAAAATACAAAAATATGTCGCATTTGCATTTAGGATTTAATTCTACAATTGTTAGTAATTAAGTTTGTTTTACAAAAATGAAAATTACAAAAAATAGGCATCTTTTGCATTTTTAGCATTTAATGTCCAATTGTACAATTTCATGCTTAATTATTACTTAATTGTGTGTTAATTGTTATTGGGAGTTAATTTGCACTTTTATAAATTAATTTAGTTCTATATGATAGTTTAAGGATTTTTAGAATTTAGTTTTAGAAAAATAAAAGGAGAAAAAAGAGCAAAAATATAAAGAAAATCAGAATTGGGCCTCTTCTTCAAATTCGAACCACAGGCCCAAATATACCCAACCTTCCTCTACGATCCGGTCCATTCCAAACCGGGTCGACCCAGTCCATAACCCAACACCCCTATTTCCCTATCTTTCAAAAAACAAAACCCTAAAATTGTATTTTTCTCTTTCACTGTTGAAAACACCATCCGCCCCCCTTCCTCATCTTCTTCTTCTCCAAAAAAACAAAACACCCCAAGCTCCTCCCATGGCAGCCCTTCCCCCTCACGATTACACACACATATACGCACATAACACAACATATACGCACACACACAGCACATATACGCACACATACACAACACATACACACACAGCTCGTCGACCTCCCTCTCTTGTCCGCCATTGCTGCGTCTTCAAGATCTTCAAGACGAGCAGGTGATCCTGTTGCTCTATGGGCATCTGCTGCAACCACTGCTTCCGCTTCTTCCAGCTTCGTCATCGTCGAGTTTGAGCTCGACACCCATGGCTGCCACTGCGTCTTCTCCATTCGATGCTGCTGCTACTGCCTGCTTCTTCGTCGTGCCACTGCTGCCATGGCTGCGTCCACCTGTTGCTGCCCGCTGCATCTTCTTCACCGCTGCTCCATTGTGCCACTGCTGCCATGGCTGCGTCCGAGCTGCTGCGTTGCTGTTCCTTCTTCTTCGTCCTAGTTCACCCCAAGTCGCCGGAAAGCTCACCATGCCCGCGACCAACAGCATGGCTGCTGTCGCTGTTGCTGCTTCTTCATCTTCTTTTCTTTCACCATGGCTGCTGTCGCAGCTATTGCTTCGTCGTCTTCAAGTCCGTTTATGTCAAGGTTTCGTTGGTTTCGTTTAAGTTTGTTCGAGTTGTCGTTGGTCATTTACGGTCAGTTGTTCTAAGTTTTATTTCTTCCGTATTTTTGTTTGATATTTTCAGATTTGAAATTAGTATAAGTTTGATTCTTTTCTTGTTCGTTATTTTCACTTTGATTATTTCTTCAGTTTGTTTCATTTTTTCTTATTTATTTTTAGATAGAAATTGTTAGTTTAATTATAATGTTGTTAGATTTAAGTTGAAGATTCAATTAATTATTTTTCAGTTTGTTTTATTAATTTAAAAGGATTTAATTTTAATATAGAAGAGTGTTAGTTTAAATTGCTTGAATCCGTTCTCTGTTATTTAATTTAGATATAATTCATGTTCATTTTTTGTTTAAAGTTCATGTTAATTCAGTAATTTAATGTGAGTTTATGTTTTAGTTTTTAATTTTTTGATTTAGTTTGAATCATGTATCTTTGTTATAATTTTGTTGGATTTAATTTAAAGATCAATTCATTATTTGAGTTTAGTGATTTGAATCTGTTTATTTATTTTGTTTAAAGTATAATTTGAATTTGAGCTCATGCTTTGAATATATTTGTTTGTTATTGTTGGTGAATCTGAAAATAAGTTTGTTGTGTAAAAACATTGTTCAGTCAAAATAATTCAAGTTGTTTCTTTGTTGTTCATCATATAGTTTGAGTTTGTTCATAAAATCTGATTAGGAATTGGTTATAGCTGCTATATTTTGGTTAGAATTGATTAGTTGAACTTGTTATAGCTGACGGGGTAGATTGGTAAATTACAATATTTTCAGGGTCAAAATGGTAATTTCAGTAAGGTCAGAGGGGTATTTTTGGAATTAAAATTCTGAACAATTATTTATTTTGAGTGCTCTGTCAATTAGGATTAAAATAATATTAAAATAATCAATAATGGGGGGACAAGATATAATGGTGGAGAATAATACAATTGATTAATATAAGCATGGAGGACAAGATATAATTGAGTATTTGTTTAATGTAGTGGGGGACAAAATATTAGGTAGTGGGATTAAAAGGGGGATGAGTGGGAAGATAGTGGGTTTTATGTTTAAAAATACTGAAAGATGGTAATAAATAGGGAGACTTGATCAGATTAAAAAAAAAAGATAGGACAGAGAAAAGATAGAGAAAAAAAGAGGGAGCTGAATATTGAAGAGAGAGAACAATTCCGAAAATATCAAGGAGGGAGAGAGAGAACAAAACTAAAAAAAAAAATCTTCTACTTTCCTTCATTGTTTGAAATCATCATTAATTGCTATTGTTTCATCGAAGCTTGAAGTTTCTTTTCTTGGGTTACCACACCGGTTTGTAAACTCTGTTACTGGTCTATTCCTGTGTTGCTGGACTGTTGTTGCTGTGCTGTATTGTTACTACTGCTGCTGATTCTCATCTTCCTCTTCTTTTGTATTAAATACCAGGTACATGGCTGTAACCTTGTCGATATTGTAAGCTGAAAAATGTGAAAGCATGAATACATATGAAGAATGGAACTTTGAAGCTTTAGTTTCGCTTTTTCTTCATTTCTTTTACTGATTGTATTTAGGCTATTTCATGTATTACTGTTTAATAATTGGAATAAGAGAAAAATGACATAAGTTGGTCTTTAGTGAATCAACTTGACAAAACGGGTTAATTCATTAGCTATGAAGGTTTTTAATACAGTCAACAGTAGGTTAATCATGAATGGATAACTAAATTTTGTTAAAGGCCAAACAAGACTAGATAATGTTTAAGTTTAATAAACTTTCTAATAAACTTTAGTAATTATGGTTAAATCTAGTTTCAAATGGTTGTGAATAATTAATTCCAATAGTTTTTTTATATAACAATGCGAGCTTCAATCTAGCTATATTTGATTTCTTTTGAATATTAGTTGTCGAATTTCTTATTTTATTTATGATTTCGAATTTGTTTTTTTTATTTAGTAAAATTCCTTTCCATTAATATTTATCTTAATCTAGAAATTAGTATGTTACGTTTTCTTAATTTTTTTTTGAAAGCTCCTAATTAATTAGGATTTTCTTTCTTTATTTTAGAAACTAATTTTAATAGAAAATGTAGTCATTTTAGGATTGTAAATTAAATAAAAATGAGATGAGCCTCGCCTAGTAAAACGTATAGATTGCGGGGCCCTCACAAATGTATATATTAATTACTTAGAACTAGGGATCGGCCGCTTAGTGAAATTCACGGCTTTTTCCAAAAATAACCACGCGCTAGTCGTTTTAGGCACGCATTCTAATAATTTTACCTTCTTAAACTCAGGTGTGCCTTTCGTGCGGCCCAAATCCAAATCACATAACATTGAATAAAATGAATGTGTTCCGGATTGCGGGTGCATTTCATGTGACGCAATCCAAAGACATGTTTTAAACGATGTTCACATTCTTAAAAAAAATTATAATAATAAAAGCGGCTAAAGAGTTAAAATCTGCACATAAGTTCATAATTGTATAAAATCAGATAATCAAGCCGAATATGACAGTTGAGCGACCGTGCTAGAACCACGGAACTCGGGAATGCCTAACACCTTCTCCCGGGTTAACAGAATTCCTTATCCGGATTTCTGGTGCGCAAACTGTTAAACAGAGTCATTCTTTTCCTCGATTCGGGATTTAAAACCAGTGACTTGGGACACCATAAATCTCCCAAGTGGCGAATCTGAAATAAATAAATAAATCCCGTTTCGATTGTCCTTTAATTGGAAAAACTCCCTTCCGCTCCCCTTTGCGGCGGCGCGGGCGAAAAAGGAGGTGTGACAAGTGTAATGCATGATTTTAGTAGGTTCCTGAGTGTATTCGAATGAACTGTATGAGATTGTATTTGGACTGAAAAAATGTATTTCGAGTTAGCTAGATCATGTGAATTATTGGATTGTTAAGTATTAGATCCTCTTTTGTAGTTCGTCATTAAACGATTGCATGGTTAGTAATAAATTAGCAGGCAGTTAGAATAGCGTGAAGTAATTCATTATGTTATCATACGTCAAGCCCAAGTTAAGTATTAGATTAGTAAGTTTAGTTAGAGCTAGTATCAAACTAGTTTAGCCTGTGCTGAGTAATCAATCTCCAGTAGGAATAAATAAATACACATCATTATTCCCTGCGTTCAGTTATCAAGTGCATATTGCAATAGCGTGAAATAACTGAGCAAGCCGTCATTTCTTTTTATTTATTTGAAATTTGTTTACTAAGAATCAAGGATCAGTAGCTAATTAAAAGCTTTGAAGCAGGCCTATTAAATACCTTTCTCGTTTTGGGCAAATTTTAAGGCCCGCTCTCGAACAGTTTTCGTTAATGGATCGTTGTTTCAATTTATATTCTTCGGGCTTACTTTTGAGCCCATTGGCACGTTTATTTTAAAACCATTTCTTGGCCCGTATTAGACATGAAACATTTTAATTAAGATATTTTCCTTTTTATAGAGATAAAACAAAAAAAAATATAAAAATAAAAAAAATTATAGTTGCTTTAGGCTTGCCCTTTTAAAATAAATGAGGCGAGCCTCGCCAAACAAAGACGCACAAACTGCGGGGCCCTCAATAGATGTTAATAATTACTTTAGTTTCGGGAGTGGCCATTTAGCGAACTTCGCGGCTTTCCCCAAAGATAATAACGCGTTAGACTCTTTAGACGTGATTTTAATTAAATTACATGTTTAAAATTCAGGTGCGCATTTATGTGACCCAAATCCAAATCTCAACGGAGTCGGAACGTATTGACAACCACGGGTGCATTGATTGTGACGTGGTTCGAGATGCATTTTCACGACGTTGAATTTTAAAACTACAAATAGACTCAAAAATAAATTCTAAACTAAAAACTAAAATACAGACTCGATAAATGAAAAATCATGAGTACATAAGTGCTTCGACTCTTGGGGACCGTGGGACATCATTCGGTCTTGCCACGGGCCTACGTGCGAGATCCCCTTGAAGGCGCTCCAAATTACTCATTATCTGGCGGACAAATGTCATTACTGTAGTTAAGAAAGTGGTCTGAGTCATGTCCTCACATGTATAACATTTCATGATGATGTAGTCGGTAATGGCTCTAACCCTCTCTCATATAATACCCTTTTCCTGAAGCAGGCGCCCGATTTGCTGATTCCGATCTTCCAACACTTGAGTGTCATGATGATTTTAATTCTGCAACTGTTACATATCTTCCTCCATCTGGGCCATCAAAGCATAACAATATTCCCTATCGATTTTACAGTTCCTAGCCTGTTTGTCCGCCTCATTTTCAAGGGTAGTTAGCTTTCCCTTTTAGATTAGTGATTGTACCCTCATATTTTCTTTTCATTTGTCGCACAAACTCTGCCCGCCCTTCTGCATTCTTTGCCAATTGTGCTTGAACTTTTGCTAGACTGGCCTCAGATTTTTCTAGGTCGTCTTGAAAATCAAGTGTTTTCTTTCTTAGACTGCTTATAAGCCTTTCATCTGCTTGGCTTCTTTCCGGGTTTCTAGCAGCTATTCTCATTTTCTGGATTTCAGCTTTGAGGGCTTCGGTCTCCTGAGTTAGCTTCTTCTTTTCCTCTTCATCCGCGACTGCTTGGATACTATTGCCAAATTTGAGGTCCCTGATTTGTCCCTCTAATTTACTTATCTTGGCCCTATAGCTTTCTTCTTTTGCCAACCAGCCACACTCCTCCTGCGAGTCGCTAGTGAATTATTGGACATGGGGTCTCTTAGCAGGTCTGTCGGGAATCAGAAACCTTTTACCGAACCAAATCATGTAATTGGGGTCTACCTCACCTCTAGCTAGATCCCGCACCATTGTCTAGCGACCGTGCTAGAACCACGGGATTCGGGGGTGCCTAACACC
This sequence comes from Nicotiana tabacum, assembly GCF_000715075.1. Taxonomy (NCBI): domain Eukaryota; kingdom Viridiplantae; phylum Streptophyta; class Magnoliopsida; order Solanales; family Solanaceae; genus Nicotiana; species Nicotiana tabacum. The sequence continues at coordinate 120,375,357 of NC_134086.1, read as the reverse complement.
TTCCCTCGGGTCAACAGAATTCCTTACTTAGAATTTCTGGTTCGCAGACTTCATTTGGAAAGTCGAATATTTCCTCGAATTGGGATTCAAGATAAACCGGTGACTTGGGACACCAAAAGCTAAACCTTTCCCAAGTGGCGACTCTGAATTAAATAAATAATCCCATTTCGAATATTGTCACTTAAATTGGAAAAACTCCCTCACGCATTTATCCTTCGGGGTAGGCGCGAAAAAAGGAGGTGTGACAGCTCTGGCGACTATACTGGGGATACAAACCCAGAACTTCGGTTCAGGGTTCAAGAATTCGAGCATAGAATAACTGTTATAGTTGGCTTGTTTTATCTGATTTTTACATGTTGAGCCTAATGTGCTAAATGCCGCTTTTACCGCTTTGATATTATCTGAACCGTATATAAACTGTGTCAAAACCCTCCTCTTCTCATCTTCGGGGATGTGCTTGCTGGTCGAGACTCCCTATTCTGTTAGTGTCATACCCTGAAATAAAAAAAAGAGGCTAGACAAGTTACAAAGCCGGACGATCTCGCGAGTCCCCGGTACGTAGCCCCCTCCTCGACTCGAGTTGTCCGCTCGGGTACACAATCTAGAACAAATACCCAGGTTACGAACCTAGAATAACTCAGCTTCATGCCGGATCCCTAGTAGGAACGTTTGTTTGCATCATGTGCATTTTACTTTGGAGGCTCAACACAGGGGTTGGGTCTGTCTAGGATAGATGTACCAAAATGACAAAAGACCATCCTGATGCATCCAACTTGCTACTTGTGCATTTATTTGCTTCGGACTTGCATGCTGACCGACTTTTGAATATTTTGAGGAAAGAGAGATAGAAGTTTGAGGGTTAAAAAGAGTTAAATCACCTGCTTTGATAAACTAGTAGTGTCGAAACTCTGCCGAATTTTTGAGAAAAAGAAAAAAAAAAGGAAAAAGAAAAAGAAAAAAGGGGTTTTAGTTGGTCTTATTTGCCAATAAAAAGAGTCTTGTTTTCAAAAGAAGTTTGTTTTATCAGCCCGAACTACGCCAGTTTGATTCTCACAGGGTGTGAGATACGTAGGCAACCCTCATCGGGTCCAACCTCCCTTTTTCAGAAATAGCCAAAATGTCAGAATTTTAATTTCATCATAAATGAGTCGGGTGATGCCGCTTTTGTCAAATGTAGCCGAATGTTCCCGAAAGAGATGCGCCTGAAAGCTGACTTTGCATAAACAGTCGCTTTTGGTCATTTTTTTTGAATTTTGACCAATTTGCCCAATAGCCTTAGAATCCTCGTCCCTGAGGTTCTGTGAGGCCATGTTCCCAATGTCAGACCACTATTTTGAAACAAAAAAAGAGTCATAAATAAATCAAGTGATGCTGTTTTGTCAAAAACAGCCAAACATTCCCGAAAGGGACGGCGGAAGGCTGACTCTGCATAAACGGCCACTTTCGATCATCCTTTAGAGTTTTGATCGGTCAACCCTCACAGCCTTAAAATCTTCATCCCTGAAGTGCTGAAAGGCCGTGTTCGAAAATCGGATCTTTCTTTCTAAAATATAGTCAAATCATTTTTGAGTCAAATAATTTTTGCTTAAATCACCTAAATAAATGTGCAGGATGAGCACAATACAAAATGAACACTTTTCGATAATGACTAAAGTCCCTGTCAAGTTGCGGCTATGGTGGGATGATCTAGGTGGTGAAGGGCAAGATGAGGTCAAGAAATATCTGAAAGGTCTCACGGGTTTATTGGAAATCCAGCCTTGGGGGAATATCATAAGAGCTTTGGTCACCTACTGGGACCCGACACACAATGTCTTCCACTTCTCCGATTTTGAACTCACCCCGACTCTGGAAGAAATAGCCGGGTACATCGGAAATGCTGAAGTTCCATTAAGGCAAAAATACCTGATTGCCCCAAGAGCTGTCACTGTGCATCGATTTCTAGATTCATTAAAGATACCCAGGACGGTCCATAACCCAGATTTGGCCGCAGGTTTCTATAATCCGCTCTTCATATACGATAGATATGGTCATGTAGGAGGATTCAACAATCCGGGTAACAAGTTATGCAGCAAAGGTAACCGTCAGAAGTGGGATGAGCATAGACGAGTGGCTTTCATGATAACATTTTTGGGCCTTTTGGTGTTTTCAAGGAAAGACGGAAACATTGATCTGAAAATATCCGGGATCGTCAGTACTTTGCTCACTCAAAATGAAAGAACTCTCGCGCCTATGGTAGTATCTGATATCTTTCGAGCTCTCACAGCCTACAAAGCCAGAGGGAATTTTTTCTTGGGGTGTAATTTGCTGCTACAAATATGGATGACTGAACATCTCTGCCACCGTTCCGAGCTTTTGAGTTATGGTTCCTTGAAGAAGACTTGCATAGAAGAGTTTTACACGAGAATCAAGGAGGTCAGTCTACCCGAGGGAGTTACGGCATGGACGTCATTCTTTCGAACCCTCACCGCCAGCCAAATACAGTGGACACTGGGATGGTTGCCTGTTGATGAGGTCATATATATGTCGGCAGCTAGGACCCACTTTCTATTGATGGGACTTAAGAGCATTCAGCCTTACGCGCCCTATCGAATTTTGAGACAACTCAGGAGATGCCAGATAGTGCCACACGAGGAAGATCTTAGTGCTGAAGCAATTGAGATTAGCCCTGACGGACAATTTCCTGAAGCAAAAGTCCGCCAAATCTGGAATGAATGCCAATGTTTAAAAGCAGATACTTGCGTGCAGGATAGGGCCAAAGGTGAAGTAGCACCAGGGTAACTTGTGTGGTACAAAAGGGAACTTGAGCACAAAAGGCCGGCTAAAAAACCTCATATCCTGAATTTTGCCAAGTCATTACAGGAGCAATGAGATTGGTTAGCAAAAGAAAAAGGCTATCGGGCTTAAATCAGCAAGCTGAAACAACAAATTAAAGGTTTAAAATTTGAGAACAACGTGCAAGTTGCTACTGATCTGGGAGAAAAGAACAGGTTGGCCCAGGAAAACGAGACGCTTAGGGCCCAAATCCAACAAATGAGGATAGCCGCTGATAACCAACAAAGGAGCTGGTCAGATGAGCGACTGATAATAGGTTTAAAAATGGAAATTAGTGAGTGCCGGAGTGAGTCGGAGAATTTTGAGAATACCATAGCAGGACTCGAGGCACACTGGGCAAAAAGAATAGAGGAGCGCAACTAGTACCAGCAGCAGTTGAAAAGGGATCACAAGCAAACCATTGCCAATTTGAAGAGAAAGGTGGCCACTCTTGAGGACAGAGCGGCTGAGCAAGCCCGAACCTTTGAAGCTGAAAATAGACATTGCTATGATTTGCTGGCCCAGATGGAAGTAGAAATTCAATAGTGGTAGAATCAACATCTCCAGGATTCTCGGGTTTTGAAGGCCTGTAATGATCAAATAGAGCGCCTACTCATAGAAAAGTGGCAAACCAGGGATAAGATTAAGACCGTTGCCCATGCCATCATTAGGAGGTGTCTACGGTGCGAAGATATGACCCGCACTACCTTCTTCTCGGCAGTGATGATTTATGTCAAGCGAACCATGTATGAGCTGGAACAACTTGAAAGGGACCTCACACCTAAGCCCGCGGCGAGGCCGAATGATGCCCCACGGGCGCCAATTTTTAAAACTTTAATGTATTTATAGGTCGAGTCAGTATTTTCCATCTTGGCGTCTTTTGTTTGTCTTTTCGCATTAGGGTGTATCAGTAGTTTTTGAGTTTGTATTTATTTCAAGTCTGTTATTCTCCCCTTTTCAAAATGTTTAGTTTATAATAGAATGTTTTAGTAATAAAAAAAAATGTTTCTTTGTTTCTACACTTGTTTGTCTTGAACTACGTAATGATCTGATTCACGCGGCGTCGTGATACGTAGGCAATCCTCATCAGATCCGGTCACGTTTTTCACTTCAAATAAAAAAAATATAAAAAAAAGAGAGCATAAAGAGAAGTCGGAATGACGCATGCCATCGATGCAAACATGTAGAAACTCACTTAATTGTATAGGTGCATCACACCCCAACGTGAGATTACCTGTATGTTATTTGTTTCAAACTAACCGTTTGCTTGCTGCTAAGTTCAGATTTTTAGAAAGGTGGTTTGGTTTTGTGGAGGTCTGGCCTCACATTCATACTTTATGAGGTCGAAAGGAAGTGTTCGGTTGCCCGTCACTAAGTCGAGAGGAAGTATTCACACTTACTTCACGAGATCAAAGGGAAGTGTAGAGATGTCTTCAGAAATTCCTTTGCCAACGATTCCTATTTCCGAAGAGAGTTCAATCTCGGCCATCCCAACTTCCGAATCAGCAACTGCTGAAGAAAATAGAATCTTGCGGCTTCGCATGTTAGAAATGTTGGATGACTGGAACAATGGAAAAGAGCCGCTGAGTGTAATCCCTGGATTCCCCGAGCTATTCTCTAGGACAAGTGGGACTTCCAACGTCTCCATAAGTTATCCGACTAGCCCATTCGGGTATCCTACCATTTCAGCCCACTCCGCTGGATCACCCTCCGATTCTTATCCCCGGGTGTCAACGACAGATGTGGCTACAAATATATTCACAGCACCGCCCTGTCCAATTGCATCACAACCCGCTATACACAGGCCTAATTTTGACTCTTCCTCATTCACATTTCAAGCACCATCCTTCTCACTGGAACCAACTCGGTTTACCACCAGTGCTCACCCTCAGCAGCCTCAATACGAGTTTACGCCTAGGCAAGACCGAAATCCCAAAGCTCCTGAACAAGATGAAATGGCGAGAAGAATGAGGAGCCTCGAGCAGAGCTTAAAAAATATGCAAGGCTTAAGCGGGCAGAAGAGTGTCTCCTATACTGATCTGTGCATGTTCCCTCACGTGCACCTACCCGTAGGTTTCAAAACACCGAAGTTTTAGAAATATGATGGGCATGGTGATCCCATTGCTCACCTCAACAAGTACTGCAACCAATTGCGTGGGGCTGGCGGCAAAGAATAATTATTGATGGCATACTTCAGAGAAAGCTTGGTGGGCATAGCCTCAGAGTGGTATATGGATCAGGACATATCTCGATGGCACATTTGGGACGATCTTGCCAAAGATTTTGTAAGGCAGTTTCAGTATAATATTGACATCGTGCCAGACAGGAATTCTTTGTCAAACTTGAAGAAGAAACCCTCAGAAAGCTTCAGAGAATACGCTATTAAATGGCGCGAGCAAGCATCAAGGGTAAAACCTCCCATGGATGAAATAGAAATGGTCACTAATTTCCTCCAGGCTCAAGAATCAGATTACTTCCAAAACATGATGTCGGCCATGGGAAAACCTTTCGCAGAAGCGATTAAGATCAGAGAAATGGTAGAAAATGGGCTAAAAACGGGTTGAATTCTAAGCCAATCTGCTATCAGAGCTACCTCCCAAGCCATTTAGGGTGGGTCTGGAGGAATAGCAAAGGGAAAGAAAAGGGAAGAAACATTCATGGCAACGTCGGGTACAAGGAGAAACTATACTCCCAAATCCCTTTTCTCAGAGAGGACCCCGCAGCACTATTACCCTCACCAAGATTTGGCCTATACTCCTCAGCCATACTCGGTCATGAATACTCAGCCTTATGTCCGGCCACCGCAACAAGCCAATCGGAGCCAAGCTCCACCTCTCAGAAATCAGCCTCCTTACCGAAACCACTATAATCCACAACTACCCCAGAATAACTTCCGTCCTCAAGAACCACCCAGAAGACAAACTTTCACACCCATTGGTGAACCGTATTCTACCCTATTCCCAAAACTGGCCCAGATGGGTTTCCTGCAACAAGTCTCTCAGACAAGGCAAAATCCAGCATCACCTGCTTATAGAACCGGTGTCACGTGTGCTTATCATTCGGGAGCAGAAGGGCATGATACCAATGATTGTTGGACTTTAAAAAGGGCGATAGAGAACTTAATAAAATAGGGAAAGATAGTATTAAGGGACGAGGAGGTCCCAAATGTGACCAACAATCCGTTTCCCGCTCACAATAATGGGCCATTGATTTGGATGATCTGTGAGGACAAGGAGTTTGATCCTGCCCTGAAAGCTATAATCGCCATTGTCGATGCAGAGAGAAAGCCTAAATCAGCCCCGAAGCAAGAGAAAGGGGAAAAGAAGACTAATACTGTCAAGGTTGAGCTCGAAAAGAAGGATGAGACAAAGACGGAGGCGATGGTGCCTTCGAAGAATGAGGTTCTCTATATTCCACGAGGTCGATCAGAGAAGCCACAGAGATTCGAAATGAAAAGGGGAATACCGATGTACGTGTCGAAAGGGGCCTATGTGGTCCGGGGGACGATTAAACCGCCTCAGCTGAATGAGCCAGCGGTTATCGGACGTGTTCCACATAAGCCAATGACAGACCCGTCTACGGTACCGTGGAATTATCGACAAACATTGGTTACATACAAAGGCAAAGAAATCACGGGGGAACTTCCAGAAAATACTTCTGTTGGAAAATATTCAGACATTCAAGAAGTGAACAATGCCATACGGAAGCGCTTCCCACCCAAGAAGCCTGTAAGCGCTGAAGAAGCAGAGGCTTTCTTCCAGAAGATGAATATGCCTGACTATGAAGTGGTGGATTAGTTGCGCAAATACCCTGAACAAGTGTCTATGCCATCTTTGCTAATGAGGCCCGCCGAACATCAGAAGATCCTGCTCAAAACCTTGAATGAAGCGTATGTGCCGGCTGAGACTTTAGTTGAACAACTTGAAAGAATGACGGAAAGGTTCTTTGCAGTTAATCAAGTTTCTTTTAGCAAGAACGATTTGCCTCCGGAGGGAGCAGCTCACAACAAGGATTTACATCTGACAGTCAAGTGTGAAGACTACTACGTCAAGCGAGTAATGTTGGATGGGGGTTCAGGTGTTGACATTTGTCTGCTCTCCACGCTGCAAAGAATGGAAATTGGGACCGGAAGGATTCGCCCCAATAATGTCTGTGTAAGAGCTTTTGATGGCATCAAGAGGGACACCCTCGGAGAAATAGACCTGATATTGACTATCGGGCCGGCGGAGTTCGAAGTAACTTTCCAGGTACTGGATATGGACACATCTTACAACTTTCTCCTTGGAAGACCTTGGATTCATGCTGCAGGGGCCGTACCCTCCACTCTCCACCAAATGGTGAAGTTTGAATATGAAGATCGGGAAATTGTGGTCCACGGAGAAGACGAACAATCTATTTATCGGGACCCATCCATCCCATATCTTGAAGCAAGAGAAGGAAGTGAACACACAGTTTATCAGGCTTTCGAAGTTGTGCTGGCGGAGCAGTATGAAGAAGGGAGCCCTTTCCCTCAACCTTTCTTGTCCAACGCTTCAATCATGGTTGCTAAAGAAATGATCCGACGGGGATTCAAACCGGGAGAAGGACTTGGAAAATCGTTGCAAGGAATAACTGAACCTATCACCTTGCCTTCCACTAAGAAACTCTTTGGGATAGGCTTCCACCCTACTCCGAAAGATGAAGATTGGGCAAAGAAGAGAAAAAATGAGGGATGGAAGTTGCCTCAACCATTGCCACATTTATACGAAACTTTCGTCAGACCAAAGTACACTGAAGAAGAAGATGATGAGGCCTTTACGGCCGAAAAGATTGAGGAAATATATGGGGTGACGAGAGAAATGCTTTACGAAACCCACATGTTTTAGCTAGGAGAAGGCACAAGCACCGCTGAGGTGCTATACATGGGGACAAATGCTAAGCTTCAAAATTGGGAGGCTACACCGTTCCCAGTCAGGCAGGAGTCCGAGTAGACTTGTCCCGCCACCTTTCCTGCATCACGAGTTATCCCAGGGTATAACTCGGATGTTTTTCTTTAGCTTCCTGTTTTAATTTCCTGAAATATAAACCCTGTTATCTTCCTAATTCCAAGGAATAAAATCAGTATTTCATCATTTTTTCTTTATTCTCTCTGATTTTTGCTATTTTTCTTTTATCTTTTCCTTTCAGTTATAATAATGCGGCTTTAAATAATATGACATGCTTGCGGACTTCACGCCCAGATCCAAACGAGCTGTCTAATTGTGAAATAATGAACCAAGAACCGGAATATGACGAAGAAGAGGCGTTTAGGGAAATAAATCGAGAATTGGAACACTTTGAGAATAAACCTAAGCCGAATTTGAATGACACCGAAGCGGTTAATTTGGGAACTCCTGAAGAAATCCGAGAAACCAAAATAAGCATTCACATAGATGGGAAAACACGAGATGCAATAATTCAACTCCTCTTTGAATTTAAAGATGTGTTTGCTTGGTCATACGATGACATGCCAGGATTAGGTGTTGATCTAGTGGTGCATAAATTGCCAATTTACCCTGATTGTCCTCCAGTTCAACAGAAGCAGAGGAAGTTCAAGACTGATATCAGTGATAAGATCAAAGAAGAAATCACAAAGCAGTTGAAAACAGGAGTAATTCGGGTAGTCCAGTATACTACGTGGTTGGCTAATGTAGTTCCTATACCGAAGAAAGATGGAAAAACTCGGGTGTCTGTGGATTATCAAGATTTGAATAGGGCAAGTCCCAAAGACAATTTCCCGTTGCCCAACATCCACATCCTTGTTGATAACTGTGCCAAACATGAGATACAGTCTTTCGTAGATTGTTACGCTGGATATCATCAGGTGTTGATGGATGAAGAAGATGCCGAGAAAACCGCCTTCACTACACCTTGGGGTATACTGTTATCGGGTTATGCCATTCGGTTTAAAGAATGCCGGGGCAACTTACATGAGAGCCATGACTGCCATTTTTCATGATATGATGCATCAAGAGATAGAGGTGTATGTAGACGACGTGATAGTCAAGTCCGGGACTCAGGACGATCATGTTCGAGACTTGAGGAAATTTTTTGAGAGGCTGAGAAAGTACGACCTAAAGCTGAATCCGACTAAGTGCGCCTTCGGAGTCCCATCAGGCAAGCTTCTGGGTTTCATAGTAAGCAGGAGAGGTATCGAGTTAGATCCAACAAAGATAAAGTCTATCCAAGATCTACCTCCTCCAAGAACGAAGAAAGACGTGATGAGTCTATTGGGCAGGTTAAACTATATTAGTCGATTCATTGCCCAACTGACTAGCACATGTGAGCCTATATTCAAGCTATTGAGGAAGTATGCAACAATCAAATGGACGGCTGAATGTCAAGAGGCTTTTGACAAGATCAAAGAATATCTTTCAAATCCTCCAGGTTTGGTCCTGCCGGAGCCAGAGAGACCCCTGTTCTTGTATCTGACGATCTTGGAAAATTCTTTCGGTTGTGTCCTCGGACAACATAACATAACTGGAAAGAAAGAGCAGGCGATCTATTACTTAAGCAAGAAGTTCACCGGTTATGAGGCCAAATACACTTTGTTGGAAAGAATGTGTTGTGCTTTGACGTGGGTCGCTCAAAAATTGAGACATTATCTCCAAGCTCATACTACTTACCTCATAACCAGGTTGGATCCTTTGAAGTACATATTCCAAAAACCGATGCCTACTGGGAGATTAGAAAAGTGGCAAATCTTTCTTACTGAATTCGACATAGTCTTTGTCACTCGCACGACAATGAAAGCCCAGGCGTTAGCAGATCATTTGGCTGAGAACCCGATTGATGATGAGTACCAACCATTGAGTACTTATTTTCCAGATGAAGAGATAAACACCATAGGAGTAGTCTCGGAAGACGCTCATGCTTGGAAGATGTTCTTTGATGGGGCTGTAAACGCCAAAGGTGTAGGAATTGGGGCAATCTTGATCTCACCCACTGGTCAACACTATCCGGCTACAGCTAGGCTTCGTTTCTTTTGCACGAACAATACAGCTGAATATGAAGCCTGCATCATGGGCATGAATATGGTGATCGATCAAGATGTTGAAGATTTGTTGATTATGGGGGATTCTGATCTAATTATCCGACAAGCCCAGGGTGAATGGTAAACTCGAGATGTCAAGCTTATTCCTTACCGGCAGCACGTGGAGGATCTCAGCAAGCGATTAAAATCAATAGAGTTCAGGTATATCCCGCGGTGTCACAATGAACTAGCCGATGCACTTGCCACCTTAACTTCAATATTACCTTATCCAGGCAATGCCCACATCGATCCCTTGGAAATCCAAATCAGGGAAAGACACGGTTACTGTAATGTAATCGAGACGGGACAAAGTACCCAGCCATGGTACCATAATGTTAAGAGGTTCTTGAAAACACAAGAATACCCCGAACATGCTACTGGAGATCAAAAGAGAACTATTAGGCGGCATGCGAGTGGATTCGTTTTGAGCGACGAGGTATTGTATAAAAGAACCCCGGATCTCAATTTGTTGAGATGTGTTGACGCAGAAGAGGCTGGAAGAATCATGCATGAGGTACACGCGGGAGTATGCGGGCCCACATGAACGGGTATGTTTTAGCAAAGAAAATCCTTCGAGCGGGTTATTACTGGATGACCATGGAAAATGACTGTCTTAGTTTCGTTCGAAAGTTTCATCAATGTTAGGTGCACGGTGATTTGATTCATGCACCTCCCACAGAACTGCATCCCATGTCTGCACCTTGGCCATTTATTGCTTGGGGCATGGACGTCATTGGGCCAATCGAGCCAAAAGCCTCAAATGGACACAGATTCATATTGGTCGCTATTGATTACTTCACGAAATGGGTCGAAGCTGTCACTCTCAAATCGCTCACTAAGAAAGCCGTGGTGGATTTTGTGCATTCAAATCTTATCTGTCGTTTTGGTATTCCTGCAACTATCATCACAGATAACGCGGCAAACCTGAATAGTCACTTGATGGAGGATGTATGCGAACAGTTCAAAATAACGCATAGGAACTCCACTCCTTATCGGCCCAAGGCCAATGGCGCTGTTGAAGCAGCAAACAAAAACATCAAGAAGATTTTGAGGAAGACAATCCAGAGTTCCAGACAATGGCATGAACAGTTACCTTTTGCCTTGCTGGGATATCGCACTACAGTACGCACATCAGTAGGGGCAACCCCATACTTGTTGGTTTATGGGACCGAGGCTGTGATACCGGCAGAGGTAGAAATTCCTTCGCTCCGAACCATTGTTGAAGCAGAGATTGAAGATAACGAATGGGTTAAGACTCGATTGGAGCAGTTGACCTTAATTGATAAAAAGCGAATGGCTGCAGTCTGTCACGGGAAGTTGTACCAACAAAGAATGGCCCGTGCTTACAACAAGAAAGTGCGACCCAGGAATTTTGAAGTAGGTCAACTAGTGTTAAGGCGCATTCTTCCACATCACCAGGAAGCGAAAGGAAAATTTTCTCCTAATTGGAAAGGTCCGTACATCATCAGGAAGATATTGCCAATAGGAGCGTTGTATCTGGGTGATATTGAAGGAAATGATCCTGAAACAGCTGTGAACGCGGATGCAGTCAAAAGGTACTATGTCTGAGTTTACTTCGGTGATGTGTTGGCACATTTGAGATGATGAAGGCTTTTATTCCCGCTACCCAAACACTATCAACTCTTTCTACAAACCCTTTGAGCCGGTTACATTTCTTTGGCTACCCTCTTTGGAATCCAAAAGCACCGTTGAAAAAAAAATGATTAGCCTGAACTACGTCTGACTTGATTCCGAAAGGATACATAGGCAGCCTCTATCTAGGGTTCAGTCATACCAAAACAAAAATCCAATTTTTCCTGAAGTTGAAACTGGGGCAGATGTTATAATGGTTCAACCACGGGCACACCAAATGGTTCCGAAGTTGTAATTTCATCCACAATTCTTTTTACCAAAAACCAAGTACAAGTCCTTTGGATCAATTGCCAAAGGCAGGGGAAACCAAGAAATATCATGGTTGGAAGCCGATGCATTCTAAAATTGAGAGAAATAAAATGAGAGAGTCTTGTCGGTGAAAACCTTCGGGCACCATGAGGCGACGAGAGTAGAGAAACCAAGAATGAGAGAGTCCGTTTAGTGAAAACCCGCAAAAATTACTATCGGGCGATGATGAGAAGAGAAATGAGAGAGGTCGACTAGCGAAAACCCGCAAAGGGCACTGTCGGCCGAAAAGATGATTTCACCACAGAAAGTTCTGGCAAGATTCCCTGGATGGGAAACATAGAACCGTTTTGGTTCATGAGGAAATGCAAGTTCGTGAGGTTCAGGCGTCCAGTCCAAAAACCATGTCATGTCAGTTTAAAGCCAGCATGCACCTCAGATAAGTCCTTCTTTTCCCCCGAAAGGGACGCTTATCTTTTAAATTCGTTTTTCCGCTCTTTGTTTACCTTTCCTTGAATCCCTTTCGGTTCCAAAATGTGTTAGAAAGAAAAGGTGGTAGGACCAGTTTCACAAAGCTCCGTCTGGCAAGAGGTGAAGAAAATACCCAGCCTCAGTGGTGCGTCAGTCCAATCCCGACCGATCATGATGTTTGATTACCTCCAAAGTAAAGGCATTGAAAAAAAAAGGAAAAAAAGAGAAGAAAGTCAAAGGCAAAGGTCTGGAAAGCGGAATGAGAACCAAAGCCTTACACGGGCAAGTCATCATGAAATCTTGAAATCTGAGTCTTATCAGTTTGAAAGGGGGTCGCCTTTGAAGCCAATCAATGGCGAAGTTTCTCAACAGAAATGAGGTCGGGACCAAGCAATTGGAATGATCAAGGCCACCGAACCAACCACCGTTTTCAAACTGACAATTGTTCTTTGTTTGAAAATTGAAACAGGTGCAATCCAAAGCAACCGTGCAAGAAGCAGGTGCAACCAAGAGGGAAAAGAAATGCACAAGTGCAAGAAACAGCTTTGCAGCAAGGAATCAACCCAAAAGGGAAGTTTCTTCCAAATTCTTTCGTGCATTTTTACTGAACAAAAAATAATTAAAAAAAAACGAAAAGAGAAATAAGAAGAAAATTCCAAAAAAGGGGTTAGTGTAGAATCCCCAATATCAACCTATTTTTCGCCAACATTAGGGATCCAATCCCTGAGTTGAAATTTGAGACATAGGGCCTCCATTCCCTAGTCGCCTTTACCAATATTAGGGCTCTAATCCCTAAGTTGAGATTTTAGACATAGGGCCTCCATTCCTTAGTTGCCTTTACCAATATTAGGGATCCAATCCCTAAGTTGAGAGTTTAGACATAGGGCCTCCATTCCCTAGTCACCTTTGCCAACATTAGGGCTCCAATCCCTGAGTTGAGATTTTAGACATAGGGCCTCCATTCCCTAGTCGCCTTTACCAATATTAGGGCTCCAATCCCTGAGTTGATATTCTAGACATAGGGCCTCCATTCCCAAGTCGCCTTTACCAATATTAGGGCTCCAAACCCTGAATCAAGATTTTAGACATAGGACCTCCATTCCCTAGTCGCCTTTTGCCAACATTAGGGTTCCAATCCCCGAGTTGAGCAATTTTCCTGTAACTGACATTAGGGTTCCAATCCCTGAGTTGAACAATTTTCCTTTAGCCGACATTAGGGCTCCAATCCCTGAGTTGAGCGATTTTTCTTTTAGCCGACATTAGGGCTCTAATCCCTGAGTTGAGCAATTTTCTTTTAGCCGACATTAGGGCTCCAATCCCTGAGTTTGAGCAAGTTTCCTTTAGCCAATATTAGGGCTCCAATCCCTAAGTTGAGTGTTTTGCCCTTTTGCAAACATTAGGGCTCCAATCCCTGAGTTGCGTCTTTTAGACTTGAGGTTTCCAATCCCCTCATCAATTCTGTAGATTTTTATGGCAATTAACTCACGAAATTTTTCTAGTGAAACTGGGGCAGAAAAATTTTGTTCGTTTGTTTGTTTCGTTGTCTGAGCAGGTTTGACCTCGAGGCACAGGGATCGAGATGACCTATGGAGTGAGTCTCAATCCAGAATAAAAGAAAGGAAGAAAAGAACAAAAGAAGATGAGCCCAAATACTGGAACAAACAAAGGTGCAGATTGCTCAAAATCTGATTGAAGTCACAAGCTCCACCAATCCTGTCTTACTCAATGCTGCAGAAATAAACAAGCACCTACAGCTTGCGAGCATCAAGATTCAGATCGAAGTCTACAGCAAAATCAGCTAAGACTTAAGATCAAGTTTCAAAAGAATTGCAGATAGGAATCTTGTAACTCATAGTTGATAGACATAGCTACTTTAGCTTCGATTTTCCCTTTTGGTGTAATAAGGAGGTCAGCAAGCAGTAGCAGCAGCAGCAACATCGGTAACAGTAAAACCACCGCTCCTGGTAGTCCCAGCCATCAAAACTTCCCAAACTACATTGACCTGATTCCTGTTTAGCCCAGGATATGTAAGAAACCTCTGAAGCAAAGGTTCGGTCAAATCTTTCAAAAAAAAAATGCTTCACACGGAGTTTTCCAACGGGCAAAAATCGCTCGTATTCGCTCACTTTATCTTTGCGCGAAAACTCTTCGCGTTTTCGGACAAAGAGGGGCAGCTGTGAGCACGTGATTTTTGCTTCACGGAAATTACTCCAAAAGAAATCGAAAAAAAAAGTTACCTTTGGGTACAATTTTGAGAATTTATGTGACATTTTGGTAATTGTTTTGTCCGTAATGTTTACCTTGTCGTAGTTAATTTAAAAATACAAAAATACGGGTCGCATGCATATTTAGGATTTAATTGTGCATTTAGGAATTAATTAAACCATAATTTCAAGGGGAAAATCACAAAATATGCATTTTTATTCTATATGTCGTCATTGTGTGATTTTATTTTAACTAAACATTTTAATTTGTGTGTTAATTGTTGTTGAATATTAATTAATATTTGTGTAGTTTAATTTTGGTTTTTAATTTAATCAGGAATTTTTGTTTGAATTAAAAGAATGAAAAGGGAAGAAAATACCGGATTTGGGCCAAAAATTCAATTGAAAATCAGGCCCAATCCATTACATTGACCCAGTCCACGACCTGGGCTTCCAAACGGCGTCGTTTAGGTGTATTTGATCTGAGCCGTTCATCTCACTTCATCTAACGGCTCCAGGCTTTCCCAGACACCCGACCCATTTCACCCAAAGACCGACCCAGTCTCCACGCGAGTCTAAACGACGCCGTCCCCTTAAGTGAAAAGATCAAGGCTGTTGATCATCAATGATCCAACGGCCGAAAATCAACTCCCCCGTCCTGTATATAAACCCTCCTCTCTCACCTCACGCCCCGTAACCAAACACCCCCTACACCCCTTCGTCTCTATCAACTCGGAGACGAAACCATCAGCAAACCCTAGCCGCCGTTGAACCCCTAAGCCTGAAACCCGGCGGAAACGACGCCGGTGACCACTAAATTAACACCCCTAGTACACCTCGACCCCCTGGACACGAATCTACAAACCGTTTGGCTCGAATCAACCTACATCGTCTCGAATCTTCATCTGAAGATTCGAGCCAAACCTCAACTTATACTAACCGATCCCAAATGCACACCAGTTACTCCCCTGACCTCCCTCGTGACCAAACCAAGCCTGATTTGGTTCGAATCGAACCAGAAAAGCTCGAACCCCTAATCTGAGCCCCAAGAACCCTAGAAATCCAAGAACCAGGAATTTGTCCAAATTAGCAGAAGTTTGGGGTCTAATAGACCTTGGTCGAAGTGTTCTCCGTTGAGAACACTTGATTAAGGTCCATTCGACCTTAAAAAGGTCGAGTCTGAGTTCAGACCTGGGTCATCTAGTTTACTTGAGGTATTTCTTTTTCCCTTTCTATTTGTTCTATTTTTTGTTTGTTTTGTTATTCGTTTGTGTGGTTAGAATGATTTTATTTCCAATTTCTGTGCTTTGTGCTTCTTCTTCTTCTCCAAATCAGACCTATTATTGGTCGAAATTTTTGTCTGTTCATTGTTAAGTGTATATGTTAAACTATATAATCGATTGGAATGAGTTTGGTCGATTAATTAGTTTCCAGGGTAATTCCCTATTTTGTCAGTACAACTTGAATCACCTATGTGTGTTGTTCGATTCTGATCATTAGCTATTGACTGTATATATTGTAATTCATATGTCGATTGGATAAATGTCGTCAATTAGTTTTAATAGATTGGGATGTTAGAAACCTGCAAATTGTTCAGTTTTAATGGTCTGTCAGTTTAATACTAATATACCACTAAGCTAATGAACAAAATAGGGATCAATAGTGGGAGTGATAATGTGCCTTTAGTGGCTGGAAATCAGAAATAGCATGGGGTTTAATTTTAAAATAGAAATGGTCAGTTAAAAGACTGACAGGTTTTTGAATTAACTAGTGAAAAAGATACTACTTGAGTTGGCTTAGTGACTTTACTAGTGGGAAATTAGTAACAACATGGGTTTAATGATAAAAAGGTAGAAATTCACATGAGGAAGAAATAAAAAACAGGCTGAAAAGTGAAATGTTTGAAGGATGATGGCCAATTCTAGTCTTTAAATGGACTGGATTTTGGACAAGAAAGGCAGAGTTTTTAGAACCTAAGGAGTTTTTTTAACTAAAAAGAGAGCTCATTTCTTGACTTCAATCCGAGATAGACAATAAACAAAAAGAAAAAAGCAAAGAAAACCCCCTGGGGAAGAACTCTAAAATTCCAGAAAAGGCATTGTTCCATTGTTTAAATTCACATTCAGTTTGAGATTTAGGCCAACCCAAAGCTACTCTAGGCTTGTTTATTTTGAGCTGCTTGTTGTCAGATTTGTCCCAGTTTGACTTCAAGTTGGTGTTTGGTCTATTTCCAATTGGTTTTGGGTTGACCTATTTAGCTCTTTTGGTTTCTTTTCTAAAAATATTTCTGGATCTCTGAGCTTCACTGGGCTGTTTCTTATTTGTCCCATACTGCTGATTGTGGTGCTACTACTGCTATTTGTTATATGCTGCTGCTGATTTACCTCTCTTTTTTCTCACTTTCCAATTCAGGTACACTCTTGTGTCCATTTGAATGTGGCATCTTGGTTCACGTGTATAAATGATCCAGAAAGTCAATGACAAGGAACTTTTGTTAATCTAAACCTATTAAGAATTATTGTAGTTTTAATACTCCATTTAGATTATTTATGTTGTCAAGAACTATATTGAACTACTAGACTGATTTTGGTTGTTTTTGGGCTGATTTTGGGTTTAAGTAAACAATTAGCTTGGTTTAGTTTTCACATTGATAGTGTAATGCATGATTTTAGTAGGTTCCTGAGTGTATTCAAATGAACTGTATGAGATTTTATTTGGACTGAAAAAATGGATTTCGAGTTAGCTAGATCATGTGAATTATTGGATTGTTAAGTATTAGATCCTCTTTTGTAGTTCGTCATTAAACGATTGTATGGTTAGTAATAAATTAGCAGGCAGTTAGAACAGCGTGAAGTAATTGATTATGTTATCATACGTCAAGCCCAAGTTAAGTATAAGATTAGTAAGTTTAGTTCGAGCTAGTATCAAACTAGTTTAGCCTGTGCTGAGTAATCAATCTCCAGTAGGAATAAATAAATACACATCATTATTCCCTGCGTTCAATTATCAAGTGCATATTACAATAGCGTGAAATAACTGAGCATGCCGTCATTTCTTTTTATTTATTTGAAATGTGTTTAGTAAGAATCAAGGATCAGTAGCTAATTAAAAGCTTTGAAGAGGGCCTATTAAATACCTTTCTCGTTTTGGGCAAATTTTAAGGCCCGCGCTCGAACAGTTTTCGTTAATGGATCGTTGTTTCAATTTATATTCTTCGGGCTTACTTTGAGCCCAATGGCACGTTTATTTTAAAACCATTGCTTGGCCCGTATTAGACCTGAAACATTTTAATTAGGATATTGTCCTTTTTTAGAGACAAAACAAAAAAAATATAAAAATAAAAAAAATCATAGTTGCTTTTAGGCTTGCCCTTTTAAAATAAATGAATCGAGCCTCGCCAAACAAAGACGCACAAACTGCGGGGCCCTCAATAGATGTTAATAATTACTTAGATTTGGGGAGTGGCCATTTAGCGAACTTCACGGCTTTCCCCAAAGATAATAACGCTTTAGACTCTTTAGACGCGATTTTAATTAAATTACATGTTTAAAATTTGGGTGCGCATTTATGTGACCCAAATCCAAATCTCAACGGATTCGGAACGTATTGACAACCACGGATGCATTGATTGTGACGTGGTTCGAGATGCATTTTCACGACGTTGTAATTCTATTAAAAAAAAAATAATAAAAGCGGTTTTAAACTTAATAATAGCACACAAGTCATAACATGTACAAAAATCAGATATTTAGCCATTACAACAATTTAAGCGACCGTGCTATAACCACGGGATTCGGGGGTGCCTAACACCTTCCCTCGGGTCAACAAAATTCCTTACTTAGAATTTCTGGTTCGCAGACTTCATTTGGAAAGTCGAATATTTTCCTCGAATTGGGATTCAAGATAAACCGGTGACTTGGGACACCAAAAGCCAAACCTTTCCCAAGTGGCGACTCTGAATTAAATAAATAATCACATTTCGAATATTGTCACTTAAATTGGAAAAACTCCCTCACGCATTTATCCTTCGGGGTAGGCGCGCAAAAAGGAGGTGTGACAGCTAGTTCATGCACCTTGGCAATATCATTCTATTTCACAAGATCCAGGGGCCCTCCACCCACTCCTCCTCTTAGTACTGTCAAAAGCAAGAACAAAAGCAAGATGGAAGAATTGAACAACATCAGGAAGGAGAACCGAACTGAATGGATTGAGGCCACTAATGAACATGGTATTGGGGTTCCTAATGAGAATGTGTCACAACTTGAACAGAAGCTTTTGAAATTTCAGGAAGAGCTCGATCAGGTTTGGAATCTGGTAAGCCTGTTTTCCCTCAACACCCCAGATGTCAACTTCCCCAATTCTTAAAAACCCTACAACACCTCAAAATATCCCAAAACAATAGAATCATCCCACTCCTCACCATCAAGTTGCTCCAGCAAAGAACCAATGCAACACCTGCCATACCCCAAACAATACTCCACTACTCATCCTAGAACCTCAGAATTCCACAAACGATCATTTCCACACCCATACACCAGGCCACCATAATACTTCTATCTACGTGGAGACCACGCCACACTCTACCCAACCTAGCTTAGACACACCTGAGTCTGATGAAAAAGATCTGCTTATCAAGAACTTGGCCAAGGAACTTAAGAAACTAACTAGACGGATTCAGGGCATTGAGGGAAGTAAAGGAATCGATGGGCTGGACTATGAGGATCTTTGCATACAGCCTGATGTTGAACTGCCCGAGGGGTACAAACCTCCTAAGTTCGAAATATTTGATGGTACGGGTGATACAAGGGTCCATCTGAGGACATATTGCGACAAGCTGGTTGGAGTAGGGAAGGATGAAAGGATCCGCATGAAGATATTCATGAGAAGTTTGAAGGGAGATGCGTTATCTTGGTACATCAGCCAAGATCCCAAGAAGTGGTCAAGCTGGGTAGGCATGGTATCTGACTTTATGGATAGATTCAGGTTTAATACAGAGAATGCACCAGACGTGTTCTATATGCAGAATTTGAAGAAGAAGCCCACAGAGACGTTTCGTGAGTATGCTACTCATTGGAGATCTGAAGATGCTAAGGTCAGACGTACCCTAGAAGAGGAGCAAATGAACAAGTTCTTTTTCCGGGCTCAGGACCCGCAGTACTATGAGCGGCTGATGATGATTGAGAACCACAAGTTTTCCGACATTATCAAATTGGGTGAAAGAATTGAAGAAGGTATCAAAATCGGTATAGTTACAAACTTCGAGGCCGTGCAAGCTACAAATAAGGCTTTATAGTCCAGTGGTATTTCCAAGAAAAGGGACGTAGGGGCCATGATGGTTGCACAGAGGACAAAATCTCCCCTCAAATACCAAACTTATCCAACACCTCCACTCACATACCAGCCAACCCCAAATTATCAAGCACCCTCACCTTCATACCAAGCTCCGCCACCCACTTATCAGTCATCTCCACCTCCTACATATCAACCTACCTCATCCAGATACTCCCAACCTGCTCATGTCTACCAAACCTATAATGCTCAACCATCCCATTATGAATCATCCCTTGCACGCCAAAATTTCCTTAGACCCCGACCTAATTTTGATCGCAGACCTCCAAAACAATATACCGCCATCATTGAACCCATCGACCAGCTGTATGAGAGGCTCAAAGCTGCTGGTTATGTCACCCTCATCCCTACTGCAACCCTGAGAATCCTTCTCAGTAAGTTAACCCAAACAAATCTTGTGTGTACCACTCCGGCATGAAAGGGCACACCATCGATGAGTGTCGTTCCTTGAAAGACAAGATACAGTCCTTGATTGATAACAAGATTATTGTGGAAAAGGAGTCCGCTCCGAACGTCTGCAACAACCCTCTGCCTGACCATAAGGGTAGAGGTATCCACATGATTGAAATAGAGGATGACTAGGATCCCGAGGGATCAATCGGGTTGATTGCAGAAGGTGATGACCCAAAGAAGCCAACAATTACTCTCAATCCAATCATAGTCCAGATCCAACCATCCGAGGATGTTGAGATGAATATGTCTGTACCTCTTGAGTTTGAAGCAGCACCATCCGCAAAGACACCAGCACCGATTAAGGTTGAATTTATGTCTCCGGCAAATGCACCCGCACCATTTGAGGTTGCAGTCTTTTCACCTAAGGCACATGTTCCGCTCGGAGTAAGGATAGCTGCGCCGATCCCAGTGGCAATGTCTACCATGACACCATTTTATACAAATGACGTACCCTAGGACTATACGGCCGAGGCGAGAAGGAAAGGCAAGGTCAGGATTGAAGAAACGGTCGCATCACAGTGTATGACAAGAACTAGTAGAATCTATACCCCTGAACATCTAGTTGATTCAAGCAAGCAGGCCTCCAATCGGCCACCCCTCATTGAGACAGGTCCAGACGACCTTTGGAGGAAAATACAGGCCAAGGAATATTCTATCATCGACTAGTTAAACAAGATGCCAGCACAAATATCCATTCTCTCTTTGCTGCAAAATTCCAAAACACACAAGAATGCTCTGTTACTGAATGAAGCGTACGTACCGAGTAATATCACTAGAGGGGAAGTGGCTAACATGGTAGGGCAAGTGCTGGAAAGCCATAAGATCACCTTTCATGAGGACGAGCTGCCACCTGAATGGCTGGGGCACAACAAAGCACGTCACATCACCTTGCAATGTGAAGATTATTTCATCACCAGAATCCTGATCATGGAGGTTCCAGTCTTAACATTTGTCCGTTGGTAACAATCAAGAAGTTGGGTAAAGGGCTACATGAGATAAAGGATAGAGCGATCAATGTGAAAGCCTTCGATGGTTCTTAGAGGTCCACCATTAGTGAGATTGTTCTATGCTTACAGATGGGACCAACCTGGTTCGAGGTCGATTTCCAGGTGATAGATGTACCATCATCTTACAACTTGCTGCTGGGACGGCCATGGATTCATGTTGCTGGGGTTGTAGCATCAACGCTGCATTAGGTAGTAAAGTTTGGATGGAATCACCAGGAACTGATCATTCACGGTGATGGTAGCATCCATATATACAGTCACCAGACCATTCCGGCAATCGATGAAAGAAGGAAGCTGGGTGGAGAGACTTACCACCATATCGAACGGGCCAATGTCGTCGACACGGACAAATGGTGGGATAGAAAAATGGAGAGTATACTGAATTGGAGTGGGTACGAACCTGGCAAAGGGCTCGGCAAAAACCTCCAAGGAATCTCTAAGCCATAAAACTCAAGAAACATGGCACTACCTTCGGTCTAGGATATGATTACACCTAGGAAGAGTTCAATAACCGGTCGCCACCATGGCGCGGTCCTTACTACCCACTAGAGCAGCCAATACCGTATCTAGAGCAGACTTTCCAATAGGCTGACATTATTTATGGGTCGAATGAAGAAGAAGCACTTGCGGCAATGAAGAACTTGTTTCTAGCGGACAGTGATATGGACTATTGAGGAGGGGGAGGAAGGCCCTTCCATACAGGTTATGAGCAGAGGTGCACCTCTCAATAATTTGACCATCAGGACAACCAAAGCCCGACGTGCCTCGGGGTAGCAAAGCTAAAACAAGCATTATTCATTGTTTTTACTAAATGATTTTCTTTTCGCATTTTCTATTCTCGCAATAAGTTGTTCAATGTTCAAAACAGTTATTCAACTTATCAAAAGCACTTTACTTTTCTCTTATGAATTAATATTTATTGCTATACTTTTCTCTCCTTACTTTACCAATACAACATTACTATTACTTATCTTGATGAACCAATGACTGTGACATGCAACGAGACAACGCAACAAACGGACAATGATTTAGAGGAAGAAGACATTCCTGACGAGATTGTCAAAGAAGTTGAGAACTTTAAGAACAGACCTAAGTCTAACCTGGACAAGACCGAGATTGTCAACCTAGGAGATGCAGAAAATGTCAAGGAAACACGGATCAACATTCACCTATCACCATCAGAGAAGAAAGAATACATAGAGTTTCTAAAGGAGTATAGGGACATAGTCGCCTAGTTGTATGATGACATGACTAGTCTAAGTACGTCTATTATGGATCACAAACTACCAAGCGAGCCAATGTGCCCACCGGTAAAGCAAAAGCTCAGAAAGTTCAAGCCTGATATGAGTTTGAAAATCAAGAAAGAAGTCAACAAGCATATCAAAGCTAAGGTTCTCGGGGTAGTAGAATACCCGACATGGTTAGCCAACATTGTGCCAGTACCAAAGAAGGATGGAAAGGTCAGAGTCTGTGTCGACTACCGGGATCTCAACTGGGCCAGTCCGAAAGACAACTTCCCTTTGCCAAATATACATATCCCGATTGACAATTACGCCAAGCATGAGTTACAGTCATTCGTAGATTGCTTCGCTGGTTATCACCAAATTTGGATGGATGAGGAAGATGCTGAGAAAACAGCTTTCATTACACCGTCGGGAGTGTACTGTTACTAGATGATGCCATTCAACCTGAAGAATGCAGGGGCCACCTACATGAGGGCCATGACTACCATTTTCCATGATATGATACATAAGGAGATAGAGGTATATGTGGATTATGTTATTATCAAATCCAAGAAGGACACTGACCACATGGAATATTTGAGGAAATTCTTCAATAGACTATAGAGGTACAACCTAAAATTAAACCCTGCCAAATGCGCATTTGAGGTTCCTGCTGGAAAATTGCTTGGGTTTATTGTAAGCCGACGAGGAATAGAACTGGATCCATCAAAAGTCAAAGCCATTCAAGAACTACCACCGCCAAAAAACAAGAAGGATGTGATGAGTTTCTTGGGGAGGCTTAACTACATCAGCCGATTCATATCACAGTTTACAGTTATCTGTGAGCCAATCTTTAAGATGTTGAAGAAGGGCGCCGCTACCAAATGGACCGATGACTGCCAATCAAGGAGTACCTGTCAACACCACCAGTCTTAGTCCCGCCCGAGCCAGGTAGACCCTTATTACTCTACCTTTCTGTGTTAGATGGAGCTTTCGGCTACGTTCTGGGACAGCATGATGAAACATGGAGGAAGGAGCAAGCCATTTATTATCTTAGTAAGAAGTTCACCCCGTACGAGGCCCGATATTCTCTATTGGAACGCACATGTTATGCTTTGACTTGGGTAGCTCAGAAGCTGAGACTTTACTTCTGCGCCTATACTACTATCTATCGAGGATGGATCCTTTAAAGTATATCTTTCAGAAGCCCATGCCACTGGCAAGCTAGCTAAGTGGCAAATCCTATTGAGTGAGTTTGACATTGTTTACGTAACTCAGAAAGCGGTCAAGGGACAGGCACTGGCAGACCACCTTGCTAAAAACCCCGTGGATGGAGAATACGAACCCCTGAAAACATATTTTCCTGATGAAGAGGTATCATTCATGGGAGAAGACATTGCAAAATCCTATGACGGTTAGAGAATGTTCTTCGATGGAGCAGCAAACTTCAAAGGAGTTGGCATAAGAGCATCCTAGTATCAGAAACTGGTCAACATTATCTGGTGTCTGCCAAACTCAGGTTCCCCTGCACCGACAATATGGCCGAATATGAAGCCTGCATCTTAGGGCTCAAAATGGCCATTGACATGAACGTTCAAAAGCTGCTAGTGATTGGAGATTCAGACCTGCTTATACATCAGGTATGAAAAGAATGGGCAACCAAGAACTCCAAGATACCCCATATCTGCATCATGTACAGGAATTGAGAAAGAGATTCGCGAAGACGGAATTCCAGCATGTTCCCAGAATCCAGAATGAGTTCGCTGATGCATTGGCTACCCTTTCATCTATGATACAACATCCATATAAGAATTTCATTGATCCCATTCCAGTGAAAATCCATGATCATCCAACTTACTGTGCCCATGTTGAAGAGGAAGCAGACGGAAAGCCTTGGTTTCATGATATCAAGGAATATTTGGCAAGAGGAGAGTACCCAGAACTTGCAAATCCTGTTCAGAAATGCACACTTCGGATATTGTCCAACAACTTCTTTCACTGCGGAGGAATCCTGTATAGGAGGACTCCTGATTTGGGAATGTTAAGATGTGTTGACATCCAAGCTACTAGAGGAAATTCATGTTGGGACATGCGGTCCACATATGAACAGTTTTGTCTTAGCGAAGAAGATACTCCGGGCTGGTTACTTTTGGATGACTTTGGAGACAGACTGCATCCAGTATGTCCAGAAATGCCACCGTTGTCAGATATATGCAGACATGATAAAGGTACCTCCGAGCAAGCTCAACATAACAAGATCACCGTGGCCGTTCGCCGCCTGGGGAATGGATGTTCTTGGACTAATCGAGCCTGCTGCTTCCAAAGAACATAGGTTTATCCTAGTAGCCATAAAATATTTCATCAAATGGGTCGAAGCAACATCTTACAGAGCAGTGACTAAGAAAGTTGTGGCAGACTTTGTCCGTGACCACATTATTTGTCGATTCGGGATTCCAAAGTCAATCATTACTGATAATGGCTCCAACCTCAACATCGACTTGATGAAAGCTATGTGTGAAACTTTCAAGATTAGACACAAGAATTCCACAGCCTACAAGCCTCAGATGAACGGAGTTGTAAAGGCTACCAACAAGAATATCAAGAAGATATTGAGAAAAATGATAAAGAGGCAAAAATAGTGGCACGGGAAGTTATCATTTTCTCTATTGGGTATCGCACCACAGTCCGCACATCAACCAGGGCAGCCCTCTATATGTTGGTTTACGGTACAGAGGTTGTCATTCCCATTGAGGTAGAAATTCCTTCCCTAAGGATCATACAAGAAGCTAAGCTCGACGATGCAGAGTGGGTGAAAAGTCGTCATGAGCAGCTAGCCCTTATAGACGGAAAGAGAATGAATGCAGTTTGCCATGGTCAACTCTATCAAAACAGAATGTCCAGAGCCTTCAACAAAAGAGTAAAGCCAAGATAGTTCACACCGAGACATTTGGTACTAAAGAAAAGTTTTCTGCATCAAGATGAAGCCAAAGGGAAGTTCTCTCCCAACTGGCAGGGTCCATACATGGTTCACTGGGTTTTGATAGGAGGAGCCCTCATACTTGCAGAAATGGATGGAGAAGTCTGGCCAAAGCTGATTGATTCAGATGCAGTCAAGAGTTACTATGTGTAATCTTTATGCTTTCCTTATATGACATAAGTTGAACTACGCCTGGCCTAATTCCCGTTTAAGAGGGGATACGTAGGCAGCCCTATGGGTTCGGTCAAAATTCAATAAAAATTTCATTTCTCCCCACAATTGGAAACTGGGGCAGAATTTTGAGGAGGACCCCCAAAATTCGAAGTAATTTCAGCCGATCGCCGCACAAGCAACAGTCAGAAGCGTCAACCCATCAAACTGAGGTAGAATTTTGAGGAGGACCCTCAAAATTCCGTAGCAAGAGAGGTTGCAATGTCCCGAACCATGTCACAGTCGTCAGTTCATCTAAAAGCTATTTTCAACTATACATTTATGTCATACTTTTACAAATCATGCATGTTTATTATTGAAACTGCTTTGTTTAGCAACGCTACCCCAGTGATACAAACGGTATCACCGGATCAAAGCCGAACGAGTCAAGTAAAGCCAACGGAGATACGAACTAACCCTCCCCTTACAAAACTCATGATTTTTCTTTGGATGCAGGCACTAGGATTGCGAAATCATTAAACATGATGTAAGCCACGGAACAAACATTGTTCGAAAATACGATTCTCAGAACCGTTGCACATGCCAAACATTTGCTATCAGCACACACAAGAAATGCTATGAAGTCACAATGCTCCCAATAATCACAACGCCGCAATCAACTATCAACAAAGAAAACTCTACTATCATTTGTTATCTTGTTTCTTGCATAAGGCTACCATTCTACCTTCCAAGACTAAACACTGTCTCCATCTACATTTGCATTGCATAAGGCTACTATTCTGCCTTCCGAGACTAAACATTGTATCCATCTGCATTCTTACATAAGGCTACTATTCTGTCTTCCAATCTGCATAAGGCTACTATTCTGCCTTCTAACTTGCATAAGGCTACTAGTCTGCCTTCCAACATGCATAAGGCTACCATTCTGCCTTCCGAGGTTAAGCTCTACCTCCATCTGCATTCGCATCTTTGCATAAGGATACCATTCTGCCTTTCGAGGTTAAGCTCTACCTCCATCTGCATCTGCATTGCATAAGGCTACTATTCTGCCTTCCAACTTGCATAAGGCTATCATTCTACCTTCCAAGGTTAAGCTCTACCTCCATCTGCATTCGCATCTTTACATAAGTGTGAGCACATGATTTTTGCCTGGTAGGAATTACTCCCATAAACTCTAAGAAAATAATGTTTTCCCATTATTTGCAATTTCGTAGATTTTTTGTAGATTTTTGTTAATTGTTTGCATTTGTCTGTGCATGTTTATTTTATTTATTTAAATCATGAAAAAAATACAAAAATACTCTGCATTTGTATTTAGGATTTATTTTACACTTTTAGGTTAATTAGTAAATTAAATATTTTATAAAAATCAAAAAAATCAAAAAATGACTCACTTTGCATTAAATTCTGTAGTTCTTTTAATTTAGGAGTTAATTAATTTTCATAAATACTATGATGAGTAATAGCTTAACTTGGTAAATTATTTTATATTTAAGAGTTAATTTAGGTTTAAATTAATTTGAAAAGGAAAAGAAAACATTTGGGAAAAAAAGAAGAAAAGGAAAAAGTTTTAAGGAAGAAAGAAAAGGGGTTGGTTCAAGTTAATTGGGCCAAAATCATTGTCACAGCCCAAACGAACCCCCCCCCCCCCCAACCCGTCAGTTCCAAGCCCAAACTTGAGTTATACCTGGTCCAAGCCTTCAGTCATTATGACCCCTAAAACGACGTAGTACAAGAGGAATACTACGTCGTTTTGAGTTCATTTGTGTCAAATAGATGTTGGCCTTCCGTTCCATCTCATCCAACGGCCCAAGAGGCTTTCCCTATTTGGATTAAAACTGTCCGAAGGGCCTCAAAACAACCTAGGATCTTTTTTCAGCTTCTCCTTCATCTCTCAAGTCAAGAACCCTAGCCCGCCGCCCTCAAAACCTCCGCCATTTCCACCGGCGGTGAAGCTCCAAACCTCACCAAAATTTGACCATACAACCTCCTTTGCCTCCCTATTCCAAATCCACTATCGATTTCCTCCCAAAATTACCCAATCCTCTCAAATTTCAAATCTTAGAGGGAAGAAAATCCAAGTTGTTGTTTCGTCTATGATTCCTCCCTCACTTGCTTTCTCCTTGATAATGACACGCATGAATCAACTGGTTATCTTGCTAAGTGCAAAGCATTTCATGGCAACCAACTCTTGGTCAAGCAATCAACACTTCAAGCTTCTGCTTCATTTTCTTCTTGGTAGGTGTTGAAGATTGTGATATGGAGCACTAGCCGTTGAAGAAATTCCGGCTAGTGCTCATGTTACAATTCTCACCACTCGTCGAAACCTCGTACTAGTCATCGATTTCTCTGAGTCGTCAATCCCTTTGGTAGACCCCGGTATATTTCTCTCTTTTCTATTTTATTTTAGTTTTCTTTTTCTCTTTATTGTTGTTCTTCATCATAGTTTGGTTTAAGTCATACTAGTTCATATTTGATTAAATCGGCAACAATAGCTTAGTAACACGATTAGTCGTTCCTAATAATTCTTCTTTTCCTTTTATTCCTTTCCCTTTTTTGTTTGTTTTTTCGGAAGTTTTGTTGTCTATATTGGTTCAGAGCTTTGTGGGGTTTTAGGCTTTTTGTAAAATTGTGTTGGTTTTGGAGTAAATTTGGGCTTCGTAGGTTAGAAGCCTAAAGAGGGGAAGGGTTCAGTTCTGGCTGATAAGCCCAGGGTTTTTGGTTTGGGTTTTGGGTCAACTTGACCCATGTTGATTTACTGAAGGTAAATAACAAGAGTTTAAAGGGTAGTTTAAGGAAATGGTTGGAGGGAATTTTTCTCAACTACCTGGGGAAACTTCCAGGAAGCTGGGGAAGGTGTTGTGTTCAACAGACAGCTTAAATTTAGGGGTCTGAAGGGAATTGATAAAAAAATTGGGAAGGGGTAATTGATAAAATGGTAAAATCATTTCTTCTGCCCTAAAGCCCTCTATATAAGGCTTGCCTTCAATGAGAATAGGCAGAGGTGAGAACACTAAAAAATACAAACGGTTGAGTTTTTTTACACTCTGAAAACTACTGTAAATTTCTGCATTTTTGGTTAAACCTGCTTTGGCTTTGCTCCTTCATATCCATTGTTAGTCAGGGTTTCGAAAGCCTCAAAGAATTTTCATGCATGTGGGTTTTAAAATGGTCTCAATTGGGTTGAAAGTTTGGTGTTAATTTACTGATTTGCTGTTGATCTATTACTGTTGTTTTCCTCCAAACTTCAAGCTTAATTTCCTTGTTGTTTTGCTGTAATCAGGTACCTCCTAGCCCTCATTAACGTGTGAAGTGCAAAAATGTGAAGCCATGTAACTAAATTGAAGATCTAATGACAAATGCTAGTTTCTCTGTTGAATAATGGCTGAAGTCCTTTAGAATTTGTCCATGTTTCTATTAATTTAGCTTTGCTATATGCATTCATTTGTGTCATTAATGTTGTATTTCATCTTAAGATTGGGAGTGGGATTTTAGTTTGTCATGTTGGATGGATTTAAAGGGAAAACGCCTCCTGTTGGGGTGTTGTTTAAATGTGTTTAGTTTAAGGATGTTGCAGGCTTAGGGTAGTATGCATAAATTGGGGAATATGAACTCTGCTATTTTGATTTGTGAGTTTGTTGGATTTTTTTTTTTGTTGAAAATGATTCCTGCAGCTATAGCTGAGTATTCATCAGACTAGTTGATTCTTTTTTTTAAAGCAAATCTAGTTGAAGCTTCATTTCCCCCAATCAATTAGCTTGTCTTTACGTTAGTTTGCTTTCTTATGGTCCGTAAAATAGCTCAACTGTTTCAATTTCGACACTTAGCTTTGCCTTGCTCGTGTCTAAGCAACTTGAATTCATAAAGCTTTCAAATTGATTTTGGGCCTGATTTTAGGCCCAAGAATTCTTAGATTCAGTTTACTCTTTACATCTTGTTTTCTTTGGAAATAATTCGAAACATAAGATTGTGTTCAAATGTGTTAGCCAAGTCAGATTTGACATGGACTATGATGCTTGCCTTCTACTTCAGGGTTTATTCTTGGGCCCAGATTTCCTCACCAGTGCTATCATTATCGGGCATTGCATGTTGCAGTCTACTGGCTTAATTGGGCTTGGATCTACAATCCATTTAAAAGCAAACATTTCTTTAGTTCATTTTCTGGGTTGGAATTAGGCCCAGTTTCTCCCTTTGGATAATCTGTCGAAGTCTAGCGTAAACCGAAACTGGTATTTAATTAAACGTGTGGTATATCCATTTTGTTACTAATTGTCAAATTATTCGCAAATAAAGGTAACCTATAGGCTTAATTAAGTGACTTGAGGTGTGCCATAAGTAATTAAATCACCCATGGCCCTCTTATCATTAATACTAACCCCTTAAAAATCGAGGTGTGCCATCAAATGAATTTTTCATGGCCCTTACAAACTTTATAATTTTGAACCTTCGTAGTTTGATTTAGGCGCGTTCTTTAAATTGACTTTTCTTTAATTACTAAGCTCGAGTGTGCATTTCATGTGATCTGGCTTCAATTTCCAACAAGGTTAAATAGAACGTATCGTGAACCACATGTGCATTTCATGTAGCGTGTCTTACGATGTGTTTTAAATAACCTTGAATTTTTCCGAATTATTAAAAGCGATGATAAAGTTAAAAATGCACAATAGGTTTAAAACGTGTAAAAATCAGATAATTAGGCCAATAATAATAGTTGAGCGACCGTTCTAAAATCACAGAACTCAAGAATGCCTAACACCTTCTCCCGGGTTAACAGAATTCCTTACCCAGATTTCTGCGTTCGCGGACTGTAAAACAGAGTCAATCTTTCCTCAATTCGGGATTTAAACTGGTGACTTGGGACACCATAAATTATCCCAAGTGGCGACTCTGATTTTTAGTTAAATAATCCCGCTTCGATTGTCACTTAAATTGGAAAAAACTCCCTTATACCCTTTCGGGGGTAGAAAAAGGAGGTGTGACAGCTCTGACGACTCTGCCGGGGAGAAGAACCCAGAATCTCTAGTTCAGGGTTCGAGAATTCGAGCTTAAAATAATTGTTATAATTGGAAATCTGGTTTTATTTACATGTTTGGGCTTAATGTGCTAAATGCTGTTTTTTACCGCTTTGATATTATTGAACTATATATAAATTGTTGTGTAACCCTCCTCTCTATGAGTCTTCTAATCATCTGGGAAGTGTGCACTTCATGTGACTTCTTTTCTGTTAGAGTCATATCCCAATATTAGAATGAGGTTCGGACAAGTTGCAAAGCCGGTGAAGCTTCTGTATTCCCAGTACGCTGCCCACCCCACCCCCCACCCTCTCGGTTCGAGCTGTCCGCTCGGGTAAGCCAGGTCTAGAACAAATAAACCCAGGTTTATAAACCTAGAATAACATAGCCTCATGCCGGATCCCTAGTAGGAATACTTGTTTGCATCACGTGCATTTGACTTTGGAGATTTAACACAGGGGTTGGGTCCATCTAGGACATGTGCACCTGAAATCAAAAGATCATCCTGATGCATTTTGTTTGATACTTGTGCATTTATTTGATTCGGATTGCATGTTGACCGGCTTCTAGGATAAGGGAGAAATTGAGAAAAAACAAATTGAGGTGAGATAGAGGAAATTACTCACCCGTGGAAAAACCTGGTATCCAAAATACCCCGAAACACTGACGAAATTTTCAAAAAAAAAAAGCTATCCCAAAAAATTTGTGTTGTTTGTTGCGTCAAAATTCACCGAACTACGCAAGTTTGATTCTCATAAGGGATATGTAGGCAACCCTTATCGGGTCCAATTCCTTTTTGCAAAAATAACCCCAAAAATATGAAGTGTCGCTATTTTGTCCTAAATAAATTAGGTGACACTGTTCTTGTCCAAAATAGCCAAAGTGCCCCAAAAAGGCGTCGGAAGGCTGTTTTGCAAGTATATCCACCTAGGATCCTTTTCCAAAATTTTGGTTGGTTAACAAACACAGCCCTAAAAATTTTTCTTTCTTGTGGTGCTGAAGAGCTGTATTCGCAAGAATGTTTTTGGTCTAAATTTTGTGAAAATGGGTATTTTTATCTTGAGTCGAAATGAATCACAGTCTTTTAACCAATCACTTTAAGATAAATATGCAGGATGAGCACGACTGAAAATGAACCTTTCACAGTCTTCGAGGAAATTCCGTTAGAACTACATATGTGGTGGAATGATTAGGGGGAAGTCAGTAGAAAACCTGTGATAAAAGCTTTGGGCGATCTTATTGGTCTTCTGAATATTAAGCCGAATAAGGATATAATTGAGGCTCCATTACCCTTTTGGGACCCAACACATAATGTGTTCCATTTTGCCGATTTTGAGCTAACTCCTACGCTTAAGAAAATAGCGGGCTACACTGGTTTTATTGGGAATCTCAAAAATCAATACCCGGTGGCGCCTAGAATAGTGTCTCCTCATAAGTTTCTGGATCTTCTAAGCATTAGTCAGGAAGTTCAAGACGGAAATTTGGCTAAAGGATTTTGCACATTCTATTTCTTGTACCGACGTTACGGGAATTCCCGTGGTTTCGAGATGCTAGATACCGGTCTCACTCATTCGGAAAACAAAGATAAGTGGCAAGCTCGACCGGGATTGGCTTTTATAGTGGTATTCTTGGGTGTTTTGATTTGTCCAAGAGAGGATAGAAACACAGAATTAGGGCTTGTGGGAATAGCTGACTTCATGACTAAAAAGGCAAATGGCACTATTGCACCAATGATCTTGGCGGAAATCTATCGAGCCCTGACTGTTTGCCAATAAGGAGGAGAGTTTTTTGAGGCATGCAATATGCTTCTACAACTTTGAATGGAGGAACACCTGTGTCACCGCCCGGGGTACATGAACCTTGGTATGACCGGTCTTTAATGCATTGAAAAGCATGAACAAAGGGTAGAGGGCTATGAGTTTTCGGAGGGTACGGAAGCTTGGTTTGCACACTTGAGCTCCCTGACTGCAAACAAGATTGAATGGACATTCGGGTGGCTCTCGGTCAGCGAAGTCATTTATATGTCGGCCGAGGTATGTTTTCTTCTATTGATGGGTCTCCGGAGCATTCAGCCTTATGCCCTGCACAGAGTTCTACGTCAGTTAGGCAGGTACCAGACTATACCATATGATGAGGATTTGAGTCGGCAGGTCATCGAACTAGAACCAAAAGCTTCTTTCCCGGAATAAAGGGTGCGTCGGATTTGGCATAAATGTAGGTTCTTAGAGCCAAAGACTCAGGTATGAGATCTGTCCAGAGGCGAGTTGGAGCCTAGTTACACAACTCGGTACGGTAAAAGGTCCCGAGTCCATCTAGAGCCCGAACGGCCCGCAAAAAAGTCACATGTCCAACAATTCACTGATGAAGCGTAGGAGCAATGGAATTGTTTGGCAAAAGAGGCAAGCTACAGAGCCACCATAAGCAAACTGGAGGGACAGATTCGGGATCTTAAATTTGACAAAAGTGTACAGGCCACTGCCGATGAAGGGGAGAAGAAGAAATTGCCTCAAGAAAACAAGTCCCTTCGAGCACAGATCCAAAAAATAAAAATAGTTGCTGAGAATCAGGAAAGGAGACCAAAGGATGAAAGACGCATAAGTGGTCTCAAAAGGAAAATAGCTAAGTGTGAGGATGATCTGGAAAAATCCGAGGGTAATTTGGCAAGGGCTCGGGCACAGTTAACGAAGAACGCAGAGGGATGATCAGAGTTTGTCCGACAACTAAAAAAGAAGTATGAGGGAGAAGCAACCAAATTTGAAGAAAAGGCTAACTACCCTCGAAAATGAGATGGCCAAACAAGCTAAGAACTTTAAAGTAGAAAGGGAACATTGCTATGCATTAATGGCCCAGTTAGAGGAAGATATGCAACAGTTGCAGGGTCAAAACCATCATGATGCCCAGATGCTAGAAGCTAGGTCTCAGCAAATAGGGCGTTTGCTCCAAGAAAAGGGTATCATTAGGGAGAGGGTTAGGGCAATTGCTGACTACATCGTCATGAAGTGCCATGAATGTGAAGACATGACTAGAACCACCTTTGTTGCGGTAATGACCTTTGTTAGTCAAATAATGAGTGACCTGGAGCATCTTCAAGGGGATCTTACACATAGGCCCGTGGCGAGACCGACTAATGTCCCGCGGGCCCCTAGAGCAGTTGAGACATTGAAGTATTCACGATTTTCATTCGAGTTTGTATTTTCATTTTTCTTTGTTGGAGTCTGTTAGTCTGTTTTCGAGTCTGTATTTTCATCTTTCTGTTGGAGTCTGTTAGTCCCCCCTTTTTCGAGTCTGTTAGTTTTTATGATTAAATTCTGTAGGATGAGTCGTTGTAATTAAGACTTTTTCATTTTATGAAAATTTTTGAAAACCCCAAAATGTTTTTTTACGCTTATCCCCCAGAACTACGCTTGGTCTGATTCATGCAGCGTCATGATACGTAGGCAATCCCCATAGAATTCGATCATAACCGTGAAATGAAAAGAAAAAAAAAGAGAGAGAAAACAAGAGAATTGCGGGAGGGAAATAATAACAAAACAAGAGAGGAAAATGAGGGAATAAAAGAAAAACAAGAATCAGGCAAAGAAAAGCAGGAATGAAAAAGAGAGAAGTTGCAAAATGAAAATTAGGGAAAGTCGGGATGACGCAAGCAACCGATCAAATGCATAATAGAAATGGTTAACTTCTTAGGTGCATTGCATCCCAACGTGCGGTTTTCTATCTGTTAAGCCCTAATCGCTAATAAGTTTGTTGTTGTCATCAAGTTCAGGCAGGTGGTTAGTTTGTTTGGCATTCTGACAACTCACCCGTACAACACCAGGTCCAAAGTCAAGTTGATCATGGCTAACAAAGAATTAGATGCAAGTGTTATTGACCCGTCAAGAGAGGGGGAAGAGTCTGATGTTAATCTGAAAGAGGAGTTGTATAAGCTAAAACACCAGATGACAGAGATGTACCAAGCATGGGTAAAAGGGCATCCACCACCATCCTACCCCACCAACCCTACTTTCGTCCCGCCGCTGGCTCAATCCCAAGAACCTCCCACTGTTGATTTATCTCCGGGCTTTTCCATTTACCACCACTACCAAGGCACCACTTCCCAAACCCCACAAGCACCGCCACCCAAACTAGTCTCATACCCTCATCCACCAGCCACCCATGTTTTCATGGTAACCCCACCCACTACACTCCATCGATCCTCCAGTGAGCTTTTATTCCAGACCCATGATAACCAATACTATGCCTCGGAGCCTACTTTCAAGGCCACGGAACCTTACTCATATACTCCTCGTTTTGACCTCCCTGTTGAGACTGAGAAACCACCTAAAAACCCAGAACAAGAGGAGATGTTCAGGAAGGTTAGAAACCTGGAACAGTCATTCAGAAGCATGCAGGGATTGGGAGGCCAGGTGAGCGTAGCCTATAAGGATTTGTGTCTATTGTCACACCTACTTTTTCCTACACCCTCGGAAAGAGTATAAGGTAGTTTTTTCCAATTAAAGTGACAATCAAAATGAGATTTATTTATTTAAAGATTCAGAGTCGCCACTTGGGATAATTTATGGTGTCCTATGTCACCGTTTCAAATCCCGAATCGAGAAAAAGATCGACTCTGTTTTACAGTCCGCAGACATAGAAATCCGGGTAAAGAATTCTGTTAACGTGAGAGAAGGTGTTAGGCATTCCCGAGTTCCATGGTTCTAGCACAGTCGCTCAACTGTTATTATTGGCCTAATTATCTGACTTTAAAATATTTTTAAACTTATCTGCATTTTAATTTTGAAACCGCTTTTAATTAATTATTTTTAGGAAAGATTCAACGTCATCTAGAATATGTCTTGAACCACGTCATATAAATGCACCCGCGGTCCATGACACCTTTTATCAAACGTTGTTGAGATTTGGATTTGAGTCACATAAATGCACATTCGAGTTAAGGAAATTAATTTAAATTACGTGCCTAAAGCTACTATGCACTTTCAAGTTAATAACAAGGTTTGCGAGGGCCATGAAAAATTCAACTAATGGCACACATCGATTTAATAAAGGAAAAGCATTTAACTACGAATTTTCATATTTAAAACTAATTCAAAATTAAGTATCACAACTACGTCATGGGAACCGTACCCGTAGTTATGGTGATTTAATTACGTGCCTACAGGTTCGCCTACCCGCCACCCTCTCAACTCAGCAACCAATATGAAAAATCAGGGAATCAAACAAATGAGTTTGTGATCCATGGTCATTTACTTTAACAATTTCGCGTGATAACAATTCATGTGCATTGATATATACTACAAATCCGACAAGGAAATAATTTGCATTGTTAGAGTAATGATTGTCACTTACACAATAGTCTAAATATTTCAAAAAAAAAAAAAACAAAGGAAGGTGCTTTTGACTCTTTTAATTAAAAAATGCATGTATCTCTTTCACAAACAAATTCACAGTCAAACAAAGGAAACGAGTAAACGAACAATTTCACCATACAAACAAATTCACATTCTCGACTTTTCAAACAAGGAACCAAACTCTGAGATTAGAAATATCATTTCCAACAAAATCGAAATGGAGAAAACATAGTAGATAACATTATCATGAACCAAAAATCATATACATATCAGATGATCCATCATATATGCAGTAAATTACCTTAGTTTCACCATCAATCAGAGAAAATGATCACAGAGGTAGCGATACAACTCCTTCTTCGAATCGAACAAAATCGAATACGGTTCATCACTATAACGGGAAACAATATCACGACAATCTGACGACCTTTGGACGGAACTCAAATCGGCATCAGAAAACCTCGACTCAACACAACTCCAGACGTTTCTGCCCGCTCCCCTGCTTTCGTTACTGTTTTTTGCACTCCTTTTCCTCTTTCTTTTGCAGCTAGCTCCTGGTTTGGTCAGAGATAGGGGTTCGGAGAGATGAGTTGAAAAATGGTGTTTGTTTTCCGGCGACCTGCTGCTACTAGTGACTGACGATAGAGATGGAGGGTTTGGCCAGGGTTGCTGGCTTTGAAGTGAGGAGAAGGAAGGGTCGTTGGAAGGGCTTGGAGAAGAAATGGTCTTCTAAGGTTTATCCAGAAGAAGCTCACCGGGGGGTAGGGGTCCGAAATGTGTCTTATGCGGCGCCGATTCTCTTAGGATCTAGGTCTGATTTTTTGTTCTCTTTTCAGCTCCCCCTTTCTTAGGTCTAGATATTTGTAGGGTTTTCTAGGTTAAGGAGTATGTGCCTAAGAATTATGAGCCTTTATGACTAGTTTTGCTTAAAATCAGCTTAATTAACTAAAAATCTATACATATGGAAATATTACCAAAAAATATTAATTAGCCCCACTTAAGTAAAAGTAATTATCGAAATAAGACTGGCCGTTAAAATTATAAAAAACAATTGTCTTTTTCAAGATTAAAATGACTACAAAACATTAATGAAACTATTTTTTTGTAATTTTTATTTTGTTGTAATAAAATAAAGTAAAAGAGTCAAAATTAGTTGAAATTACGATATTAGGCCTAAATTAAATATTTACATGCTAAAATATAAAAAATCTTGGGGAGGATCAAAAATCACATGTCTACATCTATTTCCCGATGTTTAACTGTCGGTGGGATTTAAGATGCCAAAGTTTGATTTGTATGACGGGCACGAAAACCCGTTGGCCCGTTTGAGGGGATTCTGCAGTAAAATGAGAGGAGCCGGTGGGAAAGATGAGCTACTGATGGCATACTTTAGCTAGAGTTTGAGTGGCTCGACATTGGAGTGGTACACTCATCAGGATCACAGGAGATGGTATACCTGAGATGATTTGGCCCAAGCATTCGCTCGCCATTTCCAATACAACATCGAGATTGTCCCAGATCATTTGTCTTTAACTAAGATTGAGAATAAGCCTAGTGAAAGTTTTAGAGAATATGGTTTTTGCTGGAGAGAACAAGCGGCAAGAGTTAACCCTCCAATGGAGGAGAGCAAAATGGTGGAGTACTTTTTGCAGGCCCTGGAGCCCACTTACTTCGGCCATCTGATTTCGGCCATAGGTAAATTGTTAAATGAGGTACTGAAGATGGGTGGTATGGTGGAAGAAGGGCTTAAATCAAGAAAAATCATGAGTTACTCGGCTATCAAGGCAACTACCCAAGACATTCAGAACGGTACCAGGGGAGTGATTGGAAAGAAGAAGAAAGAAGACGTGGCGACAATTGATTCAGGATTATGGTTTGGACCCAGGGGCCCCATATAACCCCATATAACCCACCCCAACACTACTTCCTGTCACCAGACCCTCATATTTCTGTCCACCACACCCAAACATATACTCAACCTCCTGCCTACGCACAATGGCATGCCCCAGTCCTACAAAACACCTACCCAGCTCCAAGAAATTCTTACCCACCCCTACGAGCCTACCAAAACCTTGCCGGCCCAGGTTTCCGACCCAATCCAACATTCAAAAACGAGAGGTTGCAGCGAAAGAAAACCTTCACCCCATTGGGAGAATCTTATACCAGTTTATTCCATAGATTGAGGCAGTTGGATATGCTGAGGCCAATTGAGCCAAAATTGCCAAACCCTCCTCCGAAGAATCTTGATTACTTTGTAAGCTGTGAATATTGTTCTGGTACTCCGGGCCATGATACGGAGAAGTGTTGGCACCTAAAAAATGCCATCCAGGAGCTCATTGACACAAACCAGATT
This sequence comes from Nicotiana tabacum, assembly GCF_000715075.1. Lineage (NCBI taxonomy): Eukaryota > Viridiplantae > Streptophyta > Magnoliopsida > Solanales > Solanaceae > Nicotiana > Nicotiana tabacum. The sequence goes on along the minus strand of NC_134086.1, from coordinate 120,337,031 downwards.
GAAGTCCAAACTCTAGAGGCACCCAACATCAACTAGAACCCATTAACAACCCACCAGGAAACAAACATGATCAAGATAGTACATAAGGGAGGGTAGCCCAAGAAGCCTTCACAAACCGTCATGATGATTTGGCCTAGTGTGTCAAGCCAGTTAAAATACCAATGGTTGAAGGGTCAGTGAACAAGTTGAGCAAGACAAACGGTGAACCATCTGTGGTAGTCAAGAAAGGATCCCCAAGTGATGTTGCGGCAAAGCAAGAAAAGTCCAAAGTGGTTGTTCCAAGGGTGGAAAACAAGCCTATCATAATTGTAAAGGGTTCCCGTATGGATCCCGTCGTCATCAATCATGTAACCCAGTTGTTGGTAATCAGCACCAAGGCCATCCCGTGGAACTATAAATAGGTGATAGTGACCTATAAGGGAAAGTAAGTGAAAGAAAAAGTCAATGAGGCCCAGGGATTAACTCGTTCAGGGAGATGCTTTGCCCTGAAAGAGTTAAGGAAAGCTAAAACATCCCGAGATAACTCAGTTCTAGTGAAGAAAGCAGTGACTGAAGAAGAGGTGGAGGAGTTTCTAAGAAAAATGAAGGTACAAGATTATTCCATTGTGGATCAGTTGAGAAAGATGCCTGCTCAGATTTCATTGTTGTCACTGTTAATCCACTCAGACGAGCATCGTCGGGCCTTGATGAAAATTCTGAACGAGGCTCATGTTCCAAACAAAATTTCAGTAAACCATCTGGAAAAGATCGCCAACAAAATATTTGAGGTGAACATGGTCACTTTCTCTGATGATAAGTTACCGTGGAAGGTATTGAACACAACAGAGCTCTCTATCTTTCGGTAAAATGTTAAGATTCTGTGGTTACCAGGGTATTATTTGACAATGGTTCCAGTGCAAACATCTGCCTTCTCTCTACTGTGAACAAGTTGAAAGTGGATGATGAGAGAATTCACACGAACAGCATCTGCGTGCAGGGATTTGACAGTAGAGGGAATGATTCAGTTGGTATAGTGCTTGAGTTGACAATACGACCAGTGGAATTCACCATGGAGTTCCAGGTGTTGGACGTGGCCGTCTCCTACAATTTGTTGTTTGGTGACCCTTGGATTCATGCCGCTATAGCAGTCCCATCCACTCTACACCAGATGGTCAAGTTTGAATGGGACAGGCAGGAGATCATCGTGCATGGCGAAGATAATTTATGTGCTCACAGCGATGCCTATATCCCGTTCATTGAGGTCGAAGATGACAAAGGGCCCTGGGTCTATCAGGTTTTTGAAACAGTGTCGGTCGAGAAAGTCCCAGAAGTGAAATGTGTTTCAACTCCAAAGATAACCTCTGCATCAGTCATGGTGGCCTTTGAAATGCTGAAAAATGGCTTCGTGCCTGGTAAAGGTCTGGGTGCATCTCTGCAAGGTATCATACAGCCAGTGTTCCTCCCTGAGAATTTGGGTACATTCGGTCTTGGATTCAAACCTACAACGGCAGATGTGAGAAGGGATAAAAGGTTGAAATAGAAGGCGTAGGCACTTCCAAAGCTTGTTATATGTCTCTCCAGGTCTTTTATCAATCCCGGTGCCAGGAAACGCCCAGTGATGACAGTTCCAAGTTCCGTGGTTGACATTGATGAGGAGTTAATTGAAAGGTTCTAGAGGTTGTTTGATGATGTGAACATGGTGGAATTTGGAGAAGGTTCTAGCAAAATGGACGTGCAGTTCGTCGGGCCGAATGTAAAGCTTAACAATTGGAAGGCTACTCGTCTCCCTACCCGAAGGAGTCTTGGTAGTTTGTTTTGTTTTCCTTTCTATCTGGGTCATTCCAGGGTTGTGACCCACATTTTTTATTTTCTGCTTGTTAATGTACAAACCCTATTATCCTTATTTTAATGAAAGCAATTTCCCTTTCCATCACTCCTGATAGTTTTTTTTGTTTTCTTTTCTTCTCTGTACAGTTCTTTTTATGCTAGTTTCAATGACATGACATGCATGAGAAATCTTCGGCCCAGTCTTAAAAGTCAATCTAATTCTGAAATAATAATCCAAGAAATAGAGTGTGATGATTAATCAGAATATGATGAGGATGAGGCCTTTGAAGATATTAGTAAGGAGCTAAGTCATTTTATGGAAAAACCCAAGCCTAACCTGAATGATACAGAAGCAATCAATCTAGGAGATCCAGATAATGTCAGAGAAACTAAGATAAGTGTCCATCTTGAACCGCAAATCAGGGAGGAAATAATTAAGGCAGTGTTCGAGTATAAGGATATTTTTGCATGGTCGTATGATGATATGACCGGTTTGAGTACTGACTTGGTGGTCCATAAATTGCTAATCGATCCAGCATTCCATCCCGTTAAGCAAAAGTTGAGAAAGTTCAAAACCGACATGAGTGTGAAGATTAAAGAAGAAGTCACAACGCAGCTTAATGCAAAGGTCATTCGAGTCACGCGATATCCCACGTGGTTAGCCAACATTGTGCTTGTGCCAAAGAAGGATAGTAAGACTAGAGTGTGTGTTGATTACCGTGATCTCAACAAGGCAAGTCCAAAGGACAACTTCCCATTGCCAAATATCCATATTTTGATTGATAATTGTGCCAAGCATGAGATTGGGTCTTTTGTGGATTGCTATGCGGGCTATCATCAGATTTTAATGGATGAGGAATATGCGAAAATGACGGCATTCATCACGCCATGGGGAACATATTACTACAGGGTCATGCCTTTTGGTTTGAAAAATGCTGAGGCAACTTACATGAGGGCAATGACGACCATATTCCATGGCATGATACACAAAGAGATTGAGGTTTACGTGGATGATGTGATCATAAAGTCCAGAAAGCGGGCTGACCACGTCAAAGATTTGAGAAAATTCTTCCAAAGGCTCTGCAGGTACAATCTTAAACTCAACCCTGCAAAGTGCGCATTTGGTGTTCCATCGAGGATATTGTTGGGATTCATAGTCAGTCGGCGGGGCATTTAATTGGATGCGTAAAAAATTAAGGCTATCTAGGAATTTCCACCGCCAAAGAACAACCGAGGTGATGAGTCTGCTAGGGAGGGTGAACTACATCAACAGGTTTATTGCTCAGCTCACGACAGCTTGTGAGCCTATTTTTAAGCTGCTAAAGAAGGATGATACGGTCAAATGGACCGATGAATTCTAGGAAGCCTTCGATAAGATCAAGGAGTATTTGTCGAATCCACCTGTGCTGGTCCCACCAGAACTCGGAAAATCTTTGATTCTTTATTTGATAGTCTTGGATAATTCATTTGGTTGTGTGTTGGGTCAGCATGACATCACTAGCAGGAAAGAGCAAGTCATCTACTATCTCAGCAAGAAGTTCACATCTTACGAGGTTACGTATACCCCCCTTGAGAGTACATGTTGTGCCTTGACTTGGGTAGCACAGAAGTTGAAGCATTATTTGTCATCCTACACTACTTACCTCATTTCCCGCCTGGATCCTTTGAAGTATATTTTTCAGAAGCCCATGCCCACAAGAAGGCTCGCAAAGTGGTAGATCTTGCTCACGGAGTTTGACATCGTATATGTGACTTGGACAGTGATGAAAACCCAAGCTTTGGCTGATCACTTGGCCGAGTACCCGGTGGACGAAGAATATGAACTTTTGAAGACTTATTTTCCTGAAAAAGAGGTAATGCACATTGACAAGGTGGAGCAGGTTGAAAAACCAAGTTGGAAACTTTTCTTTGATGGAGCTGCTAACATGAAAGGTGTCAGGATAAGGGCAGTGCTTATTTTTGAAATAGGGCATCACTACCCTGTTACAGCCCAGCTGCGATTCTACTGTACCAACAACATGGCTGAGTACGAGGCATGCATTCTGGGGCTAAGGCTAGCTATAGACATGGGAATCCAGGAAGTATTGGTCTTGGGGGACTCGGACCTTCTGGTGCACCAGATTCAAGGATAAAGGGAGACGCAGGATTTAAAGCTTATACCGTATCGACAATGTCTGCATGATCTTTGTTAACGATTTCGATCTATAGAATTCAGGCACATTCCAAGGATCCATAATGAGGTTGCCGATGCCTTGGCTACCTTGGCGTCAATGTTGCACCATCTAGACAAAGCTTATGTTGACCCTCTGCATATTCAAATCTATGATCAACATGCCTACTACAATATGATTGAGGAGGAACTTGATGGTGAACCATGATACCATGACATCAGGTAGTATATTAGGATGGGGGTGTATCTAGTACAAGCAACAAGTGATCAAAAGAGAACAATTCATCGTTTGGCAAGTGGATTTTTCTTCAATGGAGGAGTTTTGTACAAAAGGACGCTAGATCTTGGATTGTTAAGATGCATAGATGCTAGACAGGCCACGTCTATCATGACTGAAGTGCATTCCGGAGTCTGCGGACCGCACATGAGTGGGTATGTTCTGGCAAAGAAAATTCTCCGAGCAGGTTATTATTAGCTCACCATGGAGAGAGATTGTATCATTTTTGTGTACAAGTGTCATCAATGTCAAGTACACGGAGATTTGATTCATTCTCCGCCATCTGAATTACACACAATGTCCGCACCATGGCCCTATGTTGCTTAGGGTATGGATGTCATCGGACCAATTGAGCCAGCAACATCCAATGGATACAGGTTCATTCTGATGGCCATTGACTATTAGCCTAAGTGGGTTGAAGCTAAAACTTTCAAATCTGTGACCAAGAAGGCAGTGGTAGATTTTGTTCATTCAAATATCATTTGTCGGTTCGGAATCCCAAAGGTGATCATCACAGATAATGGTGCTAATCTTAATAGTCATCTGATGAAGGAAGTGTGTCAACAGTTTAAGATTACACATTGCAATTCCACCCCATACCGCCCCAAGGCAAACGGAGAAGTCAAGGCAACCAACAAAAATATAAAGAAGATACTTCGGAAAATGGTGCAAGGTTCCAGGCTGGGCTAACTCACTACTATGCGCACTTTAGTAGGTGTAACTCCTTATTTGTTGGTATACGACACAGAAGCGGTGATACCCGCGGAAGTTGAAATTCCATCCCTTCGGATTGTCGCTAAAGCCGAAATTGATGATGATGAGTGGGTCAAAACCCGTCTGAAGCAATTGAGTTTGATTGATGAGAAAAGATTGGCAGCAGTATGCCATGGCCAACTGTATCAAAAGAGAATGGCAAGAGCATACAACAAAAAGGTGTGTTTAAAGTGAGTCAGCAAGTATTGAAACACATCTTTCCACAGGTTGAAGCAAAAGGCAAGTTCGCCCCAAATTGGCAGGGGTCATTTATCATAAGAGAGTGTTATCCAATGGGGCTTTGTATTTGACAGATATAGAAGGCAAATGTGTAGATATGGCTATCAATTCTGATGTGGTCAAAAGATATTATGTATGATTTCTTTGGTTTAAATTGTGTTGTTTGTACGTGGCATGTTTTGAAGATTGGAATGACGAATGCATTTTGTTCTGCTATCTAAACACTTTATCCTTTGTTACTTTTTTGAACTTTATTTATTTCTTTCATACCCCTCTTTTGGAATAAGTAGCAAAGTTCGGAAACACGAGCGCAAAAGGTGAGTAAAGAGGAAAAAGAGAAAAGAAAAGAGAAAAAAGAAAGAAAAAAACGGAAAAGAGTGAAAAAAAAGAAAAGAAAAGAAAAGAAAATAAAAGGAAGAAAAACAACGAAAAGGAAAAGAGAGAAAGAAAAAGAAAGAGAAAAATCACAACAACAAAGTAATTCCTATGACATGAACTACGTTCGATCCGACTCCTTTTAATGATACGTAGGCAGCCTCACGGTTCGGTCCCATCAAAATAGAAATCCAGAAGTCCCCAAGCAAAGAAACTGGGGTAGAAAGTTGTGGTTGTTGTAAGAAATCTGATTCCAAGAGTTGTAATTTTTAAACCCATTCAAGTTGTTTGAGCCTTTGATATCCTTTTTTTCTAACCCTATCCAAATGCCCACATTACGGTCCAAAGAAAGACCTTCCAATGAGTCTTCGATAGATGCCAAGTCGAGCAAGTAAAGGTGATTCATATCAGGGGCAACACTCCGTTCTGAGCAAGAAAATAAAAAATAAGAGAGTCTTATTGGTGAAAACCCTCACGCGCACCATAAGGCGATGGAAAGCTGAGAGAAATTTAAAAATGAGAGAGTCTAATTGGTGAAAACCCTCATGGGCACCGTAAGGCGACAGTGAGTTGAGAGATGATTAAATGAGAGAGGTTTGTTGGTGAAACCCTTCAAGGCACCGCGAACCGAACAAAGTCAGTGATTTGGCAAAAAATTGGGTTTTGGAGATCTCGAGGCATAAAGTATGACAATTGAACGGTGATTGGTTGAATAGGCTGGGATGATTAATCCAAAATGCATGTCATGATCATTGGTGCCAGCTGTTCTGCTCAGATAAGTCTTTTTTTTCCCTCAAACAGTCATTTAGTTTTGGATCTTCTTTATTCCTAACTCTAGAAGTCATTGCATTTCATTTCTTTCGGGTTTATTTCTCTGAGATTTTTCCAATGTCAGTTTTATTTGAGCAAGTGAAAAGGGATTTCAAAGCTTACTACCAACTTCCAAAATTGCACAAAGCAAAGTGCGGCAAAAGCATACCAGAGATATCATGATGTAAAGTGGGAAATAAGGTGTTAGTGAAAATTGCATTGGTCGAATGGTTTAGTAATCTTGTGGGAGATACAGAGGTTCAGGTAGGAGGGTCAGAAATGTAAAACAACGGTTTGGGTGTAGAGCACTCAGGTCATCCAAGGTCCTACGGTTGAGAGTCAGTCGGAAAGTTGAACGGTTCTTGGCCAGTTCAAGGCAACCAGTCATAGCAAAGCACGACAGCGAGGAGGCCACCTTCAGCAAGAATGCCACAAACTAAACACCACAGTTTAAACTGACAAGATTTTTCTTTGATTGATATAGGGGCAGAAAGTTTTGTTTGTTTCGGAGAAACCCTCCGTAAGGAAAGCAAGTACAGGACATGTTTGACTATAAATTTTTAGGACCCTCCTGGATAATGGGACCTAGTTAAAATTCAAATCATTCATGAGTAACAAGATCTAGCATAAGCTTTACCTTGAGGAAATATAAGTTGGTTTTGAAGTTTTCATTCTTAGGATAGGATTCAATTCAAAATTTTCAGGACCCTCCTGAATAATGGGACTTAACTTTAAGTCCTCCATTAGATAACAAGATTTAGCATAAGTTCTACCGTAGGGAAATATAATTTAGCCTTAAAATTGTCACTCTTAAGATGAGATTTGATTTTAATTTTCAGGACCCTCCTGGATAATGGGATCTAGCTTTCAAATTCTTGGAGATATTTGGTAACATGATTCAATTAACACTCACCGATGTGCCCAGCTACCAAACTGGGGTAGGAAATTTTCTTTGTTTTGTCTATTCTGTTGTAATCAGGCGCCCACCTGAAGAGCAAGGGAGAACAACACAAGTTTCAAAAATGGAAAACAGTTCATGTTCAAGCAATCAGGCATCCACCTAGAGAGCAAGAGAATTCAATTCAAGTGTTGGTAATCAGGCACCCACCTGAAGAGCAAGGGAATTCAATTCAAGTGTTGGTAATCAGGATCCTACCTGGAGAACAAAGGGAAAATCAAGTCAAGTGTTGGAAATCAGGAGCCCACCTGGAGAACAAAGGGAAAAACAATTCAAGTGTTGGTAATTAGGAGCCCACCTGGAGAACAAAGAGGAAAAACAATTTAGTGTCGGTAATCAGGAGTCCACCTGGAGAACAAAGGGAAAATCAATTCAACTGTTGGAAATCAGGATCCCACCTGGAGAACAAAGGGGAAAAGCAATTTAAGTGTCGATAATCAGGATCCCACCTGGAGAACAAGGGGAAAAGCAATTCAAGTGTCGGTAATCATGAGCCCACTTGGAGAATAAAGGGAGAAGCAAGTCAAGTGTTAGAAATCAGGAGCCCACCTGGAGAACAAAGGAAAAAGCAATTCAAGTGTTGGTAATGAGGAGCCCACCTGGAGAACAAAGGGAAAAACAATTCATGTGTTGGTAATTAGGAGCCCACCTGGAGAACAAAGGGAAAAGCAGTTCAAGTGTTGGTAATCAGGAGCCCACCTGGAGAACAAAGGGAAAAACAGTTCAAGTGTTGGTAATCAGGAGCCCACTTGGAGAACAAAGGGAAAAATAGTTCAAGTGTCGGTAATCAGGAGCCCACCTGGAGAACAAAGGGAAAAGCAATTCAAGTGTTGGTAATTAGGAGCCCACCTGGAGAACAAAGGGAAGCAATTCAAGTTTCAAGGAAAAACCGTGTAAGCGTTGGTAATCAGGAGCCCACCTAGAGAACAAAAGGAAAGCAACAATGTTCAAAGGAAGACGATGCAAGTTAGGCAATCAGGCGCCCACCTGGAAAACAAAGGGAAAAAAGTCAAGTTTCGGAGGAAAGGAAAATAATTCAAATGTTGGTAATCAGGCACCCACCTAGAAGAACGAAGGAAAAGCAGCTCAGAATACAATTCAAGTCAGCAGCAAAGGAATTTCATCTAGAGAGTACATGTCAACAAAACAGCAGAAACTGCAAGATCAAGTTTGAAGATATAGATAAGATTCTTGTAATTCATAGATAATAGTTTAGTTTAGCTTCTTTTATTTTGTCTTTGTGTAATAAGGGGTTCAGTAAGCAGTAGCAGCAGCAACAGTGAAATCACAGCTTCCTGGTAGTCCCAGCTAACAAAACTTCTCGAACTACACTGACCTGATTCCTCTATAGTCAAGGATATGTAGGCAATCTCGGAAGCAGGGTGCAGTCAAATCTTTCAAAATACTTCCCACGAAGTATTCAAACGGGCAAAAATCGCTCGTATTCGCTCACTATATCTTTGCACGAAAACTCTTCGTGTTTCCGAGCAAAGAGGGGCAGCTGTGAGCACGTGATTTTTGCCCTATAGGAATTACTCCCATAAACTCAAAGAAAATAATATTTTCCCATTATTTGCAATTTCGTAGATTTTTTGTAGGATTTTTGTTAATTGTTTGCATTTGTCTGCGCATGTTTATTTTATTTATATAAATCATGAAAAAATATAAAAATACTCTGCATTTGCATTTATGATTTATTTTTACACTTTTAAGTTAATTAATAAATTAGTTGTTTTATAAAAATGAAAAAAATCAAAAAATGACTCACTTTGCATTTTTAACCTTTTAATTTTAAATTTTGTAGTTCTTCTTTTAATTTAGGAGTTAATTAATTTTCGTAAATACTATGATGAGTAATTAGCTTAACTTGGTAAATTATTTTATTTTTAAGAGTTAATTTAGGTTTAAATTAATTTGAAAAGGAAAAGAAAATATTTGAAAAAAAAAGAAAAGGAAAAAGTTTTAAGGAAGAAAGAAAAGGGGTTGGTTCAAGTTAATTGGGCCAAAATCATTGTCACAGCCCAAATGAATTCCCCCCCCCCCCTCAACCCATCAGTTCCAAGCCCAAACTTGAGTTATACCCGGTCCAAGCCTTCAGTCAGTAAGACCCCTGAAACGACATAGTATGGGAGGAATACTGCGTCGTTTTGAGTTCATTTGTGTCAAATAGATCTTGGCCTTCCATTCCATCTCATCCAATGGCCAGGAGGCTTCCCCTATTTGGATTAAAACTGTCCGAAGGGCCTTAGAACAACCTAGGATCTTTTTTCAGCTTCTCCTTCATCTCTCAAGTCAAGAACCCTAGCTCGTCACCCTCAAAACCTCCGCCATTTCCCCCGGCGGTGAAGCTCCAAACCCCACCAAAATTTGACCATACAACCTCCTTTGCCTCCCTATTCCAAATCCACCATCGATTTCCTCTCAAAATTACCTAATCCTCTCGAATTTCAAATCTGAGAGGGCAGAAAATCCAAGGTACTGTTCCTTCTCTGATTCCTCCCTCACTTGCTTTCTCCTTGATAATGACACATGTGAATCAACTGGTTATCTGGCTAAGTGAAAGCATTTCATGGCAACAAACTCTTGGTCAAGCAATCAGCACTCCAAGCTTCTACTCATTTTCTTCTTGGCAGGTGTTGAAGATTGTGATATGGAGCACTAGCCGTTGAAGAAATTCCGGCTAGTGCTCATGTTACAATTCTCACCACTCGCCGAAACCTCTTACTAGTTATCGATTTCTCTAAGTGGTCAATCCCTTTGGTAGACCCCGGTATATTTCTTTCTTTTCTATTTTATTTTAGTTTTCTCTTTCTCTTTATTGTTCTTCTTCATCTTAGTTTGATTTAAGTCATACTAGTTCATATTTGATTAAATCAGCAACAATAGCTTAGTAACACGATTAGTCATTCCTGATAATTCTTTTTTTTCCTTGTATTCCTTTCTCTTTTTCTGTTTGTTTTTTCGGAAGTTTTGTTGTCTATATTGGTTTAGAGCTTTGTGGGGTTTTAGGTTTTTTTGTGAAATTGTGTTGGTTTTGGAGTAAATTTGGGCTTCGTAGGTTAGAAGCCCAAAGAGGGGAAGGGTTCAGTTCTCGCTGATAAGCCCAGGGTTTTTGGTTTGGGTTTTGGGTCAACTTGACCCAAGTTGATTTCCTGAAGGTAAATAACAAGAGTTTAAAGGGTAGTTTAAGGAAATGGTTGGAGGGAATCTTTCGCAACTACCTGGGGAAACTTCCAGGAAGCTGGGGAAGGAGTTGCGTTCAACAGGCAGGTTAAATTTGGGGGTCTGAAGGGAATTGATAAAAAATTGGGAAGGGGTAATTGATAAAATGATAAAATCATTTCTGATGACCTAAAGCCCTCTATATAAGGCTTGCCTTCAATGAGAATATGCAGAGATGAGAACACTGAAAAATACAAACAGTTGAGTTTTTTTACACATTGAAAACTACTGAAAATTTCTTGAATTTTTTGTTAAACCTGCTTTGTCTTTGCTCCTTGATATCCATTGTTACTCAGGGTTTCGAAAGACTCAAAGAATTTTCATGCATGTGAGTTTTAAGATGGTCTCAATTGGTTTGAAAGTTTGGTATTAATTTGCTGATTTGTTGTTGATCTATTACTGTTGTTTTCCTCCAAACTTCAAGCTTAATTTTCTTGTTGTTTTGTTGTAATCAGGTACCTCCTAGCCCTCATTAACGTGTGAAGTGCAAAAATGTGAAGCCATGTAACTAAATTGAAGATCTAATGACAAATGCTAGTTTCTCTGTTGAATAATGGCTGAAGTCCTTTAGAATTTGTCCATGTTTCTATTAATTTAGCTTTGCTATATGCATTCGTTTGTGTCATTAATGTTGTATTTCATCTTAAGATTGGGTGTGGAATTTTAGTTTGTCATGTTGGATGGATTTAAAGGGAAAACACCTCTTGTTGGGTGTTGTATAAATGTGTTTGGTTTAAGGATATTGCAGGCTTAGGGTAGTATGCATAAATTGGGGAATATGAACTCTGCTAGTTTGATTTGTGAGTTTGCTGGATTTATTTTGTTGAAAATGATTCCTGCAGCTATGGTTGAGTATTCATCAGACTAGTTGATTCTTTTTTTTAAAGCAAATCTAGTTGAAGCTTCATTTCCCCCATCAATTAGCTTGTGTTTATGTTAGTTTGCTTTCTTATAGTTCGTAAAATAGTTCAACTGTTTCTATTTCAACACTCAGCTTTCCCTTGCTCGTGTCTAAGTAACTTGAATTCATAAAGGCTTTCAAATTGATTTTGGGCCTGCTTTTAGGCCCAAGAATTCTCAGATTCAGTTTACTCTTTACATCTTGTTTTCTTTGGAAATAATTTGAAACATAAGATTGTGAACAAATGTGTTAGCCAAGTCAGATTTGACATGGGCTGTGATGCTTGTCTTCTACTTCTGGGTTTATTCTTGGGCCCAAATTTTCTCACCTGTGCTATCATTATCGGGCATTGCACGTTGTAGTCTACTGCTTAATTGGGCTTGGATCTACAGTCCATTTAAAAGCAAGCATTTATTTAGTTCATTTTCTGAGTTCGAATTAGGCCCAGCTTCTCCCTTTGGATAATCTGTCGAAGTCTAGCGTAAACCGAAACTGGTATTTAATTAAACGCGTGGTATCTCCATTTTGTTACTAATTGTCAAATTATTCGCAAATAAAGGTAACCTGTAGGCTTAATTAAGTGACTTGAGGTGTGCTATAAGCAATTAAATCACCCATGGCCCTCATATCATTAATACTAACCCCTTAAAAATCGAGGTGTGCCATCAATTGAATTTTCCATGGCCCTCACAAACTTTGTTATTTTGAACCTTCGTAGTTTGCTTTAGGCACGTTCTTTAAATTAAATTTTTCTTTAATTACTAAGCTCGGGTTTGCATTTCATGTGACCCGATTTCAATTTCCAACAAGATTAAATAAAATGTGTAGCAAACCATGGGTGTATTTCATGTAGCGTGGCTTACAATGTGTTTTAAATAACCTTGAATTTTCCCGAAATATTAAAAGCGGTGATAAAGTTAAAAATGCACAATAGGTTTAAAACGTGTAAAAAATTAGATAATTAGGCCAATAATAAAAGTTGAGCGACCGTGCTAAAACCACGGAACTCGGTAATGCCTAACACCTTCTCCCGGGTTAACGAAATTTCTTACCCGAATTTCTGCTTTCGCGGACTGTAAAACAGAGTCAATCTTTCCTCGATTCGGGATTTAAACCGGTGACTTGGGATACCATAAATTATCCCATGTGGCGACTTTGATTTTAATTAAATAATCCCGCTTCGATTGCCAATTAAATTGGAAAAAAACTCCCTTATACCCCTTCCGGGGGTAGAAAAAGGAGGTGTAACAATAAGGCTATCATTCTGTCTTCCGATGTTAAGCTCTGCCTCCAATTTTGTTCGAAATTAAGCGCTATCTCAAGAACTATTTATCTCGCTTTTCTTATGGGCTAAGCTCTGCCCTTCAATTTGCAAGAATAAGCTCTATCTTGACTGTATCATACTACTGCATCTTTCATGGGCTGAAATATCGCCAACTCATAAGGCGTCATCGTTCGGAGGCACCATCTTCATAGCTCGAGAACACCATGTCATGGCCTAAGGATCTCCTTCAATCTTTTGCATATCATAATTCAAAGGCGTCATCGTTCGGAGGCACCATCAACATAGCCCGAGAACATCATTTTATGGCCTGCGAATCCCTTATCATACGCTTCATGGCCTAGGACATCATGGTCTAAGGACATCATCCTAACAGTCCAAAGACAACATTCATGGTCCAACGGGAATTTGCATCATGTTTAAATTTATGCACAATATGCGCTTGTATTGTTTCTAATTGCAGGTAAACCGGCGAGCAGCGGTTATCCCTAGCAGGAGCAATTCCACTCCGGTACCCGCAGCCATATCAAACCTAACCACTCCTGTAAACCTCTCACTCACCCGGCCATAGATGTTGCGTCCATTTTTGGAAGGTCTTCATCGGTATACTCTGCCGATGGATCCTGAACTACATACGGCCTGATTCCTGTGGAACCAGGGATATGTAGGCAGCTCAGAAGCCAGGGTGCAGCCAACTTCTTCAAACCATTTCGCTCGGTCAAAATTGGCCATCATTTATTTACCCGAAAACTCTTTCATTCGTCCCGGGTAAAGAGGGGCAGCTGTTGATACCCAATTTTTTTCCTATATATTTTCAATATGCAAAATACCTTCAAAATATCATAGGTATGCATATATAAGCATGTCCAAGGGTTTTATTATTTTTCCATAATTTTAAATCTTTTTTGAGTTGATTTATTTTCCCCTTTTTATCCATAAAATCCCAATAATTATTTCCAAAATTATTATTTTGATAATTCATCTATTGAATTTTTATATTTATGGCAATATATGGTTAAGGTAAATTTTACAATTTTATTTAGTATTTTTAAAGCTAAATTGCACAGAATTGCAATATTAGCCCTTTTAATGTTTAATTAGGTTTTATATTTATAAAATTGGATCCTGTATTTTTAAAATTGTTAATTATGTATTATAAATCATTTTAGTACTTTAATTTATTTTTCAGAAACTATTTACTATTTTTTATAAATTAAAAAGGAAAACTGGCTATTTAAATAATAGCCCCTTTTGTATTTCAATTATAACCCAAATCGGACCCCAATTCCCCAGCCCAATTTTTAATTAAAACCGACCCTAACCCGATTTTAACCCAAGACCAAACCAGATCCCCACCTACCCCATTCAATCTAGACCGTGATCATTCAGATCAACGGTCCCCATTCCACCTGCCATAATTAAACCCAAACGACCCCCTAACCTAATTCATTTCCCACCAACCCGCTGCTCTTGAATCTCCTTTCCTCTCCAATTCTCTCAGCAAGCTCACTCAAACCCTAGCCGCTGCCACCCAAATCAACCATAATCCCCTTCGATCCTCACTTAGTCCATGGACTCCCATGGCTGTTTGAGATGTATACCAGTCTCCTATGTCTACTGGTTGTCTGTTTTCGTGATTTCATGGAAAGATCTCGAATAGATCTAGTCCAGACCTTGCTCAACTTCTATCCATGGTCCTTTTCCGGCCATTCATGGCCGTTCGAGTCGGATCTGTGACTTTCCCGGCTAGATCGGTAACTTTTCAAAGTTTTTCTCACTTTTTCTGGTTTCTCTGAAACCCTAGCTTTAAAAGCTTTCTGATTTTCTTTCAGATCTGTCTTAGATTTGTGCATGTTATGAACCTCTTGGTGTTTTCTCAAAAGTTTTTTGATTTCTTTTAAAGTGACTTTTCGTCTTCAAAGATTAGGGTTTTTCTTAACCTCTTTTAAAAGACTTCTTCTCCCATTTTCAGTGTTGTCTTATGATTTTACTATGTTTAAATGGTTTGTTTATGTTCTTATTCTACCTGGTTCATCGTGTTGAAAACTTTAGGTATTTTTGGGGTTCTGAAACTGCCTTCGTTTATTTTGTATGTGTGCCTGTTTCGATTGAGTTCTTTATGGTTAGATCATTTCCCTCGTTTGTCTTGACTGATTCTGAGTTCCTACCATTTGTCACGACCCGGATTTTTCCCACCATCGGGAGACGTGATGGCGCCTACTAATGTGAGCTTAGAAAGCCAACCCTTAACTACATTTTTCATTAACACATTACTTCTTTTAACAATTATCAGTGATAGCATGAGAACAACAGAATTAAATAAGTAAGCGGAAGACTTAAATTAAATAAGCTGAACAATAATGCGAAAGTCAACATACGCCTCTACCCAAGAACTGATGTCACATCACTCACGAACTACTAAGAGTACTAAATACAGCCCTTTGAAAGAAATATAACATTGTTTGTCTCCAATACATGAGATAACAGAATGAAATTTAAGATAGAGGAGACGTCGTGCCTACGGACGCCTGCAAGGTTACCTCGGTGTCTCGGTGGACTGAAGGCTGGCTCCCCGCTACTGCTGCTATCCAATACCTAGATCTGTGCAAAAGAGCACAGAGTGTAGTATCAGCACAACCGACCCCATGTGTTGGTAAGTGCCTAGTCTAACCTCGGCGAAGTAGTGACGAGGCTAGGACCAGACTACCAAATAACCTGTGCAGTTCAAATATCTATATGTACAGCGGAAAAGGAATACAGGAAATAATCAGTCAATGTGGGAAGGGGAAACATGTTGTGGGAAGATAACAGTTCCAAATAGATAACCTCAATAAAAGAAAGAAACAACAAAGCCATAATATCAACAAGAATTAGAATTCAACGATTTGCACGGCATCACCCTTCGTGCTTTTACTCTCGTTCTCACCAAATCAATCGTATCATAATAATGTGCACGACATCACCCTTCGTGCTTTTACTCTCTTTCCTCACCACATAGTCAATAAATATCTGTACGGAATGGTACATCGTAAGGCACGACATCACCCTTCGTGCTTTACACTCTTTCCTCACAATAGAAAATAATGCACGACATCACCCTTCGTGCTTTAACGCTCCTCCTCACCCAAACAAAATCACAAACAAAGGGGGCAAGGAAGTAAACAAATAATAATAGAAATCCCAGCAAGGGAACACAATTAAACAGTTAAATCCCGGCAAGGGAACAATATCAATAATCTCAGCATCCCGGCAAGAGAGATAATTAACAAAGCAACAAATATCCCAGCAAGGGAGCAATTTAATAACTCTTTATCTTTCTTTCACTTTTACTTCTTAACTCACTTTACCAATTGAGCCAATGCTCCAAAGAGTTCAATCATTTCATATACTTTCACACTTGGTAATATAACTTGAGCCAATACTCCTCGAAGTTCAAAGATCACAATTTCTTTCACATGTTTTTTACCACATATCGAAATCATCATTAAGGCATGAAAGATACAACAAAATCAGAATATCCGCAATATAAAGACTCACTGTCATGCTAGACACCAACGTATAGATACTTGTCACCATGCCTATACGTCGTACTCGACAATTAGCACGTAGCAAATAAGATTCAACTCCTAATCCCTCAAGCTAAGGTTAGACCAAACACTTACCTCAAATTTCCACGGCCAAATCAATCCTCAATTACCGCTTTTCCTCTCGAATTTGGCTCCAAATCGATTGTATCTATACAATAATGACTTCAATACATCAATAAATGCTAAAAAATGCGAACCCAATGCTTAATTATAGCTTTCCAAGCATTTTCCCAAAATCTCAAAAATTAACCCCGAGCCCTCTTGGTCAAAACACGAGGTTCGGACAAAAATCAAATCACCCATTCACCCACGAGCCCGAATATATAATTTGTTTTCAAATTCGACCCCAAAACAAGGTCCAAATCAAGAAAAATAAAAAAGCCCTAACTCTACCTAATTCCCTAATTTCTACCCTTAATTTACATGTTTTAGGCCTAGAATTTCAATAGATGTTGATGAAAAATGAAGGAAACGAGTCAAAGATTACTAACCCACGAGATTATGGTGAAGAATTGCATCAAATATCGCCTAAGAGTGTTGGAGAAGAAGAGGTTTGTGAAGTTTTGTGAAAATCCCGTAATGGTTTTGTTTTTGTCTTTTAAAAATCACTGGACGACTTTACACTACGCGTTCGCGACAGACCCTTTGCGTTCGCGATGGGTTAGGCTGGTGAGCCTTCGCGTTTGCGTTAAAGGGCTCGCGTTCGCAGAGAAGGATCCCCTCGAGCCCTCGCGTCGCGTTCACGTAAGGTAATTACCCCACCCCACCCCCTGCCCAGGCCTATTTGGCCTTCGCGTTCGCATGGTCAGGACCACATCGGCGAAGGGATATCCCACCAAAGCCTCGCGTTCGCGACCTGAGCTACGCGTTCCCATAGAAGGAAATTCCTTCAGCAACAATTAACCCATCGCGTTCGCGTGGGTACTCCCGCGAACGCGAAGAAGGAAATACCAGAAACTCAACAGCTGAAAACCTGCAATTTTTCTTAAGTCCGAAACCTTTCGAAACACATCCGAAACACACCCGAGCCCTCAGGTCTCCTAACTAAACATATGCACTAACTCAACAACATCATACAAACTTATCCATACGATCAAATCGCCAAACTAACCTCAAAAACAATGAATCAAACCTCAAACTCAAGAGTTTTTCCAAAAAAAATTTCATCAAGTTCAAATTTAAGATTTCAAGTCCGAAACACGTCAAACGACGTCCGATTTTAACCAAACTTTACAGAAACATCTTAAATCACATATAAAACCTGTACCGGGCACCAGAACCAAAATACGGGCCAGATACCAACACGTTCTAATCAAATTTCATTTCAATTTTCCTTAACAATTTCAGAAAAATAATTTTACTTAAAAATTCATTTCTCGGGCTTGGGACCTCGGAATTCGATTCCGGACATATGGCCATGTCCCATATTTTCCTACGAACCCTCCGGGACCGTCAAATCATGGGTCCGGGTCTGTTTACCCAAAATGTTGACCGAAGTCAAATTTATTCATTTTAAACTCAAAACTTAGCATTTTTCACAGAATTTCATATTTAAGCTTTTCGGCTACACGCCTGGACTGCACACACAAATCGGGGCGAATCTAAATGAGGTTTTCAAGGCATCAGAAGCACAGAATGGATAAGAAAATAGGTGATGACCCTTTGGGCCGTCACATTCTCCACCTCTAAAACAACTGTTCATCCTCGAACAGACAGAAGAAGGAAGTACCTGAGTCGGGGAATAGGTGAGGATAACGGCTCGGTATATCGGACTCGGACTCCCAGGTCGATGCCTCAGGAGGCTGAACTCTCCACTGAACACGAACAGAATGGAAACTCTTGGATCTCAACTGACGAACCTGCCGGTCTAGAATAGCTACCGGCTTCTCCTCATAGGATAAGTCCTTGTCCAACTTGACAGTGCTGAAATCTAACACGTGGGATGAATCGCCATGATACCTGCGAAGCATTGACACATGAAAAACTAGATGCACGGCTAATAAGCACGGCAACAATGCAAGTCTATAAGCCACCTCTCCCACTCGATCAAGAATCTCAAACGGACCAATGAACCTAGGTCTAATCTTGCCCTTCTTCCCAAATCTCATCACGCCCTTTATAGGCGACACTCGGAGCAATACCCGCTCACTAACCATAAAAGCCACATCTCGATTCTTACGATCTGCATAGCTCTTTTGCCTGGAATGAGCTGTACACATTCTACCCTAAATGATCCTGACCTTGTCCAAGGCCTCCTGAACCAGATCTGTACCCAACAACCGAGCCTCTCCTGGTTTAAACCATCCAACCGGAGATTGACACCGCCTACCATATAAAGCCTCATAAGGAGCCATCTGGATACTCGACTGGTAACTGTTGTTATAGGCAAACTCTGCTAAGGGCAAAAACTGATCCCACAAACCTCCAAAGTCAATAACACAAGCTCGGAGCATATCCTCCAATATCTGAATAGTCCGCTCGGACTGCCCGTCCATCTGAGGATGAAATGTTGTACTCAACTGAACCTGGGTGCCTAACTCTCGCTGAACTGCCCTCCAGAAACGCGAGGTAAACGGTTTACCTCGGTCCGAAATGATAGATACTGGCACACCATAAAGGCGAACAATCTCCCAGATATAGATCCCAGCTAACCTCTCGGATGAATAGGAGACTGCCACAGGAATGAAATGCGCTGACTTGGTCAGCCTATCAACAATGATCCAAACTGCGTCGAACTTCTTCCTAGTCAACGGAAGTCCAGTAACGAAGTCCATAGTGGTCCGCTCCCACTTCCACTGGGGAAGCTCTATCCTCTGAAATAAACCACCAGGCCTTTGATGCTCGTACTTAACCTGCTAACAATTCAAACACCGTGTCACATATGCCACAATATCCTTCTTCATTCTACGTCACCAATAATGTTGCCGTAAATCCTAATACATCTTCGCGACGCCCGAATGAATAAAGTACCGGGAACTATGGGCCTCCTCTAAAATCAACTCCCGAAGCCATTCCATATTAGGCATACAAACTCGACCCTGCAATTCCAAAACTCCATCAGCATCTAAGGTAACCTGTTTGGCACCTCCTCGCTGCACTGTGTCTCTAAGGACACACAAATGGGGATCATCAAACTGCCAATCACGGATACGCTCCAATAACAAAGAACGAGTGATGGTGCAAGCTAATACTCGACTAGGCTCAGAAATATCCAACCTCACAAATCGATTGGCCAAGGCCTAAACATCAAAAGCAAGTGGCCTCTCACCAACTGGAATATAAGCAAGACTACCCATACTAGCTGACTTTCTACTCAAAGCATCGGCCACCACATTGGCATTTCCCGGGTGATATAAGATAGTGATGTCATAATCCTTCAACAACTCCAACCACCTTCTCTGCCTCAAATTCAACTCCTTTTGCTTGAACAAGTACTAAAGACTCTTGTGATCAGTGAACACCTCACATGCCACGCCATACAGATAGTGCCTCCAAATCTTCAATGCGTGAATAGTGGCTGCCAACTCTAAATCATGCACCGGATAGTTCTTCTCATGAATCTTCAACTGCCGTGAAGCATAGGCAATGACCTTGCCATACTGCATCAACACTGCACCAAGCCCAATGCGATATGCGTCACAATAAACGGTATAAGGCCCTGAGCCTGTGGGCAAAACTAACACCGGTGTCGTAGTCAGAGTTGTCTTGAGCCTCTGAAAGCTCGCCTCACACTCATCCAACCATCTGAACTGCGCACTCTTCTGGGTCAAGCTGGTCATCGGGGCTGCGATAGATGAGAACCCTTTCACGAAC
The DNA here is from genome assembly GCF_000715075.1 of Nicotiana tabacum. Taxonomy (NCBI): domain Eukaryota; kingdom Viridiplantae; phylum Streptophyta; class Magnoliopsida; order Solanales; family Solanaceae; genus Nicotiana; species Nicotiana tabacum. The sequence continues at coordinate 120,316,837 of NC_134086.1, read as the reverse complement.
CGACGATAGTAGCCTGCCAATCCCAAGAAACTCCGAATCTTTGTAGCTGATGCTGGTCTAGGCCAGTTCTTGACTGCCTCAATCTTCTTCGGATCGACCTGAATACCCTCTGCTGATACAACATGACCTAGGAATGCAACTGAACTCAACCAGAACTCACACTTCGAGAACTTAGCATATAGCTGACTATCCCTCAGAGTCTGAAGAACCACTCTGAGATGTTGCTCGTGCTCGTCCCGGCTGTGGGAATATATCAAAATATCATCAATGAAGACGATCACAAACGAATCCAAATAAGGCCTGAACACTCGGTTCATCAAATCCATAAAAGCTATTGGGGCATTTGTCAACCCAAATGACATAACCAAGAACTCATAATGCCCGTACCAAGTGCGGAATGCTGTCTTAGGGACATCGGATGCCCTAATCCTCAACTGATGATAGCCAGATCTCAAGTCAATCTTTGAAAATACCTTGGCACCCTGAAGCTGATCGAACAAATCATCAATCCTCGGAGTGGATACTTATTCTTGATTGTAAACTTGTTCAACTGCTAGTAATCAATGTACATTCTCATCGAACCATCCTTTTTCTTAACGAACAACACCGGCGCACCCCAAGGCGAAATACTGGGTCTAATGAAACCCTTCTCAAGCAAGTCCTACAATTGCTCATTCAACTCTTTCAACTCAAGTGAGGCCATACAGTATGGCGGGATAGAAATGGGTTGGGTGCCTGGGGCCAAATCAATGAAAAAGTCAATATCCTTGTCGGGTGACATACCCGGCAAGTCTGAAGGGAAAACATCAGGAAACTCACGAACCACGAGCACATAATCAATATAAGGGACCTTAGCACTAGAATCACGAACATATGCCAAATAGGCCAAACACCCCTTCTCGACCATACGCCGAACCTTCACATACGAAATAACACTGCGAGTAGAATGACTAGGAGTCCCTCTCCACTCTAAACGAGGTAAATCCAATAAGGCTAAGGTCACAGTCTTGGTATGACAGTCAAAGATAGCATGGTAAGGTGATAACCAGTCCATCTCCAATATAACATCGAAATAGACCATGTATCGAAGCAACAAATCCACGCGAGTCTCAAGACCCCCAATCACCACAATACAAGAACGATGGACTTGATTGACTACAATAGAATCACCCACCGGTGTAGACATATAAATAGGAATACTCAATTAATCACTAGGCATGACCATGTACGATGCAAAATAAGATGACACATACAAATACGTAGACCCTGGATCAAATAGCACTGAAGCATCTCTATCACAAACTAGAATGGTACTTGTAATGAATGCATCTGAAGCCTCAGCCTCGGGCCTACTTGGAAGGGCGTAATATCGGGGCTGGGCCCCAAACCCCTTAAACTACCTCTCTGGGACAGCCTATTGCTGGCTGGCCTCCACTTCTGGCTGCTTGAGCTCCACCTCTAGGACCTCTACCTCCACCTCTAGCACCTCTACCCCCACCTCTAACTGGCTAGGCGGGCTATGGAACACCTGGTGCCTGTACCATAGCACGAGAACCCTAATGCTGAGAGCTACCCAGTGCTTGAGGGAAAAACTTGGCAATGTGATCCGGATCACCACAAGTGTAACAAGCCCTCGACTACTGGACTTGTCGACCTGAATGACCACCTTGGAAACTCTGAAGCGGCGGTGCACTGATGGGAGCTGGTGGTGCACTGTAAGGCTGCTGATCAGAATAATGCATCTGAGAACCATGACCACCTAAAGTACCATATGAGACCTGGAGAGATGACTGAAAGGGCCTAGGAGGCTGGCCTCTACCATATGAATCTCTACCTCCAGACGAGGTACCACTGAATCTGCCTGAATGACGGGGCCTCTTATCCGACCCATGACCACCTTCCTATGACAGAACCATCTCAACTCTGCGGGCCACATTGGCCGCCTCCTGAAAGGTGATCTCATTCCTGGCCTCCTTGGCCATCTGAAGACGAATCGGCTGAATAAGACCATCAATAAATCTCCTCACCCTCTCTCTCTCGGTGGTAAGTATGACAAGAGCATGGCGAGCTAGATCGATGAACCTGGTCTCATACTGGGTGACCATTATGGAATCCTGCTGGAGGCGCTCAAATTGCCTCTAAAAGGCCTCTCTCTGAGTCACAGGGAGAAACTTCCCCAAAAACAACGATGTAAACTGCTCCCAAGACAAAGATGGCGAACCAAATGGTCTAGTCAAGCAATAATGTCACGCCCCGAACCTGGGACTGGACGTAACACGGCACTCGGTGCCTGACTACATGTGACCGAGCAAACTAACTGGCTTGCTGAATCAACATGTGGTATCATAACATACTGAATGCAAAAGATAAACTAACACATGCTGATATACTGAAAGTCTGGATAATATAAATCAATGTGCGGAAATACTATTACATTTTTGAAACATGTTTTCAGCCAACATAGCTTAATATGAAAAGTCTGAGACTCTGTCTAACTGTCACTCTAGTCTATGAAGCCTCTATTGAATTACTGAAAACACTGACTATCTGTAAATAATGAAAGGCTGTAAAGTAATGATAATGCCCCGAAAGAACTAGGGATCACCAAATAGCTGGTATGAGAATCCTAGCGCGCTGCGTCGTCGACCTGTAAATCATTACCTGTATTGTGAGATGCAGGCCCCGGGCAAAAAGGGATGTCAGTACATTTAAATTGTACTGGTATGTAAGGCAACTAAAAGAAAGAATTATAAATGCTATAACTGAAACTAAGCTGATATCTGAGAATTGATAATTGATAACTGAAATGATAACTATTGAAACTAAAACTGAAATGATAACTGATAACTGATAAATGAAATGATAACTAATAAATGATAAGTGGACTGATAACTGATAACTGAACGATAACTAATAATTGAACTGAAAGGAAGTAAGGATATGAATACTCCCTCTTCTGAATGATGAACAACCTGTTTATCTGAATATTAAACTGCGGCCTCAGGCCCAATATATATATGTGCACAAACTGCGGCCTCGGGCCCAAGTATAAGTATACATAATTGCGACCTCAGGTCCAAAATGCATAAAGCATAAACTGCAGCCTCAGGCCCAAATATGCATATAGCATAAACTACGGCCTCAGGCCCAAATACAAGCATTCAACATTCAGGGATTTAAAATCAGGGACTGAGAATCATACTGCAATATATGATAGTGAAATACTGAATCACATTGAGTTACATAATACTGGAATACTGGATCACACTGAGTTACATATTACTGGAATACTGAATAGGACTAGACTGAGACATGTATTCTTGAACTGATTATGAACACTGAAACTTCAACTGTTTATGGCATACTGAGTAATCTATACTAAGACTCGGGGGCATCAAGCCCAAGTCTATATTGAATATACACTAAGCTCACAATGTTCAGAATAAAAGTCATGAATGAGTTATGAAGCTAGAGAATATAAGCTCTACAACTATTCAAGGAACTAGCCTTAACTATATTTTTTAGGCAATTGATACATCGTAAAAAAAACGTAGTGTATGGAGAATCATTAATATTCCCAAACATAGAGAGTTGGCCTCACATACCTTAACTTCCTGCTCTTGAGCATAATATAACATTCGCCAACTCCCTTCAACTTCAATCTATATCAATACAAGTCAAAGGGATTCCGTGTTAGCAATAATACTCTTGTTTTGGTCACTTAGGCATTTTCACAAACACTTGGTGGCATAAAGCTTCATAGTCCTTATTAATGGTGTCTCTATACCCAAAAACCCATTCTTTTGCTCCTAGATAAATTCTAAAGTCTCAAATAGATATAATCAACATTATTCTTTATCACCCATAAGGTAAACAACACCCTTAACCAATAATCAACAATCAACGAGCCACACCTATAATTGTTCATGATTTTCTATCAAACCCATCAACACATATCTCACGAACTTGAGTCAATAATCATTAATCCAATGCTAGAATCAATTAGAGGGTAAAGACATTACCTTTTTGACGTTCAGTCTTCTTGAATTCGAGTTCTAGGGTTTCTTCTCTCAACAATGATGCCTCAAACGAATATCTAATGATATGGAGGGTTTGCCCATGTTAATAAGATATTGGGATATTGAAATAACTTAGAATCACCATTAGAACTTACCTTGGGTGGTGGAAGGACCCTTAAGGAGTTAGGTTTTTGAGAGTTCCTCTTTCTATAGCAAGTTTTTTATGTTTTGGGGTTGTGGGGGACGAAATATAGCTTTAAAACGACCCCCCCCACTAGCGCGCCCGCGCATCTGGAGGCCTGCTCGTGCTAAACAGTAGTAACACTGCCTCAAAATTAGCGCGGCCACGCTAAGGGCACACTACCGGCGCGCATATCGCATACTGTTATGTAAAATGCGCATAACCTTTTATACAGAGATCCTTTTAGGCTCCATAATATATTGTTGGAAAGATATTGCAAAGTCTGACACTTTTCATGCTTTGGGTTTTCCCAAATTCCTTACTAATATTCACTAAATCCTGCTGGAATACGAACCTTCTGCAAACTTAGTCGATTTTGTCAAATCTTATGCACCTCACTTTCCATATTGATTTTGAAATAACTATTTTCACCCATAATCATCCCTATAGGACTTCATATGTCTAAAATATCAAATTAATACCCATTTAACATATACACACCTAGTCTGAATGTACGGGGTGTTGCAAATAATCCCTCTACCAAGTCTTGGCGGATCCAGACAGGCGAAAGGTAGCAAAATCAACTCCATTGGTCTCAACGATCCCCATGTTCCGAAGAACCTCGTGACAACTATCTAGATAATCCCGGGGATCCTCAGTAGATGCATAGCTAAATGTACAAGTGAAGAGCTTGGTGAACCTATCCAGCCTCCACAAAGCATCGGCGGACATAGCCGCTCCATCGCCGGTCTGAGCTACTACACTCGGCTGAAGTACCACAGCTGGTTGAACCGTTGGATCCTGAACCTGGGGAGCTACCTGTTGTGACGACCCAACCCGTCGTCTCATGAGTTACTATCTCGTTCGTCCCATTTTCTGCTTCCTCGTGTTTCATTATCGGTATTGGGTGCATTAGAATTTATTTGGAGCGATTTTGATAAGAAATGAGACATTTAGTCTTTTTTAAGAAGGTTTAAGTTGGAAAACTCAACCGGACGTTGACTTATGAGTTAGAGGGATCGGATTGAATTTTGACGGTTCGGTTAGTTCTGGGAGGTGATTTGTGACTTAGGAGCTGGACCGGAAGTAATTTTGGAGGTCCGGTGTTGAATTAGGCTTGAATTGGCCAAGTTAGTATTTTGGCGAATTCCGGTTGATAGGTGAGATTTTGATCCGGGTGTTGGAATGAAATTCTGAGAGTTGATGTAGCTTCATTGTGTCATTTGGGATATGTGTACAAAATTTCAGGTCATTCGGACATCGTTTGGTCAGGTTTTTGATCGAATGTGTGTTTTTGAAGTTTTAAAAGAACTTAGGCTTGAATTCGATATAATTTGATGATTTTGGCGTTAGTTGAGGTGTTTTGACGATTGGAGCAATTTTGGATAATGTTTTAAGACATGTTGGCGCTTTTAGTTGAGGCCTCGGGGGCCTCGGGTGTATTTCGGAAGGTTAACGGATCGGTTTAGGCACGAAAAAAATAAAGCTGCTGCATTTTTTTTACAGCACTGTGAACAGTAGTTATGAACAGTGCTCGTGAATAGTGCCGTGAACAGTACCCCGTAACAGTATCCGTGAATAGTGCAGTGAACAATACCCCGTAACAGTATCCGTGAATAGTACCCCATTTCTCCAACATTTTTAGTCATATTGAGAGCTTTTGGACGGGGATTGAAGGGAGTTTCAACTAAGATCGATTGGAGGTAAGTTTTATGAGTTAAATACATGATTTTATTGAAGAATCATCCTAGAAATCCATGAAAACATAGCCAAATTATAAGAAATTAGGGCTTGAGATTGAAATTCTAAATTTGGGATTTGAGGGGTCAAATGGACTCTGATTCTTGTGAATTTGGTATGTATAGACTTGTGGCGAGATAAGAAACATTTTAATGTAAAAATTTCTGGATTTTAAGACGTGGGTCCGGGGCTCGGGTTTTGCAAATTTCGTGATTTTTGATATTTTTCGAGTCTTTTTGATTGGGTTATATTCCCTTATCCTATTGTGATGTATTCGTTGTGGTTTTGGCCAGATTCGACGCGCGAGGAGGTCGATACGAAAGGAAAGGGCATCACGGAGTAGTATTTGGCCGGCTAGAGGTGAGTAATAGATGTAAATGATGTCCTGAGGGTTTTAAACCCCGGAATTTCACATCGTAACGCTATATTGAGGTGACTTGCACACCAGATAACGGGCGTGGGGTAGATCACCATTGGGGATTGTGACTTGGTCCGTCCCGAGAGATATTTTACTACATTTTTGGTTGAGACGTATACTTTATTATTGTGAATTGGGCTTGTTGCCATGCTTGGGGCCTTGTGCCGACCTGTAGAACCCTTAGGGGATTTTTGAATGGTTTTCCTCACTTATTTTGTTAAAGAATTTATATCCTCAGTCATGTTTCCAATTGTAGGCTTTTTGCCAATTATTTGAATCCTTCAGGGATTGATATCACTGCTTTCGCATATTTTGCATATCATTTGACCTCAGTCCAAGGCTTTAAATACTGTTTTGCAAACTCAGCCATCTTTTTAAGATTTGAAAACTTAAATGATATTTTAAATGATATTTCGGGATGAGAACTACTGTTTTACAAATGCCCAAGGGGCTTATGATGATTTCTGGACTGTGCATGGATCGGGTTACGCGCCGCAATAGTCTTATATTGATATTGAGGCCGAGAGCCTGGTTGATTACATTGATATTGAGGCCGAGATCCTCGGTGATTATACTGATATTGATATGAGGCCGAGGGCCTAGATTTTATGCCACGAGATGACTTGATATTGTGCTTGGGCTGTAGGAGCCCCTCCGGAGTCTGTACACACCCCCAGTGAGCGTCGTCGACGATAAATAAATATGGATGGCTCGGGCTGCACGCCGCAGTGGGTACCAGAGGGTACCATCATATGCATTGCATTGCACTCATGCATTTATTCTTTATCTGCATTATTTGCCATAATAATTATGTGCTCTTATTTCATTGACTGGTTGCTTTATACTGTTCTGAGCCTGAGGGGCTGATACTGTTCTGAGATACTGAGCCCGAGGAGTAGATTTCTACTTATTATTTTGATACTGAGCCCGAGGGGCAGATTTCTAATTATTATTTTGATATTGAGCCCGAGGGGCATATTTCTACTTATTATTTTGATACTGAGCTCGAGGGGAAGATTTCTAGTTATTATTTTGATACTAAGCCCGAGGGGCAGATTTCTACTTATTGTTTTGATATTGAACCCGAGGGGCAGATTTCTACTCGTCATTTTATTGCCAAATTACCTGTTTTGCCGGTTTAAAAGAAATTTCACATGATGTTTCACTGAATTGTTATTTTAAATGATTTCACTGCTTCTGTATAGAATGTTGTGTGCCTTAACGTATTTTCTTACCTTCAGTCATTATTTATATTTATTACTCACTGGGTCGGAGTACTCACATTACTCCCTGCACCATGTGTGCAGGTACAGGTATTCCTGAGGCATAGAGCGAGTTTTCTGTTGTTCAGTTTTCATCGGAGTTATCGAGGTAGCTGCATGGCGTTCGTCGACCCGTTTTCTCCCTTATCTTCTGTTATTTATGATATCTTCAGACTTTGTTCCTAATTCCATACTTTGTAGAATTTTAGTAAACTCTGCAGTAGCTCATGACTTGTGACACCCCAGTTAGGGCTGAGTTGGGTTGGATTTCCGTATTTTATCTATACTTTCCGCTATTGGATATTATTAAACCATGTTTATACTATAATTGTGTTAATTAATTGTCTTAAAAGGATGAATTGGGTTGAATGGCTGGCCTTGTCTTCATGATAGGCGCCATCACGACTAGGTTCGGGAATTGGGTCGTGACAAGTTGGTATCAGAGCCTAGGTTAATTGGTCTCGCGAGTCATGAACCGGTTTAGTAGAGTCTCGTGGATCGGTACGGAGACGTCTGTATTTATCCTTGAGAGGCTGCAGAACCTTTAGGAAAACTTCACATTCTTGAATTCTTATCGTGCGTCCTTGATTCAGCTTGAAAAGTAACTCTTACGATTCCTTCCACATGTTCGTATGCGCGAACGAGCACTTAGTATTCGATTTACCTTGATGGCTTGTAATTCCCCTATAGAAGGGTGAGACGTGATCTCGGTGAGTTTGATGTTAGGCCAGTCTGGAGGACTTGAGGTCGGATCTTGCCTATGTCTTGAGCACTGAGCTGCTGATTGTGCGAGCAAGTGTTTTGAACCTTTATGTTTGGTATTGTCCCTATTAGTGGCAATCATGGCTGTATAGCTATGTGAGGAGTATGATAGTACTGCGAGATGTATCTATATGACTTGAAAGTGACGAAGAAGGTCTACTGGATGATAGATGAACTATTGAGTGTATGATTTCCATTGTGATAGGATGTGTAGTCCCAAGTTATGGGTGCGTGAAGAAACTTTTTATGTCTCCTATTTGGAGTGAAGTAAATTTCATGTTACAGTATGAGTTTAGACTCAGGAAGATTAAGTGATTGTGTAATGTGTATGGAAGTGGAAGGTATACAAAAAATATTAACTAAAGGTAAAGCTAGTGGGTAATTGGCTTATGAGTGGAATCTATTTGTCATACTAGTTAGATAAGTCTAGGAGCTGAGATCGCTTCTGTAAATGTATTATGATGAAATCGTTGAGTCAAGGAGACCACCTTGAGGGTCGAAAACATTAAAGAAAGAATATGTTCTTACTCGGTTGAATAGCCCAATAATGGAGAATTGAAAGGTATTTTCTATGTGTTATGATTCAAATAGGTGCAACGCATGTCCATGTATCAATTTTGAAAATATAATACATGTAATATTGAGATTAATGTTGTTGATATATATTGTGATGCTTTGTCAAGTTGTGGACGTGTTGTTAGGATGGTTTTGGTGATTCTCTAGCAGGTGGATAGGCCCAATTACAAAGGAAACTCTGCCAAAATTTTTGAAAAATTTGGGACTTAGTAAAAAACAATTATCGCCTAAAGAGTGGGATTAACTGTTGTGTGAGGGAATGCAAAAATTGCAGAAGAGTTAAAATTTCCGATGATTCGTGTTTCCACAAGCTTATGAAGGAGTGAGTTTAATCTCACCATGGTATTACGGCAGCAATAGAGTATATGTGTTGTGATCTATGGCTTCGAGCCAAATTGGGGAGCTTGCTATTGGTTAGCGGATTGTAAGGTTATGTACTATGTTAGTTCTGATTTGATGCATGCTGGTGAATCAGTTATGGTTGTGGAAATTAGGCCGAGAATGGCACGAGTGAAGGAAAAGTTTTGGCAAGATGTCATGAGATCGGATGAGCAGGAGATAAGTTTCGATGTTTACGGTAAGTTGGAATTGTCTTCAGCGTCACCTAAGATCGGTGTTTTGTAAAAAGGGTTTTGCGTCCCGGTTAATGACTCTTGATCGCTCTTCAGCGTTAGTGCGATTGATGGTTTGGAGGTACGCTCCAGATATTGTTGTGGTAGGTTGTAGGAGTGTGTCCCACGGGAAGATTATATAAGTGTGGCATGTGATCACTTGATTGATTAAAGATGTAAACCAAGTATGAAGTTTGTGATGGTGTCGTTAAATTAAAGATTCATGCCTGGAGGGCACTTGGCATATTGGGTTGTGAACTGGGGAGGATTACCCCGATTGTGATGGTTGTTCTTGTGTGTTATGAGAAAAATGGGAGTTATTATGGACCTTTGAAAGATTATCAGACTAGTTCAGTATGATCAGAATCGACTTGAATTCGATGGATAGATTCAATGTGAATAATGGCTCTATATCAGGCCAAATGTGTGCATTTTAGTAACTCGATCCTTATGGAGGAGTAGTTAGGTTGATGTTTCATTGTCAGATATTTCGCGTAGTGATACATTGTGCCGTGTGAGTTGTGAGACGACTTGAGAAATTGCTATGTGTTGAGAATCTGTGTAGGAATGACATTATATGAGCATCTTGGCTCTTGAAATTCAGATTGTACATCGCACCTCAGTTGTGCTTGAGTTTTGTAGCTTATAACGCTATATGTCCCTCAGAGATATTATTATGCACTTAGCATGCTTACGATCGATACTCGGTATTTTGTTGTAATGAGTAAATGTGGTTCGATGTGCATCTCCTTATGTGAGATCTATGTGTGGATCGGGTGGCACGCCGCCATGGGTATGTTATCTGGATCGGGTTGCACGCCGCAACAGTGTGATGTTGAGTATAGTTTTCTATATGCTATTTTGTATGCCATGCTTCCTGTTTTCTAAGGAAAGTCTGTATTAGTGTGTGAGATTGGTAATTCCTTCCAGAGTTTGTTTTCCTTTTGTACCGCGTTCGAATTGGTAGCTTATTGGCATATTGAGGCATCATATGCGACTTTTGATTATGTCTGGGGTGGCTTATTGCCTGAGCAGTTCGTACTGGGTGAGACGAGATCATTGAATTTGAGATTAGTGCAATCTGAGTATATGAAGTAAATTAAGGAGCTAAGACCATGATTTTGCTCAAAATGAGGTGATAGTTCTTGCCAGGAGTATAGAACCAACGAATCGTTGTCTCGACAGTGGTCATGAATTTATGCATACCTCATCCATCATGTCAATATTGTAAGAGTTAGAGCAATACCTATGTACATCATGCAGAACATGAGATGTGTAGCGATTTTCTTCTAGGTGATTAGAGAAAACAAAAGCTTCAGATGATTAGGGCGAATGATCTTCGGATTATTGGGGAAATAGTATTGCTAATTGAAAGTGACTTGAGGAGAGTATATGTCTCATAATAAGGTAATGTTATTAAACTAATGATATTTCGGTAGTATTGCGGCATGTTCTTATTGGGTCCGCTGATGGTACTGATGAGCTTGAGGTACGGCTCTTTCGTTTGAGTCATTTTTCATTTTTGAGTATGTTCAGGCCGTTTCTTATTGGTGCGCGTATTATGAAAGTTGTGGCTTAGGCCTGTATTGAGGTGTCATATCACCAGAGTGGTATGTTGGATTCAAGGTGATCATTGGGGTCATTCATGAATACGAACGGATTTGATTTCAGCATGTTTGATGGGTAAATATCGAGGTTCGGTTTTTAAAAAAAAAATTATTACTATAATTGCTATAGGAGAAATGGCCTCATGAATGCTTGATCTGAGCAATGGTTATGATTTATTGCGTGTTTTAATTATCACTGGCAGTATATGAGAGTGTTGGAATGAGACATTGGCTAATAAGAAATTTCTATCGGTATTCGGTTGTCGTGGGCAGCTGTTGTGAATGGAAGTTATTGCTGCATTTGTTTGAGTTATTGGTATATCATACAATTGCACCTAAGGTTGCAGGCATGGTCTATTACAGTTGGTTCAAACTTATTCTAAATGTAGGTGTGAGGTTCTGATCTTGTGTATGATTCCGAAAAGGTGAAATATGGCTCTATGATTTATGGGCTAGACTAGATTGTGTGATCTTAGTTACAACGCGTTATCGGACCCATGTGAGATAGGGTGACGTGGGATCATCCCCGGATTCATGCTTGATAAGGTCATTTAGCTTTTGGTTGGCTTCTAGGACAAATCTAGGTACGCTCGAGGACAAGCGTTTGTTTAAGTTGGGGAAAATGTGACGACCCGACCCGTCGTCTCATGAGTTGCTGTCTCGTTTGTCCCATTTTCTGCTTCCTCATGTTTCATTATCGGTATTGGGTGCATTAGAATTTATTTGGAGCGATTTTGATAAGAAATGAGACATTTAGTCTCTTTTAAGAAGGTTTAAGTTGGAAAAGTCAATCGGACGTTGACTTATGACTTAGAGGGCTCGGATGTGAATTTCGACGGTTCGGTTAGTTCCGGGAGGTGATTTGTGACTTAGGAGCAGGACCGGAAGTAATTTTGGAGGTCCGGTGTTGAATTAGGCTTGAATTGGCGAAGTTAGTATTTTGGTGAATTCCGGTTGATAGGTGAGATTTTGATCCGGGTGTAGGAATGAAATTCCGAGAGTTGCTGTAGCTTCATTGTGTCATTTGGGATATGTGTGCAAAATTTCAGGTCATTCGGACATCGTTTAGTCGGGTTTTTGATCGAATGTGTGTTTTAGAAGTTTTAAAAGAACTTAGGCTTGAATTCGATATAATTTGATGATTTTGGCGTTAGTTGAGGTGTTTTGACGATTGGAACAAGTTTGGATAATGTTTTAAGACATGTTGGTGCTTTTAGTTGAGGTCTCGGGGGCCTCGGGTGTATTTCGGAAGGTTAACGGATCGGTTTAGGCACGAAAAAAATAAAGCTGTTACATTTTTTTATAGCACTGTAAACAGTAGTTATGAACAATGCCCGTAAATAGTGCCGTGAATAGTACCCCGTAACAGTATTCGTGAATAGTGTCGTGAACACTCCCCCGTAACAGTATCCGTGAATAGTGCCGTGAACAGTACCCGTAACAGTATCCGTGAACAGTACCCCATGAACAGTACACTGGGTGAACAGTATTCCGAAAAAATTCTGGGCAGAATGTTTACATTTCATTCGCGAAAAATACCCCATTTCTCCACAATATTTAGTCATTTTGAGAGCTTTTGGACGGGGATTGAAGGGAGTTTCAACTAAAATCGATTGAAGGTAAGTTTTATGAGTTAAATACATGATTTTATTGAAGAATCATCCTAGAAATCCATGAAAACATAGCCAAATTATAAGAAATTAGGGCTTGAGATTGAAAATCTAAATTTTGGATTTGAGGGGTCAAATGGACTCCGATTCTTGTGAATTTGGTATGTATAGACTCGTGGCGATATAAGGAACATTTTGATGTAAAAATTTCTGGATTTCAAGACGTGGGCCCGGGGCTCGGGTTTTGCAAATTTCGCGATTTTTGATATTTTTCGCGTCTTTTCGATTGGGTTATATTCCCTTAGCCTATTGTGATGTATTCGTTGTGGTTTTGGCCAGATTCGACGTGCGAGGAGGTCGATACGAAAGGAAAGGGCATCGCGGAGTAGTATTTGGCCGGCTAGAGGTGAGTAATAGATGTAAATGATGTCCTGAGGGTTTGAAACCTCAGAATTTCACATCGTAACACTATATTGAGGTGACTTGCATGCCAAATAACGGGCGTGGGGTAGAGCACCATTGGGGATTGTGACTTGGTCCATCCTGAGAGATATTTTACTATATTTTTGGTTGAGACGTATACTTTATTATTGTGAATTGGGCTTGTTGCCATGCTTGGGGCCTTGTGCCGACCTGTAGAACCCTTAGGAGATTTTTGAATGGTTTTCCTCACTTATTTTGTTAAAGAATTTATATCCTCAGTCATGTTTCCAATTGTAGGCTTCTTGCCAATTATTTGAATCCTTCAGAGATTGATATCACTACTTTCGCATATTTTGCATATCATTTGACCTCAGTCCAAGGTTTTAATACTGTTTTGCAAACTCAGCCATCTTTCTAAGATTTGAAAACTTAAATGATATTTCTAAATGATATTTTGGGTTGAGAACTACTGTTTTACAAATGCCCAAGGGGCTTATGATGATTTCTGGATTGAGCATGGATCGTGTTATGCGCCGCAGCAGTGTTATATTGATATTGAGGCTGAGAGCCTGGTTGATTACATTGATATTGAGACGGAGGGCCTGGTTGATTACATTGATATTGAGGCCGAGAGCCTGGGTGATTATACTGATATTGATATGAGGCCGAGGGCCTAGATTTGATGCCATGAGATGGCTTGATATTGCGCTTGGGCTGTAGGAGCCCCTCCGGAGTCTGTACACACCCCCAGTGAGCGTCGTCGACGATAAATAAATATGGATGGCTCGGGCTGCATGCCGCAGTGGGTACCAGAGGGTACCATCATAAGCATTGCATTGAACTCATGCATTTATTCTTTATCTGTATTATCTGCCATAATAATTATGTGCTCTTATTTCATTGACTGGTTGCTTTATACTATTCTGAGCCTGATGGGCTGATACTGTTCTGAGATACTGAGCCCGAGGGGCAGATTTCGACTTATTATTTTGATACTGAGACCGAGGGGCAGATTTCTAATTATTATTTTGATACTGAGCCCGAGGGGCATATTTCTACTTATTATTTTGATACTGAGCTCGAGGGGCAGATTTCTAGTTATTATTTTGATACTAAGCCCGAGGGGCAGATTTCTACTTGTTGTTTTGATATTGAGCCCGAGGGGCAGATTTCTACTCGTCATTTTACTGTCAAATTACCTGTTTTACTGGTTTAAAAGAAATTTCACATGATGTTTCACTGAATTGTTATTTTAAATGATTTCACTGCTTCTGTATAGAATGTTGTGTGCCTTAACGTGTTTTCTTACCTTCAGTCATTATTTATATTTATTACTCACTGGGTCAGAGTACTCACATTACTCCTTGCACCATGTGTGCAGGTACAGGTATTCCTGAGGCATAGAGCTAGTTTTCTGCTGTTCTGTTTTCATCGGAGTTATCGAGGCAGCTGCATGGCATTCGCAGACCCGTTTTCTCCCTTATCTTCTGTTATTTATGATATCTTCAGACTTTGTTCCTAATTTCATACTTTGTAGAATTTTAGTAAACTCTGTAGTAGCTCATGACTTGTGACACCTCGGTTATGGCTGAGTTGGGTTGGATTTCCGTATTTTATCTATACTTTCCGCTATTGGATATTATTAAACCATGTTTATACTATAATTGTGTTAATTAATTGTCTTAAAAGGATGAATTAGGTTGAATTACTGGCCTTGTTTTCATGAGAGGCGCCATCACAACTAGGTTCGGGAATTGGGTCGTGACACCTGCTCTGGAGTGCGCGTAGCAAGAGTCTGAGCCCCTCCTCCAGCTTGAGAAGTGGCTGGTTCTACAGGAAGCAAACCTGCTCGGGTGACACTCTCCATGAGGCCCACCAATCAGACTAGAGCGTCCTGAAGAACTAGGGTCATAATGAACCCTTCTGGGACCTGAGCTGGGCCCACCGGAACTGCTGGGGCCGGAACCTCTTTCTCAAAATCAACCTGAGGCTCTGCCACTGGTGCTGCTGCTCGGAGCTGAGCTCTTCCCCTACCTCGGCCTCGGCCTCGCCCTCTACCCCTAGTGGGAGCTACTGCTGGGGGATCGGGATGCTGAGTGGTAGATGAGGAAGCGCGTGTTCTCGCAATCTGCAAAAGAACATAGTAGAAATTCAATTAGCATTTGAGGAACAAATCCGCATGACAAGAAAGAACAAATGTGAAATTTTCCTAACTCTGTAGCCTCTGGGGATAAATACAGACGTCTCTGTACCGATCCCTCAGACTCTATTGAGCTTGTCCGTGAGTTGTGAGACCTATGTAACCTAGAGCTCTGATACCAACTTGTCACGACCCATATTTTTCCCACCCTTGGGAGTCATGATGGCGCCTACTAATGTGAGTTAGGCAAGCCAATCCTTAACTACCTTTTTCATTAACACATTAATTCTTTTAACAATTATCAGTGATAGCATAAGAACAATGGAATTAAATAAGTAAGCGGAAGACTTAAATTAAATAAGCTGAACAATAATGCGAAAGTCAACATACGCCTCTACCCAAGAACTGGTGTCAGATCACTCACGAACTACTAAGAGTACTAAATACAACCGTTTGAAAGAAATATGATATTGTTTGTCTCGAATACATGAGATAACATAATGCAATTTAAGATACAGAAGACGTCGGGCCTGCGGACGCCTGCAAGGCTACCTCGATGTCTCGGTGGACTGAAGGCTGGCTCCCCGCTACTGCTGCTGTCCAATACCTGGATCTATGCAAAAGAGCACAGAGTGTAGTATCAGCACAACCGACCCCATTTGCTGGTAAGTGCATAGCCTAACCTCGGCAAAGTAGTGACGAGGCTAGGACCAGACTCCCAAATAACATGTGCAATTCAAATATCTATATGTACATCGGAAAAGGAATATAGAAAATAATCAGTCAATGTGGGAAGGGGAAACATGCTGTGGGAAGATAACAGTTCCAAATAAATAACCTCAATAAAAGAATGAAACAACTAAGCCAGAATATCAACAAGAATCAGAATTCAACGATTTGCATGGCATCACCCTTCGTGCTTTTACTCTCATTCTCACCAAATCAATCGTATCATAATAATGTGCACGGCATAACTCTTCATGCTTTTACTCTCTTTCCTTACCACATAGTCAATGAATATCGGTACGGAATGGTACATCATATGGCATGGCATCACCCTTCGTGCTTTACACTCTTTACTCACAATAGTAAACAATGCACGACATCACCCTTTGTGCTTTAACGCTCTTCCTCACCCAAACAACAATCATAAACAAAGGGGCAAGGAAGTAAATAAATAATAGTAGAAATCCCGGCAAGGAAACACAATAAAACAGTTAAATCCCAGCAAGGGAACAATATCAATAATCTCAGCATCCCGGCAAGAGAGATAATCAACAAAGCAACAAACATCCCGGCAAGGGAGCAATTTAATAACTCTTTCTCTTTCTTTCACTTATAATTCTTAACTCACTTTACTACTTGAGCTAACGCTCCAAAGGGTTCAATCATTTCATATACTTTCACACTTGGTAATATAACTCGAGCTAATGCTCCTCGAAGTTCAAAGATCACAATTTCTTTCACATGCTTTTTACCACATATAGAAATCATCATTAAGGCATGAAAGATACAACAAAATAAGAATATCCGCAATATAAAGACTCACGGTCATGCTAGACACCAACATATAGATACTCATCACCATGCATATACGTCGTACTCGACAATTAGCATGTAGCCAATAAGACTCAACTCCTAATCCCTCAAGCTAAGGTTAGACCAAACACTTACCTCAAAGTTCCACGGCCAAATCAATCCTCAATTACCGCTTTTCCTCTCGAATTTGGCTCCGAATCGATTTTATCTATACAATAATGACTTCAATACATCAATAAATGCTAAACAATGCGAACCCAATGCTTAATTATAGCTTTTCAAGCATTATTCCCAAAATCCCAAAATTAACCTCGGGCCCGTTTTGTCAAAACACGAGGTTCGGACCAAAATCAAATCACCCATTCACCCACGAGCCCGAATATATAATTTGTTTTCAAATTCGACCCCAAAACGAGGTCTAAATCAAGAAAAATCAAAAAGCCCTAACTGTACCCAATTCCCTAATTTTTACCCTTAATTTACATGTTTTAGGCCTAGAATTTCAATAGATGTTGATGAAAAATGAAGGAAACGAGTCAAAGATTACCAACCCACGAGATTATGTTGAAGAATTGCTTCAAAGATCGCCTAAGAGTGTTGGAGAAGAAGTGGTTTGTGAAGTTTTGTGAAAATCTCGTAATGGTTCTGTTTTTGTCTTTTAAAAATCACTGGACGACTTTACACTACGCATTCGTGATAGCCCTTCACGTTCACGATGTGTCAGGCTGGTTAGCCTTCGCATTCGTGTTAACGGGCTCGCGTTCGCGGAGAAGGATCCCCTCGAGCACTCACGTTCGGGTCCAATGGGTCACGTTCGCGTAGGGTAATTACCCCACCCCCTGCCCAGGACCATTTGGCCTTCACGTTCGCGTGGCCAGGACCGTGTTCGCGAAGGGATATCCCACCAAAGCCTCGAAGTCGCGGCCTAAGATACGCGTTTGCGTAGAAGGAAATTCCTTCAGCAACAATTAACCCATCGCGTTCGCATGGGTACTCCCGCGAACGCGAAGAAGGAAATACCAGAAACCCAACAGCTGAAAACCTGCAATTTTTCTTAAGTTCAAAACCTTTCGAAACATATCTGAAACACACCCGAGCCCTCTGGTCTCCTAACCAAACATATGCACTAACTCAACAACATCATATGAACTTATCCATGCGATCAAATCGCCAAACTAACCTCAAAAACAATGAATCAAACCTCAAAATCAAGAGTTTTTCCCAAAAAACTTCATCAAGTTCAAATTTAAGATTTCAAGTCCGAAACACGTCAAACGACGTCCGATTTTAACCAAACTTTACAGAAACGTCTTAAATCACATATAAGACCTGTACCGGGAGCCGGAATCAAAATACGGGCCTGATACCAACACGTTCTAATCAAATTTCATTTCAATTTTCCTTAACAATTTCAGAAAAACAATTTTACTTAAAAATTCATTTCTCGGGTTTGGGACCTTGGAATTCGATTCCGGACATATGCCCACGTCCCATATTTTCCTACGGATCCTCCGGGACCGTTAAATCACGGGTCCGAGTCCGTTTACCCAAAATGTTGACCGAAATAAAATTTCTTCATTTTAAACTCAAAACTTAGCCTTTTTCACAGAATTTCATATTTAAGCTTTCTGGCTACACGCTTGGACTACGCACGCAAATTGAGGCGACTCTAAATGAGGTTTTCAAGGCCTCGAAAGTACAGAATGGATAAGAAAACAGGTGATGACCCTTTGGGTCGTCACACCATTTTAACCCAAACCTTGTTAAAACCCTAATTTCTTAAAATTTTCTTCACTTGTTACTATGAGCTTTTGAAGACTTCCTTTACTTATTTCCGTGTGTTGGTCTGATCTCCTTTACCTGTTGCTATCTGTTAGACCGGTTTCTTCATTTTTGTTTCTATGTGAATAGTTGACTTGTTGATTACCATGTTTCGAGTAGTCCTTAGCCTACTCATGTCACCTTGGTATGTTTGTGTTCATCTAGTTTGCTTCTTTTGTCAATATGTTTGACCCTGCATGTCTGATACACCTGTCATTCTTTTCTATTTATATGTCGAAGTGCAGAATCATGACTCCCTATGGATTGATCTTGATTTCCTTAAATTACAGCTTGATTGTAAAGTTTTCGTATTAACCCCAAATTTTACTCGTTTGTTTAAGTTGATTGATTCCCTTCCTTTATTTGTTGTGATGTTTCACCCTTGGCGAATTATTTCTCCAAATTAAGTATATTATGTACTTAGACTCGATTATATACTCTATACTTTTACCACCTCTTATATGGTAAAAATTAATCTTTCTCAAACTGATTCTCTTTCTTTAATTATCCATGTAGTATCCGTTTGAACTGTAACTCCTTGATTAAGGGGAAGTACTTGTATTAATTGATTCAGATGATGATTATTTCCATATTTGTGTTAAACCTTTACTTGTTACCTTATATTCCACTTCTTTTCAAAGCTATAAATACCCTACCCTCTCTTCTTTAAGCATACGAACAATTTAGTTCAAAACACACACTTACATACTCAAACTCTCTCTCTTTCTCTACTACTACTTGTGCTATTGCTTTGTCTAGCCGGCTGAAAACCAAGGCTAGACTGAGGAGCTCTGATTGCTTTACCTTTTTCTGAACTTTACCCTTCAAATGGTATGTTCTTAGTTTAAATACTAAAACTCAACCCTCTGTGTTCCCTTGTTTGTCAATCCTTGTCTTTTTCTGCACTAACTTAATGGCTCATGCTATTAAATTGTACTTCTTTCTTACTACTTTACTCAGCATGCTTAAAATTCTGCCCTCCTTTGTTCAAATGTAATCAGTATGTTTACTTCTTCCTGTTTATGTCCTTCAACTAGCATGTCTTCTAATGTACTTAATTCATGACTAATTATGTATTTCTAATTTGGGTCCTCTATGTCCCCAACTCTTACTTCCCTGTTTGTAACTGCTGAAGCTGTACTGCTCTCTGAACTTATTCTGTATGTGTTGATTGTTGCTCCTATCCCCTGTCCCTTTTAAAACTGTTTTTCCCTAAGCAACTCTTCTGTTGCTGTTACAAATTTATTTCAAACCAATCATTTTCAAAACTGTTTTTCAAGTCAACTCTCTTAAATCTATGACAAAAACTCTCACATGTACTCTTAGATCATTAGGTTCTGCCCCTCTTGCGTAAGCCTTGCTTTGGGACCCTTGAGCTCCCTCTGAACTTGGACACATAAGAGATGGTCCTTCCATACTGCACTTACTCTTGGTTATGCAATCTAGGTACGAGCACTGCCCGGGATCCTTTGAGGTCCTTAAGAAACTCTGACACACATAGATATGAGAAAGACTATGGAACAATATTGGCATTTGAGGTGGTTTATTACCTAACTCAAAGAGGAAGTCAAAATCAGGCTTTCTATAGTTGTAACTTCTTATTTTTCACTTTTTATGTAATTCTATCACATGGTCTGTAATAATTTGTAAACAAGTATTGAGGTGGCTAGTGAAAAGGGATGAAGAAATATGCATGCTATAATTTGTTAAGGGTAGAAAACCTGTCATTAGGTTTATATTCCTATTTGTGCAATAGAAACCATGTTTAGGATTCGTACATGCATTAGAAATCATGTTCTTAAGACCTATGTTTCTTGCTTCAGCACTTCATTCATTAATCCATGTCTTGTGTCTATCACTTAGAAATCATGCTCCTAGGACAATAACAACACTGGTATAAAAAGCTGTTATTTGAAAATTTCTGCAACTCTTGTGTACATATAGAAATCATGCCTTAGGAATTTTGTTTTCAACAACCTTGCAATTTGCATGTGCATATTAGATACCATGTTCTAGGATCATGTTTGCATTTTGATTAAAAAATGCCTAGTTAACTACTGATTCATGAAAAGGGTAGTAAAGTAATAATTTTCACATTGTCATATTTTCTAAATAAAATTGGCAACAATCTCTACAACTAGAACATCATGTTTTAGGTAATGAAAATAATCTCCAAACTGTCTTAATGACTTAGAACAACTGCTGCATCTCGCTTTGCGCCTAAGAAAGCCTTAGGTAATAACTTAAATAAAACTGGAATTGCCTTTGTTTAATTATCAACTATTAAAATCAGTAGGCAAACCTTATTCGGACTTCTTTTCTGAGTCATGTAATAAATTTGGTTCTGATGTTACCACTTAAACACCCTGCTTTAGGATTTTAAATTTAGACCTTAACTGTGTATAAGTCATGTTGTCTATGTGCATTATTTATGGAGGTATAACTGAGCCTTCTGCTTGTTTTCTGTGTTTCCCCCCCTTAAATGCAGTCCTACTTGTTTTGTATGTTGCCTTAGTATTTTGCCTTTAAGCCTGAGGGTCTGCCTAGAACCTCCTTATAGGATATGAGTCCTAAATTCCTCTGGGACTGATAGCAAGGGATGGGTAACAGCATGCAATAAGAGTCGAGACCAATCCGCATTTTAATTACTCTCACGGGGCGGGAAAGGGTAGATATGGATATGATGACCGGTGCACTAATACCACGTGTATCCCCTCTTTGAGGAGTGTCATACCAGGTATTGCATTGATGTGATCCATATTACAAGCAAACCTAGGACACCCCTTTTACATTTATAAGCTTGCTTAGATTGTAATTCTTTTCAAAATTCCTCTTTTTCACTAATTGTTTTCAAACACTTGTGTATTTAAATCCCCTATTATTTGAGCCCTACTTTCTAATTGCATGAATTCACAAAAACTGTCTGGCCGGGAACCACACTAGTGGATCCTGAGGGGTGCCTAACACATTCCCCTTAGGATAATTTCAAGCCCTTACCCTATCTCTAGTTATCAAACGTAATTGTAGATAAATCTTGTAGGTGCCCTAACGCACCATAAAAATCATTAGGTGACGACTCTCCAAAAACGCAATACCCAATTCCCAAAAGGAAATGAGTCATTACACCCCATGAATGTCAAAACCCGGACTCCTCTCCGCGGAGGGGAAAAAAATGGGCGCGACAATGTTTATACACACATCTACCAAACTAGAGTTGTTCTGTGGTGCATTGTAACAAGTGCAACAGGAAAATTGACGGTGCATCAGCTTTAGATGATGGTGACAACGGTAAAGGAAGAAGATGCTAAGTATTTTTTTTTCTTTTTTAAGTTAAAAAATAATTAGAGCAGGTCAAATAATTGGGGCGAGTATATTCTACCCGTAATTTTTATCTGACCCAATAAGCCACATGGCCCAGTAATACATTGCCAACTCATTAAAAGTGGGGCTAACATTTGTTGCCATTAAATTGAGGGGTACTTTTAGATATAGAAATAACATCGTGTTTTTTTTTGGACGGATAGATGGACGGAGGGTATTTATAAACCACTTTGCAAATGATAGGGTTAGTTTAGGCCCATTTCCGTAACATAAATTCCGCACCCTATAAACAGACTAAAACACCAAAGAAGTACCAAAACTACTTTCGTTCTATTCCTGATGCTATCTTTCTGTGGAAAAATCAAAGTGTAAGTTTTCCTTTTTATTAAACTATCATGTTTTTATTAATTATTTTGTATATGGTTAAAATCGGGCTCACCCAATTTTAACCATATACAAAATAATTAATAAAAACATGATAGTTTAATAAAAAGGAAAACTTACACTTTGATTTTTCCACAGAAAGATAGCATCAGGAATAGAACGAAAGTAGTTTTGGTACTTCTTTGGTGTTTTAGTCTGTTTATAGGGTGCGGAATTTATGTTACGGAAATGGGCCTAAACTAACCCTATCATTTGCAAAGTGGTTTATAAATACCCTCCGTCCATCTATCCGTCCAAAAAAAAACACGATGTTATTTCTATATCTAATAGAAATAACATCGTGTTTTTTTTTGGACGGATAGATGGACGGAGGGTATTTATAAACCACTTTGCAAATGATAGGGTTAGTTTAGGCCCATTTCCGTAACATAAATTCCGCACCCTATAAACAGACTAAAACACCAAAGAAGTACCAAAACTACTTTCGTTCTATTCCTGATGCTATCTTTCTGTGGAAAAATCAAAGTGTAAGTTTTCCTTTTTATTAAACTATCATGTTTTTATTAATTATTTTGTATATGGTTAAAATCGGGCTCACCCAATTTTACTGATTTGCCGAGATCAGAGTAAAGGGTCAAAGATCAATCCCGTAGTAAGTTTGATCGAGGCACGAGGGCGAGGTACCGGGATCGAGATTCGAAACACCTGTCAATATCGAGGCCAGTAATGATCGAGATCAAATGGGACGGACTTCAGGCAAGATCGAAGATAGCATAATAACAGAAAGACGATATATCCGCCACTGGTCGAAGATCATGACAAGAATCTCGGAACGGATCGAATCATAGGAGGTTAATTAGTTAATCACGGGATTTACTTCCGGAATTAGAATTGTACCATTAATAGAATTTCTCTACTATATAAACAGGGCCTTAATCATCTTGTAACGGCAGGATATGCTCGCATATCAAAACAATACAATATTTTCTCTTTAATTTGCATTCTCTTATTTATCAGCTTGTTGCATTTAACTGTTCTTGCACAACTAGCTTGAGGGTATTCAAGCTCGAAGGCTCTGTTCAAACACTGGTTCGCCTTATATTGTTGTTAATTTCTATCATTACTCTTTACATTTATCAATTGGTATTAGGTGAAATCACGTATCCTTAAAACCACATTATAAGTTTAATTGTTATCCAGTTTTTAGGGTAAACATATTACTTAAAAATCCGGTGTTCCTACAATCCTTTTCTACTATATTTTCCTATATATATAACTAGTTAATTTGCTCGCGCTGCGCGCGATTGAAAAAAGCTAAAATATGGCTGAATAAGTAATGACATATAAAAGAAAATCAATCTCTACTTTACAATAGATAATAACATATGAGAATTGGTAAAATTATATTAGTAATAAAAAGTCTTTTACACAATTAAAAATTAAATATTTGTCTTTACTCACTAAGTTCTAACTTCAGATAAAATACCTCGTCCTTCGTCTAAATGAAGTGAATCCCATAGTACTATAGTGCTCCACTATCTAAAACACAAAAACAATGCTTTAAATAACAACTTAAAAAATTAAGATTAATGAATCCAATTTTGGTCTTACTAAAATAGTATAGGAAAAAGGAGATGATTATTAAAAAGCTTTAACGTATAGAGAGTAGAATAGTCCCTAGCTAAACTGATTTATTTGTTATTTACTATCAAGTGTTTGGTGCTTGTGCTGCTATTGGTGGTGCTTCTTTCGCTTTGGTTAATATGGCTTCACTGACATTATTCTTAGCCTCAACCTTAGGCTTTGTATCCTTGTATCCATTTTAATTGCCGCAAAAATAAAGTCATGTAAAGCATTTAGGCCACCAATAATGTTATTATCAGTCAAAGATTTAGCCGTCAAATTAGATTCAACCGCAATATACTTTTTAAAAAAAAAACTGAAAAGAGGTTATATTAGTATGATATGGAATAACCAATTTCATGTTTAGCATAATACCAACGCTCTGATTATCATACCATTCAGTAAATGCCATTTTTAATGAAGATGACTTGGACTATTTCAAAGGCTACGAAACCATATTAAGCAAGAACCATAAGCAGAAATAAGCATGTCTCAAAATTTTATTAATAATAAAAGCTATAGTCATAACATTTATAACAACAAAGATTTACACAACACAAATCAAGCATGTGCCACCAGAAGCTTCATCTCAAGGCACCTCATTCTCTAGTATTGGAGGGTAACCACATTACATTTGAAACTCTTATTAAGCTAGCCTTAAATCATTTAAATTCTCTTTCATTCTAATATAAGTACAAAGGCAATAAATGATCTTCTTCACAGACAAAAAAGAAATTCAGGGCTTCCCAAAATCCGAGCAGAAGTGGCTACCATAATTAAACCCATTGGACACTCACAATGATAATTGGTTCATGAGACTTTTCTTGGCCTCACCTCCAATATCAACCAAATGGACCAGCAGAGTCATGCTTTTAGCTTCTCCATCAAAAGATAGTTGCATTTGATGTTTCTATAAACCCTCATCACAAACATATTTGAGTCCAAAATTTCAATAGCACCTAAATTTGAATAACCAAAATGACATGTTTGATATATAGTAATATATTATCAAGACAAAATGCCATGACATTTCGCTAGAATTCACACAACCAATAGATTAAATATGGGAGAAATGGTTTAAATAGAACTTGTATATATACTCACTGTAAAACAATCCTAAGACAAGATAAAATTTAATATTCTATACACATCTAAAGTAAAAATTGGGAAGTAAGAACCTTGACATCTTAGCCTTAACATAACAGTAGTAATATACCGAGCACAGGAAGACAGACAATTGAAGAGAACACTGAGAAAATGAAGTCTGCCACCACTGAAAATTCTTAGAAGCTAGTAAGAAAATATATTGTCGTAATGGTGCTACAGATAGTAACAACACTATAATAAGAATTAGAAAGAGCAAAGTCATAAACCTATAAGCATAATACATATGCAGAAACTAAACTCAACGAATCAAGATAGTGGAAGAGCAGAAATTCTAAAACAGATCCATGATGATGCATGAATCTGTCCATTTTATAGAAGTGTTCAAATATGTCGGGGAAAAAAAAAGAAGGAAACTTATTTCACATAAGCACATATAAAAAGGTTTAGATGCATAACTTACGTGTTTGATGCCAAATGCTCGCCATACATAAAACTTGGGTCCTTCTGTATTCCTATAAAATAACAACAGCAAAGTATCTCCAATAAATCAGAAACAACAATAGGAAATAGTCTTTTTGCACAAAAAAAAAATGATAGTAGTTCTAATGCTCATGAAACAGCTAAATAACAATCAAAACTAATTGAACAACAAAAGTTAAAAGGACTACATCATACTTACACTAATTTCAACTGAAGCGGAGCACTTACTGATCATACCATATTCAAGAACATATAAGAATTACCATCCGCATGATAAATAATATGCTCCCAATGTAAATACATCTCAAAGTTTATCCCATAAAATTCGATACCTTCTGATTCCATCAAAATACACACTGAGAAGAAAACAAAGGGAAAAGAAAAAGGATGTAGGATGGACATAAAATGGGCTAATAAAAATGAAGAGGCATAGGACACACACCAAAATCTGAAAAGAATTAAAAATAAAATATAGCTGAGCGAAAGACCAAAATACTTAATTGCCTCATTCAGTTTAAACTTTTGGCAATCATTATGTGGAAGACTTTAAGAAGGTTAAAGAGAAAACAAAAGAACCAAAAATCTTTAAAGGGGCAGAATATAGAGTGAAAAAGGCAAAAAAGGCCAAAAATATATAATAAATAACATTCATGAAAACATTTGTGACGCTACTTCGATAAAAGCTTATGATATCTAAGTTCTAAGAGAATGATGAAAAATGAAGAGATGATTAATTAAGCTTTAATTTGTCACAACATATAACCACGACGTTGTCCAGGATCATCTCTTGTATAAACAACTGGAATACTTGCTGCTAGCACCACCACCTTTCGACGTGTATTAAAACAATGATATCAGAATAGCCCACCGTTCTCATGGTATCTACAAAGAAAAGTCTACTTTCATAACCCAAAATCCACCAAAACAAATTCCGAGAAAAAAAATGCTAACAAAGAGAAACGTCCAAGTGTCTGCTCTTTTACTGAAAATGAATATTCAAAATGTTCAAATATTACTCCAACCAATTTCAAGAGTTCTCATCTCAATCTGGAATAACAAATGCACCATCTTTGCTGCACTATGTATCCGTGTGAGAAAGGTAACATGTTACCTAATTACATATCCAAATGAGAAAAGCAACATCGTTATCTTATTATGTGTCCATGAACAATTGACGGGACATTTTATCCATGCATAAATGTTAGATGAAAGCTTTAATAAGTGAACACATTCAAGATTAAGTAAATCTTACAAAATGGACAATAAAATGACCAAAAGATACAAACATATCAACCTAAAGATGAAGAAAAATCAAGAATATGAGACGTAGAAATATATCTCTAAGATTCAAATAATTATATAAGTTTCACGAATAAAGAACAATATCAATTGGAGTTGGGCACATTACTTTTTTCCCTCGGAGAAGGAAAGCGGGAATGGTGTTCAACCTCTCTTTTCTACCACTTTGCTTGTTCCTTTGTACGACGACCATATAAGTACAATTTCAACATGGAGTTTGACCAAGAATCTCCATATACCTCAGGTTACAGGCAAGTATAAACACAATGGAAACAAAAAAAATTATGTCACTTTTAACATACTAAGCATACTTCAATATCATTATAAAACCTATATGTTGCAAACACCAATTTCAAATGCTATTTTCATTTTTCCTTCTTTTTTCACACTTTTTTGTTAATACATAAATTTCAATCTCAGGATAAACAATGTAAAATCCAAATAAAAAAAGAAGAAGAAAAACAACAGGAAAAAATTTCACCTGAATCAACATTCTCGGACATATTGGTTCTAATGACTGCAGTGCAAGGTCGGGGAAAACCAATATAAACACCTCCAATAGAAGAAGCCACCAGGCAGCTCAAACACAGACTGAATCAGCCCCTGCAATGATTTGACGTATACAATGGTGATGTGCCTCAAGGAGAGGACCAGCAATATATATATATATATATATATATATATATATAGTTCGCCTCAAACCAGTTTCAAGCTACTTCCCAGAAACAGTGAAAGGCCATATGCAGTATCGGATGCACGTATCTTCTCCGAACAATTAAAATGACAAAAGACAAATATACTTAATTCACGGTCTGATAAATTAATTGATTAAGGAGCAACCTCCTTAAAATAGTCTCATAGGGATGTAGTTACCAGAGAATGATTTTACTTCTTACATTTTCTTTCTTTCACCTATTTCCTTTTCTACAACTCCTGTGTTAAATGCATGTATTGATCTTCAAGCATAACTTAAGAAGGTAGACCAGGAAAAGTATAATAGTGGTAATATTGCAACACTCTATATTTAATGAATCTTTAGATCCTTAGTTATTGATTAGGGAAAAAAGTATAGTATTGTAGAATATTTAAAGACATTGTTCTGAAAGAAATTATCAGTAATATAACATTTTTCAACTCCATATCAACGACACAGTTAGTATCAATTATGAAAAAATCATAATAGTTAAGAATCTTTGAATTTTTTGAAACTATTTTAGAATTTGTACATCCTTAGTTACTGATTAGGAAACAAAAGTATACTTCCATTGAATATTGACATTATAAGTTTTGATTTAGAGGGAAAAAATAATAGCGAAGAAAGTTTGGACTGTACCTCATGCCTTTGATGTATTTTTACATACTTGTTTGTCCATACCAATACAATTAGATTAGGGTTCATACAAGTTACTAAGAGTCAAATATATAAGAGTAAGGCGTAAATGATAAATATAGAGGAATACCTGAAACAGTGGTCGAATGATGGTGTTCTTTGGATGTCTTCATTGGCGTCGAAGGAAACGGAATTTGTGTAAGCATAGAGAAAGAAGAAATATAAAAAGAAGGCAGATGAGTTGAGTTTATAGAAATAAAATAACAAATTAGAAGTATGGGGGAAATTGAATAGAGAAAAGGGGGGTGAAAGTTTAAGGTTTTTTTTGAAGTGGTGCGTGTATAAGCAGTTGGGTATGCGAAGCGTTTTGGTTCTTCTTCAATTTGAGGTTTAAGTTGCTGAAAAACCTAAAGCGGAGGAAATTCAATTGCTGTTATTTAAGAGTGCCACATCACCGTGCTTAGTGTCACACGGGCGTTTTCAGTCCGCCGAAAATGCTGCCCGATGTGCGGCAGTCAAGTCCCCACTTGACCTCAGCCTTACCCAATTTTCGTTCGGTTCCGAGGTTCAACACTTAGAATAATTTAAAGGCAACAAGAATAAACAAAGGCAACACAGATTTACGGGAACCCTTTCCCAACCTTTTATAATAAATCAATTACAAAGGAAAATCTCGAGTTAGACAAGGTGCTGCCACCCTTGGCAGGCACCAACTCACAAAAATGGCCTACACTTGCACGAATCCGCCCTATAAAAGCCCCTGCCTAAGGCTACTCGTGCTGCCACTCGTTTGGCAAGGCAATGGCACATATTTTGTCATGCTCAAGCCATAAAATAGACAACCATATGCCTATCTTTCAGACATTTCCCTCCCTAGGTACTTAGCCCGTTTTTAAGGCTGCTAGCACACATATATATAATGTAGTCAGCCCCAAAAAGTCTCCTATGTTCAGTTGACATCCCCCAACTGATAGGACATGATCCCCATGATCAAAACGTGTGGGACATGTCTCAAAACATGCCCCAAAAACGTGCAAAGACTCAGCCTATAATCAGCAACTCTTGGACAAAGGCAGTTTTAACCGCCAACTGCATGGCATGTGCACAACACACTTGAAAACCACTCCATGTGCGCTGCATGTGCGTGTTTCTTGGCCAGCTGCTGCACGCCTAAGGCTGACTTTGCGCCCAGCCTTAGCCTTTGACACTGCTTCCGCTTAATGCCATCGCCACAGCTCGTCACCCTTGACTTAGCCGCACGCCAATCCGCTGCCACAGTTGATTGTTCTTGTCAAGTCGCCCCTACTTGATCAAGTCTGTCTGTTGCCCATGCTGATTTTAACATCAAGTCACCAAGCCTTGATGCCCTTCCCTTTGCCAAGTTGTTTGCCCACAATTAACTTAGGTGCCAGTCCGCTCACCTAAGTCATGGCAACACCACATTGCCAATGCCACTGCCTTGGCACTAAGCTGCCTCACTTTAGCGCCGAGGTCTTTCCCGTTTTGGCTTGTCAAGCTCCCATCCAGCCCGCCTAGTTCCGTCAAGGTCTTGGCCTTGCTTGTACGCAGCCCACTCTTGTTTTGGTGTAGTCCGTCACACCTTAACCCTCAAATACAAGTGTAGTCCGTCTCACTTGCCTTAGCAACAACTTGTTGCCATTGACAACACCCCCGCATTGTCTTGCATGTTGATTTTCCCCGGCACATAGGCCAATGGCAAGGCCATCATGCCAAATCCTCGCCACTGCCGTGCCACTTGCCGATCAGCTTTGTCAGGGGTCTAACAAACCACCCCAACCAGTTGAATTCGACGCCCTCGTCGAATAGATCCCAACACATGCTGCCATTTGCAAAGACATCACAAGTTCAGCAACCCTTTTGAGAATTACGTTGTCCTTGCCCTCAAGTGCAACGTTTTTGTTTTCTCATTGCATTTCTTGTCCGTCGTTCCCACAGCAAATTCAGCACGCCAACTGACTGATTTGAAAGAACCCACACTGATTTTTGGCACCCACAAACTCGAAATTCCTGCATCACTGCCTTCCTTTCCTTTTCTGAATTTCTACGTCAAGACAGTCCTTTCCACGAACAAGAACACTGACCCACTGCCTTGTAATCTTGTCCATGGCCATCTTGACCTCATCACGAACCAAACCAAACCAAGCCTAACCAAACCTGGCCTGCTCTGATACCAATTGTCACACGGGCGTTTTCAGTCCGCCGAAAATGCTGCCCGATGTGCGGCAGTCAAGTCCCCACTTGACCTCAGCCTTACCCAATTTTCGTTCGGTTCCGAGGTTCAACATTTAGAATAATTTAAAGGCAACAAGAATAAACAAAGGCAACACAAATTTACGGGAACCCTTTCCCAACCTTTTATAATAAATCAATTACAAAGGAAAATCTCGAGTTAGGCAAGGTGCTGCCACCCTTGGCAGGCACCAACTCACAAAAATGGCCTACATTTGCACGAATCCGCCCTATAAAAGCCCCTGCCTAAGGCTACTCGTGCTGCCACTCGTTTGGCAAGGCAATGGCACATATTTTGCCATGCTCAAGCCATAAAATAGACAACCCTATGCCTATCTTTCAGACATTTCCCTCCCTAGGTACTTAGCCCGTTTTTAAGGCTGCTAGCACACATATATATAATGTAGTCAGCCCCAAAAAGTCTCCTATGTTCAGTTGACATCCCCCAACTGATAGGACATGATCCCCATGATCAAAACGTGTGGGATATGTCTCAAAACATGCCCCAAAAACGTGCAAAGACTCAGCCTATAATCAGCAACTCTTGGACAAAGGCAGTTTTAACCGCCAACTGCATGGCATGTGCACAGCACACTTGAAAACCACTCCATGTGCGCTGCATGTGCGCGTTTCTTGGCCAGCTGCTGCACGCCTAAGGCTGACTTTGCGCCCAGCCTTAGCCTTTGACACTGCTTCCGCTCAATGCCATCGCCACAGCTCGTCACCCTTGACTTAGCCGCACGCCAATCCGCTGCCACAATTGATTGTTCTTGTCAAGTCGCCCCTACTTGATCAAGTCTGTCCGTTGCCCATGCTGATTTTAACATCAAGTCACCAAGCCTTGATGCCCTTCCCTTTGCCAAGTCGTTTGCCCACAATTAACTTAAGTGCCAGTCCGCTCACCTAAGTCATGGCAACACCACATTGCCAATGCCACTGCCTTGGCACTAAGCTGCCTCACTTTAGCGCCGAGGTCTTTCCCGTTTTGGCTTGTCAAGCTCCCATCCAGCCCGCCTAGTTCCGTCAAGGTCTTGGCCTTGCTTGTACGCAGCCCACTCTTGTTTTGGTGTAGTCCGTCACACCTTAACCCTCAAATACAAGTGTAGTCCGTCTCACTTGCCTTAGCAACAACTTGTTGCCATTGACAACACCCCCGCATTGTCTTGCATGTTGATTTTCCCCGGCACATAGGCCAATGGCAAGGCCATCATGCCAAATCCTCGCCACTGCCGTGCCACTTGCCGATCAGCTTTGTCAGGGGTCTAACACTTAGGGCCCTCAATTATAAATATATATAGATTATTTCGTTAATTATCTAGTAAAATCTGTGACATGACCCACAAAAAGGCACGTGGTGAATGAAAATAGCCATCAAAATAACCTCGCCTGATTGTGTAGGCTAATTAAGATTACCTTTTTTCAAAAATTATGTTTTCTTATTTCTTCCTTATTTTCTTTATATTCTAGGCTTTCTTCTTTATTTTTATCTTTCTTTTTTATTTTTTCACCTTTCTTTTTCAGTTCTCCATATAGGTTTCTCTGATTTTTTTTCTCCAGCTCTCGTTTTCTCTGATATTATTTATTCTCTTTCTTGCTTTAGTTTTTTTTTTAAAAATTTCTTTTACTATAGGCTACAAAATTGAAGGGGTTTTATCTTTATTTTAGTGATTGTCCATATAAATTGTTATTGGTCCTATTTCGATGGTTTCATTTGCTTGTTTGATTCGTATTAGGAGGGGAATTAAGGGGGTTTTCAGATAGTTTTATGTATTGAAAGTTTTGTTATTTTTGTATTGGATATTATGAAGGGTTAACGGTACTTTTAGAAGTTTTGGCACTATATTTGTCATCCTGATGTTTCGTTGCTGCTTCCAGGGGCGGCTCAACCCCAAGGCTTTAGGCCCTAAAAAATTATAAGGCCTCAAATATTATTTATACTAATATTAGGGTACGTGCTTTGCGCGTGTATTCATTTTAATGAGTACATAACTTTAAAGAATAGATAAATATTAACAATCTGTTTCAATTTACATTGTATAGTTTGACTGGATATGGTATTTATTTAAGAAAGTAGGAAATGAAGACTTTTGAAGCTTGTAATCGTAGACATACCATAATATTTGAGTGTCTATAAAAGTTAATCATTAGATACAAAATAAAATGTCCATACTAAATTATTTCTAAATTTTAAAAAACATTATTAGTTTTTTAAATGTGCTAAAAACAAAATAGCATTATCATTTTATTAACCAATGGAATATTAGATATTGTATTTAACCTCAATAATCAAAGAAATCATGCACCACAAAAGTTCTCAAATGCCTAGTTGTGATTACTGAGAACTTTTGTGGGAATACCCAAGCAAATTGTTGCTAATTTTGTAATTTAATACAAAATAAATAAGAAGCACAAGAATATTTTTATTACGACTATTCAAAAAGTTATCAAATAACACAAATTGAGAAATTAATACTTTGGGCCGTTAGAAATTTGGAAATGAAGATTTTGTCCTTTGGCTCATAAAAAAATTGATAAGTGATAATGTAAAATGACCAAATATGAGTTACTAATATTTTGCAACAAATAACTTGATATATAAAAAAAATATAAGAATTTTTCATTTGTTGAAAAAATTAAAAACTAAATAAAAATTATAGCAACCCATTTGTAATATACTTTGTCTTCTTCTATTTCATCCTTATTTATTCAAGTTTGCATTTTAGCAATTTAATTTTTTATACTTGTAAGCACGTGATTTTTGCCCTATATGAGAAATACTCCCAGAAAATGCAAAATAAAATGATTTTTCTTGGTGTGCAATTTTGAGTAATTTTGTGATACTTTTGGATAATCATTTGTATTTGTCTGCATTTGCTTATTTGTTAAGTTAATAAAAAAATATAAAAATATGTCGCATGTAGGATTTAATTCTACAATTTTTAGTAATTAAATTAGTTTTACAAAAATTAAAAATTACAAAAATAGGCATCTTTTGCATTTTTAGCATTTAATGTCCAAATGAACAATTTTATGCTTAATTATTACTTAATTGTGCGTTAATTGTTATTGGGAGTTAATTTGCGCTTTTATAATTTAATTTAGTTCTTAATAATAACTTAAGTATTTTTATAATTTAGTTTTAGAAAATAAAAGAAGAAAAGAGAACAAAAATACAAATAAAAATCGGATTGGGCCACTTCTTCAATTTTCAACCCCGAGCCCAAACAATTGTCCACGACCCAGTCCACTTCACACGGGTCGACCCGGTCCGCCCCATTAACCCAATACCCAACCCCTTTCTTCATTTTTTGGTCTAAACACAAAAACAAAACAAAAAAATAACAAAACCAAAAACCCTAAAACACTAACTCATCCGCCTCCTCTCTTCATCCTCTCAAAACTCCAAGCTCACAACCATGGCTACCTCCCCTTCCACACGAGCAGCTCCCATGGCTGCCTCCCCATCGACAGCACACACGCACACACATCAACCACACACAAGCTTCCCCTCTCGTCGGAACTCGGGCAGGCGCTGCTGCGTTGTCCAAACTCAGTCACGTCCAGCCCGTTCCGCCATGGACGTCGTCGACCAGCTGCTCCTGTTCTACGAGCTTCATCTTCTCCGAACTTCATCTGCTCCGAGCTGCTGCTCCGTTCCGTCGAGTTCGTCGTCGTTTGGTCGAGCTTCATCTTCTCCAAGCTGCTTCACCATGAACGACGAAAGTAGTCCGCCATGGCTTGACTGACTGCCTCGTCGTCCAGTCCCCCCCGCTGCTGTTTCTTCATGTTCCAAACCCGTCGTCCAGTCCCCCCAAGCTGGTTACGTGACTGCCTCGTCGTCCAGTCCCCCCGTTGCTGCGTCTTCACAGAACCATCACTGCTGCCCGCGCCATTTTCTTCTTCGTAACCAAACACGCCCCAGCTGCTTCACAGGCCATCTTCTTGTGACGGGCGTCCATCTTCTTTGGTCGTCCGTTCGTGGTCGTCTTCGGCGACAAATTATCTTGGTGCGATACTCGTTTCCGGACAGTTTGTTTTCATCGGCATTTGTTTTAAGCTTGGGTCGACGAAACAGTCCGTACATATTTCATTTCAAGCCGGTTAGTGACTTTTGAGTTTTATTTTGTCCGTATTTTGTTTTGATATTTTTCGAATCTAAAATCGGCAAATGTTTGTTTTGTTTATCGTTTGAATTAATTTTTAGTTCATGTTCATGTGTTGTTTGTTGAATTAATTTTCAGATTTCAAATGGAAGTTAATTAGTTATTTTTCATGTTTATTTCATGTTTGTATTGTTGTTTAAGTGAATGTTTGTTAGTTTAATGTTTGTTAGGATTCAAATTGAAATTTAATTAATTATTTCTTCAATTTGTTTCATGTTGTTATGTATTTTCCAGAAATTATTTATGTTGTTTGAGTCATGTGAACCCGTCATGTTTGTTGCTAAAAATAGATTTAATTCATGTTCATCTTTGTTTGAAGTTCATGATTAAATCCAGTGATTTAATGTGAGTTTATGTTTGTCTTTGATTTGTTAATTTAGTATTTTGTTGTTTGTATTGTTGTGTTTTGCTCATACATTCATGGTCTAAATTAACCAGGATTGGTTCCCGATATGGTTAATTCATTCCATTAATTTTGAGTTGTGTTGTTCATCGTGTTCATATAATTGTTGTTGAAGATTGTTGAGAAATTGGTCATCTTGATCATATTTTGGTCAAGTTATGATTAATTGAGTGTTTAGAGCTGATGGGGGTAATTTGGTAAATTGCATTGCATTCGGGGGTAGATTTGTAATTGCAATAAGGTCGGAGGGGTAGTTTGGTAATTGAACATTTTTTTATTCTTTATGTTAAGCATGGGGGAAAAATATAATCGGGTGGGGTTTTTGATGTACTTGTTTAATATAATGGGGGACAAGACAAAACATAATGAGGAGGAATCTTGTACTTGTTTAATATAGGCATGGGGGACATATTGTAATGGGTTGGTAATGTGGCATTTATTTAATGTAGGCATGGGGGACATATGGTAATGGTTTGGGAATGTGGTATTTATTTAAAGAAGACATTTAATAGTGGGACAAAGCATGTCATTAGAGGAATAATTTGGGGGTTGGGAATTGAAGACTAGTCTTGCTATGAATATAGAGTCATTTCTTGACATTGTGGGGGGGACTTGAGAATTTTGAAGAGATTTTTGGGGGAGAGAAAAAGAGTTGAATATTATTGAGAGGATTTTTAGAGAGAGTTGACAGATTCTTTTTACACTTGAGAGTTGACATACTTTTATACTAGAAGAGAGTTTGTGATAGTAAAAGAGAAAGACAATTTGAACTTTCACTCGAATAATTCTGTTAGCTTTTCTTCGAGTGTTATTCAAAAGTCAGAAACTACTGCATCTCGTATCTTTTCTCTCTTCTTCTTTGACTGCAATTGTACTTTTGCACTGCTGAGTCTTCAATCTGTTACTGGGTTATTCTACTGGTTGTTACTGGTTTTGCGGTGTTGCTGAACCTGTTGTTGCCGCGTTATTACTGTCGCTGACTCCTACTTCTTTTGTTCTTGTACTGCTGTTTCCAGGTACACATTTGTACACTCTTGGCTTGAAGCGAAAAAATGAAATATTAATCAGGCTCCCGTTCCTGTTGAATTCTTTTGTTTGGATTTGTGTTTGAATATTAATTTTCCTCTCTTTGTATAAAAATGTAGTCGATTAATTAATGAGTAATGAGGCTGCATATGTATGATTTCTTCATCTAATAATGCTAGTTTAAATTACTTGAAGAATAGTTAATCGGCTTTGATATTATTGTGTATCCCTCTCATGTTCCAGCATTAGTAAATAATAGAATATAAAAATGAAAGCAGTTTTTCTTTGTACAAACTCGATCGCAATTTTCCAATCGCATTAGCCGTAAACTAATAACTAATAAGTTACGTTTTCAGCATGTAAATAATTAAGAGATTTTCTTTTATTTTTAGAGACGAACTTAATAGAAAGTATAGTCACTATAGGTTTATCCTTTAAAAAATAATGAGACGAGCCTCGCCAAATAAAAATGCAAATTGCGGGGCCCTCAACAACTAATATTTAGAATTCAGGCTAGGCCGTTTAGTGAATCTCATGGCCTTCTCAAAAAATAATAACGCGTTAGACTCTTTAGGCGCGGCTTAATTAAATCATATTCTTAAATTCGGGTGCACATTGATGTGACCCAAATCCAAATCTCAACGAAGTCAAAATGTGTTGACGATCACGGGCGCATTGATTGTGACGTGGTTCGAGATGCATTTTCACGACGTTGCAATTCTATAAAAATAAGTGATAATGATAAAAGCGGTTTAAACTTAATAAAAGCACGTAAGTCATAACATGTATTTAAATCAGATATTTAGCCATTATAACAATTTAAGCGACCGTGCTAGAACCACGGGATTCGAGGGTGCCTAACACCTTCCCTCGGGTCAACAGAATTCCTTACTTAGAATTTCTGGTTCGCAGACTTCATTTGGAAAAGTCGAAAATTTCCTCGATTTGGGATTCAAGATAAACCGGTGACCTGGGACACCAAAAGCCAAACTTTTCCCAAGTGGCGACTCTGAATTAAATAAATAATTCCATTTCGAATATTGTCACTTAAATTGGAAAAACTCCCTCGCGCATTTAACCCTTCGGGGCGGGTGCGCAAAAAGGAGGTGTGACAGCTCTGGCGACTCTGCTGGGGAAAAAACCCAGAACCACTGGTTCAGGGTTCAAGAATTCGAGCTTAGAATAATTGTTATATTTGGCTTTATTATCTTATCTTTATTACATGTTTTTGCATAACGTGCTAAATGTTGTCATTTACCGCTTTGATATTATCTGAACTGTATATAAACTATGCCGAAACCCTTCTCTTCTTACCTCCGGGGAGAAGCTCGCTGGTCGAGACTCCCTATTCTGTTAGTGTCAATACCTGAAATAAGAAAGAGGTCGGACAAGTTACAAAGCCGGACGATCTCGCGGGTCCCCAGTACGTAGCCCCCTCCTCGACTCGAGTGGTCCGCTCGGGTACACAGTCTAGAACAAATACCCAGGTTACGAACCTAGAATAACTTGACTTCATGCCGGATCCCTAGTAGGAACGCTTATTTGCATCATGTTGCATCTGACTTAGGGACTCAACACAGGGGTTGGTTCCGTCTAGGACTAGCAACCTGAAATGAAAAGACCATCCTGTTGCATCCTATTTGTTTCCGTGCATTTATTTGTCTCGGACATGCATGCTGCCTGACTTTGGAGTATTTGAAAAATATAAACAAAAAAAAATAATAATAAAAAATAACAGTGTATACGGCTAATTTTCTACTTTGAAAAATAGTAATGCCCAATTACTGTCAAAACTCTGCCGAAATTTTGCGATAATAAAAGGGGAAAATGTTTTATTTACTAAGAAAAAGAAAAACAAAAAGATAGAAAAATAGTCTTTTATTTTTGGGAAGTTGTTTGTTGAAAAATAAAAGGAAAGAATTTTGTTCTAAATTAATTCGGTTAATTTGACCGAACTACGCGGGTCTGATTCTCACCGGATGTGAGATACGTAGGCAAACATCATCGGTTCCGGCCCCAATTTTTAAAAATCCAAAAAAATATATTTTTCTTTAGTTCTTTCTTTATAAATGTTTCTTTAGAAAATACAAAAAAAAAGAAAATATAAAATAATATAGAAGTTTTCTTTAAACTCAAATAAAAAATAAATAAATAAATAAATAGTCTCCTTCTTTCTGAAGTCTTTCATATGAAAAAATGAAATAAGAATTAAAAATCAGCAACAAAAATCCAAAAATACTCTTTTCTTTTTTTTAGTCTTTCTTTTGTAAAATGTCCATAAAAAATATTTGAAAAATTGAGTTCCAAAATATTAGGACTTTTCTTTAGAAGTGCTTTTGTAAATAAATAAAACTCAGAATTCTACATCATTTTCTTAAAAGTCCCTCTTTCAAAATTTAAGAGGCAACATCATATACATTCTTTCTTCCATAGAAAAGGTAAAACAAACAAAAAAAAAATCAACCAAACACATTTTCTTTTTGTTTAAAAAATAATAAAGAAAAAAAAATATTTCCAAAGTTCAAGTCAAAAGCAAATAAATTTTTAGAAGTCTTTCTTTAAAAAAATAAAACAAAAATCAAAATAAACAAAATTTTCTTTCTTCTTTTAAAGCATTTCTTTCAAAAATTCCAAAAAAAAAGGGTTAGTCTAGTTACTCCATTTTCGTTGCCCGAACTACGCGGGTTTGATTCTCACCGGATGTGAGATACATAGGCAACCCTCATCGGGTTCAACCCCACCTTTTGCTAAAATAGCCAAAAATCAATAAATAAATAAAAACGTGTCAAATTTTAAATTTTGCCATAAATAAGTTGGGTGGTGTCCAACCTTCCCTTTTGCTAAAAATAGCCAAAAATATATGTCAAATTTTAAATCAGTTATTAAATAAGTCAGGTGATGCTGTTTTGTCATAAATAGCCGAATGTTCCCGAAAGCGACGCCGGAAGGCTGACTTTGCATAAACAGCCACCTTTGGGTCATTTTTTAAGGTTTGGTCCAGTTGACCCACACAACCTTAAAATCTTCGTCACTGAGGCGTTGAAAGGTCGTGTTGGCAATATTGAGTTTTCTAATTTGAAAAAAAAACGATAAAAAGAGTCATAAATAAGTCAGGTGATGCTGTTTTGTCATAAATAGCCGAATGTTCCCGAAAGGGACGCTGGAAGGCTGACTTTGCATAAACAGCCACCTTTGGGTCTTGTTTAGTATTTTTTATCCAGTTGACCCACACAACCTTAAAAATCTTCGTCCCCGAGGCGCTGAAGGGGCCGTGTTTACAACACCAAGTCTTTTATTGTAATTTGGAAAAAAAAATTCAAAGAGTCAGCGGTCAGGTGAATACCGTCTTTTGTTTTGGCAAACGGGGAAAGGAACTGGCCGTTTGTTTTGAGTTCGTAATTCTTTGATTCAAAAGTCTGTTAGTATGGTTAGTTTTTAAACTTTTGCAACCAAGTTTGTTTTAATTTGAAAGTTGAAAAATGTGTTTTAATTTGATAGTTTATCTTTTATTGGCACGAACTACGCAAGGTCTGATTCATGCGGGGTCATGATACGTAGGCAATCTCCATAAGATTCGACCACAACAAAAAATGAAAAATCGAAAAATGATGAAAAAGATATATTGACAATAATAAGGACCGGCTGAGTCCATTCTAACATGTTCTGTTTTGAATTACAAAGAAAGTTGAGGTGGTCGGTTTGTGGTAAGCGGACGACACAAGGTCCAAAGAAAAATGACAACTAACGTCGAAGCTGTTACAAGTGCTCTAGAGACTCAGAGTCGGAGGGTTCCTCGTCATGAGTCACAATTCGCGACACAACAAGAGCAGTACCACTCTCCTGAGTACCACTCGTACTCGTTTGATCTTGCGGCGAAAACTGAGAAGCCTGCCCGAAAGACGGTACAGGAAGAAATGACCCAAAGAGTGAAAAGCTTAGAACAATGGTTGGAAAACATGTAAGGGCTGGCAGGCCAAAAGAGTGTTGCCTTCAAAGATCTATGTATGTCCCCGATGTCCACTTGTCGCCTGGTTTCAAGACTCCCAAATTTGAAAAGTACGATGGACATGGAGATCCCATAGCCCACCTGAAAAGTTATTGCAATCAACTGAGAGGTACGGGAAGAAATGAAGAGTTGTTAATGGCTTATTTTGCGGAAAGCCTTACGGGAGTAGCCTCCGAATGGTTTATGGATCAAGACACGTCTCGCTGGCATGTTTGGGGTGACATGGCACAGGCCTTTGTCAGACAGTTCCAATACAACATCGAAATTACCCCAGACCGCATTTCCCTTTCAAACCTGAAGAAGAAACCAAGTGAAAGTTTCAGGGAATATGCCATCAAATGGAGGGAGCAAGCAGCTCGAGTTAAGCCACCCATGGATGACCACGAGATAATTATTGTCTTCCTTCAAGCGCAAGAGCCAGATTACTTTCAAAACATGGTGTCCGCAGTTGGCAAAACCTTCTCGGAAGCAATCAAAATTGGAGAGATGGTAGAGAATGGTCTCAAGACAGGCAAAATTATAAGTCAAGCTGTTCTTAAAGCCGCAACTCAGGTTGTCCGGGTTGAGTCTGATAATCTTAGCGACACAAATGAGGAGATTGAAGAAATCATGATGACATCAGGGTCTAGAAGAGGTCCCAGGAGTACATCTCGAAGGTATGAGCAGCCTCCTCAGATGTTTCATGGCTCCCCTGAGCAGTATTATCCACCTCAGAACCCTCAATACTTTATCGCTCCACCTCAGTATGTTGTCCAGCCACCAAAACGCCCCAGGAGGCGAGCACGAGCATCACAAAATCTCCAGA
This sequence comes from Nicotiana tabacum, assembly GCF_000715075.1. Lineage (NCBI taxonomy): Eukaryota > Viridiplantae > Streptophyta > Magnoliopsida > Solanales > Solanaceae > Nicotiana > Nicotiana tabacum. The sequence continues at coordinate 120,275,931 of NC_134086.1, read as the reverse complement.
AGTCTCCACAAAATTTTCAGGTGCCCTATAACCCACATCCAAGCCAGAGGTATAAAGGGGAACAAAGGTTGAAAGATAATTTTACACCAATAGGAGAGTCCTATGAAAGCTTATTTGAGAAGTTAAAGAATCATGACATGATTGCACCTATTCCTCCAAATCGTGTGGACCCACGTGCAAGAAGCTTTGACCCTTCTAAAAGGTGCGAATACCATTCCAATGCCCAGGGGCACAATGTGGGAAGCTGTCGGGATTTGAAAAGAGAAATAGAAAGAATGATCCAAGAAGGGCGGATTGTGATCAATAACAGTGACATGGAGCACTCGAGCCCTATCGAGAATTTGTTGACAGAGGTTGATGATGTTGAAGCTGGTAATGGTCTTGGCAGTATTGATGCAAAGCTCAGTGGCTAAGATGCCAGTTTTTGATGAAGTGGGAGGCCGCTCCATTCTTTGGTTAGCGAGAGAGACGTTGTTGGTGGCTTATTTTGTTGTCATTTCTGTTGTCCGGATTATTAAGGTTGTAATTTGGATTTTGTCCTGTGTCAAAACTTCTTATCTTTCCATTTTGTCCTAGCAGTTTGTTTAAATTTTGTCCAGTTTGTGTTAGGATTTTATTCTGGTTTGTTTGGTTTTCTCAATCCATTCTACCGGTAGTCTAAAGCAAATCCGGTCTTTTATTATTTCCAGTCATCTCTTTGTTTAATACTTTTATCATTTCGTTCACTGCCGATTCTAGGGACATGACATGCGCACCCAGTTTGGGCCTAATCTTTAAAGTTAATCATTAAACCCCGGAAAGGCGATCAGACCATTTAAAGAAAATAAGGACGGTTTGAGATTATTCAGAGCTCGAGTCATGTGGAACTGGGGCAAGTTAAGCACAAAGAAAACCGTTAAAAGCAAGATTTGCCAAATTGGCATGAAGGTCGGTCATGATAATGAGAGTGTCGCCCAATGGTGCTTAGAAATGACAAAGGAAAAATAAATGTTTAACATAATTGTCAAGTCCAGCACCATCGGAAGATACTATAAATCTATGCTCAATTGTGTTGTTTGCACTTGACATGTTTTGAAGACTGGAATGACGAAGGCATTTTGTTCTGCTACCTAAACACTTTATCCTTCGTTACCCCTTTTGAGCCTTATTTACTTTCTTTCATACCCCTCGTTCGGAATCAGTAGCAACGAAGAAAAAGAAAAAAAAAGAAAGAAAACAACAAAACGAAAAAAAAAGAAAAGAAAAAAGAAAAGAAAAATGATAACAAAGAAAGAAAGTCAACTGAAAGACGAGGAATTGGGAACTACGTTTGACCTGATTCCTCAAAGAGGATACGTAGGCGCTTCACGGCTCGGTCATAGTTTTGAAAAATAAAAAAAATCAATTAAAATATCCCCAAGCAAGAAACTGGGGCAAAGGTTGCGTTTGTTGTAAATAAATCTAATTCCGAAGGCTGTAACTTATAACCCAAAATTAATGTATTTTTTGAGCCTTTTATACCCTTTCTTTCTAGCCTATCCAAAACCCACACTACGGTCCAAAGAAAGACCTTCTGATCAGTCTTCAAAAGATGCCAAGTCAGACAAATGAAGAGTCTTACCGGCGCACATAACATTATGTTCCACAGCAGAAAGGACTCTAATCTCCAACAGAAAGAGTCATACCGGCAACACTCCAAATCCCCAGCTGGAGAGAGATATAAAACGAGAGAGTCTTATTGGTGAAAACCTTCACAGGCACCATAAGGCGATGAAAGCTGAGAAAAGAACCAAAAATGAGAGAGACTTGATAGTGAAAACCCTTCGGACACTACAAGTCGAATAAGATTGAGAATCAGATGGGGAATCGCCAATTGAAGATCTCGAAAGATGATTAACGGTGGAGGACAGGCCGCATATGCATGTCATAACCATTAGAGTCGGTATCTGCGTTTGAAAAGTTTTTATTTATTTATTTATAGTTTCTTTTGTTAAAAGGTCATCTTTTTCCTTTTGTCCTTCTATTCTGTTCCCTTTTATTATTTATTTTTTTCTCTTTCATAAAAAATCCCCCAATAGAGTCTGTTTGGTCAGAACAAGTGTGAATTGACTTCAAAATAGGCCATCAGCTTTCCAAAATGAGATCTGACTAATACATCCAAGTGGTATAGTCAGCAGGGAACAAACGCGAGGCCAGTGTCAAAAGATATCCCCAACAAAAGGGAATTGACAGAAGGATTGACAAGTGTCAAGAGGGATACCATTGCCTTTATCAAAAGTTATAAACCTCAAGGCCAAGGCCCATGAACAGAGCAGGGAGAGCAGTGAGCATGATTTGGTAAATTCATACTAGACTAAAAGGTCGGGGAAATGCCAGTTTCCGAGCTATGTCGCAAAAGAAGAGGGATATCCCCAGCAGAAAGGGATTATCCCCAGTACATAATATCATCCCCCAACAAGCTGTGGAGCATAGAGCAAGGAAGGAGAAAGGGAAAACCATCCCAGTAGGAGTATCACAACCAACCACCATGTTTTAAACTAACAAATTTTGTCTGATTTGAAACAGGTAAGGGAAATGGCATTGATGCCAGAAACGCATGCACAAAGATATTATCAAACTGGGGCAGAAAATTTTCCTTCCATTTAGAAAATTTTCTGGAAGTCAGGTACCCCCAACATGTAAGTAAATAATTCCCCAACAGTGTTATCCCTAGCAGTTGCGAGGAGTCCAACACAAGGTTGGAAAGGCGGTATCCTCAGCAGTTCCTTTCGGGGAAAGGCAAAACGACTCTCAAGGGAGGTAGTCTTCGAAGGAAGAAGCTATGCACAAAAAAAAAAGAATAATAATTAAAAAAAAAGAGAATAAAAAAAAACAAGACCTAGTCCGATGAACCTTCTCCTAGGATCAAAATCTTAGTCCGACGAATCTTTCTCCTAAGATAGAGACCTAGTCTGATGAACCTTCTCCTAGGATCAAAATCTTAGTCCGATGAACCTTTCTCCTAAGATACCAAAAAAGAAAAGACCTAGTCTGATGAACCTTCTCCTAGGATCAAAATCTTAGTCCGACGAATCTTTCTCCTAAGATAGAGACCTAGTCTGATGAACCTTCTCCTAGGATCAAAATCTTAGTCCGATGAATCTTTCTCCTAAGATACCAAAAAAGAAAAGACCTAGTCTGACGAACCTTCTCCTAGGATCAAAATCTTAGTCCGATGAATTTTTCTCCTAAGATAGAGACCTAGTCTGATGAACCTTCTCCTAGGATCCAAATCTTAGTCTGACGAATCTTTCTCCTAGGATACCAAAAAAAAACAAGACCTAGTCTGACGAACCTTCTCCTAGGATCAAAATCTTAGTCTGACGAATCTTTCTCCTAGGATGCCAAAAAAAAAAAAAAAACCCATCACATCCCCAGCGAGTCCCCTTGTAAAAATTCTCCAGCAAGCTTGCCCCAACAAATCCCCAGCAAGTCCGTTCTGTACAAATCCCCACAGAGTCTCCCCTTGTACAATCCCCCCCAGAGTCTCCCCAATATTAAAAAAAAAATGGAATCTCCCCAGCACATCCCCAGCGAGTCCCTTTGTAAAAATTCCCCAAAGATCTTACCCCAACAAATCCTAGAAAAACCGCTTTGAAACAAATCCCCAGCATGCCCCGTTGTACAAAAATCCACACAAAGAATCCACTTTGTAAATATTCCCCCCCACAGAGCTTCCTTTTGTACAAATCCCCACAGAGTATCCCCAATAAAATCCCCGTTGAGAATCTCCAAGCAAGATGGGACCCAAAAAAAAAAAAAAGAAAAATAAAAGAGAGCCTTGCGAGGCAAATCATCACAAAATCTGGAAATACAAAGCCTGAGCAGTCAAAAGAGTTTCGCCATTTGAATCCAATCAACGGCAGCACTTCGCGACAGAAATAAGGACGCAATAAAGCAACAGGAACGATCAAGGTCACCAAACCGACCGTCATTTCCGAACTAACAATTGTTCTTTGTCTGAAAAGTTGAAACAGGTATAATCCAAGACAACCGTGCAAGAAGCAGGTGTCACCCAAAGAAGAAGGTACACGGGTACAAGGAATAATTTGGCAATGATGAATTCACTCGAAAGGTAAGTTTCCACGAAACTCCCTTTTATCTTCTACTAAAACAAGAAAATTCAAAAAAAGAGATCGTTTAGTATTCTCGAACTTTGTCCCCAGCCAGTCAGCATTAGGGTTTTAAACCCTAAACTGAACTTTTTTCCTTTAATCAGCATTAGGGTTTTAAACCCTAAACTGAACTTTTTTCCTTTCAGCCAGCATTAGGGTTTTAAACCCTAAACTGAGCTTTTCCATGCAATCAGCATTAGGGTTTTAAACCCTAAACTAAATTTTTCCTTTAGTCAGCATTAGGGTTTTAAACCCTAAACTGAACTTTTTCCTTTCAGTCAGCATTAGGATTTTAAACACTAAACTGAATTTTCCCTTTAGTCAGCATTAGGGTTTTAAACCCTAAACTGAACTTTTTTCATTCAGCCAGCATTAGGGTTTTAAACCCTAAACTGAGCTTTTCCGTGCAGTCAGCATTAGGGTTTTAAACCCTAAACTGAATTTTCCCTTTAGTCAGCATTAGGGTTTTAAACCCTAAACTGAACTTTTTTCATTCAGCCAGCATTAGGGTTTTAAACCCTAAACTGAGCTTTTCCTTTCAGTCAGCATTAGGGTTTTAAACCCTAAACTGAATTTTCCCTTTAGTCAGCATTAGGGTTTTAAACCCTAAACTGAACTTTTTTCATTCAGCCAGCATTAGGGTTTTAAACCCTAAACTGAGCTTTTCCATGCAGTCAGCATTAGGGTTTTAAACCCTAAACTGAATTTTCCCTTTAGTCAGCATTAGGGTTTTAAACCCTAAACTGAACTTTTTTCATTCAGCCAGCGTTAGGGTTTTAAACCCTAAACTGAGCTTTTCCTTTTAGTCAGCATTAGGGTTTTAAACCCTAAACTGAATTTTCCCTTTAGTCAGCATTAGGGTTTTAAACCCTAAACTGAACTTTTTTCATTCAGCCAGCATTAGGGTTTTAAACCCTAAACTGAGCTTTTCCATGCAGTCAGCATTAGGGTTTTAAACCCTAAACTGAATTTTCCCTTTAGTCAACATTAGGGTTTTAAACCCTAAACTGATTTTTTTTTCATTCAGCCAGCATTAGTGTTTTAAACCCTAAACTGAGCTTTTCCATGCAGTCAGCATTAGTGTTTTAAACCCTAAACTGAATTTTCCCTTTAGTCAGCATTAGGATTTTAAACCCTAAACTGAATTTTTTTCATTCAGCCAGCATTAGGGTTTTAAACCCTAAACTGAGCTTTTCCTTTCAGTCAGCATTAGGGTTTTAAACCCTAAACTGAATTTTCCCTTCAGTCAGCATTAGGGTTTAAAACCCTAAACTGAACTTTTTTCATTCAGCCAACATTAGGGTTTTAAACCCTAAACTGAGCTTTTCCATGCAGTCAGCATTAGAGTATTAAACCCTAAACTGAATTTTCCCTTTAGTCAGCATTAGGGTTTTAAACCCTAAAATGAATTTTTTTCATTCAGCCAACATTAGGGTTTTAAACCCTAAACTGAGCTTTTCCATGCAGTCAGCATTAGGGTTTTAAAACCCTAAACTGAATTTTCCCTTTAGTCAGCATTAGGGTTTTAAACCCTAAACTGAACTTTTCCTTTAGTCAGCATTAGGGTTTTAAACCCTAAACTGAACTCTTTTCCTTTCAGCCAGCATTAGGGTTTTAAACCTTAAACTGAGCTTTTCCATGCAATCAGCATTAGGGTTTTAAACTCTAAACTGAATTTTTCTTTTAGTCAGCATTAGGGTTTTAAACCCTAAACTGAACTTTTTTCTATTCAGCCAGTATTAGGGTTTTAAACCCTAAACTGAACTTTTTCCTTTCAGTCAGCATTAGCGTTTTAAACCCTAAACTGAACTTTTTCCTTTCAGTCAGCATTAGGGTTTTAAACCCTAAACTGAACTCTTTCCTTTTAGTCAGTATTAGGGTTTTAAACCCTAAACTGAACTTTTCCGTTTAGTCAGCATTAGGGTTTTATTCCCTAAACTGAACTTTTCCCTTTCAGTCAGCATTAGGGTTTTAAACCTTAAAGTGAACTTTTTCTTTTAATCAGCATTAGGGTTTTAAACCCTAAACTGAACTTTTTCCTTTAATCAGCATTAGAGTTTTAAACCCTAAACTGAATTTTTCCTTTAGTCAGCATTAGGGTTTTAAACCCTAAACAGAATTTTTCCTTTGGTCAGCATTAGGGTTTTAAAACCCTAAACTGAACTTTTCCTTTAGTCAGCATTAGGGTTTTAAACCCTAAACTGAATTTTTCCTTTGGTCAGCATTAGGGTTTTAAACCCTAAACTGAACTTTTCCCCAGTTGGTCAGTATTAGAGTTTCGACTCTAAAACTGAACTTCTCCCCAGCTAGTCGGTATTAGGGCTCCAACCCTGAACTAAGCATTCATATTTTCTTTCATCAATTTCATGAACTTCTTGGCGAATAATTCACGAAATTTTCCTAGTGAAACTGGGGCAAAAAATTTCGTTCGTTTGTTTTTCCCGCAGGTCTAACCTCGAGCCACGCGGATCGAAATGACCCACGAGATGAGTCTCAACTCAGATTCTAAGAAGAAAAAGACAAAAAAAGATGTCCCGAGATATTCGGAAAGGCGAGAGGCGGATCGTTCAAAGGTTTGATCAAGGTCCCGAGTTCTACCAACCCCGTCCTATTCAGTATTGCAGAAATAAATAGACGCCTACAACTTGCAAGCATCAAGATTCAGATCGGAGTCTACAAGCAGAATCAGCTAAGACCCAAGATCAAGTCATAAAAGAATCATAGATAGGAATCTTGTAACTAGAAGTTGACATGCATATAAGTAGTTAGTTCAGTTTCCAATTTTCGTTTGGTTGTAATAAGGCGGTCAGTGACGCAGTAGTGACAACAGCAACAGTAGTAGCAACAAGCATCGCAATCCCATGGTAGTCCCAGCTACCAAAACTTCCCGAACTACATTAACCTGATTCCCCTTTAGCCAGGGATATGTAGGAAACCTTTGAAGCAGAGGTTCGGTTAAATCTTTTTCAAAAAAAAAAAATGCTTCACACGGAGTACTCGGATAGGCAAAAATCGCTCACTTTATCTTTGCGCGAAAACCCTTCGTGTCTTCGGGCAAAGAGGGGCAGCTGTAAGCACGTGATTTTTGCCCTATATGAGAAATACTCCCAGAAAATGCAAAATAAAATGATTTTTCTTGGTGTGCAATTTTGAGTAATTTTGTGATATTTTTTGATAATCATTTGTATTTGTCTGCATTTGCTTATTTGTTAAGTTAATAAAAAAATATAAAAATATGTCGCATTTTGCATGTAGGAGTTCATTCTACAATTGTTAGTAATTAAATTAGTTTTACAAAAATTAAAAATTACAAAAATAGGCATCTTTTGCATTTTTAGCATTTAATGTCCAAATGAACAATTTTATGCTTAATTATTACTTAATTGTGCGTTAATTGTTATTGTGAGTTAATTTGCGCTTTTTTAATTTAATTTAGTTCTTAATAATAACTTAAGTATTTTTATAATTTAGTTTTAGAAAATAAAAGAAGAAAAGAGAACAAAAATACAAATAAAAATCGGATTGGGCCACTTCTTCAATTTTCAACCCCAGGCCCAAACAATTGTCCACGACCCAGTCCACTTCACACGGGTCGACCCGGTCCGCCCCATTAACCCAATACCCAACCCCTTTCTTCATTTTTTGGTCTAAACACAAAAACAAAACAAAAAAATAACAAAACCAAAAACCCTAAAACACTAACTCATCCGCCTCCTCTCTTCATCCTCTCAAAACTCCAAGCTCACAACCATGGCTACCTCCCCTTCCACACGAGCAGCTCCCATGGCTGCCTCCCCATCGACAGCACACACACACACACATCAACCACACAAAAGCTTCCCCTCTCGTCGGAACTCGGGCAGGCGCTGCTGCGTTGTCCAAACTCAGTCACGTCCAGCCCGTTCCGCCATGGACGTCGTCGACCAGCTGCTCCTGTTCTACGAGTTTCATCTTCTCCGAGCTTCATCTGCTCCGAGCTGCTGCTCAGTTCCGTCGAGTTCGTCGTCGTTTGGTCGAGCTTCATCTTCTCCAAGCTGCTTCACCATGAACGACGAAAGTAGTCCGCCATGGCTGCTTTGACTGCCTCGTCGTCCAGTCCCCCCCGCTGCTGTTTCTTCATGTTCCAAACCCGTCGTCCAGTCCCCCCAAGCTGGTTATGTGACTGCCTCGTCGTCCAGTCCCCCCCGTTGCTGCGTCTTCACAGAACCATCACTGCTGCCCGCGCCATTTTCTTCTTCGTAACCAAACACGCCCCAGCTGCTTCACAGGCCATCTTCTTGTGACGGGCGGCCATCTTCTTTGGTCGTCCGTTCGTGGTCGTCTTCGGCGACAAATTATCTTGGTGCGATACTCGTTTCCGGACAGTTTGTTTTCATCGTCATTTGTTTTAAGCTTGGGTCGACGAAACAGTCCGTACATATTTCATTTCAAGCCGATTAGTGACTTTTGAGTTTTATTTTGTCCGTATTTTGTTTTGATATTTTTCGAATCTAAAATCGGCAAATGTTTGTTTTGTTTATCGTTTGAATTAATTTTTAGTTCATGTTCATGTGTTGTTTGTTGAATTAATTTTCAGATTTCAAATGGAAGTTAATTAGTTATTTTTCATGTTTATTTCATGTTTGTATTGTTGTTTAAGTGAATGTTTGTTAGTTTAATGTTTGTTAGATTCAAATTGAAATTAAATTAATTATTTCTTCAATTTGTTTCATGTTGTTATGTATTTTCCAGAAATTATTTATGTTGTTTGAGTCATGTGAACCCGTCATGTTTGTTGCTAAAAATAGATTTAATTCATGTTCATCTTTGTTTGAAGTTCATGATTAAATCCAGTGATTTAATGTGAGTTTATGTTTGTCTTTGATTTGTTAATTTAGTATTTTGTTGTTTGTATTGTTGTGTTTTGCTCATACATTCATGGTCTAAATTAACCAGGATTGGTTCCCGATATGGTTAATTCATTCCATTAATTTTGAGTTGTGTTGTTCATCGTGTTCATATAATTGTTGTTGAAGATTGTTGAGAAATTGGTCATCTTGATCATATTTTGGTCAAGTTATGATTAATTGAGTGTTTAGAGCTGATGGGGGTAATTTGGTAAATTGCATTGCATTCGGGGGTAGATTTGTAATTGCAATAAGGTCGGAGGGGTAGTTTGGTAATTGAACATTTTTTGATTCTTTATGTTAAGCATGGGGGAAAAATATAATCGGGTGGGTTTTTTGATGTACTTGTTTAATATAATGCGGGACAAGACAAAACATAATGAGGAGGAATCTTGTACTTGTTTAATGTAGGCATGGGGGACATATTGTAATGGGTTGGTAATGTGGCATTTATTTAATGTAGGCATGGGGGACATATGGTAATGGTTTGGGAATGTGGTATTTATTTAAAGAAGACATTTAATAGTGGGACAAAGCATGCCATTAGGGGAATAATTTGGGGGTTGGGAATTGAAGACTAGTCTTGCTATAAATATAGAGTCATTTCTTGACATTGAGGGGGGGACTTGAGAATTTTGAAGAGATTTTTGGGGGGAGAGAAAAAGAGTTGAATATTATTGAGAGGATTTTTAGAGAGAGTTGATAGATTCTTTTTACACTTGAGAGTTGACATACTTTTATACTAGAAGAGAGTTTGTGATAGTAAAAGAGAAAGACAATTTGAACTTTCACTCGAATAATTCTGTTCGCTTTTCTTCGAGTGTTATTCAAAAGTCAGAAACTACTGCATCTCGTATCTTTTCTCTCTTCTGTTTTGACTGCAATTGTACTTTTGCACTGCTGAGTCTTCAATCTGTTACTGGGTTATTCTACTGGTTGTTACTGGTTTTGCGGTGTTGCTGAACCTGTTGTTGCCACGTTATTACTGTCGCTGACTCCTACTTCTTTTGTTCTTGTACTGCTGTTTCCAGGTACACATTTGTACACTCTTGGCTTGAAGCGAAAAAATGAAATATTAATCAGGCTCCCGTTCCTGTTGAATTCTTTTGTTTGGATTTGTGTTTGAATATTAATTTTCCTCTCTTTGTATAAAAATGTAGTCGATTAATTAATGAGTAATGAGGCTACATATGTATGATTTCTTCATCTAATAATGCTAGTTTAAATTACTTGAAGAATAGTTAATCGGCTTTGATATTATTGTGTATCCCTCTCATGTTCCAGCATTAGTAAATAATAAAATATAAAAATGAAAGCAGTTTTTCTTTGTACAAACTCGATCGCAATTTTCCAATCGCATTAGCCGTAAACTAATAACTAATAAGTTACGTTTTCAGCATGTAAATAATTAAGAGATTTTCTTTTATTTTTAGAGACGAACTTAATAGAAAGTATAGTCACTATAGGTTTATCCTTTAAAAAATAATGAGACGAGCCTCGCCAAATAAAAATGCAAATTGCGGGGCCCTCAACAACTAATATTTAGAATTCAGGCTAGGCCGTTTAGTGAATCTCATGGCCTTCTCAAAAAATAATAACGCGTTAGACTCTTTAGGCGCGGCTTAATTAAATCATATTCTTAAATTCGGGTGCACATTGATGTGACCCAAATCCAAATCTCAACGAAGTCAAAATGTGTTGACGATCACGGGCGCATTGATTGTGACGTGGTTCGAGATGCATTTTCACGACGTTGCAATTCTATAAAAATAAGTGATAATGATAAAAGCGGTTTAAACTTAATAAAAGCACGTAAGTCATAACATGTATTTAAATCAGATATTTAGCCATTATAACAATTTAAGCGACCGTGCTAGAACCTCGAAAACCACGGGATTCGAGGGTGCCTAACACCTTCCCTCGGGTCAACAGAATTCCTTACTTAGAATTTCTGGTTCGCAGACTTCATTTGGAAAAGTCGAAAATTTCCTCGATTTGGGATTCAAGATAAACCGGTGACCTGGGACACCAAAAGCCAAACCTTTCCCAAGTGGCGACTCTGAATTAAATAAATAATTCCATTTCGAATATTGTCACTTAAATTGGAAAAACTCCCTCGCGCATTTAACCCTTCGGGGTGGGTGCGCAAAAAGGAGGTGTGACAATACTATACTATAACCGAGTTTGGTGTCTTTTTTAATTTCTTTCATCTTCAATACTCTTCTTATTCGGTTAATTGAGAAAATAATTTTACTTATGTGATGAGTTTGAAAATGAACCAATTTAGTGCTTTAGCTAGTTAGCTTATTCAAAAATTTAATTACTTGTTCTCAATCTTAAAGGTATTTTAATTCTAATATTTAATTATTTGTTTTCAATATTAAAGGTAATAACTTATTTTTTGATTCAAATTCGTAATATTATATCATCATAAATTTTAAATTTTAATTGCAATTATAATTTTATCAACTAATTATTCTAAAGGATAGAATGTTTTGGGTCATCACTTGTTTTAGAACTAGATTATGTGATTCGAGGCCTTAAAACCTCCTTTTTCCACACCTCAATTTGTGTGCGCAGTCAGAGCGTATATCCGGAACGCTTTTGTATGGAAATTTGATGAAAATGTTAATTTGGCCTTTAAAAGAATAAATTAAGCTGACTTTGGTCAACATTTTGGGTAAACGGACCTTTACCCGTGATTTGACGGTCCCTGAGGGTCTGTAGGAAAATATGGGACTTGGGCGTATGCCCGAAATTGAATTCCGAGCTCCCAAGCCCGAGAAATGAATTTTTGAAGAAAATTGTTTAATTGAAATTTTAAGAGTTTTTGGAAATTTGAATGTATTTGAAATTGATGGTATCGGGCCCATATCTTAGTTCCGGAGCTGGGTACAAGTCTTATATGGTGTTTAGATTGAGCCTGAAAAATTTGGTAAGAAACGGACTTGAAATGACGTGAATTGGACCCTCGATTGTGAGATTTGAAACTTAAGTGTTCTTGAGATTTTTCTTTGATTTTGATGCTAAATTCGTTGTTAAAGCTGTTAATTTGGCGATTTGATCGCACGAGTAAGTTCATATGATGTTTTTGAGTTAGTATGCATGTTTGGTTTGGAGCCCCAAGGACTTGGGTGAGTTTCAGATAGGTTTCAGAAGGTTTTTAAACTTAGAAAAGTTGCAGGTTTTTAGTTTCTGCTATTCTGGAGTTTTGTTCTTCGCGTTCGCGGAAGAACTCTCACGAACGCGAAGGGTAAGTCAGGCTAAAGGAAAATTCCTTCTGCGCGAATGCGAGAAACAGGACGTGAACGCGAAGCCTTGGGGGTGATACCCTTCGCGAATGCGAAGGCCTTTTGGCCGGGACAGGGGGAAAGGGATTTTTGTTTTACCCGAACACGGCCACTGGCCAGAGAACGTGATGGTTTGAGGAGCTAAAGCTCCACGAACACGAGCCACTAAACGCGAACGCGAAGGCAACTGGGCCTGACCCTTCACAAACGCGAAGAAGGTCTGTCCAGTGAGTTAAAAACAGTAGCAAAATCGGGATTGAGTCCATAACCTCATATTTTCAAAACTAGAGAGCATTTAGGCAATTTTCAAAGAACAAGTTCTTCCCCCAAAGCATTAGTATATGATTCTAAACCTTTTCCTTTCGATTTCCCATTGCATTTCATTAATTTTCATCCCAAAATCTAGGGTTTTTATGGTAGAAATTAGGAATTTGGGTAGACTTAGGACTCCTTGAATAATTGAAATTTAGACCTTGTTTTGGGTCGGATTTTGAAACTAATTGCATATTTGGGCTCGTGGGTGAATGGATGATCGGGTTTTGGTCCGAACCTCGAGTTTTGACCAAGCGGGTCCGGGGTCGATTTTTGACTTTTTGGGGAAAATGATAGAAAATTTATAATTAAGCATTGGGTATGAATTCTTTAGCATTTATTAATGTTGCTAAATTAATTTGGGCTAGATACAAGTAATTCGGAGGCGAATTCTAAAGGAAAAGCGTTGTTTGAGGCTTGAGTTGGCCGTGAAAATTTGAGGTAAGTGTTTGGTGTCATGACCCAAAATCTACTAAGGGTCGTGATGGCGCCCAACACCGTTGTCAGGCAAGCCAACGTGGAAGTATTAGTAATTTCTTATTTTACTTACCCAAATCGGTTACAATAATTGTTTAATTTGCAATTAAAACAGGTGATGATAAGTAATATTTAATAATAATTATACAACCCAAAAGAATTTTCTATTAATGTGTGTGTCAAGACATGGTGTCACAAGTAGTGGGAAACTAGTAGAATGTACAAAAGAATAATATTATCCTACTGTTCGAGATAGAATAGACAGCAAAAGTAAAGAAAGACCCCATCAAGTTGTTGAACGACACCGGAAGGGAGCAGCTCACCATGGAAGTCTCGGTCTATGAATCAGGGGCGCGCACCAGTCTGATAGCCAGATATACCTGTCTCAAATCCTGTACAATTAAGTATAGAAGTGTAGTATGAGTACATAAACAATATGTACCCCGTAAGTATCCCGTCTAATCTCGAAGAAGTAGAGACGAGAGGTCGACTTGATATTTACTAAGGTCAAATAATACAATGAAGTGATACACTAAGCATGGTAATCACAAATAATCAACAGTTTGTAGCAAGAGGTAATATGTCATGTTCTTAACAATTTTACAATTAGCCATTTATATTGCAAATATTTAGCCAGTCAAGTCATGGATTAGATTTCACATAGATATCATGCGCACACTACGCCCACGTCGACGGCCCGATCCAACGGAAAATAAATTGTGCACTGCCAGAGGGTCGAATGGCGCGAACCATAGATGCATCTATTTATACCGAGGCAATCGGCTCGATCTACAAATATCAAATAATATCAAGGAAACACACGAAGACACATTTATATTCAAATAAATTCATACAAGGGTTCAACAAGTATATGTGCTCACTCATATCCCTTTTCCAAGCCTCTAGCATATCCTAAGTGACCACATTAGCAAGAAAATATAGAGACATTCACAAATATAGCATGATGTGGGTCCTAGGGTACTCGGACAATTAACATAATAGTAGCTACGCACGGACTCTCGTCACCTCGTGCGTATGTAGCCCCCGCATTTAGTAGCAAATTACTCAATTATTACCTTATGGGGACAATTTCCTCTTACAAGATTAGAAATGAGACTTACCTCACCCCAAAGTATACTTCCAATGCCAAGAACAATCCTAAACCCTTAATTTGGAGTCGAACGATCCAAAACTAGTTAAATGAGGTAGGAACTAATCAATATAAGCTCACAAGATCGTATTCTTGCTATTTAAGCAATTTCCCAACCCTTAATACAAGTTTTCTAAAATTCGACCCCGGGCCTACATGCACGGATTCCAAAAACTTTTAAAGGAAGTTGTTCTCTATAACCTAAGGATCAATAATATATGATTTCATTTCATAACCAATTTCGTGGTAAAATCTAAGTTTTATTAAAACCTAGGTCTAGCTCTAACCCCATGATTTTACCTTAATCCTAGTGTTTAATCTATCTAAAACATAAGTGTCAAACTAAGAATAGGTGAGGTAAGATTACCTCAAAATGCCAAGTAGAAGCCCTCTTCCAAAACCTCCCAAAATTGCCAATGGAGGAGTGAAAAATGTCAAAAATGACTTAAAACCCGTATTAAATGAACCTTGCCGCTTCAGCGATTTCCGCATCAGCGGTCAGGGGACTGCATCTGCGGTCCCGCATTTGCGAGAAAAGACCGCATCTAAGAAAGGGGCTAAAAGGGCTGGGACCGCTTCTACGGTCTTGAGGCCGCTTCTGCAGAGCCACTTCTGCGGTTCGAGAGTCACTTCTGCAGTTTGGCCTGGATCTTCGGTCTCGCACCTGCGGTTATGACAGAAGCATCAGCTTCAGCACTTCTCAAAAATTTCAACTTCACTCGAGCCTCGTCCGATTGATGCTCGGCGCTCCCTGTCCACGCCCGAACATACCGACAAGTCTGAAATCACGAGACGGACCTTCATGAAATCAACCATTAATTAGTTTCTTTAAATCTTTAAAACTTCAGATTAACAATTTCTGATAAAAAATCATTACTCGGGCTAGGGACCTCGAAATTTGATTTTGGGCATACGACCAGGTCCCATATTTTCCACGGACCCTCCGGGACCATCAAATCACGAATCCGGATCTGTTTGCTCAAAATGTTGACCAAAGTCAAACTTAGCCTTTTAAGAAAAATCATAAGGAATCAATTGGGCATATTTCACTCCAAACTCTTCCAAATTCCGAACCAACCATCCCCCCAAGTCGTAAATTAGTTAAAGCAAGTGCGGGAAGTTTTATTTAAGAGAACGGGGTTCTAAAAGGCAAAACGACCAGTCGGGTCGTTACATTCTCCACCTCTTAAACAAACATTCGTCCTCGAACAGACATAGAAAAGTACCTGAGCTACTGAATAAGTGTGGATATCTACTCCACATGTCCTCCTCGGACTCCCAGGTCGCCTCCTCGATTGGTTGGCCCCTCCATTAGACCCTCACCACAGAAATCCTCTTGGACCTCAACTGGCAATCTTGTCTATCAATAATGGCAACTGACTCCTCCTCATAACCCAAACTCTCATCCAGCTGAATAGTACTGAAGTCCAACACATGGGATAGGTCGGCATGATACTTCCGAAGCATCGATACATGAAAAAACCGGATGAACTCCCGATAAGCTGGGGGGTAAAGCAAGCTCGTAAGCAACCTCTCCAACTCGCCTCAACACCTCAAATGGGCCAATAAACGTTGGTCTCAGCTTGCCTTTCTTCCCGAATCTCATAATGCCCTTCATTGGCGAGACTTTCAAGAGGACTTTCTCGCCAACCATGAATGACACATCACGCGCCTTCTGATCCGCGTAGCTCTTCTGTCTGGACTGAACTGTGCAAAGCCTTTCCTGAATCAACTTCACTTTGTCCAAGGCATCCTATACAAAATCTGTACCGTATAACTTAGCCTCACCAAGCTCAAACCACCCGATAGGAGAACGACAACGTCGACCATATAAAGTCTCGTATGGAGCCATATCTATGATAGACTAGTAGCTGTTGTTGTACGCAAACTCTGCCAAGGGAAAGAACTGATCCCACTACCCTCCAAAGTCAATCACACATGATCTTAGCATGTCCTCCAAAATCTGAACTGTCCACTCCGACTACCCATCAGTTTGTGGATGAAATGTCGTGCTAAGATCCACGCGGGTCCCTAACTCACCCTGAATAGATCTCCAGAAATGCGAAGTTAACTGAGGGCCTCTATCTGATATGATGGAAACAGTAACACTATGCAACCGGACTATCTCCCGGATGTAAATTTGAGCCAGTCTCTCCGAAGTGTAAGTAGTCACAATCGGTATAAAGTGTGCCGACTTGGTCAACCTATCCATGATAACCCACACTGCATCAAACTTCCGCAAGGTCCGCGGCAATCCAACTATGAAATGTATGGTAATGCGCTCCCACTTCCACTCTGGTATAGGCATCTGCTGATGTAATTCACCCGGCCTCTAGTGTTCATACTTGACCTGCTGGCAATTCAAACACCTAGCCACATACTCCAGTATGTCCTTCTTCATCCTTCGCCACCAATAATGTTGTCTCAAGTCACGATACATCTTCATAGCTCCCAGATGAATGGAATACCGCGAACTGTGTGCCTCTTCTAGAATCCTCTCCCTCAGACCATCAACATTAGGAACACATAGATGACCCTGGAGTAGCAAAACAGCATCCTCGCCCATAGAAACCTCATTGGCACCTCCCTGAAGCACCGTCTCTCTGAGAACCGCCAAATGTGGATCATCAAACTACCGGCCTTGATCTGCCCCAATAATGACGACTGACTAACAACACAGGCAAGGACTCGGCTGGGCTCAGATATGTCCAACCTCACAAGTCTGTTAGCCAAGGACTGAATGTCCAAAGCTAGTGGTCTCTCCTCTGCTGGAATGAATGCCAAGCTACCCATACTCTCTGCCTTTCTGCTTAAGGCATCCGCGACCACATTTACCTTGCCCAGATGATAAATAATGATGATGTCATAATCCTTTAGTAACTCAAGCCACCCGCGCTGCCTCAAATTAAGATCCCTCAGTCTGAACAAATGCTGTAAGCTGCGATGATCCGTATAAACCTCACATGATACCCCATACAGATAATGCCTCCATATCTTAAGAGCATGAACGATCGCGACCAACTCTAGATCATGTAGAGGATAATTCTTCTCATGAACCTTCAGCTGGCGTGAAGCATAGGCAATAACTCACCCATCTTGCATCAATACACATCCCAATCCAATGCGTGAAGCATCGTAATATACCGTATACATCCCTGAACCGGAAGGTAACACAAGAACTGGTGTTGTAGTCAAGGATGTCTTGAGCTTCTGAAAGCTCGCCTCACAATCATCGGACCAATGGAAAAGAGCACCCTTCTGGGTCAATCTAGTCAGAGGTGATGCAATAGATGAAAAAAGCTGCACGAATCGTCTGTAATAACCTACTAACCCTAAGAAACTCCTAATCTCGGTCACCGAAGTAGGATGTGGCCAACTCTGAACTGCCTCAATCTTCTTGGGGTCCACCTTAATACCCTCTCCTGACACAATATGCTCCAAGAATGCCACTGACTCTAGCTAGAATTCACATTTAGAGAACTTAGCATATAGCTTCTACTCTCGCAAGGTCTGAAGCACTACCCTCAAATGTTGCTCGTGCTCCCTCAGGCTACGGGAGTATATCAAGATGTCGTCAATGAAGACAACGACATATGAATCAATGTAAGTCCTGAATGCCCTATTCATCAAGTTCATGAATGTTATTAGGGCATTAGTCAAGCCAAAGGACATCACCAGGAACTCATAATCGCCATATCTAGTCCAGAATACAGTCTTCGGAACATCCGTGTCCCGAATCTTCAGCTGATGATACCCTAACCTTAAGTCAATCTTGGAGAACACCCCAGCACCCTAAAACTGGTCGAACAAATCATCGATATGAGGCAACGAATACTTGTTTTTGATGGTGACTTTGTTCAACTGGCAGTAATCAATACACAACCGCATAGTTCCATCCTTCTTCTTCACAAATAATACTGGTTCACCCCAAGGCGATACACTGGGTCTAACAAGCCCCTTTGCTAAAAACTCCTCAAGCTGCTCCTTCGGAGCCATACGATACGTTGGGATAGATACAGGTTGGGTGCCTGGAGCCAAATCAATGCAGAAATCAATATCACGATCTGGTGGCATGCCAGGAAGATCAAAAGGAAACACATCGGCGTACTCTCGGACTACTGGAATTGAATCAATCTTCGGAGACTCTGCGGTGTTGTCTCGAACATAAGCCAGATAAGCCAAACTCTCCTTCTCGGCCATTTGCCGAGCCTTCAGGAAAGAGATAACCCGACTAGATGTATCAACTGTGGAACCCTTCACTCCAACCTTGGCAACCCTGACATCGCTAAAGTTACAGTCTTGGCATGGCAATCTAGGACGGCGTGATATGGGGATAACTAATCCATGCTCAGGATGATCGCAAAGTCAAACATATCAAGCAACAGGAGATCCGCACTAGTCTCAACACCACAAAATGTGACCACACAGGACCGGTAGATCCGATCCACAACCACAGAATCGCCCACAGGGGTGGACACATGAATAGGAATGCCCAAAGGCTCAGGAGAAACAACTAGGAAACGAGCAAACAGAGATGATACATATGAATAAGTAGACCCGAGATCAAATAATACTGAAGCATCCCTACCACCGATGAAAATAATACCTGTGATGACGGCATATTAGGCCAATGCTTCTGGCCTAGCCGGAAGGTCACAGAATCTGGCTGGAGCGCCAGCTGGGTGGTCTCCATCGGACTGAGTAGTAGTTGGCTGACCTCTCCCTTCCTGGCCTCCACCTCTAGGATGGCCCCTACTCATCTGCCCTCCACCTCTAGGTGGTGAGGCAGCCGGTGCTAAAATCATAGGTTGCTGACCCTATTGTACTACCTTGCCCCAAAGCCTGGGGCAGTACCTTCTCATATGGCCAAGATCTCTGCACTCAAAACATCCCCGCGGTGCGGCAGCCTGATGTCCTGATGGCTGACCCTGATGGCCTGTAGACCCACTGGAAGAAGCCTGAATAGCCGGAGGATGGTATAAACTCTCCGGCATAGCACTAAAATAAGAATCAGAAGAGCCTTGAGGACCTGAATACCCCCGTAGGAACCCTGAATAGCTGGCAGGCGATACGAGCTCTCGGGCATGGCACTGAAATATGGATGCGCTGGAGCACCCCGAGCAGGAAGTGGTGTTGAATAGGGGGGCATGCTGGGCTGAGCCCTCCCAAATTGACATCTACCCCTAGCCGGGGCACCTCTGAACTCTCCGGAGAATCTGTCCCTCCTATCCTACTGCATCTGCTCTCTACCCCTCTAGCGATATCCCTCAATCCTGCGAGCAATATCTACCACTAGCTGATACTTTGTACCCATCTCCACCTCTCGGACCATACCAAATCTCCGCACTTTCTCTGCATCTGTGGGAAGTATCATGAGTGCATGGCGAGACAACTAAGAAAACCTCTCCTCACAATCGGTCACAGACATATGACCCTTCTCAAGATGCTCAAACTGATACTGTAGCTCTTCCCTCTTAGAGGGTGGAATGTACCTATCCAAGAACAACTGTGCGAACTGACCCCAAGTGAGGGGAGGAGAACCTGCTGGCCTGCCTAGAACATAGGACTGCCACCATCTACGAGCCCTGCCCTCAAGCTGAAAAGTAGTGAAGTCAACTCCATGCGACTCTAATATCCTCCTGTTGTGCATTCTGTCCCTGCACCTATCTATGAAGTCCTAGGCATCCTCATAATTCTCTCCTCCGAAGACCGAAGGGTGAAGCCTAGTCCACATATCCAATAACTTCTGCGGATCACCATCCACAGCTGGTCTGGGCTGGGGTGCCACTGCAGCAACTGGCGGAGCCCTATCTTCGGGTAGTACACCCGGAGTCTGATACACTGCAACTACATGTACAGGAGTCTGAGTAGTAGGGGTCTGTGCTCCCCCTCCTACATGTGATGTAGCTGGATCTGCTGGAAATAACCCATCCTGAGTCATAGAATCCATGAACTGTAGTATATGACCCATGACCTCCTGAAATCCGGTGTTGTCATAAAGTTCGCTGGTAGGTTCAGCTGCGGGCACCTCGCCCTACTCCTCGATGATAGGATCCTCCGCGGGATCTGCAGGTTGTACTACTAGGATAACTCTAGGACGCCCTCGTCCCCTACCTCGGGCTAGTGCCCTCCCCCAGCCTTTACCTCGGCCTCTAGCAATAGGGAGGAGCAGCTCTGCCCAAGTCTGGAACATCAGCCGCGCGTGACCTCAACATCTATGAGAGAATAGAAGAGGGAAATTTAGCATAACAACTACTGCACGATATAAGAGTAGTTTTCCTAACACCCTATAGCCTCTCGAAGATGAATACAGACGTCTTTGTACCGATCCTCAAGACTTTATTAGGTTTGTCCATGACTTGTGAGACCTACATGAACCTAGTGCTCTAATACCATGTTGTCACGACCCAAAATCCACTAAGGGTCGTGATGACGCCCAACATCATTGTCAGGCAAGCCAACGCAGAAGTATTAGTAATTTCTTTTTTTACTTACCCAAATCGGTTACAACAATTCTTAATTTCCAAGTAAAACAGGTGATGATAAGCAATATTTAATAATAATTAAACAACCCAAAAGAATTATCTACTAATGTGTGTGCCAAGACCTGGTGTCAAAATAGTGGGCAACTAGTAGAATGTAAAAAACAATAATACTATCCTATTGTCCGGGATAGAATAGACAACAAAAGTAAAGAAAGACCCCATCAAGCTGCTGAACGGCACAGGAAGACAACAGCTCACTGTGGAAGTCTCGGTCTATGAATCAGGGGCGCGCACCAGTCTGATAGCCAGATATACCTGCCTCAGATCCTATACAATTAAGTACAGAAGTGTTGTATGAGTACATAAACAATATGTACCCCATAAGTATCCCGTCTAATCTCGAAGAAGTAGAGACGAGAGGTCAACTTGATACTTACTAAGGTCAAATAATACAATGAAGTGATACACTAAGCATGGAAATCACATATAATCAACAGTTTATAGCAAGAGGTAATATGTCATGTTCTTAACAATTTTACAATTAGCCATTTATATTGCAAATATTTAGCCGGTCAAGTCATGGATTAGATTTCACATAGATATCATACGCACGCTATGCCGAGATTGACGGCTCGATCCAATGGAAAATAAACTGTGCACTGCCAGAGGGTCGAATGACGCGAACCATAGATGTATCTATTTATACCGAGGTGATCGGCTCGATCCACAAATATCAAATAATGTTAAGGAAACACACGAAGACGCATTTATATTCAAATAAATTCATACAAGGGTTCAACAAGTATATATGCTCACTTATATCACTTTCCAAGCCTCTAGCATATCCTAAGTGATCACATTAGCAAGAAAATATAGAGACATTCACAAATATAGCATGATGTGGGTCCTAGGCTACCCGGACAATTAACATAATAGTAGCTACGCACGGACTCTTGTCACCTCGTGCGTACGTAGCCCCCGCATTTAGTAGCAAATTACTCAATTATTACCACCCTATGGAGACAATTCCCTCTTACAAGGTTAGAAAAGAGACTTACCTCGCTCCAAAGTATACTTCCAATGCCAAGAATGAGCCTAAACCCTCAATTTGGAGCCGAACGATCCAAAACTAGTTAAATGAGGTATGAACTAATCAATATAAGCTCACAAGATCGTATTCTAGCTATTTAAGCAATTTCCCAACCCTTAACGCGAGTTTCCTAAAATCCGACCCCGGGCCCACTTGCCCGTATTCCAAATTTTTTCGAACGAAGTTGTTCTCTATAACCTAAGGATCAATAATAAATGATTTCTAATTCATTTCATAACCAATTTCGTGGTAAAATCTAAGTTTTATTAAAACCCTAGGGCTAGCTCTAACCCCATGATTTTACCTTAATCCTAGTGTTTAATCTACCTAAAACACAAGTAGTAATATAAGAATAGGTATGGTAAGCTTACCTCAAGATGCCTAGTAGAAGCCCTCTTCCAAAAGCTCCCAAAATCGCCAATGGAGGAATGAAAAATGTCAAAAAATGACTTAGAACCCGTATTAAATGAACCTCACTACTTCAGCGACTTCCACATCTGCGGTAAGGGGACCGCATCTGCAAGAAAAGAGCGCATCTGCGAAAGGGGCTAAAAGAGCTGGGACCACTTCTGCGGTCTTGAGGCCGCTTTTGCGGAGCCGCTTTTGTGGTTCGAGAGCCGCTTCTGCAGTTTGGCCTAGCCTTCCCTCGGCTGCATCTGCGATAAATAGGCCGCATCTTCGGTCTCGCACCTGCGGTTATGACAGAAGCATCAGCTTCAGCACTTCTCAAAAATTTCAACTTCACTCGAGCCTCGTCCGATTGACGCTCGGGGCTCCCAGGTCCCGCCCGAACATACCAACAAGTCTGAAATCATGAGACGGAGTTACTCAAACCTTCAGAATGCCCGAAACAATGCTAAATCTAAGTATCACCCCTTAAACCAAATGAATCAAACTTATGAACTTCAAGTTCTTAATTTTCCTCTAACGAGCCAAAATGCCCTAAAACTACTAAGATTGACAACAAATTTTGCGGGTAAGACTTAAATGATATTTCGAACCTGTACCGGGCTTTGGAACTAACATACGAGCCAGATAATCATGAAATCAATCATTAATTAGTTTCTTTAAATCTTTAAAAATTCAGATTATCAATTTCTGATAAAAATTCATTACTCGGGCTAGGGACCTCGGAATTCGATTCCGGGCATACACCCTGGTCTCATATTTTCCTACGGATGCTCCGGGACCATCGAATCATGAATCCGGGTCCGTTTGTGCAAAAAGTTGACCAAAGTCAAACGTAGCCTTTTAAGAAAAATCCTAAGGAATCAAATGGGCATATTTCACTCCAAACTCTTCCAAATCCCAAATCCACCATCCCCGCAAGTCGTAAATTAGTTAAAGCAAGCGTGGGAAGTTTTATTTAAGGGAACGGGGTTCTAAAAGGAAAAACGAATAGTCGGGTAGTTACATTTAGTCTAACCTTAGCTTGAGGGATTCAGAGTTATGCCTTATTTGCTATGTGTTAATTGTGGAGTACGACGTATATGCATGGTAACAAGTATCTATACGTCGGTATCAAGCATGACCGTGAGTCTAGTATTATAATTGTTGTGACTCTGTTTTGATTTATTCATGCCTAATATGATTATTATCATTGTTGGTTCCCTTGCCGGGATTTTATTATTTATGAAATTGTCTTCCTTGCCGGGATTTTATTGTTTATGATATTGTCTCCCTTGCAGGGATATTGTTGTTATACTCTTGTTACCTTGCCAGGATTCTTTTATGACTAATGTTGAATTGAAATGGGAGCGGATTGCACGCCTGCAACAAGATATATGAATTGGGAGCGGGTTTCACGCCTGCAACAAGATATATGAAATGGGAGTAGGTTGCACGCCTGCAACAAGATATAAGAAATGGGAGTGGGTTGCACGCCTGCAATGAGATATATGAAATGGGATCGGGTTGCACGCCTGCAACAAGATATATGAGATGGGATCGGGTTGCAAGCCTGCAACAAGATATATGAGATGGAATCGGGTTGCAAGCCTGCAACAAGATATGAAATGAAAGTGAATTCTGTGCTTGTTTTCCTTATCCTTGTTAGTAATTGGATTTTGGTTTTTTTACATTCCTCTTTTGTATTCTATTGTTATGTGTTACTCCTCGCAACATGTTCCCCCCCGAGTTCTCTGATACCATGTTGTCACAACCCAAAATCCACTAAGGGTCATGATGGCGCCGGACACCTCTGTCAGGCAAGCCAACCAAAATACTCAATTAACTTCTCGTTTTAAATACTTGTGAAATCACTTCTTTTATAAGTTTAAACAATACATAGTAAATTCCTCTGAATAAATAATGAAACATTTAACAACTTTTAAAATTTTTGATTAAACCCACAGACATCCCAGAACCCGGTGTCACAAGTGCATGAGCAATTTCTAAGAAATAATGTAATACAACAACCGTCCGAAATACAATATTGGACAAGAAATAAATACTGTAACCTGAAAGAGACTCTGCTGGCTGCGGACTGCCTCGAGAAGTGCAACTCACATGAGTCTCCTTATCAACCATGTTGTTATGCCCACTAGGCCACTAGAGATGCATGTGCCTGTGCAACAAAAATGCACATCAAGTGTAGTATGAGTACAAAGACAATGTGTACCCAATGAGTATCCCGTCTAATCTCAAAGAAGTAGAGACGAGAGGTTGACTTCAACACTTACTAGTGGTTCAATGATAATATAGTATTGATGCGAGTAATCATGGATTTATTAAGAATGACAGTAATTTCAAATAAGCCATAAACAAGTAAAAGATTCTTTTTATACTAAAAAGCTTCGGATTCATAATCTATTAACTTTCAATTATTTCAAGCCAGGGAGGGCAAATATCAATATCACCAAATCTCAAGGCAAGCAATACAAGCATGCGAAAATCCTGTCGAGGTCGTATGACCCGATCCAACAATATTTAAAAATGTGCACTGCCGCGAGTCGAACGGCACAGACCATAGATGCATCTATTTAATCTGTCGAGGCGTTCAACCCATTCCAGAATTTAAACACGCACAGACAACCAATCAAGAAGTCATCAGGAAACAATTACCCAAAGAAAACTAATTCCCTTTTAACAATTTAGAAAAAAATGAAGTTTAGTTCTTTTTAGAAATCCATTTACCAATTCGATAGGATTTAAGCAATCAACTCTCAATAAGGTTACAGATATTCCAAGTATACCATGCTTTTGGGTCCTAGACTACCCGGACAATAGCATAATAGTAGCTACGCACGGACTCTCGTCACCTCGTGCGTACGTAGCCCCCACAAATAGTAGCTCATAACTAATTATTTCACTTATGAGGACAATTCCTCTTACAAGGTTAGAAGGAGACTCACCTCGCTCCGAAGATCCATAACCGGCATTCCACGCCCTTCCGAAGACTCGAATCGATGCACAATGCTCCAAAGCTAGCCAATGATTATGCAAATCCATTAATATATGATCAATTACTCATTACAATTCAATTCATAGCAATTCCCGAAAAGTTGACAAAATTGCCCTCGGACCCACGTGCCCGGATTCCTAAATTTTTCAAAGATAAAGTTTACCCATGAACTCACGAACTCAAATATATGATTTTCTCTTAATTCCATATCCAAAATCGTGGTCAAATTTCAAGAATATCAATTTTCTACGTTTTCCCTCAAACCCCATGTTTTCTACAAATTCCCAAATTCGTATATAATCATGTATTTAACTCAAGATAGGTGGGGGAAAAGCTTACCTGATCATTGATGATGAAAATCCACTCTTGAAACCCTCCAAGAATCGCCCAAGCCAAGAAAATATGAGAGGAAATGGCCAAAACCCGGCTTTAAAACAACCCACTGCCTCCAGCACTTTCCGCGCTTGCGGTCTCTTGACCGCTTCTGCGGTTCCGCAGGCGAGGTTCAAATATCGCTTCTGCGGTTCCTCACCAGGCTGCCCTTTTCTGCTTCTGCGTCTTCTCCACCGCAGGTGCGGTCCCCCATCTGCGGCAAAATGACCGCATCTGCGGTCCCAGCTCTCCTCCGGCAATACCGCATCGGCGGCTCTTCTGGCCGCTTCTGCGGCTCCGCACCTGCGGCACATTTCTCGCAGGTGCAGTTATGACAGCAACCAACAACTTCAGCCTTCCAAAAATTTCATTTTTGATCCGTTAACTACCCGGAATCCACCCGAGGCCCCCGGGACCCCAACCAATCATATCAACCAGTCCCAAAACACATTACGGACTCGCTCGAGGCCACAAATCATATCAAACAATGCTAAAACCACGAATCGACCTCCGATCCAAGATTTATGAACTTTAGAACTTCAAACTTCTACTCTCGATGTTTAAACCTATCAAATCACGTCCGATTGATGCCAAATTTTGCACACAAGTCACATTTGGCATTACGGACCTATTCCAACTTCCGGAATCAGATTCCGACCCGGATATCAAAAAGTCCACTTCCGGTCAAACTTCTCAATATTCTTCAAATTTCTATCTTTAGCCAAATGACTTCAAAATGACCTACGGACCTCCAAATTCACTTCCGATCACGCTCCCAACTCCAGAATCACCATACAGAGCTACTCTCAAACTCAGAATTCCAAACGGACATCGATAACGCTGAAATGCACTTCAAGCCAAACTTATGAAATTTCCTTCAAATTGCTAACTTCCACAATATGCGCCAAAACGCTCCTGGGTCATCCAAAACCCGATCCAGGCATACGCCCAAATCCGAAATCATCATACGAACCTGCTGGAACCTTCAGATCTCGATTCCGAGGTCGTTTACTCTGAAATCCAATCTTAGTTAATTCTTCCAACTTAAAGCTTCCGAAATGAGAATTCTCTTTCCAAATCAACTCCGGACTTCCCGAAATTCGATTTCGACCACGTGTACAAGTCATAATACCTGAAGTGAAGCTGCTCATGGCCTCAAACTGCTGAGCGGTGCGCTAGAACTCAAAACGATCGGTCGGGTCGTTACAGTAATTATCTGCTTTTTTTATATATGATTTAGCTGCACATATTTATTTGGTAGTCTGGTCCTAGCCTCGTCACTACTTCGTCGAGGTTAGGCTAGGCATTTACCAACATATGGGGTCGGTAGTGCTGATACTACACTCTGCACTGTGTGCAGATCCTGACACCGGAGCGTTTGGACTGTAGTGAGGTTGTTGCCTTCAATCCAACATGCAACCCGATGTAGTCCTGCAGGTGTCCGCGGTCCTTGGCGTCTCCTTCTATCATTTCTTTTCTATTTTTACTTATTCAAAGACAGATTCATGTATCTCTATTCAGACCTTATTTGTAGTATTCTTAGACAATCTGTGAAATTGTAACATCAATTCTGGGTAGTTATGTTTAAGGATTTGTATTGGTAGCATTTAAATGGTTATATCATGTTCTTCCGCTTATTAAATTTCACTGTTTACGTAATGTTGATTCTTTATTGTTAATGGATTAAAATGAAAAAAAAAGGTAATAAATTTATAACACTCGGCTTGCCTAGCTTTCACGAGTAGGCGCCATCACAACTCCCGAGGGTGGGAAATTCGGGTCGTGACATAAAAATTCGTAGTATGCATTCTATTTCCAAAGGATAAAAATTTAGATCTGATATTTTGCTTTTGAAAATTTATTTTATAGACTCTTACTAACTATTTTTTTTTCTCTATTTTATATTCTTAAATATTTTTAGTTTTTCTAATTATCCATTGTAGTTTTAAAATATTATCTTATAAAAATTATTTGATGAAAAAATAATTTATTCTACATGATTGTGTCAAATGAGAATATTGAACCATGAATAGACTTTGTTCTAAAACAAACTGCTCTTTGGTTCGTTCTCGTCGTTTCTTACTTCAAGGTATGTTTTAGTTTCTAACTAATTTTATTTATTTGTTGATTTCCTACTAATTCAAATAACTAATTTAATAAATGAAATAGCTCTAAGGTCCTAATATTAGCAAATTAACATGGACGTATTCAATTAAGGAAACTTAGTAAGTTGAAATCTTAATCGATTCTAATTTCTAAAGTCCTAAATTTTAGGACTTTTTACATAATTCAAATAAAGAAGGATTTAATAATTAATAAACCACAATATTGCTTGGCTAATTTGACGACTCCATTATTAAAAAGTTAACAAATTAACATGGATGTGTTCCATTAAGGAAAGACTTAGTAAGCTGAAACCTTAACCGATTCTAATTTCTTAAGTCCTAAATTTTATGATTTTCTACATAATTCAAATAAAGAAAGATTTAATAATTAATATTCTAGTTGATTTTGAATTCCTAAATTTTAGAAAGAAATTATCAAATTACATTTTTGTCTAATGTGAATTCTATTTTTAAAGGATAAAAAAGACAAACGACATTTCGCTAAGGGTCTTCGTGCTTTTAATATAGTATATAGAAGATTACATATATAATAAGTATATTTTAAATAATTACTCCTATAAATCTTTATGATAGTAAGTAAATCCTTTGATCAATTATCTGCTATGTCAATAATCATTATAGCATAGTTCCAACCATTATACTATTTTTAGGGTGAATTATTAATTGAGCTATAACAAATGAATGACATGCACTCAAATGACTTCCTCCTCTATTCCTCATATTCTCTTCAACTTTGATTAATTCTGGCTTTACAATAGCTTATGTACGTACCTTGAGCTAATTAGCTCCATATTGATTTTTGAACTTATTTTGTAAAGTATTATGAAAAACTATATAAATAGAAGATAATATTCTAATTAATATACCTAATGAAATAAAAGACTGATTCTTCTTTCACATGCCTATATAATATTGCTCATAGAAAAATGTAAGTTTTTCCTCCAACGGAAAAATATTTTTTTAAAGTAAAATTAAAAAAACTTTACCTAAGATCAACAATAGCTCAAGAATAATTAAATAAATTGGCTATTTCATCAATTAAGCAAAAAATATTAGAAGAAGTTGATTGTAAAACACAATTAACATTTTGCCTCCAAAGGCCTCTAATCACTGATCTACTCACATTTGCAAGGGGAGATTTGTGAGTATTTCAGCACTTTAGTGCTGATTTAAGGCACTGCACTTCGCTGAGTAAAGGTTCAACCTGAAATTAACTAGTATGTGTCTGAGTTAAATCAGAATTTCTAGTGTTCCTCTATCCAAATGATAAGCTCGTTCCCTTTGGGTCTGTACTTGGGCCGGCTAAAAACTTTATTACTCTCCCTACTCAAGTTTCAATTTAATTACCTCATATATACAATATTACTAATTATATACACTTTAGGAATTAAATAAGTATTCCTTTATATTAGGAATTAATTATTTCTCATCCTTATTTTCTCTCCCTCATGCGCTCTCTCTATCTCTCTCTCCTAGTCTCTCTCTATCTCTTAATCCCTAATTTTATTAGTGTAGAGAAAAGGAAAAGAGAGCAGCAACTCTACCATTGACAGCCATTAAAAAGCTTTGAAGTTTTGAATTCGAATTTGGGTTTTCAAAAAATATTATTTGTTTGAATTGTGTGTTGTTGCAAACAATTGGGAATTCTATCTACGTCTCTCTCTATCTCTCAATTCCTAATTTCAGTAATGTAAAGTAAAGGAAAAGAGAGTAGCAATTCCATCATTGATAACCATTAAAAAGCTTTGAAACTTTGAATTCAAATTTGGGTTTTCAAAAATTATTTGTTTGAATTGGGTGTCGTTGCAAAAAATTGGAAATTCTGTCTATGTCGCTCTCTATCTCTCAATCCCTAATTTTAGTAATGTAAAGAAAAGGAAAAGAGAGCAGACTAGGAAAAAAGAGAGCAGACATTCCACCATTGACAGCCATTAAAAAGCTTTGAAGCTTTGAATTCAAATTTGGGTTTTTAAAAAATCATTATTTGTTTGGATTGGGTGTTGTTGCAAACAATTGAGAATATGGTTTGGAGTTTATATCTCAATTTCGAGGATGTTTTGGTGAAGTTTAGACTTGCTTTTGGCTGAATTTCAGATTAAAACTCGAAGAAGAAGAAGAAGACATGACATACATTATATTTACGAAATTGTAGTAAAATTGTATTCTGTTGTTATGTTGTTTATATATATATTTAAGAACCACAAACCAACCACCCTTCTACTATAATGAAGATAACAAAGAGGAACAAAATGAAGTCATCATGTTAGCGTTAGGGCATTTAACATATGATAATCTCACTTTATGTGCAATGCACCTAGTCATAGTTACAACAACAACAACAACGACCCAGTATAATCCCACAGGTGGGGTCTAGGGAGGGTAATATGTACGCAGACCTTACCCCTACCCCGAAGGGTAGAAAGGCTGTTTCCAAGAGACCCTCGGCTCAAAAAAGCAACAGGAGCCGATATATTAGTATCATAAAAATGCATAATAAAATAACAGCAATATAAGAGATATGAAATACAGAATACGAAATACGAAATAGATGACTGGTATAGTAAAACTAGCAGGTAAAGCCCTGCATCAATAGACGACCAATGACATTCTTAGTCTAACTCCTAACTGGCTAGTCTCACTCTATTGTGCTGTAGAAATATTCACAACTCTCCCCTAACCTACAACTTTAATGCTCGACCTCCTTAATTCCCTGTCAAGCGTCATGTCCTCAGTAATCCTAAGTCGCGCCATGTCCTGTCTGATCACCTCTCCCCAATACTTCTTAGGTCGTCCTCTACCTCTCCGCGTGCCTACTACAGTCAGTCGCTCACACCTCCTCACCGGTGCATCAGTGCTCCTCCTCTGAATGTGCCCAAACCATCTGAGTCTTACTTCCCGCATCTTGTCCTCCATGGGGGCCACGCCCACCTTCTCTCGAATATCTTCATTCCTAATCTTCTCCATCCTTGTATGCCCGCACATCCACCTCAACATCCTCATCTCTGCTACTTTCATCTTATGGATGTGTGAGTTCTTTACCGGTCAACATTCAGTTCCATATAACATGGCAGGCCTAACCACTGCTCTATAAAACTTACCTTTTAGTAACGGTGGCACTTTCTTGTCACACAAGACTCCCGATGCTAACCTCCACTTCATCCACCCCACCTCTATACGGTATGTGACATCCTCGTCAATCTCCCCGATCCCCTGAATAACCGATCCAATGTACTTGAAACTACCCCTCTTGGGAATGACTTGAGAGTCAAGCCTCACTTCAACTCCCGCTTCCGTCGGCTCAACTCCAAATTTGCACTCGAGGTATTCTGTCTTCGTCCTGCTCAACTTGAAACCTTTAGACTCAAGAGCATATCTCCAACTCTCTAGCCTCTCGTTGACGCCGCCTCGTGTCTCGTCAATTAGAATAATGTCATCAGCAAATAGCATGCACCATGGAACCTCCCCTTGAATATGATGAGTCAGCGCATCCATCACCAGGGCAAATAGGAATGGGCTGAGCGCAGACCCTTGGTGCAACCCCATAATAACTGGAAAGTATTCAGAGTCGCCTCCTACTGTCTTAACCTGAGTCTTAGCTCCATCATACATGTCTTTAATCACCCTAATATAGTCAATCGGGATCCCTTTATCCTCTAAGCAGCTCCATAAGACCTCCCTAGGAACCCTATCGTACGCTTTCTCCAGATCAATAAACACCATGTAGAGATCCTTTTTCCTATCCTTGTATTGTTCCACCATCCTCCTAATAAGGTGGATAGCTTCTCTGGTAGATCGCCCCAGTATGAACCCGAACTGGTTGTCTGAAATAGACACCGTCCTTCGCACTCTCATTTCTACCACTCTCTCTCAAACTTTCATGGTATGACTTAGTAATTTGATGCCCCTATAGTTGTTACAGCTCTGGACATCACCTTTGTTCTTATACAACGAGACCATTATACTCCACCTCCACTCTTCAGGTATCCTATTAGTCTTGAATATAACACTAAACAATGCAGTAAGCCATTCCAAGCCTGCTCTACCCACACACCTCCACAGTTCAACCGGAATTTCGTCTGGCCCGGTAGCTCTTCCCCTTCTCATCTTACGCATTGCCTTCATGACTTCATCGATCTCAATGTCCCTACAATTACTTAATTCATGGTGACTGTCGGCATTCTTCGATTCCCCAAGTATAATATCCTGATCCCTTTCTTCACTTAGAAGTTTATGAAAGTAGGTCTGCCACCTCCTCTTAATCTGGTCATCTCCCATCAAAACTTTGCCGTCATCATCTTTTATGCACCTCACTTGGTCGAGATCCCGAGTTGTCCTCTCTCTCGCCTTAGCGAGTCGGAATAACTTCTTCTCCCCACCTTTGTTCCTTAGTTCCTCATACAGACGAGCAAAAACTGAGTAGAAATAATGTATGAAAATTGTAGATAAGTTGTAGATAAATCGTATAATATATAATTAGTTGTATGAAATTTGTTTTTACTATGTATAAATCAGATACAAAATATACAAAAGACACATTGTATTAATTTTGTATAAAATTTGTATTTAAGTTGTATGTTATTATAATTATATTTAACTAGATAAAAATAACCTGTACAAGATGTGTGAAAGTTGTAGATAAATTATATAATGTATAATTAGTTGTATGAAATTTGTTTTTACTATGTATAAATCAGATACAAAATATACAAAAGACATATTGTATAAAATTTGTATAAATTTTTTATTTAAGTTGTATGATATTGTAGTTGTATATAACTCTCAATTGCTAAATCCATTATCTTTTGGACACCTTTTTGTGGCGTTTCAGAAAAGAGAAAAAAAAACAAAGAAATGTTGACTCTCACAGGAGAAAGTTAATATTGATAACGATTTTGCGTGTTGAACTTTGAATATTTCCTAAGTGCATGTGAATGTCATCAATGCAATAAAATGGCAAAAAGAAAAATGAGTAACAGATGTTAGAAAAATAATAATCAAATTGGCTTTGAGGCGTGAAAATCGACTGTCCTTAAAGAGTTATCGCCTGTATACTAATTTAGGGAATATACAAAACGATTCTCTTCAGGATACAACAAAGCCTGCAGTAACACTTGTGATTTTCTATTTCAGTTTGTTGGAATTCTTGTGTATTTATAGGCAACCAACAGACCCTTTTAGAAAGGATGTCTTGTTTCACAAACAGACACGACTATTTATTCGAATTTTGAATTTAAAATTCAAATAAATTTGATTTTACTGTTAAAAATAATTAACTCTAGGATCTCGTTCCTGTTGAGTCAATCTCGTGCCTGTTGAGACAATCTCGTGCCTGTTGAGTCAGTCTCGTGCCTATTGAGTCAGTCTCGTGCCTGTTGAGACAAACTCGTGCCTGTTGAGACAAACTCGTACCTGTTGAGACAAACTCGTGCCTGTTGAGTGTTATTTCATAATGATCAGTTTCGAGGCTAACAGGCACGGTACGAGTAAGGTCGGTCTCGAAGGTGTTTCACAAGCACAAAACTTCTTTTTTCCGATGTGGGAAGAATCCCACTTCCAACTTGCCAATAACAAACTATCTTACAATCCCCCACTAGTTTGTTATTTCGCTTCATAACACTTGTGAATAATTGAAAGTATCTTTTACAGATTTGAACTTTCCTTTAGTGTAAGTATATTAAAGTTTTGACGAAGTTAATGGTATCTTAAGATTTGAACCACAACTCCTTGTGCCAAAACCGAAAGTACCACACACACAGTGTTATCTAGTAGCTTAGAAAATCCAGTATTCGCTTTAGCACGTTTACGGCCATGTGCTCATCCTGAATTCATGAATATTTACAAGATCAACCCTTTAAATCTTGCTAGAAGCGGCACCACTTCAATATTCATATAGGTGGAATTAGTTATATGTCCCTGTTACTCCAGACATTAATAATTCCATTAAGATTAATCAACCTCTTCATGTAACAGTATGCACTTTGGAGTTTGTCTTTATGCCCCTGTTATAACAAGCATTTAACAACTCCTTAACTCCTCATATAACAGTAAGTAGTACATTAGAATTAGGGCTCCTAAAGAGGAAATCAGTGCTTAAACAATACAAGTAACTTGTTATTACCCATTGAACTTATATTGTTAGAGTGTATACTAACTCAAAATGGGGTTCCCATTCCTTGTATTTAATTTAAGGGTCTTAGCCCCATCTCTCCACAAGTTTGTTGTACTACATCTCTACCTAATGGCTTCGTAAGTGGATCAGCCAAATTCTTATTTGATCTCACATATATTATAGCTATAGCTCCATTTGTAATTAATTCTCTTATATAAGCATGTCTCAAGCTTATATGTCTCGATTTCCCATTATATATTTTATTGTGAGCAACACACATTGTAGTCTCACTATCATAGAATATGGAAATGGATGGCATAGGTTGTGACCACAACTTTATATCAAGTAACATATTCCTCAGCCATTCTGCTTCTTTTCTAGCAGCTGCTAATGCAATAAATTCAGATTCGTTAGTAGAATGGGAAATACATGTTTGTTTCTTGGATGCCCAACTAATGGCTCCACCGCCTAGAGTAAAAATCCATCCTGATGTGGATTTATTATCATTAACACTTGTAATCCAACTTGCATCAGAATATCCCTCTAATACATTAGGAAAACCATTATAGCAAATGCCTAAGTGCTTTGTATATTTTAAATATCCAAGTACTCTACTTATTGCTTTCCAATGATCATTACCTGAATTACTGGTAAACCTTGAAAGTTTACAAACAGCAAATACAATGTCGGGTCTAGTGCAATGAATTGCATACATCATACTACCTATCGCACTTGCATACTCTAACTGTGCTACTGCTCTTCCAGTATTTGCAGTTAGCTTAATACTAGAATCATAAGGAGTATTATACCCCTTTATTCCTAAATGACTGAATTTAGTAAGGATTTTATCTATATAATGTGCTTGTGACAAAGTCACTTTCTTGTTATCTCTTTTGACCTTGATTCCCAAAATAGTATCAACTTCATTTAAATCCTTCATTTTAAAAACTGAGGTTAGATACTTTTTGGTCTCGATAATTCCTTGTAGATTCGTGCCAAAAATCAGCATGTCATCGACATATAAACAAATTATTACTCCATATTATTTTGTAAATTTAGAGTAAATGCACTTGTCTGCATTATTATGTACGAATCCGGTTGATAGTATTACACTATCAAATCTTTCATGCCACTGTTTAGGCGCTTGTTTAAGACCATAAAGAGACTTTATCAATTTGCAAACTTTCTTCTCGTTTCCCGGAAGAACAAAACCTTCAGGTTGTTGCATATATATTTCTTCACTAAGGTTCCCATTTAAAAAGGCTGTTTTAACATCCATTTGATGTACGTAAAGATCATAGATAGAGGCCAAGGATAAAAGGACTCTAATGGATGTTATTCTTGCAACAGGAGCATATGTATCAAAATAGTCTATGCCTTCCTTTTGAGTGAAACCTTTTGCAACTAATCTTTGCTTTGAAGGTTTGGATGGAACCATCTGTATTGTACTTTCTCCTAAAGACCCACTTACAACCTATAGGTTTTGATCCAAGAGGAAGATCAACCAAACCTAAGTGTTGTTGGATATAATTGAGTCCATTTCATCATTAATGACCTTTTTCCAAAAAGCAGCGTCTCTAGAAGACATTGCTTCTTGAAATGCCTTTGGGTCTTCTTCAACATTTAATACAATTGGAATTTGATTACAAACGTTTGTCCTATCTCCTTTAACAAGAAATACTATAGATTGTGAAGAAATAAAATCAGAACCAAGATGTTTTTCCTTTCTTATTCTTTGGCTTTTCCTTGGTTCTATCTGCATATCATCACTTCTTTCCTTAGTTTTAATAATTTCAGGAAGCGACAATTTATTAGCATCAATACGTTTTCCATTTATTTCAGTCATTTCATCAACATTGTCATTTATAAATCTATTTTCAATAAATTCAATATGTATAGATTCTATAATGACATTAGATTCTAGATCTAGCAGTCTATAAGCTTTGGAGTGTTGTGCATATCCTATAAAAACACTTTTAATTCCTCTAGGACCCAATTTTGTTCTTTGATGATCAAGTACTCTATAATAGGATATACACCCCCACACTTTAAAATAATTTAAATTTGGTTTTCTACCATTCCAAAGCTCATAAGCCGAAATATGCATACTCTTTGAAGGCACTCTATTTAAAATATAACATGCAGTTAGTAGTGCTTCACCCCATAAATTATGTGGCAAATGTGCATTAAGTAACATAGCATTAACCATATCCACCAGAGTTCTATTTTTCCTTTCCGCTAACCCATTTTGTTGAGGAGTATAAGGGGCACTCATTTGATGTATTAGGCCATACTCTTCACAGAACTTATTAAATTCGTTAGGAAAATATTCTCCGCCTCTATCACTTCGAATAATTTTAATTTTCCTACTCCTTTGATTTTCCACAACAGACTTGTATTCTTTAAACTTTTGAAAAGCTTCGTCCTTAGTTCTAAGTAGGTAAACATATGTAAATCTAGAGAAGTCGTCTATAAAAGTAATAAAATATCTTTTGCCTCCTCTAGTTAATTCTCCATTTAATTCACACAAGTCTGAATGTATTAAATCTAATAGTTTTGTGGATCTTTCAACTTTACGAAATGGTTTCTTTGTCATCTTTGCTTGTATGCAAATTTCACATTTTATATGTTGAGTTTTACATGAGATATAACCATTTTTGGACATATAATTCAAGGAGCCAAAATTTAAATGTCCTAGTCTAGCATGCCATAAACAAGAATCAGACTCAACGATGTAAGCAGAAACATAATTTATTTCATTAATACTCAATTTGAACATGCCGTTACAGTTATAGCCTTTTCCAACAAAAATACCATTCTTAGACAATATTACATGATCAGACTCAATAACTATCTTGAAGCCTTTCTTTGACAGCAAAGCAGCGGACATTAAGTTTTTCTTCATATTAGGAACATGATATACATTCAGTAATGTCAACTTCTGGCCAGATGTGAAGTTAATCTCAATACTTCCTTTTCCAGCAACATCTGCCGCAACATGGTTTCCCATCAAGACTTGTTCAGAATCCTGCACTTCTGCATATGTCTTGAACATCTTCTTGTCATAACAGACATGAATAGTAGCACCCGAATCTAGCCACCAGTCTTGAGTTTTTGTAGCAGCGGTAGCCACATTCAACTCTGTGACCGTACCAATTTGCATTGCGGAAACCATGACAACCAGTCCTTGGGCAGAATTTTTCACTATGTTTGCCTTTTCAGAATTTCCAGATTTTTCAATCTTTCTAGACTTTTCGGTATTGCCTGCATTGTAATTTATTCCTGCCTTTCTATATCTGCAGTCCCGAATCATATGGCCTTTCTTTCCACAATGATGACAACTAAAGTTCTTTCTCTTTTTAAAAGAAGACTTTTTGGAAACTTTCAGATGTTTGTTCCCACTTCCTGAACCATTCTGACTGACAAAATTGACTGCGGAACTCGAAGGCTGACTAATAGCATCACGAGCACGAGTCTCACTTTCAATTTGAATGTGAGTACGAAATTGTTCCACAGTCATTTTATCCATAGAATGTAGGATTTTCTTTCTATAGTCATTCCAAGAGGAAGGCAATTTCGAAAGAATAGCACCTATTTGAAGTGCATCAGGAATTTTAACTTCAAGATCACTTAGTTTTGATACTAAGATTTGCAGTTCATGAATCTGATCCATTATAGGCCTAGTATCAAATATTTTAAATTCAAAGTACTGCAGAGCCAGGAATTTGTCAATACCTCGTTTTTCATACTGGTATGCAGTTTGTAGAGCAGTCCAAATCTCTCTTGGTGACTTCAAATTGCAATAAAGATCATAGAGTCGATCTGTCAAAGTATTCAGAATATGGCCGCGACACAACAGTTCATCATGTTCTCGTTTCTTCCTTTCTTCTTTGACTACGTCAGAATCTTCTGCTGTGGGCTCAGGCATTGGAGGCAAGGCATAATCAAGAACATAGTAGATATTGAGAGCGGACAACAAGAATATCATCTTGTCTCTCCAACGGGTAAAGTTCGTTCCATCAAAGCGATCAAGTTTGATGAACTCCTTCGGATTCTCAACAACAGACATTAATTTCTCCATAGCAGTATAACTCTTTAAGATTGTTAGAAAAATAATAATCAAATTGGCTTTGAGGCATGAAAATCGACTGTCCTTAAAGAGTTATCGCCTGTATACTAATTTAGGGAAAATACAAAACTATTCTCTTCAGGATACAACAAAGCCTGCAATAACATTTGTGATTTTCTATTTCACTTCGTTGGAATTCTTGTGTATTTATAGACAACCAACAGACCCTTTTAGAAAGGATGTCTTGTTTCACAAACAGACACGACTATTTATTCGAATTTTGAATTTAAAATTCAAATAAATTTGATTTTACTGTTAAAAATAATTAACTCTAGGATCTCGTGCCTGTTGAGTCAATCTCGTGTCAGTTGTCTCGTGCCTGTTGAGTCAGTCTCGTGCCTGTTGACTCAGTCTCGTGCCTGTTGAGACAAACTCGTGCCTGTTGAGACAAACTCGTACCTGTTGAGACAAACTCGTGCCTGTTGAGTGTTATTTCATAATGATCAGTTCTGAGGCTAACAGACACGGTACGAGTAAGGTCGGTCTCGAAGGTGTTTCACATAACAGGCACGAAACTTCTTTTTTCCGATGTGGGAAGAATCCCACTTCCAACTTGCCAATAACAAACTATCTTACAACAGATCTGGTGCGGTGCAGTGATTGTGAAGATGTTTTTGAATGAGGAAATAAGTGATGACTGATGAGTCCTGAAATAAAGAAACAACTTTATTTGTTGGTAGCAGAACACAGTGAGATGGAGGCTCAAGATCAACGTAACTGGGAAGATCCACAGAGAGTGTGGCTATTTTAAATGTGATGTCCGTAGGAAAGAGAAGAAGAGAAAAAAAAAAGAAGGAAAATGGTGTAAGTACGTCCCTTGATTGAAGGCATAAATAGTGGATTGGATCTTTAAGGTATATTGTATATATTTTGTAAACAAAACTTGTTTATGCCGGGTAATTAGCTAAATATGGACATTAAGGATAATAAAGATTCAAATAGAGTATAAATAGTGCATCACAACTCTTTATTTTCTTATTTCGGGAATCTTACATAAATGTGCCAAATAAGTTCCAACTTACCAACCTTTACCTATTAATTATAGACTTATTAAAACTAGCCAAACACATATAAAAATTAAAAATCCACATAAATACGGTTCATTCTCTCCAAGAACCATACGCAAAGATCTCCTTCCATGTTAACATTAGATGCAAGAAGCCTTTTTTACCCTTTAAAAATTTATTTTATATTGGATAATAATATATATATATATATATATATATATATATATATATAAGATTCTAAAAATCTAAGTAAAATGAACATTTCAATGGGTACGGTTGAAATTCATTGAAAGCATATAGATGAGTCAATATACAAATTTTGAGGAAGATTAGAAGTGATCTGAACTGATTTGAAATTCGTAGTTAAAATCAAATTCAAAAAATTCTTCTCACATGTATCACAATCACATACACAGGTATACATGGATATATATGTGATGCACATTTGATACAAATATGATACATGTATGATATAGAAATGATACACAGTATGATACATATATTATTTTTTTTATGTTTCATCTTCTACTTTGAATTTTCAATACAAACCACCTCAAATCTCCACCAAATCATTCCAAAACTGAGATTCAAACTCCTTAAGATGTACCCAATCTATTCTAATAACATCCACTCAAAAGAAAAGCAACATTTTTACCTTTTTAGCAAGCTATAAATAGCTAATTGACTAATGTTGGTAACATTTGACTAATATTAGTAATATTTAATAAATTGACCAATTCATAATAAACTATTTATAAATGTACATAGCTGTTAATTCTTTCAACCCTCATTTTGGGCTTGAGTTCAGGGGATGAGGCATTAATCTTACTTCCAAGCTCCATGTTAAGAAAAGAGTCTGCATCTAATTAAGGCAGAAAGAGGATATTTCGTTAACTTTGACGATACATTAGGATATAAAAGTGAATTGAGTTATAATGTTTGGTATGTAAGAAGTCTTTTTGACATTTCTAGCCGGCCATTTGTGTAAAAAAATCTCTTTTTCATCAACTAAAAGTTCTTCTTTTTTAAGAGAGATTTAGCTCCCAATTCAAATAATCCATCCGAGTTTTGAATTCTTTAAAATCCAAGCAATTATCAAATTGAATAATGTTTAACCAAAAAAATAAAATTTTAGTCAAAGCTAAAATTTAGAAGAACACGGGTTATTGATAATCAAAAGAATGTATAGAAGGACGTAATTTAGGTAACAAGAGAGTAATCAAGAGAAAAACAAGAAAACCAAAGTTCATATCAATAGTTTTGTGTCCTTACAATTGATCAGATGTCTCCATTTTATAGATATCTTGGAGATATACGTTTTGTCCAAATCATAATGAGGCTATTATGAATAATTAAAGACATTTAATGTTACGTTACATAATCATTATATTTAATACAAATTCTCTAACATATTCCACATTTAATGCCTATTAAATATCGTATCTGCACTCTTTTCTATTGTTAGATTCATTCCTTTTGATTCTCAGACATAAATGACTTAGATATGTACAAGTGTCGGGTTATTTGTATTCCTGCCAGTGCCTCTTCCTCTGCCATTTGCTCATATCTGTTGCAACTCGTGCCCCTTGGCTAGTTGTAATTCTTTGACCATTTGACCAATCCACGTGTTTCGACACGTATTCGACACGTATTCGACACGTCACCTTTATATTTAAATATATTTTTCCCAATACAAATAATCCCCCCACTTTTCATTTATTCATCAGTTTGAATATTTGGGAAGTGGATTTCATTAAAAGAGAATTTTTGTCACCATTAATGCTATGACAAAATTGATGCTTCAATTGTCGCTTCCATTTAATGCTCCGTACATGTGTCTTTTTTCCATTAGTTCTGCAGTTTTGCAGCCCTTTTCAAGGCTTTTTACGGCTCTACTATTCACGAATTGCCAGTTATCATTATTATGGTCCTTTCATCACTGCACTTTTACCTTTGGCGGTTGCATATTAATATAAATATAACTTCTCTCCTTGTCTTTTACCACATAAAGCTTATTGACCACTTAATCCCTCACATTCTTCTCCTTCGCCATGTCTTCACCAAATCCTAACCCTAGGAGAGTTCCCATTATTGATACCTTCCCTAATGCCCCCATTACACATAGAAGGGGAGGTAGACTTCGTAGCTTAGGGTCTACTCGCGGTGGTGGTTCGTCTATACATTCTCCTAGTTCTGGTCCTTCTTCCAGAACCAGAGGTTCCCTTTCTCACAGATCTTCTTCTAGGGATAAAGAACCTTCTGAACCATTACATGAACCTTTAGTAGAGGAGATAGTCCCTACAAAATTATCTTTTTACCATGATAGGGAATCTCTTAGAAACCAGGTTTTCACCTTAGACCGTGTTGACGCTTACCCCACTCAAATTACAGAAGTTTTGACTCCTATAGTTCGCAAAGACTGCCATTGGAGTAATGATTTTCCCATTATTATCCCTAATCAAAATTAAAGAACTACTTCTTATTTGACTGGGTTCTCTTTTGTTTATACATACCCTTTCACTTTAGGGTTCAAACCAGCTATTGACGTAGTTATTCTTGAATTTTGCCGCTTCTTTAATGTCTGTTTGGGTCAAATTGGCCCAATTATATGGAGGGTTGTTGCCTGTTTGAGGCATTTAACCAATTTGGCTGATGTCTCCTTTACTTTCCCAAACCTGATTCATCTTTACTCCCCTAGACTTTTCCGTAATGATGTTTTTACCCTAGCGGCCAGGAGTAAGAGGGTTTTAGTGAGCCCTATAGATGACAAGACCGTGGCTGGTACGCTCGATTTGTTGCTGCCCCCACTGTTGGTTTAGTGGGTGAGAATAACATTCCCTTCCCTGAGAAGTGAAATTTTGCACGTAAGTCTTTTATCCATCTCGTACCTTTTTCCTTCAAGTTTATCAACTTCTCTAATTTTTGTTCCTCCTTTTTTTAGAAACCATGGGAGTGGTGGAAAATATTCCTAATTTTCGTGGTTGGGTAGATAAATTGCTGAAGGCCGCACCAATAGATGGTAGGTCTTGGAAAACACTTTCTAACCGTTACGGTTGGAAAGTAAAGATTCATGGTAAGAGTTTTTATTTCATCTTTCACGCATGTATACATTTTTCTTTATGGTTCTAACTTCCATCCTTCTTTTTATCAGAATTTGTTATTCGAGGAGTTACTGCTAAAGCAGTTGCGGCCTCTCGTGTCTCTTCGGGAACCCGTACTCCTTCAGGAACCCATATCTCTTTAGAAAGAGCCCGAGAAATAGTCTTGGGTTCTTCTTCTGCAAAAAGGAAAACTGTTGAAGAAGGATACTCTGAAGAAGAGGAAGATGGGGGTTCCCTGGTGACGAGGCCACGAGCTAGGAGACACATCATCTCTGAAGACGAAGTTGAAGTTTCCCCTCGTCTTTCTGTTCCTCTTACCGAACCTGTTGAAACCTCAATAATAATTCCTGATGATGACGTCACTCCCCATGATACCCATGAATCTATTGATCAACTTTTCTTTAGTGGTTTTGGCAGTGGAAGTTTAGGGCCTGTTTTAGATGAAATACCCTTATCTTTTTTCTCAACTTCCGTGCCTGTGATTCCTTCCTTACCAGCCCCGGCTATTTCTGTTCCTTCTTCTACTGTTTTCACTTCCTCTACCGCTCCTCCTTCAACAACTCCTCCTCCTATCGTTTACCATACAAAAGCGGGCTCTTCAAGTAGAAGTGCCGCTATGAGGAGGGTAACCATTGAAGTTCCTACTGATAGCATCCTTTTGAGGAAGTTAGGTCAAGCAGACGTATGGATGGAACCTTTAATTGGTCCAATTGAAAAAGCAAAGCTAGAGAGCCATAGTTCCCTGACTCTAATGAATGATATCGTGCATGCCACTTTGAAGGTACTTTCCTTCTCTCCCTTCTTTACCTTATAAAAAAAATTATCTTTGGGATTCTTATATTCTTATTTCCTTTCCCTTTTTTAGGCCAATCTTATCGGCATAGAAATGATGAGCAGAATCCCTCTCTTAGAGAAGATAGCACGTGATTCTCAATTGGAGGCGATCAATTGGAAGGAACAATTTTAGAGTGCACAAATTAATATGGAAGATTTACAAGAAGGCAAGAGTACCCTAGAACAGCAGGTGCGGGCTTTAACTTCAGAGTTAGCGGTTGCAAAGGCTTCCTCAAGACAAGCAGAAAAAGACAAAGAACGTCTCGAATCTTCCTTCTCAGAGCAACTATCTAAAGCTAGCGAAGAGAACAGAGAGTTGAAGGCTCTTTTGAGTCAAAAGAAGTTACGCTGGGGAGCTCGTGCAAAGCTTAACTCAAGCACAAGAAGAC
This sequence comes from Nicotiana tabacum, assembly GCF_000715075.1. Taxonomy (NCBI): domain Eukaryota; kingdom Viridiplantae; phylum Streptophyta; class Magnoliopsida; order Solanales; family Solanaceae; genus Nicotiana; species Nicotiana tabacum. The sequence goes on along the minus strand of NC_134086.1, from coordinate 120,232,638 downwards.
CTTCGAGTCTCGACTGACAAGGTTCGTGCTTTAGAAAGCTCTCATGCCTCTCTTCAAGCTTCTTACAATTCCACCTTGGCTGAAAATGAAGAGCTAAAGAATGAGATTGCTGATTGGGAAAAAGATTATGAGATCCTTGAAGAAAAATATGTTGTTGAGGTAAGTTGGGCATTTTTGAATTCACGTCGAGATACCCTAATTGAAGTTGACCAAGAAAACTTCAACCTGGAGTTGGAGTTAGCTAAGATCAATGAAACCATTGAAAAAGCTCAACAAACTCAGGACTTCCCTTCTCCCGTGGTTGAAGCTCCCGTAAATGTTGAAGCTGATACGAGTATCCCAACTCTTTCAAGACCAATCGAGCATGTTGCTGCAAGCCAAGTTGAAACCGCATCTGTTGATGCACCTGCCCAAATCGAGCCCACTGCTATTGATGCTCCTGCTTTAGTTCCGCAAACTTCTCAGTGACCAGTTTTAATCATTTGAATGATTTTGTTTTTTGTTTTTATTTTGGAAAATTGTAATCAAACCCTTAGTTTCATTTGATGGTTGGATTTGGAAACGCAAGTCCCCAAGTCTTTTATGGGGAAATTTGTATAAACAATTTCATATCTTTATGACTAAGTTCGTACTTAGTCTTCAGTTTTTAGATATTAAGAAGTTTTTCATGTTATTATCTTAAACTTCTGTCTGCTTTATTCTTGCCTTTATTTTTAAGGACTTATAGAATAATTCGCATTTTTGTTCTTCGAAAATGTTTCTGTTAATCTCATGACTAACTAATTAAACATGAGTTTTATAAAAGAGGGCCCTTTTATATTTCGACACTTAATGAAGAAGACGTCTCAACTTCATAATGGTGTTACCATACGATAAAAGAAATAGGAACACACATGTTTCTTTGAAATAACTTTTACAAGTTTTGAATACTACTTTACATGTATTTGAATTACATTTATAACATTCTCTGTGACGACCCGGCCAGTCGTCTCATGAGTTACCGCTCCATTTCCCCCATTTCAGCTTCTTTACGCTTCGTTATCCGTGTTTTATGGGATCGAGATGATTAGTTCGAGTTCGGAGAGGATTTGGTAAGAAATGAGACACTTAGTCTCTTTTAAGAAGACTTAACTTGGAAAAGTCAACCGGATGTTGAGTTCCGATGGTTCGGTTAGCTTCGGGAGGTGATTTGTGACTTAGGAGAGTGATCGGAAGTGGTTTTGGAGGTACGGTGTAGAATTAGGCTTGAATTGGCGAAGTTAGTATTTTGGCGAATTCTGGTTGATAGGTGAGATTTTGATCCGAGGGTCGGAATGGAATTCCAAGAGTTTATGTAGCTTCGTTATGTCATTTTGGACTTGTCTGCAAAATTTGAGGTCATTCGGACGTGGTTTGGTCGGGTTTTTGATAAAAAATGGAATTTGGAAGTTCTTGAGATTCATAGGCTTGAATTCGATGTGATTTGATGATTTTGGTGTTAGTCGAGGTATTTTGATGATTAGAACGAGGTTGAATAATGTTTAGGATGCGTTGGTGCTTTTGGTTGAGGTCCCGGGGCCTCGGGTGTGTTTTGAGCGAGTACGGACACCCCGAAACTTAGAAAAATGGAGGGAGCAGCAGTTTTGGCGCGAACCGCGCTCCTTTTCGCGCTGGGCGCGCTGGCCTAGTGCTGGCCGCGTCAAAGTGGCCGCGGCCGCGGTCGTGAAGACTGCAGGTTGCTGGTCCTACTTCGGAAGCTCATATCTTTTGATCCACAAGGAATTTTGAGGTGATTCAAAAACGAACGTTGTAGCCCTTCGTGTCTGGTGTCTAGAAAGGTAAAGATATCGCAATTTGGACATCTGTAGCGAAGGTTATGGCCAAATTACTAAAGCCTGTCCCTGCAGAGCAAGACTTGCGCGGCCGCGGTCGTTTTTGCGCGGACCCCGATGGTTTTGCGCGGACCGCGGTCATTTTTGTGCGGTTAGCGGTGTCGGAATCTGAGGGGTACTCTACAAATACGAGGTTTTGGGTTTTATTTGATATTTTGACCTAGAGAGCTCGGATTTTGGTGATTTTTCGAAGGTTTTTCAAGAAATTGGTCGGGGTAAGTGATTTTAACTCATTGGTTAGAGTACATGAATCTATCACTGAATTCATCATTTAATTCGTGATTTGAGATGAAATTTGGGAAGAAAATTGTGGAACCTTTCAAAAATGTAAAATGATGATTTGAAGGACCATATGGTATCAGAATTGGATAATTTTGGTATGGTTAGACTCATGAGGATATGAGGATTCTGAAAATGTAAATTTTACTCGATTCCGAGATGTGGGCCCGGGGCTCGGGTTTTGCTAATTTCGGGATTTTTGATATTTTTCGAATGTTTTCGCTTGGGCTTTGTTCCCTTAGCATATTATGACATATTCGTTCTGATTTTGGATAGATTCAACGTGCGTTGAGGCCAATTCAAGGGGCAAAGGTGTCGTGAGCTAAAGAATTAGCCAGTTCGAGGTGAGTAATGGTTGTAAATGATGTTCTGAGGGTTTGAAATCCCGGATTGCACGTGTAGTGCTATATTGAGGCAAGATACGCGCTGGATGATGAGCGTGGGGTTTTCACTACTGGGGATTGTGACTTGGTCCATCCTGATTGATAATTTTACCGAATATTTGACTGAAATTCATTTGTTACCATCATGATTTGGGCTGATTGCCGTAATTGGGCTTCGTGCCAACTATTTGGACCCTTCGGGGATTTTTATCACTGTTTCCTTACTACTTGACTTATTATTTGAACCCAGTCCTGTTGATATCTACTGTTTTACAAACTCAACCACTTTTACTCAGATTTGAAACTTAAATGATATTTCTACATCATGTTTTGGGCTGAGAACTACTGTTTTACTAATGCCCAAGGGGCTTATGATGATTTCTGGACTGAGTGAGGCCGAGGGCCATATGTGAGGATATGTTGAGTGATATGAGGCCGAGGGCCTGAGATACTATTTATGCCATGCGGTGGCTTGAGTGATGTGAGGATATGTTGAGTGATGATGCCACGAGGTGGCTTGATATAGCGCTTGGGCCGTAAGGGGCCCCTCCGGAGTCTGCACACCCACAGTGAGCGCGGGTACCCATGTGATTTGAAACAGTGGTAACAATGACACTGTTTGATGAAAGTTGGTCAGGTAACAATGGCTGACCATTATGCTGAGTGATTGTGAGGTAGCCCACGGGGCTGATACTGTACTGAGAGTGAGCCCGAGGGGCTGATACTATGCTGAGTGATTGATACTGTACCCGAGGGGAGGATTTTTACTTGTTAATTACCTGTTAAATTACCTGTTTCACTTGTTTTAAAAAGGAATATCATTTGATTTCTTCACTGATTTACTGCTTTAAGTGATTTTACTAATTGATATGGAATTCTTTGTGCCTTTACATGTTTTCATACTTTCAGCCATTATTTGTAATTATTACTCACTGAGTCGGAGTACTCACATTACTCCCTCCACCATGTGTGCTGATTCAGGTATAGTAGAGTCCGCACCTGAGCGCTGATTCCTTCCAGGCTAGGCAGTGATTTGGAGTTACGAGGTAGCTGTTGACGTCCGCAGCCCCTTGTCTCTCTTATCCTCTATCATTTATGTTTTCTTCAGACTGTTGTATCGGATTCCGTACTTTGTAGACCTATAGCAGATTCTGTAGTAGCTCATGACTTGTGACACCCCGGTTTGGGCTGTGTCGGGATGGTTCCTGCTGTTGTTAACGTTAAAATTCCGCAATTTATGAGTATTATATTATATGTTATTACTGTTTATGATGATTAACTATTTAAAAGAGGTGTTCCATTTTGGTCTGGCTGGCCTTGTCTTCACGAGAGGCGCTATCACGACCAGGTTCGGGGATCGGGTCGTGACATTCTCGTAACTGTTTTTCTTGTAACAGATTTTTTCAAAAGAAGAATAATAGACACGAGGTTTTTTAACCCGTTTAAGTACATAGCCTTTACCCTAACTATAGTGAGGTTTTTCTTTGGCCTTAGCTCGTGGCTTCATCTCGTGACCTTGTGACTTTTACTTTGCACTTGACTCTTTTAGGCTTGATTTTTCTTAATCTTCTTTGACTTCTTTATACACATATCTGTGTATAGTATGTAGTCCCCCAAGTGTTTGAGTGTTGAAGCATGAAGCCTCGAGCACTTGATAAATTCTCTCATTTGGTCCTTTTACTAAAAAGGAAAAACATACGGGACTTGGAGGTGCGATTTTAGATGAAGACTGCTTAACCCGTATGAATTTCTATTAGAATAATTGTAACCCTAGGCCAGGAATTTTAGGTTATTCCGTGTGCCTTACATGTTGTAACTCATCATTTAGTACGAGTTAGCTTTTTGCCTATCATCTAAAATCGTTAGTAAAATTTTAACAATTCAAAAATTAAATTTGAAATAGTGATACCTGACCGTGGGTATTCCTTAAAAATAATATCTCTTCAAATGAACAACATTCCAATGTGAAGGTAGTATCTTGCCATCCATTGTCTCTAGCTCATATGCTCCCTTGCCTGCAATATCACGAACTCTATAGGGTCCTTCCCATTTTGGACTTAATTTACCCGCATTAGCTGCCTTTGCGGATTGAAAAACCTTTTTAAGCACGAAGTCCCCCACTTTGAAGAATCTGAGGCGTGCTTTTCGGTTGTAATATCATTCTATGACTTGCTTTTGTGCTGTCATTCTTATCAATGCAGCTTCTCTCCTTCCCTCGAGTAAATCTAGATTGACCCGTATCTCCTCGTCATTAGATTCTTGTGTCGCCTGTGTGAACCGCGTACTTGGTTCCCCTATCTTAACTGGAATTAAAACCTCAACTCCATAAACCAATAAAAATGGTGTTTCTCCTGTACTTGTTTTTGCAGTTGTGCGATATGCCCATAAAACTCTAGGTAACAATTCGGGCCAGTTACCTTTTGATATCTCTAATCGTATCGTTAAATTATTTATAATAACTTTGTTCGTTGATTTTTCTTGCCCATTACCCTCCGGGTGATAAGGTGTTGACGTAATCCTTTTAATTTTCCAACTTTGAAAGAATTCTGTGATTTGTGCTCCAATAAATTGAGGACCATTATCACACACGATCTCCTTTGGTACACCGAATCGACATATGATATTCCACCAAAGAAAATCTTTGACATCCTTTTCTCGCACCTGTTTAAATACTCCTGCCTCCACCCATTTAGTAAAATAATCAGTGAGCACGAGCAGATATTTTACATGTCCTTTTGCTTGTGGTAATGGACCCACGATATCCATTCCCATTTCATAAATGGCAATAGGGCAATGACCGGATGTAATAATTCTGCAGGTCTATGCATATTGTTACCATACCTTTGACATTTATCACATTTGGCCACGAAACTTTCTGCTTCTTTTTCCGTTTTAGGCCAGTAATAACCTACCCTAATTAAGGTTCTTACCAATGACCTTCCTCCTGTGTGATTCCCGCAATGTTTCTCATGTATTTCTTTCATTACATACTCCGTTTGTGAAGGTCTGAGGCATCTTGCTAGGGGACCACCGAACATTTTACAATACAGATTGCCTTGCTTTAAGCAATACCGAGCAGCCTTCTTTCGAAGCGCATGAGCTTTCTTCTTATTATCAGGGATGATACCATACTGCAAAAAAGCAACAATCTCGTTACTCCAATCCCAAGTTAAATTTTTAAAATTTACCTCATTCTTATCAAGACCAAGAACTGAATGAAACAAATGTATAACTGAGGAGTTTGCATCGCTTTCCACATCAACTACATATGCGAGATTAGCTAGGGCGTCTGCTTCAACATTTTCATCCCTTGGTATTTGTATAACTTTCCATGTTTAAAATTGCTTTATCAATTCCCGTACCTTTTCTATGTATTGTTGCATCCTTGCTTCCCTAGCTGCATAAGTCCCCAGCATTTGATTAACCACGAGTTGCGAATCACTTTTAATTATAATCTGATTTATGCCAAGCTCTAGTGCCAATTCTAGACCTGAAATCATAGCCTCATACTCTGCTTCATTGTTAGTTATAGAGTGACATTTAATAGTTTGTCGAATGGTCTCACCCGTAGGTGGTACCAAGACAATTCCTAAACCTGCACCTTTTACATTAGATGAGCCATCAGTGAATAAAGTCCAAGTTCCCGGGTTAGCCCCATTAAATACCTGTAATTCTTTTTCTGCTTCTAATTGCATCTCTTGGCTAAAATCGGCCACGAAATCAGCTAACACTTGTGATTTTATAGCAATTCTAGGTTGGTACGTGATTTCGTATTCACTCAACTCTATTACCCACTTAGCTAGCCTACCTGATAGCTCATGTTTATGTAATATATTACGTAAAGGGTAGGCAGTTACTACGACAATAGGATGACACTGAAAGTAAGGTCTTAACTTTTTAGATGCCATAATTAATGCAAGTGCAAGTTTTTCTAATTGAGGGTACCGCGTCTCCGCATCTAACAAAGATTTACTAACATAGTAGATAGGGTATTGTTTACCTTGTTCTTCTCAGACCAAAACAGCGCTTACCGCAACTTCCGAAACAGCAAGGTAGATAATTAGTTTTTCCCCAGCCTTTGGTTTTGCCAGCAAAGGTGGATTTGATAAGTACGTTTGCAAATTCCTAAGTGCCTGTTGACATTTGAAATGATCCTGCTTCTTAAGGACTGAGAAGAATTTGAAACACTTCTCTGATGATTTAGAAATGAATCTTCCCAAGGTTGCATTCTCCCTGTTAATCTTTGAACTTCTTTCTTGTTTGAAAGTATATTGGGGATTTCCTCAATGGCCTTGATATGTGCAGGATTTACTTCAATACCACGGTTAGAAACAAGAAAACCCACAAACTTGCCTGATGCAACGCCAAACACACATTTTTCGGGATTTAACTTCATATTAAATTTGCGCAAAATTGAAAATGTGTCAGATAAATGTGATATGTGATCTTTTGAATACTGAGTTTTAACAAGCATATCATCTATATATACATCCATAGTCTTTCCTAAATGCTCTTGAAATATTTTGGTAACTAACCTCTAATACGTTGCACCTGCATTCTTCAGACCAAAGGGCATTACCTTATAACAGTAAGTCCCCCTCTCTGTTATGAATGAAGTTTTTTCTTCATTTCTCGGATCCATTTTAATCTGATTATAACCTGAATATGCATTTAAAAAACTTAATAGTTCGTGACTTGCAGTTGCATCAATCAATTGATCTATGTGTGGTAGTGGAAAAGAATCTTTAGGGCAGGCTTTATTAAGATTTGTGTAATCTACACAAACTGCCATTTACTGTTCTTCTTTAGAACTACAACAGTGTTAGCTAACCAGTTAGGATATTTTACCTCACGAATAGAACCAATTTTTAGCAATTTTTGGACTTCTTCCTGAATCACGTGATTCTTGAAAGTTTCTTTCTTTCTTTTCTTTTGCTTGACTGGAGGGTATGATGGATCTTCATTTAGTTTATGGGTCATCACCTCCGGGGGTATTCCTATCATGTCAGAGTGGGACCAAGAAAAGCAGTCCACGTTAGTTTTCAAAAATTCAATTAACTTACCTCTTATACCTTGGCTAAGATTGGCTCCAACATAGACTTTTTTATCAGGCCATTGAGCAAATAACACGACAGGCTCTAATTCCTCTATTGTTGTTTTGATATTTTCATTCTCTTCTGGTTCTTGAATGGTATCAGGCCTTGAATCTACATCTGTTTGCCCTTGTTTAGTTGAGGTTTGTGTTGTGGTGACCTCAACTGTCTTCTGTGATTGCTATTTACCTTCATTTCTCGTGCTTGTATCTGCAACAGAGTTGATAGCCCTGGCTGTATGTTAATCTCCCCAAATTTGACAGATTCCCCATGGAGATGGAAATTTAATAACTTGATGCAAGGTTGAAGGAACAACATCCATTTCGTGGATCCATGGTCTCCCAAGAATCATGTTGTAAGCCATCTCCATATCTACTACCTAGAACTTTGTATCTTTAACAACTCTTTCAGCGAATGTGTTGAGTGTTACCTCTCCTTTCGTGAGGACACTAGAATTATCAAATCCAGATAGAGTATGCGCCTTTGGTATCATTTTATCTTCAACCTGCATCTCACGTAATACTCTCAGTAAAATAATGTTCACAGAACTATCTGGATCAATCAAAACTCATTTCACATTAGTATCATGTATAATTAAAGATATTACCAATATGTCATTATGAGGGGTTAATACGCCATCTGCATTTTCATCATTGAATGTAATGTTGTCTTCCTCTAAAACATGCCACACCCGTTTCCCTTGGGTAATTGTTACTTTGGAAATTTTGTTAGCTGCTGTATATGATATACCCTTGACGTCTTCAGCCCCACTTATAACGTTGACAGTTCTTTTGGAAGAATGTGGTTTTGGAGGCTCCTGCTTGTTCTTCATGTAAGCTTGCTTGCCTTTCTCACTAAACAACTCAGTAAGGTACCCTTGTTTTAATAAATGATCAACTTCACTTTGCAAAAACCTGCGATCTGCTGTTTTATGTTCGTGGTCATTATGACACTCGCACCAATGGTCAGGGTTGCGCCTGTTTGGGTTTGATCTCATTTCCTTTGGCCATCTTACCTTATCTCCCATACTTCTCAAAACAGCTACGAGCTCGGAGGTACTAACGTTGAAGTTGTAACCACCGAATCTCGCCTTCAAATTTCTATCATCATCTCGTGACTCATAGTTATTTCGCTCGTTCCTGAATTTTGATGAAGAACCTGATTCTTTGTTTCTTGATCTGTGATCGTACCTTTGATTATCCTGCAGGTCCCATGTAAGGCTCGTACCTGTTCTTGCCGGATCATTTTTCGGTCTCCGCACATTTCAAACTTACCTTTTCTTCTTTTTGAAGTCGTGGAACAATATCTTCTTCTATGCTCAGCTTCGTGCTATACCTGTTGTAAACGTCATTCCACGTTGTAGCTGGGAATTCACGAAGGCTTTCTTTGAGTCGCCTCGTAGCTTCTGAGCTTTTTTCATTCAAATTGCTTGTGAAAGCTATAGCTGCCCAATTATCTGGTACACGTGGTAATGTCATTCTTTCACGTTGGAATCTGTCCACGAACTCTCTAAGCAATTCTGAGTCCCCTTGCTTGATTTTAAAAATATCCTCCATTCTTTTCTCTACTTTTTGAGCTCCCGAGTATGCTTTGATGAAAGAATCTGCAAGCTCAGCAAAAGAATTTATAGAATTTTCGGGTAAAAGAGAATACCATGTTAGCGCTCCTTTGGTGAGCGTTTCACCAAATGTTTTGACTAATACTGATTCAATCTCCTACTTAGTCAAATCGTTGCCTTTTACACCCGTCGTGAATGCAGTCATGTGATCTCGTGGGTCTGTCGTTCCATCATATTTTGGAATATCAGGCATTCTGAACTTTTTGGGAATTGGGAGTGGAGCAGCACTAGGCTTCCAGGGTTGTTGTGAATATCTATCTATATCTACCCCTTTGATTATGAGCAGCACCCCGGGTATCTTCTCTCTGCGCTCACTTTGCTCCTTGAGCTGTTTTTGCAAGGTTAGTACCAAGTTTTGTAAATTTGAATTAACTAAATTACCTGGTTCTCCATCCTGCGATTCACTGGGGGTTCCACCGCTGCCTGAATTAACAAGCCCGAAATGAGGGTTCTCTAAAGTGTTGTTATTTGGAGTAGGTGTGGGGGGTGCAGCAGGTAATTGGCTAACCAAGGCCTGAACGGCTTTATTGACCTGTGCGGTAAGAAGTTTTTACAAAGCCTCATCCATAGCTTCAACATTTTCGAATTGAGCTTGTCTATCAGTATGAGATCCCTCAGGAGTGCCTTCACGAGATCGCCGAGGAGAGCCTTGTGGAGAAATAATCAGTGCGTTATTATCCTGAGGGTCTCTCTGAAGTTGTTGGTTTACCTGGTTTTCTTGGTTTCCTTGGATGTTGTTATTGTTGTTCGACATAGTTGATGCAACAAGGAAAATTAAGCGAAAAGAAAATAGATTATCAGATTCCCGGTAACGGAACCAATTTGTTTAACCAAAAAATGAAATTTTAGTCAAAGCTAGAATTTAGAAGAACACGGGTTACTGATAATCAAAAGAGTGTATAAAAGGACGTAATTTAGGTAACAAGAGAGTAATCAAGAGAAAAACAAGTAAACCAAAGTTCATATCAATAGTATTTCGTGTCCTTACAATTGATCAGATGTCTCTTTTTTATAGATATCTTGGAGATATACATTTTGTCCAAATCATAATGAGACTATTATGAGTAATTAAAGACATTTAACGTTACGTTACATAATCATTATATTTAATACAAATTCTCTAACGTATTCCACATTTAATGCCTATTAAATGACGTATGCACTCTCTTCTATTGTCATATTCATTCCTTTTGATACTCAGACATAAATGACTTAGATAGGTACGAGTGCTGGGTTATTTGTATTCCTGCCCGTGCCTCTTCCTCTGTCATTTGCTCGTATCTGTTGCAACTCGTGCCCCTTAGCTAGTTGTAATTCTTTGACCATTTGACCAATCTACGTGTTTCGACACGTATTCGATACGTCATCTTTATATTTAAATATAATTTTTTCCAATACAAATAACTCTATGAAAGATGATAACATCAAGAGGAATACACTTTGATTTTGATAAATACATAACGGAAAAGTTGATCACATTAAAATGAAACACTTTAATTTTGATAAATGCACCACTGGATACACTTTGAGTTTGACAATGTATTTTTAATCTAATCGACTCTATAACTTAGTGGTTCATTATATCTAATGTTTATATCCCATGATTAGGGGCGGATCCACCTAGCCACCTATGAGTTCACGTGAACTCAGTAGATTTTGTCCAAATAGTATAAATATGTTCGAAAAATTTATTAAATATTTATAAATTGTTTGAATGTGAATCCAATTAATATTGAAAATTTATTCGAGATAGTTGCACGAATCCATAAGCATTAAATCTTGGATCCGCCTTTGCAGCCATAACCTAAGATTATTTTAATATTATTCCTATTCAAATATTAAAACTAGTCCTTGCTTAAAACCCGTTAGTACTATGGGTGAGTTTCAGGCTTTCAGTTAACCTTTTATACTTTTTAGTTTTTACGAATAGAAAACACGATCTCATTTCTTTAAATGACATATTTATATAGTGAATCCTCCTTTGAGTCAAAACAAGAGATAAGTGAGATGCTCATGGGGTATTGTTTTTTCGAAATTAGCCAGTGGTGTGGTGTCCTATAAAACTTGAAGTTCTAATTCCTCGTTTAGTCGTTAATCCCATTTAATTATTTATTAGTTAAATCTTATTTTTTTTACGAGACTCTTTTGTCTCACAAATATAAAATAAAATGAATGTAATTCAATATTTCTGTTTAAAATGTTTCTCTTTAACTCAGCGATTTTCATGTTTTCTCACTATATGGGCCAAAATCTAATCGAAGAGACCTCGCCTGAAATAAGGAAATCAAGAATCAATTAGGCCGAGGTCATGCTTAAAAAGCAACATTGGCGAGCCGAGCAGTGAATGTTGAGGTCGAGCACTCAAATCGGCCAAACAGCTAGTTTAGCAATAGTATATTTCTAAAGAATATTCGGAGGAATATTCTCTGTATTCGGAGGAAATGTCCCATATAAGTAGGAAGAGAGAGAGAAAGAAGGGGATCCAATTATGATCTATCTTGATAAGCTCTCTATAAAAAAGTTGATTCTTGTCACACCTTCTTTTTCACGTACACCCCGCAAGGGCGTACATGAGTTTTTCCAATTAAAGGACAATCAGAACGAGATTTATTATTAAGAGATTCAGAGTCGCTACTTGGGAAATTAATGGTGTCCCAAGTCACCGGTTGAATCCCGAACCGAGGAAAAATATGACTCTGTTACAATCCGCGAACCAGAAATTTGAGTAAGGAATTCTGTTAACCCGGGAGAAGGTGTAAGGCATTCCCGAGTTCCGTGGTTCTAGCACGGTCGCTTAACTGTTGTATTGATTTTATCTGATTTTGATACATGCTAGCCCATGTGCATTTTATTTATAAACCGCTTTTATCATTATTTTAAAAGAATTGTAACGTCGTGAAAATGTGTCTCGAACCACGTCGCAATCAATGCACCCATGGTTGTTAACACATTTCGACTCCGTTGAGATTTGAATTTGGGTCGCATCAATGCGCACCCGAGTTTAAGAGAGTAATTTAATTAAATCGTGCATAAAGAGTCTAGCGCAATATTATTTGGGGAAAACCGTGAAATTCGCTAAACGGCCCTCCCGAATTCTAAGCATTTTTATATAGTGTTTATTGAGGGCCCTGCATCTTATATTTTATTTAGCGAGGCTAGTCTCATTTTATTTTAAAGTCAGCCTAAAGTAACTATATTTCTCTACTTAGTTTGTTTCTAAAATAAAAGGAAAAGAAAACTTTAATTAATTTGCTTTAAAATTAAAAAAAACTTCAATCGCTGCATACATACTAACAGATCGAAGTGCTGTTGCACACTTGGGTCTAACAACCCAATATGCACGTTGGACCAGACCTTGTAACAGTCACAGAAATGGGCCTGAGGCAAGCCCAATCTGAACAACGTTGGAGCAAACCTCCTTTAGGGACAAAGGGTCGATTCCCTGGACTGACATATCACATTTGGACACACTAATGCAACTAAATCCAACCCAGCACATTCGAACTAGTGAGGCATGGTTGGAAACTAAAACCACCTTGACTCTTTGGTTACTGATTCATTGCGAGAACTACTGAAGGTGAAAGGCTAAGCATATTACAACCTGAATTTTTAGTGAAGACTCACTCCATTTATTAATGAACCCAGCAAATCCTGAGTGCCAACAGTAATGACCTAACTCATTTAAAACTGTATTAATGCTGTAAAGATTAACCAATCCAACCTAGTCTAATTCGAATTGGGCAGAATCCAAAATATAATATTCTAACACTATGAACTAACACGAGTTAACACAAATTACTAACTCTGAGATCTAAATATGAAGGTCTTCAATGGCTTAATAGTCCAGCTCAATTATTCCATTGACCTAATGGTTAATAATTAACAGGAAATCACCTACAACTGACATACTATTTCATTAACCTAACAGAGAATCGACAGGTTTATGAGAGTGATAGAGAACACTACTTCATACAGTCCAAATACAGCTCCATGGAATAAAACATACTTAACAGTTCTTCTAAAAACGAAATCAAAACAAAATAAACAGCCAAGTATATCATAAACAGCGTTCTTCATTTCAACTCTTAGCATGGAGGATCTACATCACATTGAATTGAGAATGTGTACCTGGAAGTGAGTTACAATAGAAGAAGGAGAGGGTTAGCTTCACTGAAGAGCTATTTAGCACAGCAAACAGCAGTGACAGGAGATTCAAGCTCAAAATTATCAATAGATGTTGACAGAAAACACGTAAAGCAAAAACCACGAAGAGAAGTAAATTTTGCTCCAGAAAACACTCAGCCAAACCAACTTGATTTGAGAAATACTCGGCTAACAACCAACACTTGCATTCAAATCCAAACTCAACCAAAATCCAACTCAATTGGACCCAAAAACTAGTCGAAATCAGTAGATGCAATTAATAGACTTTGGACTACTAATGGAACAGTAACCTTTTTTTTGAGTTTTTCTATTAGATTTATATTGTTTTTGTTTTTTTTTCGAAATCAAACTACTACTTCAGATCTGGAAATAAACTAATGAAAGGTAATTATTTTTGAATCGAAAAATGGCTGACTCCCAAAAAAAAACCCCTAACAGGGCAAATCAAATCCCTTTTATAGACAACACAAGAGTGAAAAATCAGAATTTTGGGTTTCTTTTTTTAGTCCCTCCCCCTTTTCACTTTGATCCCCTTATTTCTAACTTGTTACTCAAGCAAATGCCCTTAATTTGCTGAAACCTACACTAAAGTACCATTCTAGAAGGCCCTAGGATGCTCTTCTACCCACAAAATACCTACACTACCCTTACCCTTACTTTGGAATTACTAATCCTAAAGAAACTACCCTTTCCTATGCCTAAAATGCCCTTCCACTTGTCTGTAATTTACAGACTAGAGTTAACTGATCCCAACCCCTCATCCTAGCTGAAATTTAACAATAGTTAATTAACAAATGATCACTCAGCTATATCCAAACCTTTAAATCTAATCAAACTGCCAATGAAGACTAAAACTCAATTAAACTAAACTTAAACTAACAAAATAATTAATTCAAATAAACAAGAATCAAACAATTTCAAGGCGGGCTGGGAACAGTAACGAGAAGAAACTCTATTGAATCTTTGAATTAAGAAGAAAAGACCTTGACTCAGAATTTGCTTACAATAACAAGACGAAACTCTATCGAAATTAACAATTAGAATGTCTGGAAATTGAATTACACATGAATCAAATTAAACAAAACTTAACATGCAAAGCGACCTCACTGATTAAGACAGATGAAAGAGAAGCAATAGAGGAATTAACTAAGAGAATCGTAGAGCTACAAAATACTTACTACAGAAAGCACTCGACCTGGAAAAATCTCCTCGAAACTGGTTCAATTCCCAAAACTCTAGACCCGCAATTCAGGGCCTTCTGCTTGGATTCGAGGGGTTCTAGGCGTGAAATAGCGATGAGGGAAAGAAGACGGTTGCCTGGTATATTTTTGGGTTCATTTGGGCCAACTTGTGACTTGGCCGGAAAACTTCAATTGTAGATTCGATGAGCTCAAGGAATATTCGACAGAAAACATTATGGGGGTTGGAAAGAGGAGTTCATGGGGAACCTACGGTGTTTCTCTGGTGGCCATTGGCGTAGGTAGCGTTTCCCTCCGGTGAGGATTCCGGCGAAGAACAATGGTGGAGGCGGAGAGGGACAGGGTACGAGGTGGGGGTACTTGTCTCTAGGGTTTCTGAAGGAGTTTGGACAGTTATATTCCAATCACAAGAGTAGCTTGTGACCGTTGGATTAAAGGGCTTCGATGGCTGAGATCTAACGATGCAAAACGGCGTCGTTTGGCTAAGGAACAATGGACCGGGTGAAAAATGGTTTTGGGCTGGACTGTATAGGTGTTTGGGCCAGCAGATTAGGTGCAAAAGTGGTCCAAATTTGGCCTTTAATTAAATCCAATCCCTTTGTATTTTTATTTTTTTTTAATTTATTTTTTTTCATTTTTTTCATTTTGTAATTTTGTATTTATTTTTTCTAATTTTTACAAAGATGCAAAATTAAACTAACAATTAAACTAAAACCAATTAATGCCTAAAATTTACTTAATAACTATTTGCGATAATTCCACAATTAAAACAATAAAAATGCTAAAGTGAACTATTTTTGTCATTTTCTTCATATCCTATTCTAAAACAAATTAATTCCTAATTAATACTAAAGTATGAAATTAAATCCTAAATGCAAATGCATATTTTTATGTATTTCATATGAATTAACATGCACAAATAAAATGCAACAATTATCAGAAAATGACACCAAAATGCACAAAAATTGTAAAAATGAAGAAAAATCATTTTGCTTGAATTTTTTGGGAATAATTCATATATAGGGCAAAAATCATGTGCTCACAACTGCCCCTCTTTGCTCGGAAACACGAAGAGTTTTCGTGCAAAGATAAGTGAGCAAATACGAGCGATTTTTGCCCGTTTAAATATTCCGTTGTGAAGCATTTTGAAAAGTTTTGACCGCACCATGCTTCAGAGGTTGTATACATATCCTGGGCTAAACAGGAATCAGGCCAGTGTAGTTCGGGAATGTCTGGTAGTTGGGACTACCAGGAGCTGTGATTTCACTGCACTTGCTGCTGCTACTGCTTGCTGACCTCCCTTATTACACCATGTCAAAATAAAAGAAGCTAGACTAAGCTATGAACTATGAATTACAAAAGTCCTATTTAAATTCTTCAAACTTGCTCTTGTACTTCCTTGTTGCTTTGTTGTCTTGTGTTTTTTTTGTTACCTCGTTGTCTTGTGTTTTCTTGGTGAAATCCCTTGTTGTTACTTCAACTTGCTGATTGCGATGTTGTTCCTTCTCTCCAAATTGATGAACTTGAATAAACTTGAACTTGAATGTATTCCTCTATTATCCAGGCGGGCTCCTGGCTGCTGACCTTGCAATTGAAAGTATTCCTCTATTATCCAGGCGGGCTCCTGACTCTGTTATACAGGTGGCTTCCTAGCTTCCAAAACTTGAATTGTATGCCTCTGTTCTTCAGATGGGCTCCTGACTGCTGAACTTGTAATTGAATTTATTCTTCTATTATCCAGGAGGCTCCTGACTTCATAACTTGAATGTATTCCTCTGTTCTCCAGGCGGGCTCCTGACTTCAAAGAAGTTGATTGAAAACTAAAATTTGAATTTTATCACCTCTGTTCTTCAGACGGGCTCCTGATTGCTGAAACTTGAACTGTATGTCTCTGTTCTCCAGGCGGACTCTTGACTTCAACTACAACTTAAGATATAACAACCTCTATTCTCCAGACGGGCTCCTGACTTCAGCTACAACTTAAGCTATAACAACCTCCATTCTCCAGGCGGGCTCCTGACCTCAATTACAACTTAAAATATAACAACCTCCATTCTCCAGGCGGGCTCCTGACTTCGAAATTTGAACTGCATGCCTCTATTCTCCAGGCAGGCTCCTGACTTCTGAACTTGAAATGTAAAGGCTCTGAAACTGAATATATTCCTCTGTTATCCAGGCAGGCTCCTGATTTCTGATATTTGAAGCTGAATGTATTCCTCTGTTGTCCAGGCGGGCTCCTGATTTCATAAAAGTAGACAAAACAAAGAAAACTTTCTGCCCCAGTTTGGGATAACTGGGGCTTGTTACCACATACTAACAAGGGTTGAAAACTAAAACTTGCATGCTTTGAAATTTACAGACTGAAATGTATTCCTCTGTTATAGGGACAGGCTCCCCACTTCAACACTGTACAATTTACTCTAAAATGCAGACTTGAAACAACTTACATCTCTTTATGCTACTCCTCATTTTCTTGTATTTTAACCATGCCACACTTGCGATTAAACTTGATTAATACCTGCTCTTCCCTCACGGAGAATTCCTCCTAACAAACAATTTTTCTGCCCCTGTTTCAATCACCGAAAATTTTGTTAGTTTAAAAATGGTGGTTAGTTGATGGAATTATTGCTGCATCGTCCTTCCATTGCCTTGCTTTGTATTGCTTGACTTCCTCAAACTGACCCGGAACCGCTTGACTTTCTGACTGACTTTCAAATTCCCCAATTCCTGACAACCTGAATGCTTTTGTACCCATGCTGTTGTTTCACTTTTCCGACCCTTTTTGCCTGAACCTTTACATTTTCCGCAACATTTCCCAATTATTCCACCGATGAAACTTCTGGCGACTTCCCCTATTCCACTTTACATCATATTGTTGTTGATATGCTCTAACCACATTATGCTTTACCACTTCCGGAAGCTGGTAGTGGGCTTTGAAATCCTTTCTCCCTTGCTTTGAACATAACTGACATTGGAACATTTTAGACAAATAAAACCCCCAAAAGAGAATGAAATGCAATAATTTATGAGTTGAGGATAAGAAGAATCCAAAACCAGACGACTGTTAAAAGGAAAAACAAAAAGAAACTTATCTGACCAGAACATCTGGCACCAATGATCATGACATGCATTTCGGACTAACCGGCCCAACCGATCCAACTAACCAGCTCTCAGTTGCCATACCTCATTGCCCAGAACTTCCATCACTTGTTTGCTTTACCCAAACCTTAACCTTGTTTTCCTTGCGGTGCCACGAAACAGTTTCCACCAACAGACCCTCCTCAGTTTGCCATTTCTCAACTCACTTTTGCCTTAAGGTGCCCGTGAGGGTCTTCACCACTAAGACTCTCTCATTTTATTTTTCTCTCAGCTCCCGTCGCCTTACGGTGCCTGTGAAGGTTTTCACCAATAAGACTCTCTCATTTTTTACTTTGTTTTTCTTACTTGAACCAGAGTGTTGCCCCTATCATGAGTTACCTCTACCTGCTCAACTTGGCATTTCTCAAAAACTGATCAGAAGGTCTTTCTTTGGACCGTAATGTAGGCTTTTGGATTGGGTTAGAAAGAAAGGTATAAAAGGCTCAAAACAATTCAAATGGGTTCAAATTACAACTTTTGGAATCCAACTTCTCACAACAATCACAACTTCTGCCCTAGTTTCTTGCTTGGGGACTTTTAGGTTTTATTTTGGTATGACTGAACCTCAGAGAGGCTGCCTACCTACCCTTTCGGGATCTAGTCGAACGTAGTTCACTCCATAGAGACTACGTTGTTATGTTTCTTTTCTTTCTTTCTGTTTTTTTTTTCTTTTCTTCATTTTTCCTTTCTTTTCTTTCTTTTCCTTTCTTTTCTTTCTTTTTCTTTCTTTTTTTTTTCTTTTTCTTTTTCCCTTTTTTTTGATATCCGACACCTGCGTTTCCTGATTATGCCGTTGATTCCGAAAGAGGGTATGAACGAAAACAATTAAGGCTCAAAGGGGATAACAATGGATAAAGTGTTTGGATAGCAGAACAAAACGCCTTCGTCATTTCAATCTTTAAAAGGTGCCAAATACAAACAAGTACATTCAGAATAAAGAATCATACATAGTATCTTTTGACCACATCGGAATTGATGGCCATTTCTATACATTTTCCTTCTACATCTGTCAAATACAGTGCACCGTTAGACAACACTCTGGTTACTACAAATGGTCCCTGCCAGTTTGGGGCAAATTTTCCTTTTGCTTCAGCCCAATGAGGCAAAATCCATCTCAGTACTAACTGTCCGACTTCGAATTTCCTTGGACGCACCTTCTTGTTGTATGATCTTGCCATTCTTCGTTGGTACAGTTGACCATGACACACTGATGCCAATCTCTTCTCGTCAATCAAACTCAAATGCTCAAGGCGGCTTTTCACCCATTCATCATCATTGATCTCAGCCTCCGTGATGATTCGCAGAGACGGGATTTCCACCTCTGCAGGTATTACCGCCTCGGTGCCATACACCAATGAATAAGGAGTCGCCCCCACCGAGGTACGAATGGTGGTGCGGTACCCTAACAATGCAAAAGGCAACTTCTCATGCCACTGTCTAGACCCTTCAACCATCTTCCGGAGTATTTTTTTTATATTCTTGTTGGCTGCTTCAACCGCACCATTTGCCTTGGGACGGTATGGATTAGAATGCCTATGGGTAATCTTAAACTGCTCACATGTCTCCTTCATCAAATGACTATTAAGATTAGCCCCATTATCCGTGATGATTACCTTCGGAATCCCAAACCGACAGATGATATTTGAGTGCACAAAGTCGACCATAGCTTTCTTAGTCACAGACTTGAATGTCTTAGCTTCCACCCATTTGGTAAAATAGTCTATAGCTACCAGAATAAACCTGTGCCCATTTGACGCTGCTGGATCAATTGGCCCAATAACATCCATGCCTCATGCAACAAAAGGCCATGGTGCGGACATCATATGTAGTTCTGATGGTGGAGAATGAATCAAATCTCCATGCACTTGGCACTGATGACATTTACGCACAAAACTGATACAATCCCGCTCCATAGTGAGCCAATAATAACCTGATCGGAGAATCATTTTTGCCAGAACGTACCCACTCATCTGTGGTCCACAAACTCCGGAATGTACCTCAGTCATGATAGATGTGGCCTGTCTTGCGTCCATGCATCTAAACAACCCGAGGTCTAGAGTTATTTTGTACAACACTCCTCCACTAAAGAAAAACCCGCTTGCCAATCGCCGAATCGTTCTTTTCTGATCACCGGTGGCCTGTACCGGATATACTCCTGTCCTGATGTACTCTTTGATATCATGGAACCACGGCTTGCCGTCGAGTTTCTCTTCTATCATATTACAGTAAGCATGCTGATCACGAACCTGAATCTGCAACGGGTCAACATAAGCCTTATCTGGATAATGCAACATCGACGCCAAAGTAGCCAAAGCTTCAGCAACCTCATTATGAATCCTTGAAATGTGCCTGAACTCTATAGACTGAAACCGCTGACAAAGCTCATGCAAACATTGCCGGTACGGTATAAGCTTTAAATCCCATGTTTCCCATTCTCCTTGAATTTGGTTTACCAGTAGGTCCGAGTCACCCATGACCAAGACTTCACATACACCCATATCTACAGCTAATCTCAATCCCAATATACATGCCTTATATTCTGCCATGTTGTTCGTACAGTAAAAACGAAGCCGAGCTGTAACAGGGTAATGCTGACATGTTTCAGAAATAAGTACCGCTCCTATTGTCACGCCTTTCATATTTTCAGCCCCATCTAAGAAAAGTTTCCATCCTGGCTTCTCAACTTGTTCCAATTCATCAATGTGCATCACCTATTCATCAGGGAAATAAGTTTTCAAAGGTTCGTAATCTTCATCGACGGGGTTCTCAGCCAAATGATCAGCTAATACCTGTGCTTTCATTGCATTCCGTGTCACATAGATAATGTCGAACTCTGTAAGCAGGATATGCCACCTTGCAAGCCTCCCTATGGGCATAGGCTTCTGAAAAATATACTTCAATGGGTCCAAGCGAGATATGAGGTAAGTGCTGTAGGATTGCAAATAATGTTTCAACTTCTGTGCCACCCAAGTTAGGGTGCAACATGTCCTCTCCAGATGAGTATACTTAACCTCGTAAGATGTGAACTTCTTGCTGAGATAGTAGATAGCCAGCTCCTTTCTGCCCGTAACATCATGCTGCCTTAGTACACAACCGAATGAATTATCCAAAACCATAAGATATAGAATCAAAGGCCTCCCTGGTTCTAGTGGGACCAACACGGGTGGGTTCGACAAATACCGCTTTATCTTATCAAAAGCCTCCTGACATTCATCAGTCTATTTAACTACAATGTCTTTCTTTAACAATTTGAAAATCGGCTCACAAGTTGTCGTGAGCTGAGCGATGAACCTACTGATATAATTCAATCTTCCCAACAAACTCATCACCTCAGTTTTGTTTCTTGGAGGCAGCAATCCCTGAATAGCTTTGATCTTTGATGGGTCTATCTCAATGCCTCGACGACTGACTATAAACCCCAACAACTTCCCAGATGGCACTCCGAAAGCACACTTTGCAGGATTGAGCTTAAGATTGTACCTGCGAAGCCTTTGAAAGAACTTTCTCAAATCTCTGACATGGTCGGATTGCTGTCTAGACTTCACGATCACATCATCCATGTACACCTCGATTTCCTTATGTATCATATCATGGAATATTTTTGTCATGGCCCTCATATAAGTTGCCCCAACATTTTTCAAACCGAACGACATGACCCAATAACAGTACGTTCCCCAAGGCGTGATGAATGCCATCTTTTCTGCATCTTCCTCGTCCATTAGAATTTGATGATAACCCGCGTAACAATCCACAAAAGAACCAATATCATGTTTGGCACAATTGTCAATCAGTATATAGATGTTGGGTAGTGGAAAATTGTCTTTTGGACTCGCCTTGTTAAGATCTCGATAATCGACACACACCCTGGTCTTGCCATCTTTCTTCGGCACAGGCACAACATTAGCTAACCAAGTGGGATACCGTGTAACCCGAATGACCTCTGCATCAAATTGCTTGGTAATTTCTTCTTTGATCTTCACACTTATGTCCGTTTTGAACTTTCTCAACTTCTGCTTGACAGGAGGGAGTGCTGGATCAGTGGGCAGTTTGTGAACCACTAAATCAGTACTTAGACATGGCATATCATCATACGACCACGCAAAAACATCCTTGTATTCGAACAATGCTTTGATTATCTCCTCCTTGAGTCGTGGCTCTAGATAA
This sequence comes from Nicotiana tabacum, assembly GCF_000715075.1. Taxonomy (NCBI): domain Eukaryota; kingdom Viridiplantae; phylum Streptophyta; class Magnoliopsida; order Solanales; family Solanaceae; genus Nicotiana; species Nicotiana tabacum. Next base: position 120,210,729 of record NC_134086.1, on the reverse strand, counting down.
ACACTTATTTTAGTTTCGCGAACATTATCTTGATCCCCTAGATTAACTGCTTTTGTGTCACTTAGGTTAGGTTTGGGTTTTCCTTCAAAGTGACTTAATTCTTTACTAATTTCTTCATAGGCCTCATCATCGTCACATTCCACCTCATCATCACACTCGATTTCTTGCATTATTATTTCTGAGTTAGATTGGCTTTTAAAACTGGGCCGAAGATTCCTCATGCATGTCAAGTCATTGATATCAGCATAAAAAGAACTGTACAAAAAAAAATGAAAACAAAGTAAGGAATGAAGAAAGAAGAAAAATTGCTTTTCATTGAATGTAAAGATAACAGGGTTTTAACTCATCCAAATGGACGGAACATAGCAACTGAATTACAAACCTTGAAATAATCCAGGTGAACTAAAGGAAAACAAAACCCACTACCACGACTCCCTCCGAATTGGAAGAGGAGTAGCTTCCTAATTGTTGACATTAGCACATGGTCCGATGTACTGTATATCTGCTTTGCTTGACCCTTCCCCGGCCTCAACCATGTTCACTTCAGCAAATACCCTCTCGAACACCTTATCCAAGTTCCCCTCTGCACCAATCAGTGGACCCGACACCTTTGCCAATGACTGCTTCTTGACACTCGGCCTGACGAAGTACCCGGACAAGCGTGGAATCGGTTTGGGAAGAACCCAAGCTTTCTTTTTCAATTTACGAGCTCTTCTAACATCTGCCTCTGTTGGATTGAACCCCAGTCCGAAGGTGTCCCAGTTTTTGGGCAGAGAAACAGGTTGAACAATGCCCTGAAGCTCAGCCCCCAGACCTTTTCCTAGCACGAACCCTTTACTCAGCATTTCTGATACTACCATGACTGTCGCAGCTGCCACCCTGGGACATGGAATGCTTTTACCCTCGGGCACTCTGTTCACCGGGATCGTGTCGAAGACAAAACCCATGGTCCCTTATCATTTTCAGTTTCTATAAAGGGCACAATGGCATCATTCACGGCGCATGTGGGATCTTCCCCATGTAACACGATTTCTTGTCTGTCCCACTCGAACTTGACCATTTGGTTCAGTGTGGAAGGCACTGCTTTGGACGCGTGGATCCATGGTCGACCCAACAAAAGATTGTAGGACACTGCAGCATCTAACACCTGAAATTCCATAATGAACTCGACTGGGCCAATAGTCAATTTAAGTATAATATCCCCCACTATGTCTGTTCCCTCTCCGTCGAACCCTCGAACACAAACACTATTTTTGCGGATTCTATCATCATCAATCTTCAACTTGTTCAATGTGGACAACGTACAAATATTAGCACTTGACCCGTTATCGATCAACACCCAAGTAACCATTGAATCTTCACACTTGACCATCAAGTAGAGAGCTTTATTGTGATCTGTGCCTTCCACAGGCAATTCATCATCAGAAAATGTTACCCTTTTTACCTTAAAGATCTTGTTAGCAATTTTCTCCAGATGGTTCACTGAAATTTTGTCGGGCACATGAGATTCATTCAATATCTTCATCAAAGCTCGGCAATGCTCGTCAGAATTGATCAATAACGACAACAACGAGATCTGGGCCGGTGTTTTTATCAATTGTTCAACAATGGAATAATCCTGCACTTTCATCTTTTTTAGAAATTCCACTGCCTCTTCTTCCGTCACAGCCTTCTTGACTAGCACTGGATTGTCTTTAGCGCCCCTAGCCTTTGTCAACTCTTCGGGAGCAAAACAACGTCCCGGCCAAGTTAATCCCTGTGCTTTACAACTTTCTTCCTCAATTTCCTTTCCTTTGTATGTCACCACTACCTTGTCATATTTCCACGACATGGCTTTTCTATCAGCCACGGGTAATTGGACTACCAGCTTTATGACAACTGGTTCTATGTAGGCCCCTTTCACAACAACCACGGGTGCAGATGATGACCCTGGTACCACTAACTTGACTGGCTCTGGCTTCTTTGCAACAACAAATGGTCCTTTTCCCATTACCAACACTGGCTTATCTTTTATCGCTTTTAGCTGAACCGCTGGCCTCGCGCTAACTGTCTTTTCTTTGACCTTGGCTTCCGTAGAACGGATCACCATGACCGTCTGCGAGGGTTTTTTAGGCTCTGTCCCCTTATGTATCAATTCGATCATATTGGCTTCATAATGCGTTGGTAAAGGGTTTTGATTGATGTTTGGAGCCTCCGGAGCCTGTACTTCAATACGGCGATTATCAATGAGTTCTTGTACCGCATTTTTCAATTTCCAACATTTTTCAGTATCGTGCCCCAGCATCCCTGAGCAATACTAGCAGCTAACAGAATGGTCCAGGTTTCTAGGAGAGGGGTTTGGTGCTTTGGGCTCAATTGGGGTCAACATTTCCAACTGTTTCAATCTATGGAAGAGAGTGGTGTAAGATTCTCCCAGTGGAGTAAATGTTTTTGTGTTCGGGGCCTTCTCACTTCTAAAAGCTTAGTTCGGGTGGAAGCTGGTTCCTGGTCTATTTGTCCTGGGAGGTGGATAGGTGTTTTGTGGGGGGTGGATATGTGGTTTGGGGAGCCTGTGCACGCCATTGCGAGTGCGCCAGAGGCTGAGTGTATGTCTGAGCGTGGTGGATAGAAAAGTGTGGTTCTGGTGGTGGATAGTAATGTTGTGGTGGGCCATATAGGGTATACTGGTAATTTGGGTGGTAGGGTCTGGGTTGGTTGTAGTAGGGCGGAGGGTTGTTGGGCCTGGACCAAGTACTAGTTTCAACTATGGCAACTTCTTCCTTCTTCTTCTTTCCGAGTACACCACCAGTACCGCTTTGGATGGCCTGGGTAGTTGCTTTCAATGCCGAATAACTCAAATTTTGTTAGACTTCAATCCCTTTCAATCATGGCTCCCATTTTTACCACTTCATTGAATGATTTTCCAACGGATGCCACCAGATGACCAAAATAGGTCGGCTCCAACATCTGCAGGAAATAGTCTACCATCTCACTCTCCCTCATCGGAGGATCAACTCTTGCTGCATGTTCCCTCCAGCGGAAACCAAATTCTCTAAAACTCTCCACGGGCTTCTTCTCCAACTTCAACAATGACAGATGATCGGGGACTATCTCAAGGTTATACTGAATATGGCCAATGAACGCTTGTGCCAAATTATCCCATGTATACCATCGGCGGGGTCCTGTCTCGTGTACCATTCCAACGCGGACCCGCTCAGACTTTGACCGAAATAGGCTATCAACAATTCATCCTTCCCCCCAGCTCCTCTCATTTTACTGCATAAACCTCGGAGATGGGCCACCGGGTCGCCATGTAGCTCGTACAAATCAAACTTGGGCATTTTGAAACCTGCGGGCAACTGGACATCCGAGAAAGGGCACAAATCTTTTTACGCAACACTGACTTGGTTGCCTAAAACATGCATGTTCCGGAAGGACTGCTCCAGGTTTTTGACTTTACGAATCACTTCCTCCTGTTCCACATTCTTAACCGGTTTCTCAACTTCTCCCGGGATCTCAAAATGGGATGTATAGGTATATGGATCAGGCACTTTAAAAGTGGGTTTGGGATGGTAATATTGGGTGTCGTGAGCTTGGAATAGCGTCTCACTGGACGATTTATGTAATGTGGGTGGGGGAAGTGCCACAAAGACTGGAACCATGGGTGGGGGAGGGTTCTGTTTGGGTGGTGGAGCTGGAGGAGCATATGAAGTAGTACCATAGCCCTGGGTGTGATAGGGAAAGGCTGAAGATGCATGGGGAGTAGTGGGCTCCTGAGCCTGAGCCAGAGGTGGGATGTAAGATGAATTAGTGGGGTATAGTGGTGACGGGTGCCCCGGAGACCATGCTCGATGCATTTCGGCCATTTACGCTTTCAATTTCCGCATCTCTTCTTTCATAGCACCCACATCTGTCACCTCAACTTCATTTGAAGGATCCACAATACTGGTATCCGAATCTTGTTCTGTCATGTTTACTTTATCTTTCGACCAGGTGTTGTACGAGTGAGTTGCCAGAACTGCCAATCAACTAACCACCTGCCTGGACTTACACATGTTGACAACAATTTCGTTAGCGATTAGGTTTCAATGGATTAGATAACCGCACATTGGGCATAAATGCACCTATATAATTAACCATTTCTATTATGCATTTGTTCAACCGCATGCGCCATCCCGACATTTTCCTTATTTCTAATTGCAAAATTTCTCTCTTTTCTTTTCCCTTCTTCTTTTTCTTTCTCTTCTCTTTCATCTTTTCTTTCCGCATTCTATTCCTTTCTTGTTTTTCCTCTCTTTTCTTTCTTTATCCTTTTCCACCCCTCTTGTTTTTCTTCTTTCTTTCTCTCTTCATTTGGTTGCGGTCGAATCCTATGGAGATTGCCTACGTATCGTGACCCCGCACGAATCAGACCAGACGTAGTTCGTGAAAATAAGTACAAAAATAAAAGAACAAACTTTTGGGAATTTTCAGATTTTCATTATCACGACATTCTATTACAAACTAAACATTTTGAAATGGAAATAACGGACTCCAACTAAACTCAAATACAAACTCTGAACATACTAGCATACTTGGACGCAAAAAGAAAATAGACTGACGAGCAACAAACTCTAGAATGGAAAATACAGACTCGATCTATGAATACATTAGTGCTTCAAAAGTGGGTGCTCGCGGGGCATCGTTCGGCCTCGTCGCCGGCTTAGGTGCCAAATCCCTTTCAAGTTGCTCTAGCTCATACATGGTTCGCTTGACATAAATTATTACTGCCAAAAAGAAGGTAGTGCGGGTCATGTCTTCACATGCCCAACATCTCCTGAGGATGGCATGGGCAATGGTCTCAATCCTGTCTCTTGTTCGACCCTTTTCTATAAGCAATCGCCTTACTTGATTATTGCGAGCCTCCAACACATGAGAATCCTGAAGATGCTGATCCTGCAGCTGATGTATTTCTACTTCCATCCGGGCTAGTAAATAATAGTAGTGACCACTTTCGATCTCAACAGCTTTAGCTTGCCTAGCTGCCTTATCCTCATGGGTGACCACTTTTCTTTTCAGACTAGCAATGGTCTTTTCATAATCTTTCTTTAATTGTTGCATGCAATGGGTGCGATCTTCTGTTCTTTTTACCCACTGTGCCCGGAGTCCCGCTATGGTGCCTTCGGATTTTTTCAGCTCATCCCGGCACTCACCAATTTCCCTTTTCAGCCCTTTTATCAACCGCTCGTCCGACCAGCTCCTTTGTTGATTATTGGCAGCTATCCTCATTTGCTGGATTTGGGCCCTAAGCGCCTCGTTTTCTTGGGCCAACCGGTTCTTTTCTCCCTGATCAGCAGCAACTTGCATACTGTTCTCAAATTTCATAGCTCCGATCTGTTGTTTTAACTTGCTAATTTCGACCTGATAGCCTTCTTCTTTTGCTAGCCAACCCCATTGTTCTTGTGATGATTCAGTAAAGTCCTGGATGTGGGGTCTTTTCGCTGGCCTCTGATGCTCAAGTTCTCTTCTGTACCATGCGATGTATTCTGGCGACATTTCTCCTTTGGCCCGATCCTGCACACAAGTATCTGCTTGTAGGTATTGACATTCATTCCAAATCTCACGGACTTTCGCTTCGGGAAACTGTCTGTCAGGGCCGATCTCAATTACTTGAACACTAAGATCTTCCTCCCGTGGCACGGTTTGGCATCTCCCGAGTTGTCTTAAAACCCGACAGGGAGCATAAGGCTGGATGCTCTTAAGGCCCATCAAAAGAAAATGCGACCTAGCTGCTGGCATGTATATGATTTCTTCAACAGGCAACCATCCCAATGTCCACTGTATCTGACTGTCTGTGAGAGTATGAAAGTATGATATCCATGCTGTTACTCATTCAGGCAGACTAACCCCGTAAATCCTTATGTAAAACTCTCCTATACATGTCTTGTCAGACAAACCATAGCTCAAGAGCGGGGAACAATAACATAGATGCTCGGTCATCCATATTTGTAGCAACAGGTTACACCCCTCAAAAAAGTTGCCTCCAGCTCTGCAGGCAGTGAGAGCCCGGAAAATGTCAGACACGATCATAGGTGCAAGAGTGCTTTCATTTTGAGCAAGTAAGGTACTGACGACCCCGACTATTTTTATATCAATATTCTCGTCTTCCCTTGGGAATACTAGGAGGCCTAAAAAGGTTATCACTAAAGCCACCCGTCTGTGCTCATCCCATTTTTGACGATTATTTTTATTGCATAGCTTGATGTCCGTCTTGTTAAACCCTCCCACGTGGCCGTACCTGTCGTATATGAAGCGCAAAGTACAGAAGTCTTTTGCCAAATCTGGATTATGGACTGTCCTGGGTATTTTTAATGAATCTAAAAACTGATGCACCGTGATGGCTCTTGGAGCAATCAGATATTTTTCTTTTAATGGAACCTCAGCATTTCCGATGTACCCGGCGATTTCCTCCAGAGTTGGGGTTAACTCAAAATCTAGGAAGTGGAAGACATTGTGCGCTGGGTCCCAGCAAGTGACCAACGCTCTTATAATATCACCCCGAGGCTTGATTTCCAGCAAACCCGTAAGACCTTTCAGATATTTCTTAACTTCGTCTTGTCCTTCTTTGTCTAAATCATTCCATCAAAGATGCAACTAGAAGGGGATTTTAGTCATTATTGAGAAAGGTTCGTTTTGCATCGTGCTCATCCTGCACATTTATTAAAGTGATTTAAGCAAAACTTTTATTTGATCAAGACAAAATTAACAATTTCTCTTTTTTTTTTAAATTAAAAATGAAAGACTTAGTTTTCAAACACGGCCTTTCAGCACTCCCAAGAACGAAGATTTTCAAGTTGTGAGAGTCAACTAGTCAAAATAAAAAAATGACCAAAAGTGGTCGTCTTTGCGAAGTCAGCCTTCCGGCGTCCCTTTCGGGAACATTCGGCTGTTTCTGATGAAAACAACATCACCCGACTTATTCATGCAAAAAAATTTAAACTTTAAATATTTTTGGCTATTTTTGCAAAGGGGAGATTGGACCCGATGAGGGTTGCCTACGTATCTCACATCCAGTGAGAATCAAACCTGCGTAGTTCGGGCAGATTAACAGAACCATTTTAAAACAGGACTCTTTTCATTTTCATTTTCCATGGCAAGACAAACTATTTTCCTTTTCTATTGTTGAAAACAAGACAAAATAATGACTCTTTTTTTTTCAACAAACAATAAAAAAACCTATTTTTCAAACTAAAACAAAGACTCTTTTTTCTTTTTCTTTTTCAACAAACAACTTTCCAAAAATAAAGACTCTTTCTCTATTTTTTCTTCTGCTTTTTAGTAAAACAAACTATTAAAAATAAAATATTTTTCTTTTTCATTTTCTCAAAATTTCGGCAGAATTTCGACAGTATTTGGGCATTGGTTTTTCTAAAAACAAAGCAATTAACTCTCTACACTGCTATTTCTCTCTTTTTCTCTTTTCTCAATTTTCCGATATTCCCAATTTTCAGAGGCCGGTCAGCATGCAAGTCTTAGGCAAATAAATGCGTAAAACAAGTAGGATGCATCAGGATAGTCTTTTCATTTCAGGTTGCTAGTCCTAGACGGACCCAACCCCTGTGTTGAGTCCCCTAAGTCAAATGCAACATGATGCAAATAAGCGTTCCTACTAGGGATCCGGCATGAAGTCAAGTTATTCTAGGTTCAAAACCTGGGTATGTGTTCTAGACTGTATACCCGAGCGGACAACTCGAGTCGAGGAGGGGGCAACGTACCGGGGACCCGCGAGATCATCCGGCTTCGTAACTTGTCCGGCCTCTTTCTTACTTCAAGGTATGACACTAACAGAATAGGGAGTCTCAACCAGTAAGCACATCCCCGGAGGTGAAGAGAGAAAGGTGTCGGCACAGTTTATATACAGTTCAGATAATATCAAAGCGGTAACATTTAGCACATTAAGCATGAAACATGTAAGATAATCAGATATAGCCAAATACAACAATTTATCTAAGCTCGAATTCTGAACCCTAAACCACGTGGTCGTGGGTTCGCTCCCTAGCAGAGTCGCAAGAGCTGTCACACCTCCTTTTTCACGTACACCTCGCTAGGGCGTACAAGAGGTTTTCCAATTAAAGGACAATCGGAACGGGATTTATTATTAAGAGATTCAGAGTCACCACTTGGGAAATTAATAGTGTCCCAAATCACCGGTCGAATCCCGAACCGAGGAAAAATATGACTCTGTTACAATCCGCGAACCAGAAATCCGAGTAAGGAATTCTGTTAACTCGGGAGAAGGTGTTAGGCATTCCCGAGTTCTGTGGTTCTAGCACGGTCGCTTAACTGTTGTATTGATTTTATCTGATTTTGATACATGCTAGCCCATGTGCCTTTTATTTATAAACCGCTTTTATCATTATTTTAAAAGAATTGCAACGTCGTGAAAATGTGTCTCGAACCACGTCGTAATCAATGCACCCATGGTTGTTAACACATTTCGACTCCGTTGAGATTTGGATTTGGGTCGCATCAATGCGCACCCGAGTTTAAGAGAGTAATTTAATTAAATCGTGCCTAAAGAGTCTAGCGCAATATTATTTGGGGAAAACCGTGAAATTCGCTAAACGACTCTCCCGAATTCTAAACATTTTTATATAGTGTTTATTGAGGGCCCTGCATTTTATATTTTATTTAGCGAGGCTAGTCTCATTTTATTTTAAAGTCAGCCTAAAGTAACTATATTTCTCTACTTAGTTTGTCTCTAAAATAAAAGAAAAAGAAAACTTTAATTAATTTGCTTTAAAATAATAAAAAAAAACTTCAATCGCTGCATACATACTAATAGATCAAAGTGCTGTTGCACACTTGGGTCTAACAACCCAATATGCACGTTGGACCAGACCTTGTAACAGTCACAGAAATGGGCCTGAGGCAAGCCCAATCTGAACAACGTTGGAGCAAACCTCCTTTAGGGCCAAAGGATCGATTCCCTAGACTGACATATCACATTTGGACACACTAATTCAACTAAATCCAACCCAGCACAATCGAACGAGTGAGGCATGGTTGGAAGCTAAAACCACCTTGACTCTTTGGTTACTGATTCATTGCGAGAACTACTGAAGGTGAAAGGCTAAGCATATTACAACCTGAATTTTTAGTGAAGACTCACACAATTTATTAATGAACCCAGCAAATCCTGAGTGTCAACACTAATGACCTAACTCATTTAAAATTGTATTAATGCTGTAAAGATTAACCAATCCAACTTAGTCTAATTCGAATTGGGCAGAATCCAAAATATAATATTCTAACACTATGAACTAACAAGAGTTAACACAAATTACTAACTGTGAGATCTAAATATGAAGGTCTTCAATGGCTTAATAGTCCAGCTCAATTATTCTATTGACCTAATGGTTAATAACTAACAGGAAATAACCTACAACTGACATACTATTTCATTAACCTAACAGAGAATCGACACGTTTATGAGAGTGACAGAGAACACTATTTCATACAGTCCAAATACAGCTCCATGGAATAAAACATACTTAACAGTTCTTCTAAAAATGAAATCAAAACAAAATAAACAGCCAAGTATGTCATAAACAGTGTTCCTCATTTCAACTCTTAGCATGGAGGATCTACATCACACTGAATTGAGAATGTGTACCTGGAAGTGAGTTACAATAGAATAAGGAGAGAGATAGCTTCACTGACGAGCTATTTAGCACAACAAACAGCAGTGACAGGAGATTCAAGCTCAAAATTATCAATAGATGTTGACAGAAAACACGTAAAGCAAAAACCACGAAGAGAAGTAAATTTTGCTCCAGAAAACACTCAGCCAAACCAACTTGATTTGAGAAATACTCAGCTAACAACCAACACTTGCATTTAAATCCAAACTCAACCAAAATCAAACTCAATTGGACCCAAAAACTAGTCGAAATCAGTAGATGCAATTAACAGACTTTGGACTACTAAAGGAACAATATCCTTTTTTTTGAGTTTTTCTATTAGATTTCTATTGTTTTTGTTTTTTTTTCGAAATCAAACTACTACTTCAGATCTGGAAATAAACTAATGAAAGGTAATTGTTTTTGAATCGAAAAATAGCTGACTCCCAAAAAAAACCCTAACAGGGCAAATCAAATCCCTTTTATAGACAACACAAGAGTGAAAAATTAGAATTTTGGGTTTCTTTTTTTAGTCCCTCCCCCTTTTCACTTTGATCCCCTTATTTCTAACTTGTTACTCAAGCAAATGCCCTTAATTTGCTGAAACCTACACTAAAGTACCATTCTAGAAGGCCCTAGGCTGCTCTTCTACCCATAAAATACCTACACTACCCTTACCCTTACTTTGGAATTACTAATCCTAAAGAAACTACCCTTTTCTATGCCTAAAATTCCCTTTCACTAGTCTGAAATTTACATACTAGAGTTAACTGATCCCAACCCCTCATCCTAGCAGAAATTTAACTATAGTTAATTAACAAATGATCACTCAGCTATATCCAAACCTTTAAATCTAATTAAACTGCAAATAAAGACTGAAACTCAATTAAACTAAACTTAAACTAACAAAATCATTAATTCAAATAAACAAGAATCAAACAATTTCAAGGCGGGCTGGGAACAGTAACGAGAAGAAACTCTATTGAATCTTTGAATTAAGAAGAAAAGACCTTGACTCAGAATTTGCTAACAATAACAAGACGAAACTCTATCGAAATTAAACTAACAATTAGAATGTCTGGAAATTGAATTACACATGAATCAAATTAAACAAAACTTAACATGCAAAGCGACCTCACTGATTAAGACAGATGCAAGAGAAGCAACAGAGGAATTAACTAAGAGAATCGTAGAGCTACAGAATACTTACTACAGAAAGCACTCGACCTTGAAAAATCTCCTCGAAACCGGTTCAATTCCAAAAACTCTAGACCCGCAATTCAGGGCCTTCTGCTTGGATTCGAGGGGTTCTAGGCGTGAAATAGCGATGAGGGAAGGAAGACGGTTGCCTGGTATGTTTTTGGGTTCATTTGGGCCAACTTGTGACTTGGCCGGAAAACTTCAATTGTAGATTCGACGAGCTTAGGGAATATTCGGCGGAAAACATTATGGGGGTTGGAAAGAGGAGTTCATGGGGAACCTACGGTGTTTCTCTGGTGGCCATTGGCGTAGGTAGCGTTTCCCTCCGGCGAGGATTCCGGTGAAGAACAATGGTGGAGGCGGAGAGGGACAGGGTACGAGGTGGGGGTACTTGTCTCTAGGGTTTCTGAATGAGTTTGGACAGTTATATTCCAATCACAAGAGTAGCTTGTGACCGTTGGATTAAAGGGCTTCGATGGCTGAGATCTAACGACGCCAAACGGCGTCATTTGGCTAAGGAACAATGGACCGGGTGAAAAATAATTTTGGGCTGGACTGTATAGGTGTTTGGGCCAGCGGATTAGGTGCAAAAGTGGTCCAAATTTGGCCTTTAATTAAAGCCACTCCCTTTGTATTTTTATTTTCTTTTTAATTTATTTTTTTTCATTTTGTAATTTTGTATTTATTTTTTCTAATTTTTACAAAGATGCAAAATTAAACTAAAACCAATTAATGTCTAAAATTTACTTAATAACTATTTGCGACAGTTTCACAATTAAAACAATAAAAATGCTAAAGTGAACTATTTTTGTCATTTTCTTCATATCATATTCTAAAACAAATTAATCCCTAATTAATACTCAAGTATGAAATTAAATCTTAAATGCAAATGCATATTTTTATGTATTTTATATGAATTAACATGCACAAAAAAAATGCAACAATTATTAGAAAATGACACCAAAATGCACAAAAATTGTAAAAATGAAGAAAAATCATTTTGCTTGAATTTTTTGGGAATAATTCATATATAGGGCAAAATTCACGTGCTTACAATTATCACATAACTACAAACATTATCATTATACAAGATTCGATTTGCTGTGTTGTTCCAAACTTTCCCACACTAGATCCGATAAAGTGTTTGATGCTCCCACGTTAGGCCATCTTACATCATTGTCAGAAAGAGAATCATCCACCATGCTACACATTTGGGTCAATTATTCTCTTTATTTATAGCCATTGCCATTCATCATATTTATTGTTTGTCTTCATTTCTCCATTTATTAACAAGAATATCATAAAACCATTTTTTGGCCTTAAATAACTTTAAATGCGATTTCTAGGCTGTTATTTCTCATCAACCTTGGATCTAGAACTTATTATATTAACTAGAATTTACCTATTATCATTCACTTAATTAGTTTAACAAAATATTTAAGACTTTTTGGTCAAACAATATAGCTCCGTCTGTGGGGATTTTCTAGTTAAAAGTTTTAGTTTTTTCCTAAATCTAAAAAAAAAACACAAAACTCTGCACAATCTCGTATCTCGTTGTATGCACAGATTTGACATGGCAGGCAATGGAGAAGAAAAGAGAAAGGCAATAGCCGATCTCACTGCCAATTGTGAGCACGTGATTTTTGTTTTGCGCGACAGTCGCTCCAAAAGAATAAAATTGGTCATGTTGTACAATTTTTCGATTTCTGTATGGCACTTTGTTGATTTATTTGTAACTTTGCCCATTTTTATTTTATCTACTCGATTAAAACAAAACACAAAAAATGTGTGTGTCATGCATAATTCGAACCGTAATCCGGTCGTTAAATAGAAAATCATAAATAGGCATCTTCGTCCGTGATTTTGATTTGTTTGATTTTACCTGTTTGGAAATATTTTTAGTGTGTGTGCAAACAATTGTAGTGAGTGTGTATTTAATTTTTTTTTTTGTTGCTTAGTTTTGTTTTTAAATAAATAAGGAAAAGAAATAAAAAAAATAATAAAAAAAATAAAAGAAAGAAAATACCCCTTCCGGACTTGGGCCAATTTTAACAAATTGGCCCAACAAACTCAGCCCAAAACCCAGGCCTGCCCGGTCCAGACCACCTGATGCCCAGAGAATCCAAACGACGTCGTTTTGGTACAGGTTGATCTGGGCCGTTGATCTCAAATTGATCAACGGCCAAGATCAATTCCCCATAACCCACCAATAAACCCGACCCGGCTCACCCGGACCGACCCCAACCCTTTACCCTTGAAACGACACCGTTCCACTTAAGCTATCAGATCCAGACCGTAGATCTAGATTGATCTAACGGTCGAGATCAATCCACCCATTAACTATATAAGACCATAATCTTACCCTGCCCCCCCTATCTGAACCCCAGCCTTCGTCTCCAAACAAACAACCCTAAAACCCTAGCCGCCCCTGCGTACTTTCGCCATGAAAGCCGGCGGCATGGATGCCGGTGACCTTCCCCTTAACACCCTAGAACGCCCTTGCCATCTTGAACCCAAATCTATCAACCATGTAGTTCGAATCACCCTCCAGGTCCTCGAATCTTCATTTGAAGATTCGAGTCAAAACTCTATCTACACCAACCAACCCCAGCTTCACACCAGACACTCCCCAGACCCTCCTCGTGACCAAACCACACTTGGTTTGGTCCGAATCTGATCAGGGAAGCCTGAATCCCAGATCTAAGTTTTGAAAGTTTTGTGTTCCTCCGTCACTGGTTCAACCAAAGAGATTAAGGTCTAATGGACTTTAATCAAAGTGTTTCTCATCTGAGAAACACTTCGTTTAAAGTCCGTTTAGCCTTAAGAAAGGCCTGACCATGTCCGAGTTAAGGTTTTGATCTTTTGCATTTTAAGGTGAGTTTCTTTCTTTTCTTAGTTGTTTTGGTTCGTTTGGTTGTTGTAAGGGTCTGTTCATTTTCCGTCCTTGACTTCTATCAACTGTGCTTCAACCGCTTTGCCTGAACCTCTGTTTGTTTGTCTAAAATCCCCCCCTCCTATTCTGATAAGACATATGTATTTGTAGTACAATAATTGAGCTTCAAATGTTGACTGAGCAATTGGTTCCTCGAGTACCACTTTGCTCAGTCAGTATAATTCGAATTATGGGTCGATACTGTTAAATGTCGGATTTTTGGTTACGATTGTGTATGTTAATGCTAATATAGTCGAGTCGACATGTGTCGTCAATTAGTTTCAACTGTCCGAACAATAACAAATCGATTTACTTCTGCTAAGCATTTGTTGAGTCAATTAAGAACCAGTTTTTGTTTACTTATAGCTGTTGAATTGATCAGTAATGTAAAAAGGGATGTTTGGTTTAAATTCTGAATTGGGAGGCATGTGCACTGGTGCACAGCATGTGCACTGGTGCACCTCATGTGCTTTGTGCACAACCTGTGGCCTGCATAAAGGTCTTTGCTAAGTTTTAAACAATTTGACAGCATATGCTGTCAGATACATCCTACTGCCCATACTTGGCTTTAGTTTAAAGAAGTATTTAAACCTTTTAAAGAATAAATCTGCCAGGGAATGTTGATGGGGGTTAATACTTAAATAAATAATTGGAATCTGAAAATGAAAAGGGCACATGGGAGGGGTACTGGGATATTAAAAAGAGGCTATTAAAAGGAGTAGGAGGGAGGCATATAAAAGGGGGGAGACCATCTGATATTGGAAGGGGAGACAGAATCAAAGGCAAAAGGAAAAACACACTGTGAGGAGTTTTAAAAGAGAGAGCTGATAGAGATACACAGAAAAGCATACAGAGATAGAGAGAGACACTGGGAGGGAACATCTGAGAGTTCAAATTCTGAAAACAGAAACTGGAAAAGTTTTCTCTTTGATAATCCAAATAGATTTCAAATTGAGGACTCACATTAGAACTTGAAAAGAAAGGAGATAGGGAAAGGGATATCACAAAAATCAGGAATTGTCTTCTCCCTACTGTTTGTTCGATTCTCATTTGGTTCAAACTGTCCAAGTTAGTCCTGTTTTTCCTTCAAGTGTCAGTTAAGTCTATTGTTTGGATTTGTGTTGTTGGCTTCTCCTGGAATTGGATTGCTTGATTTTCTGACTCCGTTACTACTGGGAATTTATCTCATTCTGTCTCTCCTCCATTGGCTTTATTGGTCTCTTGCACTGGGATTTCTGTTCTATTTGGTACCTGCTGTTACTGTTGTTGTTTGGTATCGCTTCTATTGCCCTACTGACCCCTTGCTTCTCCTGTTGTATCCAATATCCAGGTACATACTAAGACTCGCATTTGATGTAACAATGAAAGCGTGAATCAAAAGATTTGAAGGAGTTATAATCACCTGTTGTATTGCTTACGAATTGCTTTTTTAATGTTGTTAAGATATGCAGTTTCTTGGTCTGTTAGCCTAATAGAGACACATTAGTAAGGTTGTACTTAATTAAAGTTTATGCCCATCTGAAGCTGTGATATTTTATTCGTTTAGTAGTACATAAGATGTAAATACAATCCATGAAATGTGCAGCCATTTTAATACAATTGCTAACTCAAACTTGCCATTTCAGCATGTTTCGAATATGTAGGGGCAAATGTTTGTTTAGATCTAGCTAAAGACAATGCAGTTTCAAACTCTTGAGTTTCAGTTTGCGTGAAGCAGTTTATAGGATGAGTTTAAAATACCATTAGTCGCATTTCCTAACAAGCAATTTTAATTAATCTTGTCTGAATAAGTTAAAGTTAGGGAGCTCTTGTAACAGTCATAGCATTTCATCAATCCCATATACGTTTCTTTTATCAAGTTCAAAGCATGTTTTCATGAGGTACAATGTTTCTTTATTCCGTAAATAATTAATCGGATGATTAGCTAAAATCTGGATTTGGGCCAAACACATAGTTAAAAATAGCACGCATCTTTTCTTCTATTTTTAAGAGATAAACACATTAGAAATGTAATCGCTTTAGGATGTTTCTTCTAAAATAATGAGACGAGCCTCGCCAAATGAGATGTAAATCGCGGGGCCCTCAATAAATAACCATGATAATTATCTAGAATTCAGGATAGGACATTTAGTAAATTTCATGGCCTTCCACAAATAATAACGCGCTAGACCCCCCTTAGGCACCCTTAATAAATTACACTATTAAACTTGGGTGCACATTGATGTGACCCGAATCCAAATCTCAACGGAGTCGAAATGTGTTAACAACTACGGGCGCATTGACTGTGACGTGGTTCGAGGTGCATTTTCACGACGTTGCAATTCTATAAAAATAAATGATAATAATAAAAGCGGTTTGAACTTAATAAAAAGCACATAAGTCACAACATGTATTTAAATCAGATATTTAGCCATTATAACAATTTAAGCGACCGTGCTAGAACCACGGGATTCGAGGGTGCCTAACACCTTCCCTCGGGTCAACAAAATTCCTTACTTAGAATTTCTGGTTCGCAGACTTCATTTGGAAAAGTCGAAAATTTCCTCGATTCGGGATTTAAGATAAACCGGTGACTTGGGACACCAAAAGCCAATCCTTTCCCAAGTGGCGACTCTGAATTAAATAAATAATCCCATTTCGAATATTGTCACTTAAATTGGAAAAACTCCACCCGCGCATCTTAACCCTTCGGGGCCGGGGCGCGCAAAAAGGAGGTGTGACAGCTCTGGCGACTCTGCTGGGGATCGAACCCAGAATCTCTGGTTCAGGGTTCAAGAATTCGAGCTTGGAATAATTGTTATATTTTGCTTTATTATCTGATCTTTATTACATGTTTTTGCGTAACGTGCTAAGTGTTGTCTTTTACCGCTTTGATATTATCTGAACTGTATATAAACTGTGCCGAAACCTTTCTCTTCTTACCTCCGTGGAGAAGCTCGCTGGTCGAGACTCCCTATTCTGTTAGTGTCAATACCTGAAATAAGAAAGAGGTCGGACAAGTTACAAAGCCGGACGATCTCGCGGGTCCCCGGTACGTAGCCCCTTCCTCGACTCGAGTGGTCCGCTCGGGTACACAGTCTAGAACACATACCAAGGTTTAAACCTAGTATAATGAAACTTCATGCCGGATCCCTAGTAGGAACATTTATTTGCATCATGTTGCATTTGACTTAGGGGGCTCAACACAGGGGTTGGGTCCGTCTAGGACAGGCAACCTGAATTGAAAAGACCACCCTGCTGCATCCTATTTGTTTTGCGCATTTATTTGCTTCGGTTCCGCATGCTGACCGGTTTCTAAAAAAAAGAGGAAAATAGCAGCGTGGGGAGATAATTACTTATTTTGGAAAAATAAAACCAATGTTCAAGTATTGTCAAAACCTCACCGGAATTTTTTCTAAAGAAAAAAAAAGAATAAAAACAAAATTTGTCTTCTTAGTTTGAATTATTAAAAAAGGTATATAAAAAAAATTCACTTTCAAAATCAAAAAAAAAAAAAGAAAAGGGATTTATTTTAAGAGTAAAAAAAAAATGGAAAACTCATAATTCAAAAAATGTGTTGTTTCTTTTGTAGTACCCTCTTATAAATTCAGACTGATAGTCCAAATATTGCAAAAAAAATATATTTTTTCTTTAGTCTTTATCTTTCTTCAAAAATAATAAAAATACTTATTTTGGATTTTTAGGTTTATTTAATTTTCTCTATTCACGGTATGCCCGAACTACGCCGGTTTGATTCTCACCGGATGTGAGATACGTAGGCAACCCTCGTCGGGTTCAACCCCCATTTTGCTAAAAATAGCCAAAATCAAAAAGAAATGCGTTTCAAATTTTTTAAGAGTCATAAATAAGTCGGGTGACGCTGATTTGTCATAAATAGCCGAATGTTCCCGAAAGGGACGCCGGAAGGCTGACTTTGCATAAACAGCCACCTTTGGGTCTTGTTTAGCATTATTATCCAATAGACCCACACAGCCTTGAAATCTTCATCCCCGAAGTGTTTAAAGGCCGTGTTCAAACTTGATCCCCTTTTGTAAAAATGTTTTTTTTAGTCAGTCATTTTTGTTAAAATCACCTTAATAAATGTGCAGGATGAGCACGATGCAAAATGAACATTTTTCAATAATGACCAAAATCCCTGTCAAGTTACGACTATGGTGGAATGATCTAGGTGTTGAAGGACAAAATGAGGTTAAGAAATATTTGAAAGGTCTTGTGGGCCTGTTGGAAATCTAGCCTCGGGGAGATATCATAAGAGCTTTGGTTACCTATTGGGACCCGGCGCACAACGTTTTCCATTTCTCTGATTTTGAACTCACCCCGACTTTGGAAGAAATGGCTGGGTACATCGGGAATACTGAGCTTCCCTTGAGGGAAAAATACTTGGTCGCCCCAAGGGTCGTCACGGTACATCGGTTCCTAGATTCATTAAAAATACCTAGGACAGTCCACAATCCGGATCTGGCAGCCGGATTTTGTACTCCATGCTTCATATATGATAGATACGGTCATGAGGGGGGATTCAATAATCCGATCAACAAACTATGCAGCAAAGGAGTTCGTCAGAAGTGGGACGAGCACAGACGGGTAGCATTCATGATAATGTTCCTGGGCCTTCTGGTATTTCCAAGGAAAGATGGAAACATTGATTTGAAGATATCTGGGGTCGTCAGCACTTTACTCACGCAAAGTGACAGTACTCTCGCACCGATGGTGGTATCTGACATCTTTCGGGCTCTTACAGGTTGTAAAGCTGGGGAAAGTTTCTTCGAAGGTTGTAACTTGCTCCTACAAATTTGGATGACCGAGCACCTCTGCCGTCATTCCGAGATTTTAAGCCATGGTTCCCCGGAAAAGACCCGAATAGAAGAATCTTACACAAGAACCAAAGAGATCATGTTGCCCAAAGGAGTCCTGGCATGGACCTCGTTCTTTCAAGCTCTTACGGCCAGCCAAATACAATGGACGTTGGGATGGTTGCCTGTTGATGAGATCCTATGTATGTCTGCAGCTAAAACTCATTTCTTACTGATGGGGCTTAAGAGCATTCAACCTTACGTACCCTGCCGAGTTTTGAGACAGTTCGGAAGATGCCAGATAGTACCTCATGAGGAAGATCTTAGCACTCAAGCAGTTGAGATAAGTCCTAACGGACAGTTCCCGGAAGCAAGGATTCGCCAAATCTGGAATGAGAGTCAATATTTGAAATCAGATACTTGCGTGCGGGATCGAGCCAAAGGAGAGACGGCGCCTGGATACCTTGCATGGTATAGAAGGGAACTCGAGCATGAAAGGCCAGCTAAGAGACCCCACATCCGGAATTTCACTGAGTCATCGCAAAGGCATTGGGATTGGTTAGCGAAGGAAAGAGGCTATTGTGCCGAAATCAGCAGGTTAAAGCAACAAGTAGAAGGCATGAAATACGAGCACAACGTGCAAATTGCCACCGATCTGGGAGAGCGGAACAGGTTAATTCAAGAAAATGAAATGCTCAGAGCCCAGATCAAACAGATAAGGTTGGATACAGACAAACAACCAAGGCGTCGATCAGACGAGCACTTGATCAAAAGGCTAAAAAGCGAGATCAGAGAATGGCAAGATGGTTTGGAGAAGTCTGAAGATGTCATAGCAGAGCTCAAAGCGCAGTGGGATACAAGAGCGGATAAGCATCGCAGATACCTGAATCAATTGGAAAGCGACCATGAGAAGACTGTTGCTAAGATAAAGAGAGAGATGGCTGCACTTGAGATCAAAGCAGTTAATCAGGCCAAGGATTTCCAAATTGAGAGCAGATACTGGTACAACTCAATGGCCCAGATGAAGTTGGAAGTACGGCGATTGAAGCATCAGCATATACAGGATACTCAAGTACTCGTAGAGAAGAAGCGAACCAGAGATAGGATCAAGGCCATTGCCCATGCCATCACCAGACGATGTCTACGATGTGAGAACATGTCCAGCGTTACCGTCCTCTCGGCAGTAATGGGTTATGTCAAGCAGACTATGCATGAGCTGGAGCAACTTGAGAGGGATCTCACACCTAGGACCGCGGCAAGGCCGAACGATGCCCCGCGGACACCAATTTTCAAAACCATAATGCACTCATAAGTCAGGCCTGTATCTTAGCATCTCCTGCTTGTTTTTCCATCAGGGTGATTTTTAGTCTATTTTTTGAGTCTAGGTTTATTTTCAAAGTTTGCTTTTTCTTTTGCAAAATGTAGTTTGTAATAGATTGCTTCAATAATAAAGAGTTTGCTTCTTTTACGCTCATTTGTGTTTTTCGAACTACGTAATGATATGATTCACGTAGGCATCGTGATACGTAGGCAATCCTCATCGGATCCGGTCGCATTTTCCTTTACTACAAAAATAAAAAATAAATAAAATAAAAGGAAAACAAAAGAGAAAAAGAAAAGAAAAGAAAAAAAAGGGAAAAACTAATAAGAGGAAAAATGCCGGAATGACGCATGCTCTCGTAGCAAACATATAGTTATCCACTTAACTGTATAGGTGCATCATGCCCAACGTGAGATTAACTGTCTGTTATTTGCTGCAAATTAACCGTGCGTTTGTCATTGAGCATTTTCCCAGGGTTTTTTGAAAAGACGGTTGGTTTGGTGAAAGTCTGGCCTCGCACTCATACTTCACGAGGTCAAGGAGAGGTGTTCAACTACCTGTTGTTAGGACCAGAAGCAGTACTCACACTTACTTCACCAGGTCAAAAGGAAGTGTGGAAATGTCTTCGGAAATTCCATTGCAAACAGTCCCCGTCTCCGAGGAAAGCTCAATCTCAGCCATCCTCACACCTGAATCCGCAACTGCGGAAGAAAATAGAATCCTACGGCTCCGCATATTGGAAATGCTGGACGACTGGAATAATGGGAAAGAGCCGCCAAGTGTCGTCCCCGGATTCCCTGAATTATTCTCCAGGTCAAGTGGAACGTCTAATGTCCCCATAAATTATCCTGCTACCCCATTTGGGTACCCAGCCACCTCCGCCTTCTCTACTGGATCACCTTCTGAGCCTCATCCCCGAATGTCGGCCACTGATGCAAGCATGAACATCTTTACTGCATCGCCTAGCCCGGTTACGGCACAGCCCACCACGTACAAGCCAAGCTTTGACTCATCCTCTTTTACATTCCAAGCACCATCATTCTCAATGGAACCAACCAGGTTCGCTACCAACACTAATCCTCTACCGCCTCAGTGCGAACTCGCACCGGGACAGGATCAGAACCCCAGATTTGTAGAACAAAATGAGATTGCCAAAAGGATGAGAAGCCTTGAACAAAGTCTGAAGAATATGCAAGGATTGAGCGGACAAAAGAGCATCTCTTACGCTGACCTGTGCATATTCCCTCACGTGCACCTACCAACGGGTTTCAAGACCCCCAAGTTCGAGAAATACGATGGGCACAGTGACCCCATTGCACATCTTAAGAAATACTGCAACCAATTGCGGGGAGCCGGCGGAAAAGAAGAACTGCTAATGGCATATTTTGGGGAAAGCCTAGTAGGGATAGCTTCGGAATGGTATATGGATCAGGAAATGTCCCGATGGCATATATGGGATGATCTCGCCAGAGATTTTGTAAAACAATTCCAGTATAACATCGACATTGCGCCAGACCGAAACTCTCTGTCGAATTTGAAGAAGAAGCCTTCGGAAAGCTTTAGAGAGTATGCTATTAAGTGGCATGAACAGGCGTCGAGAGTGAAGCCTCCCATGGATGAAGTGGAAATGGTCACTACCTTTCTTCAGGCTCAAGAGTCTGACTATTTCCAAAATATGATGTCGGCCATGGGTAAACCATTCGCGGAAGCGATCAAGATTGGAGAAATGGTGGAAAATGGTTTGAAAACGGGAAGGATTCTGAGTCAAGCAGCCATAAGGGCAACCTCTCAGGCCGTCCAAAACGGGTCTGGAGGAACGACAAGGGGGAAGAAGAAAGAAGAAACGACTATGGCAGCCTCTGAAGCAAGGGAGTATCGTCATCCCAGGCCCCATTTTCCGGAAAGAGCCCCACGCCACTACTACCCCCACTCAAATTTGGCATATGCTCATCAACCTTACATGGTCATGAATGCCCAACCTTACAACCATCCACCACAACAAGCCAACCGAGGCCCAGCTCCACCTCCCAGAAATCAGCCTCCTTACCGCAACCACTATAACCCACAACCCCCGCAGAATAACTACCGCCCCCAGGAGCCACCTCGACGGCGGACTTTCACGCCCATCGGTGAACAATACTCTACATTGTTCCCTAAGCTAGTCCAGTTGGGTTTCTTGCAACCAATTCCCCAAACGAGGCAAAACCCGACATCGCCTTCTTACAAAGCCGGAGTTAGATGCGCCTACCATTCAGGGGCCGAGGGACATGATACAAACGACTGCTGGTCATTGAAGAGAGTGGTCGAAAATTTTATCGAGCAAGGGAAAATAGTGCTAAGGGACGAGGAAGTCCCGAACGTAACTAACAATCCATTACCTGCTCACAATAATGGGCCGCTGATCGGAATGATTTGTGAAGACAAAGAGTTCGATCCTGCTTTGAAAGCTATAATTTCCATTGTCGACACAGGGAAGAGGCCCGAAATGGACCAGAAATCAGAAAAGGGGGAAGGGGTCAAAGCTATAAAGAAAAAGCCTAAAAAGAAGGTAGAGAAGAAAGTGGTACCTGTAAAAAATGAAGTTCTTTACATACCGCGAGGTCAAGCCGAGAAGACGCAGAACTTCGGGATCAAAAAGACAAAGCCTATGTACATGCCGAAAGGGGCCTATGTGGTCCGGGGGACGATTCAACCACCTTGGCTGAATGAGCCAGTGGTTATCGGACGCGTGCCACAAAAGCCAATGACCAACCCGTCCACAGTGCCGTGGAATTATCAAAAGACTTTGGTGATGTACAAAGGTAAAGAGGTCATGGGAGAACTTCCAGAAAATACTTTCATTGGAGGGTACTCAAATACCCAAGAACTGAACAACGCCACACAAAGGCGCTTCCCTCCAAAGAAGCCTGTGAGTGTTGAAGAAGCGGAAGTGTTCTTCCAACAAATGAATATGCCGGATTACGAAGTGATAGATCAGCTGCGCAAGCACCCTGAGCAGGTGTCCATGCTGTCATTATTAATGAGGTCAGCCGAGCAACAAAAGATCCTGCTGAAAACCCTGAATGAAGCATATGTACCAGTTGGAACCTCGGTGGAGCAACTAGAGCGGATGACAGAAAGATTCTTCGCCGTCAACCAAATCTCTTTCAGCAAGAATGATTTACCCCCGGAAGGAGCGGCACACAACAAGGCTTTGCATCTAACAGTTAAATGCGAAGACTATTATGTCAAGAGGGTAATGTTGGATGGAGGCTCAGGCGTTGACATTTGCCCGCTCTCCACGCTGCAAAGAATGGAAATTGGGGCCGAAAGAATCCGACCCAACAATGTCTGCGTGAGAGCTTTCGACGGCATCAAGAGAGACACCATGGGAGAAATAGACCTGTTGTTGGTCATGGGACCAGTCGAATTTCGAGTAACCTTCCAGGTGATCGACATGGACACATCCTACAATTTTCTCCTTGGCAGACCCTGGATCCATGCGGCAGGAGCCGTGCCTTCCACTCTTCACCAGATGGTGAAGTTCGAGTACGAAGACCGAGAGATCGTGGTCCATGGGGAAGATGAACATGCCATTTATCGAGACCCATCCATCCCGTACCTTGAACCGAGAGAAGGAAGCTAACATACGGTCTATCAAGCTTTCGAGATTGTACTGGCAGAGCAGCACCAAGAGGGAATACCTTGCCCCCAGCCTTTCTTGTCTAACGCCTCGGTCATGGTGGCCAAAGAGATGATCCGGCACGGATTTAGGCCAGGGGAGGGACTTGGACGAACCCTTCAGGGAATAACAGAACCCATTACTTTGCCAGTCATCAAGAAACCTTTTGGACTAGGTTTCAAACCTACTCCAGCAGACGAAAAATGGGCAAAGAAAAGGAGAAATAAGGGCTGGAAGTTACCTCAACCACTGCCGGATTTGTATGCGACTTTCATCAGGCCAAGGTACGCTGAAGGAGAAGATGATGAGGTCTTCACAGCTGAGGAAATCGAGGAAATATGTGGGGCGATGAGAGAAATGCTCTACGAGGTCCATATGGTTCAACCAAGTGAAGGAACGAGCACTACTGAGATGCTGTACGTGGGGTCGAGCGCCCAACTCCAAAACTGGGAGGCCACGCCATTCCCGACTAGACGGAAGTCCGGGTAGACATGTCCTGCCACCTTTCCTGTGTCACAAGTTATCCCAGGACATAACTTGAACGTTTTCTTCTTTTCAATTGTTGCTTTGAATTCCTAGTCGTAAACATTGTTGTCTTCCAACTTTCCAAAGAAAATATATATAAAAAAAAATCATCATTGCTTTCCTATTCTTTCTTTTGTTCTGATTTTTATTAGTTTTCCTTTTATCTTCCTTTTCAGTCCTAATAATGCGGCTTTAAATATGACATGCTTGCGGACTTCACGCCCAGATCACAATGAGCTATTTAACTGCGAATTAATGAACCCAGAACCAGAATATGATGCGGAAGAGGCTTTTAGGGAGATAAACCGAGAGTTGGAATATTTCGAGAATAAACCTAAGCCAAATCTGAATGACACTGAACCGGTAAACTTAGGAACCCCGGAAGAAGTCCGGGAGACCAAGATAAGCACTCACACGGACAAGAAAACGCGAGAGGCGATAATTCAACTTCTTCTTGAATTCAAAGACGTGTTTGCTTGGTCATATGATGACATGCCGGGACTAGGTGTTGATCTAGTGGTTCACAAATTGCCGATTCATCCTGATTGTCCTCCAGTTCAACAAAAGCAACGAAAGTTCAAAACTGAGGTCAGTGACAAGATTAAGGAGGAGATCACCAAACAGTTGAAAACGGGAGTGATCCGGGTAGTCCAATATACAACATGGTTGGCGAATGTGGTTCCAGTACCGAAAAAGGACGGGAAAACTCGGGTATGTGTAGATTACCGAGATCTGAACAGAGCAAGTCCTAAAGACAATTTCCCGCTGCCCAACATCCACATCCTCGTTGATAATTGTGCCAAACACGAGATACAGTCTTTTGTAGATTGTTACGCTGGGTATCATCAGGTACTGATGGATGAAGAGGACGCCGAGAAAACTACCTTCACCACACCTTGGGGCACTTACTGTTACCGGGTCATGCCATTTGGTTTGAAGAATGCTGGGGCTACTTACATGAGGGCCATGACTGCCATTTTCCATGACATGATGCATCAGGAAATAGAGGTGTACGTGGATGACGTGATAGTCAAGTCCAGGACGCAGGATAATCACATCCAAGACTTGAGGAAGTTCTTCGAGAGGCTAAGGAAGTATGACTTGAAGCTGAACCCAGCCAAATGTGCTTTCGGAGTTCCGTCGGGCAAACTTTTGGGTTTCATCGTAAGCAGGAGAGGTATCGAGCTAGATCCAACTAAGATAAAATCCATCAGAGATCTGCCTCCCCCAAGAACAAAGAAAGATGTGATGAGTCTTTTGGGCAGGTTGAACTACATCAGTCGGTTTATTGCCCAGCTGACGAGCACGTGTGAGCCCATATTCAAGCTGTTAAGGAAAGATGCGGCGATTAAGTGGACAACTGAGTGTCAAGAAGCCTTTGATAAAGTCAAAGAATACCTTTCGAACCCCCCAGTCTTGGTCCCTCCAGAACCAGGGAGGCCACTTTTCTTGTATCTGACAGTCTTAGAGAACTCTTTCGGCTGCGTCCTCGGGCAACACGACGTAACCGGAAAGAAGGAGCAAGCAATCTACTACTTGAGCAAGAAATTCACCGGCTACGAGGCCAAATACACTCTGCTGGAAAGGACATGTTGCGCTCTCACATGGGTTGCACAAAAGCTGAGACATTATCTCCAAGCCGACACTACATTCCTCATAAGCAGGTTGGATCCTTTGAAGTATATATTTCAGAAACCAATGCCTACTGGGAGACTGGCTAAATGGCAAAGCTTGCTTACGGAATTCGACATAGTTTATGTCACCCGCACGGCGATGAAAGCCCAGGCGTTAGCAGATCATCTGGCCGAAAATCTGGTTGATGAGGAATACCAGCCATTGGATACCTACTTTCCAGACGAAGAGGTAAACACCGTAGAAGTGATCTCGGAGGAAGCACATGTTTGGAAGATGTTCTTTGACGGAGCCATGAACGCCAAGGGTGTAGGGATTGGGGCAATTTTGATCTCGCCTTCCGGTCAGCATTATCCCGCCACAGCTAGACTTCGTTTCTTTTGCACAAATAATACAGCTAAGTATGAAGCCTGCATCATGGGCATGCATATGGCAATCGACCAGGATGTTGAAAACTTACTGGTTTTGGGAGATTCTGACTTGATTATCCGACAAGCTCAAGGCGAATGGGAAACTCGGGATGTCAAACTTTTCCCGTACCGACAACATGTGGAGGACCTCATCAAGCGCTTTACATCAATAGAATTCAGGTACATTCCGAGGTGTCACAATGAACTGGCGGATGCACTTGCTACTTTGGCTTCAATGCTACCCTACCCGGGCAACGCCCACGTCGATCCTCTGGAAATCCAAATCAAGGAAAGACACGGTTACTGTAGTGTAATCGAGGCGGGATCAAATACGCAGCCTTGGTACCATGACATCAAGAAATTCCTGAAGACACAAGAATACCCCGAGCACGCTACTGGAGATTAAAAGAGGACCATTAGGCGACATGCAAGTGGTTTCTTTTTGAGCGGTGAATTGTTATATAAGAGGACCCCGGACCTCAATCTCCTAAGATGTGTCGATATCGAGGAAGCGAGGAAAATCATGCACGAAGTACACGCAGGTGTGTGCGGACCTCACATGAACGGGTATGTCTTAACGAAGAAAATCCTTAGAGCAGGTTATTACTGGATGACCATGGAAAAGGATTGCTTTAGCTTCGTTCGGAAATGTCATCAGTGTCAGGTGCATGGTGATTTGATTCATGCACCTCCCACGGAACTGCATCCCATGTCTGCGCCTTGGCCATTTGTCGCTTGGGGCATGGACGTCATTGGACCAATTGAACCAAAGGCTTCGAATGGACACAGGTTTATACTGGTTGCCATCGATTACTTCACAAAATGGGTAGAAGCCGTCACTCTCAAGTCGGTCACTAAGAAAGCTGTGGTGGATTTTGTACACTCAAATCTTATCTGTCGCTTCGGTATTCCTGCGACTATCATTACAGATAACGCAGCGAACTTGAACAGTCACTTGATGGGAGATGTATGCGAGCAATTCAAGATAACGCACAGGAATTCCACTCCTTATCGGCCGAAAGCCAATGGTGCCGTGGAAGCAGCTAACAAAAACATCAAGAAGATTTTGAGGAAAACAATACAAAGTTCCCGACAGTGGCATGAGCAATTACCTTTTGCATTATTGGGGTACCGCACTACGGTACGCACATCGGTGGGAGCGACTCCTTATCTTTTGGTTTATGGGACCGAGGCTGTAATACCGGCAGAGGTAGAGATTCCTTCGCTTCGAATCATTGTCGAAGCAGAAATCAAAGACAGCGAGTGGGTTAAGGCTCGACTGGAGCAATTGACGTTGATTGATGAAAAGCGAATGGCCGCAGTTTGTCACGGACAGTTATACCAACGAAGGATGGCCCGTGCTTACAACAAGAAAGTCTGACCCCGGAATTTCGAAGTAGGTCAGCTGGTACTAAGGCGTATTCTGCCGCATCACGAAGAAGCAAAAGGGAAGTTTGCTCCAAATTTGAAAGGCCCATACATCATAAGGAAGATATTGCCGAGAGAAGCACTGTATTTAGGTGATATCGAAGGAAATGACCCCGACACAGCAGTGAATGTAGATGCAGTCAAGAGATACTACGTCTAGATCATACTCCGAGTGGTCCTGACACATTCGAAAATGGCGAAGGTTTTATTCCCCACTACTCCCCAAACACTACCCAATCCTCTCTACAAAAAGAAAAAAAAAACAAAAAAAAAACAAAATTTGATTGAGGCCTGAACTACGTTTGACTTGATTCCGAAAGGATACGTAGGCAGCCTCTCCTTGAGGTTCAGTCACACCAACAATAAAATCCCATCCACCCTGAAATTGAAACTGGGGCACATCGAGCAGTTGAGAAGTCTCTTTACCAAGCACAAGCCTTCAAATCAATTACCAAATACGGTGGGGAACCAATAAGCGTCACAAATGGAGACCAGCACACTCTGAATTGAGAAAGATAAAATGAGAGAGTCTCGGCGGTGAAAACCTTCGAGCACCACGAGGCGACGGGAGTAGAGAAACCAAAATGAGAGAGCTTGTTTAGTAAAAACTCGCAAAGAGTGCTTTCAAGCGATGACAGGAAGAGAAATGAGAGAGGTCAGCCAGCGAAAACCTGCAAAGGGTGCTGTTGGCTGAAAAAGAATGACGCCACCCCAAGAAAGTTTCGGCAGAATGCCACCAGTTTGGAATCACAGATCCGTTCTGGTTCAGGAAAACGCAAGCTATTAGAAGGTCAGACGTCCAGTCCAAAGAGCATGTCATGTCATTTAAAGCCAGCGTTATCTTCCTCAGATAAGTCTTTCTCGTCCCGAAAAGGGTATTCCTTTTTTGATTTGCTTTCCCCTTTTCTTTGTTTCTTTTCGAATCCTTTTTGCATTTTTAACCCCGAATTCAGGACACACCGGAAAGGACAGGTGGCATGGTTTGTTTGCACGGAATCCCGTCTCATGAAGGAAAGCACCTCATCTCGTTGGTGTGATTGCCCAAGCATGATGAATCATGACGTTTGATGATGTTTCAGAGTAAAGAAGAAAGAGAGAAATTTTGAAATCTTCCCCAGCAAGTCCGCCTTCGGACAAATCCCCACAGAGTCTCCCCCTGTACAAATCCTCACAGAGTCTCTATTGTACAATCTCCCACAGAGTCTCCCCAATATACAAAAAAATATATAATAAAAAATGGAATCTCCCCAGCACATCCCAGCAAGTCCTTTGGTAAAAATTCCCCAGCAAGCTTACCCCAACAAATCCTAGAAATCCCGCTTTGAAATAAATCCCCAGCATGCCCCATTGTACAAAAATCCACACAAAGAATCCACTTTGTAAATATTCCCCACAGAGCTTCATTTGTTGTACAAATTCCCACAAAATACTTCCAATAAAATCCCCGTTAAGAACCTTCAAGCAAAACGGGACACAAAAAAAAAAAAAAAAAAAGCCTTACAAAGCAAGTCATCACAGAATCCGGAAATACAAGCCTGTGCAGTCTAAAGGTTTCGCCATTCGAATCAAATCAATGGCGGGACTTCGCAACAGAAGTAGAGACGCAACAAAGCAATTGGGAACGATCAAGGTCACCGAACCGACCGTCATTTCCGAACTAACAATTGTTCTTTGTCTGAGAAGTTGAAACAGGTATTAATCCAAGACAACCGTGCAAGAAGCAGGTGTCGCCCAAAGAAGAAGGTACACGGGTACAAGAAACATTTTGGCAATAAGGAATTCACTCAAAAGGTAAGTTCCCGCAAAACTCCCTTTTATCTTCTATTAAAACAAGAAAACTCAAAAAATAGATCGTGTAGTATTCTCGAGCTTTATCCCCGGCCAATCAGCATTAGGGTTTTAAACCCTAAACTAAACTTTTTCCTTTCAGCCAGCATTAGAGTTTTAAACTCTAAACTGAGCTTTCCCATGCAATCAGCATTAGGGTTTTAAACCCTAAACTGAATTTTCCTTTTAGTCAGCATTAGGGTTTTAAACCCTAAACTGAACTTTGTCCTTCCAGCCAGCATTAGAGTTTTAAACTCTAAACTGAGCTTTTCCATGCAATCAGCATTAGGGTTTTAAACCCTAAACTGAATTTTCCTTTTAGTCAGCATTAGGGTTTTAAACCCTAAACTGAACTTTTTCCTTTCAGCCAGCATTAGAGTTTTAAACTCTAAACTGAGCTTTTCCATGCAATCAGCATTAGGGTTTTAAACCCTAAACTGAATTTTCCTTTTAGTCAGCATTAGGGTTTTAAACCCTAAACTGAACTTTTTCCTTCCAGCCAGCATTAGATTTTTAAACTCTAAACTGAGCTTTTCCATGCAATCAGCATTAGGGTTTTAAACCCTAAACTGAATTTTCCTTTTAGTCAGCATTAGGGTTTTAAACCCTAAACTGAACTTTTTCCTTCCAGCCAGCATTAGAGTTTTAAACTCTAAACTGAGCTTTTCCATGCAATCAGCATTAGGGTTTTAAACCCTAAACTGAATTTTCCTTTTAGTCAGCATTAGGGTTTTAAACCCTAAACTGAACTTTTTCCTTCCAGCCAGCATTAGAGTTTTAAACTCTAAACTGAGCTTTTCCATGCAATCAGCATTAGGGTTTTAAACCCTAAACTGAATTTTCCTTTTAGTCAGCATTAGGGTTTTAAACCCTAAACTGAACTTTTTCCTTCCAGCCAGCATTAGGATTTTAAACTCTAAACTGAGCTTTTCCAAGCAATCAGCATTAGGGTTTTAAACCCTAAACTGAATTTTCCTTTTAGTCAGCATTAGGGTTTTAAACCCTAAACTGAACTTTGTCCTTCCAGCCAGCATTAGAGTTTTAAACTCTAAACTGAGCTTTTCCATGCAATCAGCATTAGGGTTTTAAACCCTAAACTGAATTTTCCTTTTAGTCAGCATTAGGGTTTTAAACCCTAAACTGAACTTTTTCCTTTCAGCCAGCATTAGAGTTTTAAACTCTAAACTGAGCTTTTCCATGCAATCAGCATTAGGGTTTTAAACAATAAACTGAATTTTCCTTTTAGTCAGCATTAGGGTTTTAAACCCTAAATTGAACTTTGTCCTTCCAGCCAGCATTAGAGTTTTAAACTCTAAACTGAGCTTTTCCATGCAATCAGCATTAGGGTTTTAAACCCTAAACTGAATTTTCCTTTTAGTCAGCATTAGGGTTTTAAACCCTAAACTGAACTTTTTCCTTTCAGCCAGCATTAGAGTTTTAAACTCTAAACTGAGCTTTTCCATGCAATCAGCATTAGGGTTTTAAACCCTAAACTGAATTTTCCTTTTAGTCAGCATTAGGGTTTTAAACCCTAAACTGAACTTTGTCCTTCCAGCCAGCATTAGAGTTTTAAACTCTAAACTGAGCTTTTCCATGCAATCAGCATTAGGGTTTTAAACCCTAAACTGAATTTTCCTTTTTGTCAGCATTAGAGTTTTAAACCCTAAACTGAACTTTTTCCTTCCAGCCAGCATTAGGGTTTTAAACCCTAAACTGAGTTTTTCCATGCAATCAGCATTAGGGTTTTAAACCCTAAACTGAATTTTCCTTTTAGTCAGCATTAGGGTTTTAAACCCTAAACTGAACTTTGTCCTTCCAGCCAGCATTAGAGTTTTAAACTCTAAACTGAGCTTTTCCATGCAATCAGCATTAGGGTTTTAAACCCTAAACCGAATTTTCCTTTTAGTCAGCATTAGGGTTTTAAACCCTAAACTGAACTTTGTCCTTCCAGCCAGCATTAGAGTTTTAAACTCTAAACTGAGCTTTTCCATGCAATCAGCATTAGGGTTTTAAACCCTAAACTGAATTTTCCTTTTTGTCAGCATTAGAGTTTTAAACCCTAAACTGAACTTTTTCCTTCCAGCCAGCATTAGGGTTTTAAACCCTAAACTGAGTTTTTCCATGCAATCAGCATTAGGGTTTTAAACCCTAAACTGAATTTTCCTTTTAGTCAGCATTAGGGTTTTAAACCCTAAACTGAACTTTGTCCTTCCAGCCAGCATTAGAGTTTTAAACTCTAAACTGAGCATTTCCATGCAATCAGCATTAGGGTTTTAAACCCTAAACTGAATTTTCCTTTTAGTCAGCATTAGGGTTTTAAACCCTAAACTGAACTTTTTCCTTTCAGCCAGCATTAGAGTTTTAAACTCTAAATTGAGCTTTTCCATGCAATCAGCATTAGGGTTTTAAACCCTAAACTGAATTTTCCTTTTAGTCAGCATTAGGGTTTTAAACCCTAAACTGAACTTTGTCCTTCCAGCCAGCATTAGAGTTTTAAACTCTAAACTGAGCTTTTCCATGCAATCAGCATTAGGGTTTTAAACCCTAAACTGAATTTTCCTTTTAGTCAGCATTAGGGTTTTAAACCCTAAACTGAACTTTTTCCTTTCAGCCAGCATTAGAGTTTTAAACTATAAACTGAGCTTTTCCATGCAATCAGTATTAGGGTTTTAGACCCTAAACTGAATTTTTCTTTTAGTCAGCATTAGGGTTTTAAACCCTAAACTGAACTTTGTCCTTCAAGCCAGCATTAGAGTTTTAAACTCTAAACTGAGCTTTTCCATGCAATCAGCATTAGGGTTTTAAACCCTAAACTGAATTTTCCTTTTAGTCAGCATTAGGGTTTTAAACCCTAAACTGAACTTTTTCCTTCCAGCCAGCATTAGAGTTTTAAACTCTAAACTGAGCTTTTCCATGCAATCAGCATTAGGGTTTTAAACCCTAAACTGAATTTTCCTTTTAGTCAGCATTAGGGTTTTAAACCCTAAACTGAACTTTTTCCTTCCAGCCAGCATTAGGATTTTAAACTCTAAACTGAGCTTTTCCAAGCAATCAGCATTAGGGTTTTAAACCCTAAACTGAATTTTCCTTTTTGTCAGCATTAGGGTTTTAAACCCTAAACTGTACTTTTTCCTTCCAGCCATCATTAGAGTTTTAAACTCTAAACTGAGCTTTTCCATGCAATCAGCATTAGGGTTTTAAACCCTAAACTGAATTTTCCTTTTAGTCAGCATTAGGGTTTTAAACCCTAAACTGAAATTTTTCCTTTCAGCCAGCATTAGAGTTTTAAACTCTAAACTGAGCTTTTCCATGCAATCAGCATTAGGGTTTTAAACCCTAAACTGAATTTTCCTTTTAGTCAGCATTAGGGTTTTAAACCCTAAACTGAACTTTGTCCTTCCAGCCAGCATTAGAGTTTTAAACTCTAAACTGAGCTTTTCCATGCAATCAGCATTAGGGTTTTAAACCCTAAACTGAATTTTCCTTTTAGTCAGCATTAGGGTTTTAAACCCTAAACTGAACTTTTTCCTTTCAGCCAGCATTAGAGTTGTAAACTCTAAACTGAGCTTTTCCATGCAATCAGCATTAGGGTTTTAAACCCTAAACTGAATTTTCCTTTTAGTCAGCATTAGGGTTTTAAACCCTAAACTGAACTTTGTCCTTCCAGCCAGCATTAGAGTTTTAAACTCTAAACTGAGCTTTTCCATGCAATCAGCATTAGGGTTTTAAACCCTAAACTGAATTTTCCTTTTTGTCAGCATTAGAGTTTTAAACCCTAAACTGAACTTTTTCCATCCAGCCAGCATTAGGGTTTTAAACCCTAAACTGAGTTTTTCCATGCAATCAGCATTAGGGTTTTAAACCCTAAACTGAATTTTCCTTTTAGTCAGCATTAGGGTTTTAAACCCTAAACTGAACTTTGTCCTTCCAGCCAGCATTAGAGTTTTAAACTCTAAACTGAGCTTTTCCATGCAATCAGCATTAGGGTTTTAAACCCTAAACTGAATTTTCCTTTTAGTCAGCATTAGGGTTTTAAACCCTAAACTGAACTTTTTCCTTTCAGCCAGCATTAGAGTTTTAAACTCTAAATTGAGCTTTTCCATGCAATCAGCATTAGGGTTTTAAACCCTAAACTGAATTTTCCTTTTAGTCAGCATTAGGGTTTTAAACCCTAAACTGAACTTTGTCCTTCCAGCCAGCATTAGAGTTTTAAACTCTAAACTGAGCTTTTCCATGCAATCAGCATTAGGGTTTTAAACCCTAAACTGAATTTTCCTTTTAGTCAGCATTAG
Source organism: Nicotiana tabacum (assembly GCF_000715075.1). Taxonomy (NCBI): domain Eukaryota; kingdom Viridiplantae; phylum Streptophyta; class Magnoliopsida; order Solanales; family Solanaceae; genus Nicotiana; species Nicotiana tabacum. The sequence continues at coordinate 120,177,067 of NC_134086.1, read as the reverse complement.
GGTTTTAAACCCTAAACTGAACTTTTTCCTTTCAGCCAGCATTAGAGTTTTAAACTATAAACTGAGCTTTTCCATGCAATCAGTATTAGGGTTTTAGACCCTAAACTGAATTTTTCTTTTAGTCAGCATTAGGGTTTTAAACCCTAAACTGAACTTTGTCCTTCAAGCCAGCATTAGAGTTTTAAACTCTAAACTGAGCTTTTCCATGCAATCAGCATTAGGGTTTTAAACCCTAAACTGAATTTTCCTTTTAGTCAGCATTAGGGTTTTAAACCCTAAACTGAACTTTTTCCTTTCAACCAGCATTAGAGTTTTAAACTCTAAACTGAGCTTTTCCATGCAATCAGCATTAGGTTTTTAAACCCTAAACTGAATTTTCCTTTTAGTCAGCATTAGGGTTTTAAACCCTAAACTGAACTTTGTCCTTCCAGCCAGCATTAGAGTTTTAAACTCTAAACTGAGCTTTTCCATGCAATCAGCATTAGGGTTTTAAACCCTAAACTTAATTTTCCTTTTAGTCAGCATTAGGGTTTTAAACCCTAAACTGAACTTTTTCCTTTCAGTCAGCATTAGAGTTTTAAACTCTAAACTGAGCTTTTCCATGCAATCAGCATTAGGGTTTTAAACCCTAAACTGAATTTTCCTTTTAGTCAGCATTAGGGTTTTAAACCCTAAACTGAACTTTGTCCTTCCAGCCAGCATTAGAGTTTTAAACTCTAAACTGAGCTTTTCCATGCAATCAGCATTAGGGTTTTAAACCCTAAACTGAATTTTCCTTTTAGTCAGCATTAGGGTTTTAAACCCTAAACTGAACTTTTTCCTTTCAGCCAGCATTAGAGTTTTAAACTCTAAACTGAGCTTTTCCATGCAATCAACATTAGGGTTTTAAACCCTAAACTGAATTTTCCTTTTAGTCAGCATTAGGGTTTTAAACCCTAAACTGAACTTTTTCCTTTCAGCCATCATTAGAGTTTTAAACTCTAAACTGAGCTTTTCCATGCAATCAGCATTAGGGTTTTAAACCCTAAACTGAATTTTCCTTTTAGTCAGCATTAGGGTTTTAAACCCTAAACTGAACTTTTTCCTTCCAGCCAGCATTAGAGTTTTGAACTCTAAACTGAGCTTTTTCATGCAATCAGCATTAGGGTTTTAAACCCTAAACTGAATTTTCCTTTTAGTCAGCATTAGGGTTTTAAACCCTAAACTGAACTTTTCCTTCCAGCCAGCATTAGGGTTTTAAACCCTAAACTGAGTTTTTCCATGCAATCAGCATTAGGGTTTTAAACCCTAAACTGAATTCTTCCTTTGTTCGACATTAGGGTTTTAAACCCCAAACCGAACCTCTCCCCAGCTAGCCGGTGTTAAGGCTCCAACCATGAACTGAGCATGCATATCCTCTTTCATCAATTTTATGAACTTCCTGGTGAATAATTAACGAAATTTTCCTAGTGAAACTGGGGCAGAAAATTTCGTTCGTTTGTTTATTTTTTCCCGCAGGTCTAACCTCGAGCCACACGGATCGAAATGACCTACGAGATGAGTCTCAACTCAGAATCAAAGAATAAAAAGACAAAAGAAGACATCCCGAGATATCAGAGTGAATGGAGAGCAGATCGACTCCAACATTTGACTAAGGCCCTGAACCCTACCAATCGCGTCTCACTCAGTATCCCGGAGATTAAACAAGTCGCCGCAACTCGCAAGCATCAAGATTCAGGTCGAAGTCTACAAGCAAAATCAGCTAAGGCCCAAGATCAAGTTGTAAAAGAATCATAGATAGGAATCTTGTAACTAGCAGTTGACATGCATATAAGTAGTTAGTTCATTTTCCAATTTTCGTTTGGTTGTAATAAGGCGGTCAGTGATGCAGCAGTGACAACAGCAACAGCAGTAGCAGCGAGCATTGCAATACCATGGTAGTCCCAACTACCAAAACTTCTCGAACTACATTGACCTGATTCCTGTTTAGCCCAGGATATGTAGGAAATCTTTGAAGCAAGATTCGGTCAGATCTTTCAAAAACATGCTTCATACGGAGTGGTCCATAGGCAAAAATCGCTCATACACGCTCACTTTAATCTTTGCACGAAAACTCTTCGTGTTTCCGAACAAAGAGGGGCAGCTGTGAGCACGTGATTTTTGTTTTGCGCGACAGTCGCTCCAAAAGAATAAAATTGGTCATGCTGTACAATTTTTCGATTTCTGTACGGCACTTTGTTGATTTATTTGTAACTTTGCCCATTTTTATTTTATCTACTCGATTAAAACAAAACACAAAAAATGTGTGTGTCATGCATAATTCGAACCGTAATCCGGTCGTTAAATAGAAAATCATAAATAGGCATCTTCGTCCGTGATTTTGATTTGTTTGATTTTACCTGTTTGGAAATATTTTTAGTGTGTGTGCAAACAATTGTAGTGAGTGTTTATTTAAAATTTTTTTTTTTTTTGCTTAGTTTTGTTTTTAAATAAATAAGGAAAAGAAATAAAAAAAAATAATAAAAAATAATAAAAGAAAGAAAATACCCCTTCCGGACTTGGGCCAATTTTAACAAATTGGCCCAACAAACTCAGCCCAAAACCCAGGCCTGCCCGGTCCAGACCACCTGATGCCCAGAGAATCCAAACGACGTCGTTTTGGTACAGGTTGATCTGGGCCGTTGATCTCAAATTGATCAACGGCCAAGATCAATTCCCCATAACCCACCAATAAACCCGACCCGGCTCACCCGGACCGACCCCAACCCTTTACCCTTGAAACGACACCGTTCCACTTAAGCTATTAGATCCAGACCGTAGATCTAGATTGATCTAACGGTCGAGATCAATCCACCCATTAACTATATAAGACCATAATCTTACCCTGCCCCCCTATCTGAACCCCAGCCTTCGTCTCCAAACAAACAGCCCTAAAACCCTAGCCGCCCCTGCGTACTTTCGCCATGAAAGCCGGCGGCATGGATTCCGGTGACCTTCCCCTTAACACCCTAGAACGCCCTTGCCATCCTGAACCCAAATCTATCAACCATGTAGTTCGAATCACCCTCCAGGTCCTCGAATCTTCATTTGAAGATTCGAGTCAAAACTCGATCTACACCAACCAACCCCAGCTTCACACCAGACACTCCCCAGACCCTCCTCGTGACCAAACCACACTTGGTTTGGTCCGAATCTGATCAAGGAAGCCTGAATCCCAGATCTAAGTTTTGAAAGTTTTGTGTTCCTCCGTCACTGGTTCAACCAAAGAGATTAAGGTCTAATGTACTTTAATCAAAGTGTTTCTCATCTGAGAAACACTTCGTTTAAAGTCCGTTCAGCCTTAAGAAAGGCCTGACCAAGTCCGAGTTAAGGTTTTGATCTTTTGCGTTTTAAGGTGAGTTTCTTTCTTTTCTTAGTTGTTTTGGTTCGTTTGGTTGTTGTAAGGGTCTGTTCGTTTTCCGTCCTTGATTCTATCAACTGTGCTTCAACCGCTTTGCCTGAACCTCTGTTTGTTTGTCTAAAATCCCCCCTCCTATTCTGATAAGACATATGTATTTGTTGTACAATAATTGAGCTTCAAATGTTGACTGAGCAATTGGTTCCTCGAGTACCACTTTGCTCAGTCAGTATAATTCGAATTATGGGTCGATACTGTTAAATGTCGGATTTTTGGTTACGATTGTGTATGTTAATGCTAATATAGTCGAGTCGACATGTGTCGTCAATTAGTTTCAACTGTCTGAACAATAACAAATCGATTTACTTCTGCTAAGCATTTGTTGAGTCAATTAAGAACCAGTTTTTGTTTACTTATAGCTGTTGAATTGATCAGTAATGTAAAAAGGGATGTTTGGTTTAAATTCTGAATTGGGAGGCATGTGCACTCGTGCACAGCATGTGCACTGGTGCACTTCATGTGCTTTGTGCACAGCCTGTGGCCTGCATAAAGGTCTTTGCTAAGTTTTAAACAATTTGACAGCATATGCTGTCAGATACATCCTACTGCCCATAATTGGCTTTAGTTTAAAGAAGTATTTAAACATTTTAAAGAATAAATCTGCCAGGGAATGTTGATGGGGGTTAATACTTAAATAAATAATTGGAATCTGAAAATGAAAAGGGCACATGAGAGGGGTACTGGGATATTAAAAAGAGGCTGTTAAAAGGAGTAGGAGGGAGGCATATAAAAGGGGGGAGACCATCTGATATTGGAAGGGGAGACATAATCAAAGGGAAAAGGAAAAACACACTGTGAGGAGTTTTAAAAGAGAGAGCTGATAGAGATACACAGAAAAGCATACAGAGATAGAGAGAGACACTGGGAGGGAACATCTGAGAGTTCAAATTCTGAAAACAGAAACTGGAAAAGTTTTCTCTTTGATAATCCAAATAGATTTCAAATTGAGGACTAACATTAGAACTTGAAAAGAAAGGAGATAGGGAAAGGGATATCACAAAAATCAGGAATTGTCTTCTCCCTACTGTTTGTTCGATTCTCATTTGGTTCAAACTGTCCAAGTTAGTCCTGTTTTTCCTTCAAGTGTCAGTTAAGTCTATTGTTTGGATTTGTGTTGTTGGCTTCTCCTGGAATTGGATTGCTTGATTTTCTGACTCTGTTACTACTGGGAATTTATCTCATTCTGCCTCTCCTCCATTGGCTTTATTGGTCTCTTGCACTGGGATTTCTGTTCTATTTGGTACCTGCTGTTACTGCTGTTGTTTGGTATCGCTTCTATTGCCCTACTGACCCCTTGCTTCTCCTGTTGTATCCAATATCCAGGTACATACTAAGACTCGCATTTGATGTAACAATGAAAGCATGAATCAAAAGATTTGAAGGAGTTATAATCACCTGTTGTATTGCTTACGAATTGCTTTTTTAATGTTGTTAAGATATGCAGTTTCTTGGTCTGTTAGCCTAATAGAGACACATTAGTAAGGTTGTACTTAATTAAAGTTTATGCCCATCTGAAGCTGTGACATTTTATTCGTTTAGTAGTACATAAGATGTAAATACAATCCATGAAATGTGCAGCCATTTTAATACAATTGCTAACTCAAACTCGCCATTTCAGCATGTTTCGAATATGTAGGGGCAAATGTTTGTTTAGATCTAGCTAAAGACAATGCAGTTTCAAACTCTTGAGTTTCAGTTTGCGTGAAGCAGTTTATAGGATGAGTTTAAAATACCATTAGTCGCATTTCCTAACAAGCAATTTTAATTAATCTTGTCTGAATAAGTTAAAGTTAGGGAGCTCTTGTAACAGTCATAGCATTTCATCAATCCCATATACGTTTCTTTTATCAAGTTCAAAGCATGTTTTCATGAGGTAAAATGTTTCTTTATTCCGTAAATAATTAATCGGATGATTAGCTAAAATCTGGATTTGGGCCAAACACATAGTTAAAAATAGCACGCATCTTTTCTTCTATTTTTATGAGATAAACACATTAGAAATGTAATCGCTTTAGGATGTTTCTTCTAAAATAATGAGACGAGCCTCGCCAAATGAGATGTAAATCGCGGGGCCCTCCATAAATAACCATGATAATTATCTAGAATTCAGGATAGGCCATTTAGTAAATTTCATGGCCTTCCACAAATAATAACACGCTAGACCCCCCTTAGGCGCCCTTAATAAATTACACTATTAAACTTGGGTGCACATTGATGTGACCCGAATCCAAATCTCAACGGAGTCGAAATGTGTTAACAACTACGGGCGCATTGACTGTGACGTGGTTCGAGGTGCATTTTCACGACGTTGCAATTCTATAAAAATAAATGATAATAATAAAAGCGGTTTGAACTTAATAAAAAGCACATAAGTCACAACATGTATTTAAATCAGATATTTAGCCATTATAACAATTTAAGCGACCGTGCTAGAACCACGGGATTCGAGGGTGCCTAACACCTTCCCTCGGGTCAACAGAATTCCTTACTTAGAATTTCTGGTTCGCAGACTTCATTTGGAAAAGTCGAAAATTTCCTCGATTCGGGATTTAAGATAAACCGGTGACTTGGGACACCAAAAGCCAATCCTTTCCCAAGTGGCGACTCTGAATTAAATAAATAATCCCATTTCGAATATTGTCACTTAAATTGGAAAAACTCCACCTGCGCATCTTAACCCTTCGGGGCCGGGGCGCGTAAAAAGGAGGTGTGACACCAATCTCCTAAACACTATCGACGAAGCTCATGGAGAGGAGAACGTGACACCAAGCGCCTCACCCAGGTGAATTGATTCACCCCTCCTCATGGCAGCATTACCGCTTCTATGGAAAGGGAGCCTCTACATCCACTACGGAAGAAGCACCACCAGCGATAAAAAAGCTACTTGAAACATGGCTAACGAATACACTGAACAACATACTAGACAAACCCGCTCAAAGGGAGAGCAAAGAAAGTGTGCGAGTCAACATCACCACAACGACCAATGAGAAACACACCCAACCTCCCACAACAGGTACCACTCCCCTGTTAATGATACAGGTAACGACGCCCTCACTGCCATTTTTAGAAAAATTGAAGAGATGGAGAACGAGAATAAAGAAATCCACGACCAAATGAGGGAGCATCAAGAAAGGGTAGAAAAGATATCGGGTGCCCCAAAACTCCTACCAAAACGGGACGCCGGTCAGTTCATGGAAGAACCATATAGCGATGAGGTTGCACCACATGCTATACCAAAAACTTTCAAAATGCCGCCATATTTGAAAATATATGACGGCACGATAGACCCGGAGGATCATGTGACCCATTATGTTACTGCAGTGAAATGCAACGACCTTGCAAAGGAACAAGTATCGTCCATGTTGCTGAAGAAGTTCGGAGAGACCCTAACTGGTAGGGCCTTGAGTTGGTACTCGCAGTTACCTGCATGATCCATAGAAACATTTTAGAAATGGACGACAAGTTCGTCACCGCCCATGCCGGGGCCAAGAAAGTGGAGGCAAGAGTGAACAATATATTCGCCATCAAGCAATCTCTTGGCGAGGGACTCATGGATTTCTTCGCCGGGTTCAACCGTGTAAGAATGACCCTTTCGAATGTATCTGAAGGAATGGCGGTGGCCGCTTTTCAGAATGGGCTGAGCAAAAGTGGGTTGAGGGCGACCAATAAACTGTTAAGCCGATAAATGAAATACCCTCCAACCATTTGGGATGAGATACACAATGCCTACTGTGCCGAGGTAAGAGCAGACGAGGATGATCTCAACGGGCCTACTCAACGCCTGTCTTCGGTCCAAATGGAGTCCAGGAAAGACCAAATAAACGACATTAGAAGAGATCTAGAAGGGTCACGACCTAATTGAGAATGACATCAGCCTTACGTCAGAGGCACCCTCATGCCACCTCCACGTCACGACAAAGGTCCATCCAGACCGCGAACGGGAACCCACCGAAATGAAAGAGATATGTCCCCCTTGTTATCAACTCACAATTTTTGTGTTTCCCCTTCAGAAATAGTCTATGCATTAGAAAAGCTCAGCCCAAAGGTAAAATAGCTGCAGAAAATGACGTCCGACCCGAGCACCAGAAAATCAAATGCCTCTGCGAATTCCACTAGGAACGAGGTCACAAAACTGAGGACTTTATCGCCATCAGACAAGAGATCGTGAACATGTTTCACCAAGGGCACATAAAAGAATTGATGAGCGATCAAGGAAGGGCCAACTTCGCACATGGGCAAGAACAATATCAGGGGCCGCCCAAACCACCTTCCCTAGTTCGGACCATTCAAATGATCATCGGGGAAGGTGACAATACATCTATCAACAACGTGAAGTTCACCACCACTCACAAGCTCAAGCGGTCAATCACCCACGAATGGTATGACAAACTCGGAGAAAGTATCATCTTCGATAAGTCGGATACCCATGGTTTGGTCTTTCCTCACTACGATGCCCTTGTCATTACCTTACGTGTTTTTGATACCGATGTAAGACATATCATGGTAGATGATGGAAGTGGAGCGTGCATCATCCATCCTCGAGTTCTCAACCAAATGAAGCTCGAGGACAGAATAGTGCCATGTTGCATCACGCTAACAGGTTTTATCAATGCAATTGAGCAGACATCTGGAGAAATCACGCTGCATGTCCTGGCCGACGGCGTCACCTTGAAGACCACGTTCCACATCATGGACCAGGATACGACGTACAATGCCATCATAGGCCGACCATGGATACACGGCATGAAAGTCATCCCTTCTAGTTTATACATATTCATTAAATTTCCCATCCCCTGGGGAGTATTCAGCATCCGGGGAGAGCAACGCACAACCCGAGAATACTACCACATCGCCCAAGATTGCACATACACCCAACAGTTGAAAGAAAAAGCCAAGGAAGTATAGAAACTAACAAATATGGGGTCAGATAGTGAGGAAACAAAAGACAACAACCCCAGAAAGAAAGCTTTCATCGGCCATAAACTCCAAGATCCAAGTAAATTTCATCAATTCTTACAAAATAATGTGGACTTGTTCACTTTTTCCCATGCAGACATGCTAGGTATCCCAAAGGAAATAGCAACTCATAAGTTGAACGTCGACCATTTTACCCCCCCCCCCCAATAAGACAAATCAGACGGAAATTCAAATCGGCAATAAATGATGCAGTTTGTGAAGAGGTCAAGAAATTACTAGTGAATGGTTTTATCAGATAATCGAAGTACCTTAAGAGGGTCACCAACGTAGTCATGGTGAAAAAGAAGAACGGTAAGTGGAGAATGTTCGTGAACTTCACCGAACTGAACAAAGCCTGTCCAAAGGACTCATTCCCGCTGTCTCACATCGACCAACTCATTGATGCTACAACTGGGCACAAACTGCTGAGTTTCTTGGATGCCTAATCGGGTTAGAATCAAATCCTCATGGAGGAGGAGGATAAGGAAAAAAACCACCTTCATCACCCACTAGGGGACGTACTGCTACAGAGTGATACCGTTCAGGTTAAAAAATGCGGGGGCAACGTACTAGAAGCCGATGACCAAAATTTTCAGAGAGCAACTCGGCAAAACCATGGAAGTATATATTGACGACATGTTGGTCAAGTCAAAAAGAAAGGAAGACCATATCGACCACTTAAGGGAGGCCTTCGACATACTCATAAAGTACGACATGAAATTAAACCCTGAGAAATGTGCTTTTGGCGTGACGTCCGGGAAATTCCTCGGCTTCTTGGTATCACAATGAGGTCGAACAAATCAAGGCCATAGAAGGAATCCCAGAAAATCTAACCAGCAAAAACAATTGCAAAAACTGACCGGATAAATATCCGCCTTATCAAGGTTTATCTCGCGGTCCTCCGATAGGTGCCACAAATTTTTTGGCGTACTTAAAAAGGACAATGGACTCCAATGGAATATCAAATGCATCAACACCTTGAAAGAACTGAAGGTCTACCTGTCGTCACCACCGTTGCTTGCTAAGGCAGAACTCGGAGAACTCCTCCTTATCTACTTGGTCGGGTCCGATGTCGCAGTAAGTGCAGTCATAGTATGAGAAAATAAAGGTACGCAATCTGCGATCTATTATATTAGCAAAACTCTGGTCGATACTAAAACGAGGTACCCCCACCTCGAGAAGGTAGCTCTAACCCTGGTCGTAGCTTCATAGAAGCTTAGACCTTATTTCTAGTGCCACCCCATCTCGGTGGTCACAACTTTTCCTTTAAGTAGTATCTTGCACAAACCCGAATTGTTAGGCAGATTCGCCGAGTAGTCCATGGAGCTGAGCGAGCACGATATAACCTATCAGTCTCGAATGACGATAAAGTCGCAAGTTCTTGCCGACTTTGTCGCCGACTTCAGTATGAAGATAACGTCTGAGGTTGAGAAGGAAAAAGCCATTACCTCTACCGGAGTATGCGACCTGTGGGTCCTGTACATGGATGGAGCTTCTAACGCATCTGGATCTAGACTGGGACTTGTGCTCGATGTCCTAACAGGCAAAATGGTTCGCCAATCCATACGATGCCCTGATATGACTAACAACGAGGCCGGGTATGAGGCCATAATTGTAGGGTTGAAACTAGCACTTAAATACGGAGTACAGCGAGTCATCGTTCGATGCGACTTGCAACTCGTCATCAATCAAGTCACAAGGACTTTCCAAATTAAGGAGCATCGGTTATAGAAATATCAGACCCAGATTTGTAAACTATTACCTGAGTTTGACGAATGCCAACTCGATCAAATACCTCGAACGCAGAACGTCGAAGAATATGACCTCGCCAAATTAGCTGCTGCCACCAAAAGCATAGTCGGAGAGGGGGACGTGGTCACTCTTCTCCATTCATTTCTAGACCACATCGAGGTACACTCTATAAACCTAACTTGGGACTAGCACAATCGTATTATCTCATACTTGCAGGACGGAGTGCTCCTACCAAATAAAAAAGAAGCCAAGAAGCTTCGAATGCAAGAAACTAGGTACAACATCGCCGATAATGACTTGTACAAAAGAACATTTGGCAGCCCCCCCTAGCAAAGTGCTTAGGGACAAATCAAACATGGCGGATCCTCGAAGAAGTACACGAGGGCCACTGCAGAGCTCACACCGGCAACCGATCTCTCATCAGATGCCTCATACGGGCGGGCTACTATTGGCCCACGATAAAGAAAGAAGTCGCCGATTTTGTCAAAAGGTGCGAGCAATGCCAAAGATATGCCCCCATGATTCACCAAGCGGGCGAGCACCTTCATTCAGTCACTTCGCCATGGCCTTTCATCAATTGGGGAATGTACATCGTCAGACCCCTCCCAACGGGATGAGTTAATGTACGATTCCTTTTAGTTTTAACTGACTATTTCTCCAAATGGGTAGAAGCAGGTGCATTCGCCCAAATACGCGAACAAGAAGTAATCATGTTCATATGGAGAAACATCATATGCCGTTTCGACATCCCCAAAGAAATCAGATGCGACAACGGTCCCCAGTTCACTGGAAAAAAGACCGCCGAGTTCTTCGAAAAATGGCACATAAAAAGAATACTCTCCACACCATATCACCCCGCAATCAACAGTTAGGCAGAATCCTCCAACAAAACAATATTCAATATCATGAAAAAGAAACTCGAAAATGCCAAGGGACTATGGCCGGAAGTGCTACCAGAAGTGTTATGGGCATATCGCAACTCGAAAAAAATGAGCACATAAGAAACACCATACTCACTTGTATATGGGACTAATGCAATGATACCGGTCGAGGTTGGGGAGCCCAGCTTGAGATAGTCACATGAAAGCGGGCAAAGCAACGATGAGAACAAAAAGCAAAACCTCGATGAAGCCGAAGAGTGAAGAGACATGGCTTACATAATAATGATGGCTCAAAAACAACAAGCAGAGCGGTACTACAACAAAAAGTCCATAATCGGGCCACTCAAAGTCAGGGATTACGTACTCAAAGCCAAAACATAAGCAAGCAAAGACCCATGAGAAGGCAAACTAAGAACCAATTGGGATAGCTTATATAAAATCACGGCAGTAGCAAGCTAAGGGTCATTCCAATTGGAAACAATGGAAGGAAAATTACCAAACAATTGGAACGTCGCCCACCTCAAATATTTCAACTTCTAAGGATAGACGTCTCCCGAATCGTACTCTTTTTTTCCTTACCTGAGTTTTGTCCCGATTGGGTTTTCTCGGGGAGGAGACAAAGAGAGCATCTCAGAGTTTTTAGTATAAGTTCATTGCTCGACCTATATACTACTTTTCCAGGTCTACCAATGAAGGGACTAGATGGACTAGGACTTCAGGAGAACATGCAAACTTCAACGTATGTAAACTTCTCCAATGTATGTAAACTTCTCCAATGGATGTATAAACAAAGAGTAATATGCACGCATGAATTTATCTCCACCAAGTTCAGATATTACGCCAAGTCAAAACATTCTCCCTCATTCGAATCATTTAAAGAGTCAGACATTCGACCTCGTTCCGAATAGACTCACATTCTACCTCGCTTGAATTTATTTACATTCGACCTCGTTCGAATCATTTAAAGAGTTAGACATTTGAGCTCGTTCGAATAGACTCACATTCGACCTTACTCAAATTTATTTACATTCAACCTCGTTCGAATCGTTTCAAGAGTCAGACATTCGACCTTGTTCGAATAGACTCACATTTGACCTTGCTCGAATTTATTACATTCGACCTTGTTCAAATCATTTAAAGAGTCAGACATTCGACCTCGTTCGAATAGACACACAGCCAACCTTGCCCGAATTTATTTACATTCGACCTTGTTTGAATCATTTAAAGAGTCAGACATTCGACCTCATTCGAATAGACTCACATTCGACCTTGCTCGAATTTATTTACATTCGACCTCATTTGAATCGTTTAAAGAGTCAGACATTCGACCTCGTTCGAATAGACTCACATTCGACCTCGCTTGAATTTATTTACATTAAACCTCATTTCGAATCGTTTAAAGAGTCAGACATTCGACCTCGTTCAAATAGACTCATATTCAACCTCACTTGAATTTATTAAGATTCGACCTCGCTCGAATTTATCTACATTCGACCTCGCTCAAATTGTTTAAAAAGTCAGACATTTGACCTCATTCGAATAGACTCACATTTGACCTCACTCGAATTTATCTACATTTAACCTCATTCGAATCATTTAAAGAGTCAGACATTCGACCCCGTTCGAATAAACTCACAGTCGACCTCGCTCAAAATAATCGACATTTGACCTCGATCACATCAACTAAGTTGAGAACTCTTACAAAGGGAAAAACATATGAAGAAAAACGAAAAGAACTAAAACATACAGCAAAAAGACAATAGTCATTCCATTCCAAAATAGAGTATCTTACAAAGGGCCAAAAAGACACCCCTCCAAAAAAAGAGAAGAGAAAAAGAGAAAATAGCAAAAACAAAAGAAAACTAAGTATAGGAAAATCACACTGCATCATCTCCGCCTGCGCCATTGTAGCCTTCGCCACCCGTCCCAGTACCACCTTTGTTCGTGCCATTAGCGTACTCATCATCGTACCAAGGATCGAATTCACCATCGAAGTCCTCTTCATCATCGCTATTCCTCAGCTTGGCGGGGTCATAACCATAGGCAAGCCTGACATCAAGCACCTTAGCATGAGCATCTTTGAAGTCAGCATCAGGAACCTTTTCACTGCTATCAAGCTCCTATACCATCCAGCTTTGCCTCAGAATGGATCCACATCTCGTAAAAATCACGAGGAACATCAGGCAAAGCTGAAGCACAAGAAGAAGAAGGTCGAACCAACAACTGTGCCTTTTCAGCCTCGAGGGCGGCAACCTGCTCACTTAGGCTCTCAACTTTTTTCTCAAAACCAACAATCCAGACATCAAGCCGCGTCTCCCTCAGCGTAGCCATCTCCGTATCATTTGCACGCTCAGACCTAAGGACTCAGATCGAGCTCTCTAACGTTGTCGCTTTTGCCATAGCCGCTACCTGCGCCTCCTCGAACCTCACCAATTCGGCCACCTTCTCAGTTAACTCACTACTCAGACCGGAAACTCTAATTGAGCTTTGCTCAAGCTCAGCCCGCAAGGTCTCCACCTACTCTTGAAGGTCGATGCACTTGGCCACGACCCCCTTGCTCACCTCGTGCTCTTCATCCTTGGCCCTGAGCAACCCCTCAAGCTCACTGTATCTACCGATAATGCAAGCTCATCGTCCTTCTGATCCAACTCCTTCCTAAGGGACTGGGGGGTTACTACCTACTCTAAGCTATGCACGCATCTCACGGTACTTGTCACGATAACGGACAGACTTCGTAGCCATCTTCTAAAAAATAACCTTCTGCCTCTCTTCTCGGCGGGCACTCTCAATCTCCAAAATAAAAGTCTGAAATAGAAAAAGAGAGTAAGAAAAAGACCACTAAAGAGAAGAAAAAGACACAATTGCAGAAATAATACAAAAACTTACCCTTAGAGACATCTCGGATATGCCTAGTGACAAGTTAGAATCCCAGAGCGGCTGAAGAGTCTTGTTTTCGGCAACAAAGCAAAGAGGAGCAAAGAAGGGGACCATAATCACCGTATCCTCCAACAAATCGCAATCCAAAGGAATTATGATCGAGTGAGAGGATCCATCCGTTCTCACCTCGACAAGCGTAAGCCCTTTGTCGAATATCCTCGCCTCCTCGGGATTGATATCTGAACCAAACTCGTAATCATCTACAATTACTCTCTTCTCTCTCTCCTCAGCCGAAGATGGAACATTGGCCTACCTTGATGTTGAAGGACCACACTGAGGAGTGATCACATCCGATTCTAGTCGCCTCATTCCTTTACGAAGGTGATCTCTACGTCCGAAGGAGGCGCGGTCTCCACATCCAAGGACATACCGGCCCCCCGCTCAACCGTAGTCAACTTAGGTCCACTCCCTACCGGCACCTCTCTGACCACTCTCCTATCAGCCTCTACCCTTCGCCTTTTTAGCGGAGCCTCTTTGTCTTCGCCCTGGTCTGACTCATCGACCAAGTGAAACACCGTAGAAGCCGGAATTTTAGTAAGTGTAGCAATAACCTGGTGACTAGGACCATTTGGGGCTAGGGTTCGAGGAATAGCAGCGGCCTGAGCAGGATCACTTGCAGCTACAGCGAGTACGAGCTCGGCCGAGATACCCAACTGGCGAAAAGCAGGCATAGGAGTCCTTGCCCTCCTTGAAGCCCTCTGACCTATAAACAAAGAAAGACAAATAAGAGAAGATAGAAATGACGGTATAAAGGTCAACAATCAAAGTCAAAGGTAACTCACCTGCTGCAGGTTTACACCCAAACCTCTCATTGAAGTACGACCACTCACGAATCCCCACAGTATGAGGAAAAACCTAACTCACCTAGTCGCGAATGTGAACGACTGGTGAAGGAGGTTCCCGCTCGGTTGCAAAAATAAAAGGAGAATGATCAGATTACCCAAAATAAACAACAAAGTCATTTGGAAGGAAACACTCCTCGGGCAAAATAAACAACGACCAAAGTTTCACTACTTGGGGAATCCGTTGGGGTTCAACACCATGTGCTCTGTCTTCACGTAGAATAAATTTTCCTAAAACCGATGATTAGTTTTATCGTACATCTTCACCACCAACCCCTTGGTCCTACGGTGGCGCATATGAATCATCGTGCCCCTATGAAAACTTGTGGCGAAGAGGTGAAACAGATGATGGAGAGAAATACCATGGTTGGACAGCTCCGCGTACTTAATAAACATGAGGAAAAGCTTGTATATGTACGGAGAGAGCTGAGCTGGGAACAGGTTGTAAAAATGGCAAAAAAATCCTCCTCCAAGGAAGGTAGGGGAAGTGTGTATCCGACAACGAACGAGTACGCGTAAAATACGCAGTACCCTAGGCGATGTATTTGCACTACATCACTACCAGCGAGAATGATTTTAAAATGGCTCGGGATTCGCCACTTAGACCTAAATGCAGCAATCATCGCCGCGTCCATCGCAGAAGCGACAAGTTCAGGTTCACCCTTAGGTAGGTTCTTGAAGTCTGACCTAGCCTTCCCGGAACATGGGATTATCTCATCCACAATAGGGAAGTTTTCATCTTCCACCATGGCTGCTCCTTCTTTATGAGGAGGTGCTTCTACAGTCAACATCACATGATCAGAGGAAGCACTGGCCATTTTTCTGATTGTATACGAAAAGGAAATACAAAGATGGAAGAGATGACAATAGCAAAAGATACTGAAGGGAGAAAGAAAACACAGAAGATGGAAACTTGAAAAAGAAAAGAACTCAGGCTTCAAAGGCTCTAGATATGCAACAATTCAAATGAGGAGTGTCTATCCCAATTTATAAGAATATGAGCACCCCAATCAAGAAATCCCAAAGGCCACCTCATTAGTTTCGAAATGAAAGAGGTACGGGAAATGATGTAATGCAAGGGGAACATACATAATAATGACGCATGATGAAATGATGTCATTTCAAACTAACGTAACGGTCAGGTGTGGCTCTTGAAGCGTCACGTCACTACCTTGCAAAAAAAGGGTCACTCCTCGGCCAATGTGCTCAGATTTCTCAAAATTGCAACGAAGTCCGCCCACCGAGCTCGCTCAAAAGCAACCCCGATGGGCGGAGGGACTAATTGTATGGGCCAAATTCTAATCGAAGAGACCTAGCCTGAAATAGAGAAATCAAGAATCAATTAGGCTGAGGTCATGCTTAAAAAGCAACATTGGCGAGTCGAGCATTGAATACCGAGTTCAAGCACTCAGATCGGCCAAACGGCCAGTTTAGCAATAGGATATTTCTAAAGAATATTCAGAGGAATATTCTCTGTATTTGTACTTTCAGTAGGTAAGAGGAATATCCCATATAAGTAGGAAAGGAGAGAGAGAAAGAAGGGGATCCAATTATGATCTATCTTGATAAGCTCTATCTAGAAAAGTTGACTCTCATATAACTAAAAATATTATCTTTATATAAGATTAGATTTGCTATGTTATTCCAAGCTTTCCCACACTATATCCGATAAAGTGTTTGATGCTTGCACGTTTGGCCATCTTATATCATTGTCATAAAGAGAATCATCCACATTGCTACACATTTGGGTGAATTATTCTCGCTATTTACAACCATTGTCATTCATCATATTTATTGCTTGTCTTCATTACTCCATTTATTAACAAGAATATCAGAAAACCATTTTTGGCCTTAAATAGTTTTAAATGCGATTTCAGGCTGTTATTTCTCACCAACCATGGATTTAAAACTTATTATATTTAACTAAAATTTACCTATTATCATTCACTTAATTAGTTTAACAAAAGGATTTAAGACTTAATAGTCAAACACTCACCACTTCTCAATATGGTAAATTGACTAGCCAGATAAGAGGAGCAAGTAACTTCTTAAATTTTACTAATAAATTATATATTCTCTAGATTTTACTTCAAGACAAGCAAATAACTTCTTAAAATTTAATTACTAATACATTCTCGCATGGGGTTTTCGGGGAGTCAAAATATCACATAGTACATCTCCTAACAATAAATTTGCGTCAAATAAATAAAATCAAGACCGAAAAATATCGCAACAATCGTAGTTTTTGATTTCAAATAATTTGAGCGTACAATCTCTATAAATTCTTTGATTCTTTTTACCAATAGTAAATAAATTCAAAAGCTCTTGAGCTTGATCTTGAATCTATATTTGTTGCCACAGACGATAATTTGGATTCAATTATCACGAACTTTGATTTGAACTTGTGTTCCTTGAATCTTGATTTGTTCTTCGTTCTTGAGCTTGAACTTGATTTGTTCATCGTTCTTGAGCTTGAACTTGAACTTGATTGCTTGAAGCTTGAAACTTGTAGAGAAATTTGCGGCGTTTGATCCACGAGCTCTCTCTTGCTTCTTGTTATAACTTTTGGTGTCTTTTATGGGTTATGAACACCCCTATTTATAATTATGGGAGGGAAAAGATATGATAATGACAAACTCTTTCCGACCAAGTGACAAGGCCGAATTTGATTGGCCAGAACATGTCACTTGCACATGTGGCACAGTTTTATTGGCCTTTTAATTTGACTTGGTATGACTTGTCATTTTGACACGTGGCATGGTCCCATTGGTTCTTTTGTTTGACTTGGTGTGCCACGACATTTGACACTTGACACCAAACCGGGCCTCTAGGAAGATGACATTTTGGACATAATAAAGTGGGCTCATCACTTTACTCAAATTAAATGGGCTAGCCCAGTGAATTAAAGTTTACTCATTTAATCCATATGTATTTGACTTTTCAATTATATTAGCGCATAATATTTATCTGAACTAATATATCTTGAATTTAATGTATAGCCCAAATAATTTTATAATTTAATCCAATAAAATTTAGATGCCTACAAATGCCCCTACTTCAATACTTGCCACGATAATTTTATTGAAATTGAGGCAATGTTGAAGTATTGGTAGGACATTATTTATTTGCCTTCGTACAGTAACATCACGCCAAACAGCCATGGACTTGCAGATTCCTTTAATCATTTGGATGATTACCATAATTATCTAAAATAATATATCCTTCATTGGTGCAAAGTTTCATACAATCCATCATAATAAGCATCTCTTTGGAGATATACATAAGAATCACATGCATTTATTGGCCAATATACATTATTTACCATTCATTTGGTTTCATCTATTATACTTTCAATTTTAAAAGAGCTAAACCTTACAGGACTAGTAACCCAAAAAGAATAATCACGTGAGCTTTCACTAGTAACTTACTTTCCGATACTTTAAATTCGCCGTTGCCCCTTTACCACGTCTTCCATTATCCAATTTTGCCATAATCTGTACGTCTCTAAATTGGTTTAGAAAACTTTCTGCCGCGTGTTGCTTTCTCCACCCAAAATAAATTATGATAACAAGTTCATGTTGGACTCTAATAATTACTACTCCCACATCGCTATTAATCCATCAACTAGCGTTTTGGAGGCTCTATAAATAGGACATGATTTCCCTTCAAATGACATCAATTGCAACGTTCACAAGCTACGGTAGGGAGCACGCACTGTTAAGGTAAATTATTCTTTTTGTTTTGTGCTCTCTTTTATTCTTTTTGTTTCCCTTTTTTTTTTTAGGTCAAGCGAGAAGGATATGTTCTTGTTTAACGAGATGATCCGTGCATGATGAAGACAATCTTAGGATGTGAAGGGATGGGTATTCATCCCCGCCTGAATATCATAAAGATTAAGGGATGGATACTCATCACGGTCCAAATATCGGAGAGATTACTCTCAAGGTGGCCCAAATATCAGAGAGATTACTCTAAAGGTGGCCCAAGTATCGGAGAGATTATTCTCAAGGTGGCCCGACTATCGGAGAGACTACTCTCAATGTAGCCCGATTATTGGAGAGATTACTCTCAATGTGACCCGACTATCGGAGAGATTACCCTCAAGGTGGCCCGACTATCGGAGAGATTACTCTCAAGGTGGCCCAACTATCGGAGAGATTACTCTCAAGGTGACCCGATTATCGGAGAGATTACTCTCAAGATGGCCCGACTATCGGAGAGATTACTCTCAATGTGGCCCGACTATCGGAGAGATTAATTTCAAGGTGACCCGACTGTCGGAGAGATTACTCTCAAGGTTACCCGACTATCACAGAGATTACTCTCAAGGTGGCCCGATTATCGGAGAGACTACTCTCAATGTAGCCCGACTATCGGAGAGATTACTCTCAAATGACCCGACTATCGGAGAGATTACTCTCAAGGTGGCCCGATTATCGGAGAGATTACTCTCGGGGTATAAATGGATGGATACCCAAAAATCGGAGGCCATTTCAGGACGCAAAGGTTCATACGCATGTCGAATTACAAGTCCATTGCAACAAATAGATGGAGAAATCATCAACATCATATGGAGGACAAATCCATGGCAGCATATAAAAGAGTAAATCTATAAAGAGGCCAACTTAAGGTGCAAAAGGACTTAAATGTCCGCCTTAAGATTGGAAAGTTATAGTCTTTTTTAAGGACAATCCCCCAAAGAGGCCAACTTAAGGTGCAAAAGGACTTAAATGTCCACCTTAAGATTGAAAAATTAGAATGCTTCAACTTGAAAACTTGATGGACTTGACGACATCTACTTAAACACTTGGCGAACTTTGAAGATTTGGCGGACTTTGCAGACTTCCAACCTAAAGCCTGACAAACTTGAAGATTTGATGGATTTGCAGATTCGGTGGACTTTGATGCCTCAACTTGAAGAGTGGTGGACTTTTAAACTTCAACTTGAAAAATTAGCAGGCTTGAAGACTTCAACTTGAAGACTTGGAGGGCTTAAAAAATTCAACTTGAAGATCGGACAATTCGAGAACTTTAACTTGAAGACCGACGGACTTGAAGACTTCAACTTGGAGACTTGGAGGGCTTAAATATTTCAACCTGAAGACCGGCGAATTTGAGCACTTCAACTTGAAGACTGTTGACTTGAAGACTTCAACTTGAAGACTTGGAGGGCATAGATATTTCAACTTGAAGACCGACGAAATTGAGTACTTCAACTTGAAGACTTGGAGGGCTTAAATATTTCAACTTGAAAACCGGTTTGAGTACTTCAACTTGAAGACTTGGAGGGATTAAATATTTCTACTTGAAGACTGGCGAATTTGAGTACTTCAACTTGAAGACTGCAGACTTGAAGACTTCAACTTGAAGACTTGGAGAGCTTAAATATTTAAACTTGAAGAGTGGAGAACTTGAAGACCGCCGGACTTAAAGATTTGGTGAACACAAAGACATAGTGAATCCCCGAACTTCATCACAAATACTTGGTAGTCTCCGAAAAGACTATAATCGTCCCATTGAAGACATTGGTTTACCATGGAGGCTTGCCCCCTCTAAGTCATATGAGATCCAAAATTCAATAGCAGAATGATATTTCAGCCCGACTTTCAAGTGCTAGTTAAATGAAGAAGATCAAGTCATACTGTAGTTCAGAATGTGTGATTTTTTTTAAATTTTTTTTCTTTATGTCCTAACTTTTGCCAAAGCCGTCTCTTTCGAGGTTTTCAACCTAGCAACGTTTTTTCAAATATCCTAAAGTTTGCCTAGGCTGCCTCTTTCGAGGTTTTCAGCCTAGCGGATTCATTTTTATAGGTGGGCCGTACATAGTTTAGACTTTTGTGGGCTAGGAGTGTAGGAACATGTAGTTTAGGCTTGTGTGTCAAAGAGCGTTGCAACTTTAAGGATAATACTTCTTCAAAAACTTGCCATTGATAGGGCTGGTTCCCATGCCATCTGCATCAACCAGCTTGTAAGCCCCATTTGAGTAAGCTTCTTGTATGACATATGGCCCATCCCATTTTTAAGTGAACTTCCCTACAAGTTTATGGGAAGTAATAATGGGTCATCGTGCGACAAGGACTTGATATCCTACTTGAAAGGATCTCGGGCGAACTCTTTTATTAAAGGCGTGAGACAATCGAGCTTGATAACATTCAAGACTATTGAGCTTCCAACCTCTTCTAATCAAGAGGATCCAACTATGAAAATCGAAGTCGAGCATTTTCTTCATAAGTGATCCCTTCTTGAATATCTAATTGTAATGAAGGTATTTGATGCTCGAGTGGCAAGATGACTTCGACTCCATAAATGAGTGCATAAGTGGTTGCTTGTGCTAGCGTGCGGTGAGTTGTCCTATATGCCCATAGAGCTTCTTCCATACGATCATGCCAATCTCCTTTGGATTTAGAGATGACTTTTTTTAATAAGTTAAATAGAGTCTTATTGAATGCCTCAGTTAGACCATTGGTGGCAACATTGTACACAGAAGAAATATGTTGCTTGAAGCCAAAGAGATCACGAAACTTGTTCATCAACCTATTGTTGAACGACTTGTCATTATCCGTTATTATGTAACGAGGAATTCCGAAGAGATAGATAATGTTTACTGGGTTGAAACTTGCAAAACTTTCCTTCTTTACTTCCTTAAGAGAAATAACTTCTACCTATTTTGAGAAGTAGTCTGTTGTAGCCAAGATGTATAAGTGCCCACCAGAGGATTTTGGCAGCGGTCCAATAATATTCAGTCCCCAAGCGTCAAATGACCAGGATGCAACAATTGGTGGAACACATCGAGAGGCTGATGAATAAAAATTGCATGGAATTGACAAGCCTTGCATCTTCGAGTGTAGTCCAAACAATCTTTTACCATCGTTAGCCAATAATATCCCATCCTTTTTGTATGAAAGTGGAGCTTTGGTCTAGACTAGTGTGACCTACATACCCCAGAATGTGCCTCTAACAAAGCTTGGAGTGCTCCTTCTGTATAAAGTATCTTTGTAGTAAAGGAAGCAAGGTGCAACGCGACGAATTTCTGTCCTTCTCCTCTGATTTTTTGGAAGTATCCCATAACTTAATTAGTCAATAATGGGTTATCGTCATTCTTTTTTCTTAGCTTCAGAAAAAGCGACAAGATGCTTGAGTTCATTTTCTTCACCTTCAACCTCGTTTGGCGTCGGTACTACCCATCTGTGGCAAACAGTAACTTGCGCTTGATCAGGCAGGGTTAATAATAAGGCTAGGGCAGCTAAAGCATCAGTCTTCTTATTTTCTTTCCTTGGCACATGGTTAATAGTCACGTCACTAACTCACCCCATTAATTTTTTGGCATAATCTTGATATGGGCGTAGTTTAGGTTTCTTGACCTTGTAACTACCTAAAAGATGGTTGATCACCAACTGATAGTCACCAAAGATTTGCAATTGCAACCGCTTTATTTCGACAACCATTTCAAGCCTAAGTATTAGTGCTTGATACTCAGCAACGTTGTTAGAGCAGAGTTGTGTCAAAGTAAAAGAGTAGGGGAGAACATCACCTTTAGAAGTGACAAATAGTACACCAGCACTAGCTCCTCTGATGTGCAGCACTATTAAAGTACATCTTCCATAGAGGTTGAACTTCAACGACTATTGCATCATCATCAGGTAGTTCATTAGTTAGCTCCCAATAATTAGGTATAGGGTGATCTACCAAGAAGTCCACTAACACTTGTCCTTTTATAGCCTTTTGAGGGATGTACACAATTTCAAATTGTTGAAACTGGAGATACCACCTTGCTAGTCGATCACTAATGACATGTTTTGACATTACAAACTTGATATGATTTGTCCTAGAAACAAGGCGAACAACATGAGCTTAAAAGTAGTGCTTCAACTTTTGAATTGAGAAGACTAGGGTCAAACATAACTTTTCGATTGGCAAAAAATTCAGCTCATTTGGTGTCATCATCCTGCTTAGGTATTAAAGGGAGTTTTCTTTCCCCTCACTATTTTCTTGGGCCAACAGTGCTCCAACAGACCTTTCTTGTGCCGAAATGTATAGTATTAATGGCTTTCCAGGTATAGGGGCTGCCAAAACTAGAGGTTTCATCAAGTAAGTTTAATACTTTCAAAGGCATTGCTACAAACATTGTCCCACTTGAAAGGAACACCTTTCTTCAAGAGGCGACTGAATGGTTGGCACCTCCCAGCTAGTTTTGAGATGAATCTTCTCAGGTATGCTAGCTTTTCTTGCAGACTTTTCCATTCATGAATATCCCGAGGTTCAGGCATTTTCAAAATGGCATCCACTTTGTCTTGATCAATTTCGATTCCTCGATGTCGAACAACGAAACCAAGGAACTTTCCAGAAGTAACTCCAAAGGCACATTTCAATAGATTCATCCTAAGTTGGTACCTCCGGAGCAACTCAAACACCATTCTCAAGTCTTTCAAATGGTCGCTCTTCTCTCTTCATTATACCATCAAGTCGTCAACATAACATTCGACATTGTTGTGGAAAAGATCATCAAAAATGTTCTGCATAACCCTTTGGTAAGTAGCACCAGCATTCTTCAAGCCAAAAGGCATTACCTTGTACAATAAATACTCTTGGGGTTATAGAATGCACTAAGCTTTCATCTTTTGGCGCCATGCAAATTTAGTTATAGCCCAATGAACTGACCATAAATGACATTGCCTCGTAGCCAATAGTAGCATTGATCATCAGCTCTAGAATAGGAAGCGGGAATTCAACTTTCGGACATGCATTATTGAGATCCATAAAGTTAACACACACTCGAATTTGGCCATTTTTCTTCCTTACAAGGACAATAATTGAAACACATGTTGGGTATTTAACTTCACGAATAAAGCCAGCTTTGATGAGTTTGTTAACTTCGATTTCAATCAAGGGAACCAAGTCCGGCCTAAAGCACCTTTGAGCTTGTTTAACAGGACGAGCACTATTCTTGACTGCAAGGTGATGGACTGCTACTTTCGGGTCCAAGCCAAGCATCTCTTTGTAACTCCAAGCAAAGACATCCCTGAACTCATTGAGTAACTCAATATAAGTGCTTTCTTCATCAACTTCTAGTAAAACACTTAGGTAGGTGGGTCTTGGTTCTTTATCGATGTCAAGGTTCACTTCTTTTAAGGCATCAATTGTTGTCTTCACCTGTTCTTAAAGTTCAGATGGAGCATCTTTCGCATCTTCATCGTCTTGAGGGTCCCCATCGTTGAAGGATATGTGATAACAAGATGAAACAATTCCAATTTCTCATCATCCTCCATTAGAGACGAGACACCATTCTCACCTAGTGCACTAACATAATACGAAGAACCAACATTTTTTTCATCTTCATCATGTTCCTTAGTGTAGATCATAGTATATGGCTTTACCTTTAGTACTTCTTTATATGAAACCACAAGTTTTGTTTGTCGCCTCATTCTGGAAGGAACTATACTTTGGAAATCCTTAGAGATCTTCATTCTGGGCGAAGCGTTCTTATGTTTTGATAATTTCTCTTGAACTTGTTCCCCTTCTTTAATGGACCCAATCTCTCAAATATGAAAGTCCTCATTGTTGATTTTCCAAGTCGATCAAATGCAAGAGGCATGTTAGAAGTAGCAGATTCATATTCTACAATGATATAATTGTTTCTTACCCTTCTTATGGAGATGCGCACTGGTGATAGTTGCTTGTATCCCAAACCTTCACGTAGTTGTCTCATCGTAGCTTCTGATGGGAGCTTCCCTAACTTTGATGGCTCATTAGGATTGTATCCAGCTTTTGCAAATAGCCTATAAGCGTTAGGATCAAAACGTTCATCTATTCGCTTTGTAGGGAGTGCCACATTTTGCAAACGATTTTGGGCCACAAACCCTGTAAGTGGCTTTGAGGACAACTTTATTGCCTCAATTCTTTTTACCGGAAGAGTTAACTCCTTTAGCGTGTTAGTTTGGAGATTAGATGATTCACCTTCATCTTTCTTCTTTTTGGGGACATATTGGAGCGCATGAGTTACTTTCTTGCCATAACACGCAATATCCCTTCTATATCATTTATTCGAGTTAAGTTGTACCTCCTTAGTAACAGCTTTGGCTTTACCAGTAGTCACATCAACTCTTTTAGTTGTGGGCTCATCATTCTTGTTTTTCATGACATTATCAGCTTTTAGCTCCTTCACAATGAGGTTCTTCAAGTAGAACTTTGCATCGGCGAAGTGCGACTCGACCTCGGTGAATGGCTCATCATCAGCAACTATCTTTTTCTCGACTTCACCCTCATAGTATTTTAAACATTGATGGTAGGTAGATGGAACCACTTTATTTTCATGTATCCAAGGCCTTCCAAGCAAGACGTTGTATGAAGGCTTTACATCGATCACATGCAACCATGCACTTGATTGCATATCTTCAATGATGATTCCCAACCTGATCGTGCCTATGGCTCTTCACCCCCCTTGGTTGAATCCTTGAATCATCACACGACTTTCCGAGAGTTCGTTCATGGGAATGCCGAGTTCTTTCATAGTGCGAACTGGCAAGATGTTCACTGAGGATCCTCCGTCAATCAAAATTCGATTTACTCTTTCATCGTGCATATAGTCAACCAGGTATAGTGGGCGGTTGTGACCAGTAGAAGATCATCATTTGTGACCGCAACCTTTTCCTCGCACGAATTAACTTCTTGAGGAATAGACTCCATGAGATTTTCTAAAGATGGTGCCAACAGTAGTTCATCACTCTTTTGAAAGAAATCCTCCAATGTCACTAAATGCCGTGGATTTTGAGGGTGGTGCACCTCCATTTTTGTTGTCTTTAAATGCTTAACTAGATTCCATCTCCTTGGTCTTTTCAACATTATTTTCCTTGCTGGTTGTTCCATTGATCCTTTTCATGGGCTCCTTTTGTGGCACCTACGACGAGTCACCAACGTCCAACCTTCAGCATCCTCAGGTTGATCATCTTCAACTTTGTTGTTCTACAGTAATTATTCATCTTTACTTTCTTTAAAACTACATAATTCGTCTGGACTGAATAAGCCAAATGTGATAGAGACTTGGTTTTCACTTACTTTCTCATCTTCAAACACGATCTTCTTTTCACGAGCCAAGTCCGTTACTTTGTCCTTGAAGACAAAGCACTTCTCTAGAGGGTGGCTCACAAGTCGATATATTTACTGTAATTTGGGACATCAGTTTTCCCATCTTCATTTGGTCGCTTCATCTCCGGAAGCTCAATGAGATTTTACGCGAGGAGTTCTTTAAAAATGGATGGCACATCAGAATTTAGAAATGGGTACTCTTTCTCTTGCATTTCTTTTAGAGTCAACTTTCTCTTTGCCAACTACTCCTCCACAGGTGTTTGTCACCATGACTTGCATGATTGTCGTGGACGATAGAGAATAGCATGGATTTTCACACAGATTGATCTTTGATTGGCTCACGCTATATGTTGTAAATGGGGAGGATCCATCACTTGAAGCATCATCATCTTCTTTCACATCAGAGTGCTTGGATCCAGAGAGGTCAACCAGAACAAGAATTTTTTTGTTCTTTTCAGCAACATCGCTTCTTCCTTCAGGTGCGTTTGTGGAATATCTTGCTCCTTTTGAGGATGAAGATCCGAAAATAGAGGTTGATGAGGAAGACATTTGGGGTGCTTGTTGTCCTAACGAGCTTGCTTTGCTCCTCGTAACTGGTCCAAAGCTTCCAAAGATAACATCGAGGATGCTTTCCACATCAGCATAGAACCTAGAATTAGCAACCTTGGTTGAAGTTGAATTGGAGTTGATTTATTTAAGCCATTTCAATGCTCTTGAACTTTGGTGATTGAAAAGTTGAGATGAAAGGTAGAGATTGTCCCACTGGGCATGCCTGAATTTGTTGGTAATAAATTTACGTCAAGAAATAAAATTAAGGCTGAAAAATATTGCAACAATCGTAGTATTTGATTTCAAATAATTTGAGTATATAATCTTTATGAATCCTCCGATTCTTCTTACCAATAGTAAATAAATTCAAGAGCCCTTAAGCTTGATTTTGAATCTATATTTGTTGCCACGGATGATGTTCTTGGATTCAATTACCATGAACTTTGATTTGAACTCGTACTCCTTGAATCTTGATTTGTTATTCATTCTTGAGCTTGAACTTGATTTCTTAAACTTGAACTTGATTACTTGAAGCTTGAAACTTGTAGAGAAATTTGCGGCGTTTGATCCACGAGCTCTCTCTTGCTTTTTAGTATAACTTCTAGTGTCTTTTATGGGTTATGAAGACCCTTATTTATAATTGTGGGAGGGAAGAGATATGATAAGAACAAACTCTTTCCAACCAATCAGATCGAAGAGTGACAAGGCCGCGTTTGATTGGCCAGAACATGTCACTTGCACACGTGGCGCGGTTTTATTGGCCTTTTAATTTGACTTGGCATGCCTTGTCATTTTGACATGTGACATGGTCCCATAGTTCTTCTGTTTGACTTGGCGTGCCACGTCATTTAAAACGTAACACCAAATCGGGCCTCTAAGAAGATGACATCTTGGGCTTAATGAAGTCGGCTCATCACTTTAGCCAAATTAAATGGGTTAGCCCAGTAGATTAAGGCTTACTCATTTAACCCATATGTATTGGACTTATATAATTAATTCAATTATATTAGCACATAATATTTATCTGAACTAATATATCTTGAATTTAAAATATAGCCCAAATAATTTTATGATTTAATCCAGTAAAATTTAGATGCCTACAACATCATTTGCATGTAGGGTTATCTGGGAGAAGGAAGAGACAAGAATCGTAGAAAATAAAAAAAGTTCAGAACGATACAAACAAAGAAGTGTCACACCTCCTTTTTGCGCGCCCTCCCAGAAAGGTAAATGTGCGAGGGAGTTTTTCCAATTTAAGTGACAATATTCGAAATGGGATTATTTATTTAATTCAGAGTCGCCATTTGGGAAAGGTTTGGATTTTGGTGTCCCAAGTCACCGGTTTATCTTGAATCCCAAATCGAGGAAATTTTCGACTTTTCCAAATGAAGTCTGCGAACCAGAAATTCTAAGTAAGGAATTCTGTTGACCCGAGGGAAGGTGTTAAGCACCCTCGAATCCCGTGGTTCTAGCACGGTCGCTTAAATCGTTATAATGGCTAAATATCTGGTTTAAATACATGTTATGACTTACGTGCTTTTATTAAGTTTAAACCGCTTTATTTATCATCATTTATTTTTATAGAATTGCAACGTCATAAAAATGCATCTCGAACCACGTCACAATCAATGCACCCGTAGTTGTTAACACATTTCAACTTCGTTGAGATAGGAATTTGGGTCACATAAATGCGCACCCGAATTTAAGAATGTGATTTAATTAAGATGCGCCTAAAGAGTCTAACGCGTTATTATCTTTGGGGAAGGCAGTGAAATTCACTAAACAGTCCATCCCAAAATCTAAGTATTTATTATGATCAGTTTTTGAGGGCTCCGCAGTGTGCATTCTTATTTGTCGAGGCTCATCTCATTATTTTAGAAGGGATATCCTAAAGTGACTACATTTCTATTACGTTCGTCTCTAAAAATAGAAGAAAGAAAATGTATGTTGATTGAATTGCATGCTTGGCTAATCTCGGCCTCTTATTAGTTATCTGATTGATTATTTACAAAATGAAGGATGTTAGACCTCATGGAACATGTTTTTAATTTGACAAAAATTACATACAAGATTGACGAAACGCTACAACTACTACAAGCGCTCCTTGAATCAAATTTAACTCATTTAAACAGGATTAATTAAAACCACTTATTAGAGGATGCGACTAATGATATTTGAAACTCATCCTATAAACTGCCTAATGAAGTTGAAACTGTATTGTATTTTTTGCGAAATTGAAGCGAACCGTCCACCCTACATATTCAAAACATGCTGAAGAACGAGTTTTAATTAACAATCATGCTAATGGTTGCATATGCCATGAATTATAGTTACATCCTGTATACCATAAATGAATCACATATCGTGGTTTAGATCAGCATAAGCTTCAATTAAATACAAACTTGCTAATGTATTCTCTATTGAACTACAAACTAAAATCTACACCAGTGTGGGGGTCGAAATATGTACCTGGGCAATTCTTGCAATGAAGAAGTAGGAGAGTCAGTAGAACAATAATAGCACACACCAAACAGCAGCAGTAACAGCAGATAACAACAGGACAAATCCCAGTGCAGGATGCAACTATAGCCGATGGAAAAAGCAGTGACAAAAATAACAGCAGCAAGCAGTGCAGTAGAAACAGAGCTCCAAGACAGACCAAGTCCAGGAAAACAAACCAATGCAAACCACAACCAGTAAACTTAGTTGAGACTTGGAAGAAATCAGAATTGATTGAACAGGTTGAACAAATGAAACCCAAACAACAGTAGGAAGAAACAGTTCCTGATTGTTGTCTATATGTTTTCTATCTCTTAACCTCTCTATCTATCTGTGTTTTTCTCTCAATGTGTGTATGTCTCTCTATTTCTCTCTATGTATCTCTTTTTTGAATATGTCTGTCTCAAAAGTCAGTCTCCAAAATCAGTCCTGTACTAATGGAAGTTCTCCTCTTTTTATAGCCTAGCATCAACCCTTTTAGTCTGTTAAACACATCAGAACCCCCTCCTTTCTTGATGTTTTTCCACTCAACATTTTAAAATTAGAAACCCTCCCATGAGATTCCCTGACATCCCTTTTAATCACCTTATTAAACTAAAAGCAGACATGGGCAGCAAGAATATAACCTGACAGCATATGCTGTCAAGTTATTTTAAACTCTAAAAGGCCTTAATGCACATGTTGTGCACAAATGCACATGCCAACAATTTAGACTGTAGCTAACCAACCAAATCCTCAAATTTCTGATTAAAATACCACAATTATAAGTAGCTATACTCAATTCTCAATTTGATTCAAACAAAATTCAGCAGGAAATAAATCAAATTGTTGTCGTTCAAACAACTGAAACTAATCGACGACATGTATCGAATCGATTATACTAGTTACAACATATACAATCAACAGCCAAGGATTGGAATCAAACAGTATTGCACAAAGGGTTCAGATTGCACTGTCAAAACAAAAATGACTTTGGGAACTAATTAATCGACCAATTCCAAATTCAATCGACTATACAGTTTACACACACACATATTATCAGTGAATGAAGAGAGACTTGACCAAATATAGAGGTCCGGGCAAGGTGGACAACAAAAGTCGACAAAATTCAATAGCATAAATTAAACAAAACATTTGGACATACGAACAGACCTTTAACAAACACATGAACTGAATAAAGAAAAAGAAAAACAAACTTACCTTAAAGCCTTGAAAAATCAGAAAGCCTTAGCTCGGATTTGAATAGACCTTTCTTGGGGTCGAACGGACTTTAATCGAAGTGTTCTCAACTGAGAACACTTCGATTAAGGTCCATTAGACCCTAATCACTTGGCTCAAACGGACACAGACCGGGCCCGGGGTTTCTAGGGTTCCTAGATGGCAGATTTGAGATTTGGTTTTCCTCGGTTAGATTCGGACCAAACCAAGCATGGTTTGGTCACGAGGGAGGTCAGGGGAGTGTCTGCTATGAATATGGTGTAGATCGATGTAGATCGGATTTCAGCTCGAATCTTCAAATGAAGATTCGAGAACCTGGGGCTGATTCGAACTAAGCGGTTGGTGGGTTTGGGTTCAGGGTGGTGAGGTGTATCTATGGTGTTAAGGTGGGGGTCACCGGCATCCATGCCGCCGGGATTAATGGTGAGGGGAAAAGGGGGCGGCTAGGGTTCTAAAGGGTCTGTGGTGAGGACGATGAAGGGTAGGGGGTGTTTGGATGGGGCGTGGGGTATGGTTATAGGCTTATATAGTTAGTGAGTGAATAGATCCTGGCCGTCGGATGAGGCGAGATGAAGGGCCAGGATCTTTCAGCTAGTAGGAAACGGTGTCGTTTCAAGTGCAAGGGGTTGGGTTGGTCCGGGGTTGAACGGGTCGGGTTTATTTGTGGGTATGGGGGATGTGATCTTGGCCGTTGATCATTCTTAGATCAACGGCCCAGATCAAACATGACCCAAACGACGTCGTTTTGGATACTCCTGGGGCCGAACTGATCTGGACCGGATAATTTGGTTTGGGCATTTTTTTTTATTTGATTTGGACTGGACCAATCCGAAAATCCCTTTGCCTCTTTAATCTCTTAATTAAATTAAACAACACTAATAAAAACATTAAACAACAATTAATCACACAATTAACAAAAAAATAACATCACTTTATATTTTTACACATGACGCATATTTTTTATATTTTGTTTTGATAAAAAAACAAAAGGGGAAGATCACAAATAAATACCAAAATTGTCACGTAAAAATCCGAAAATTGTGCAGCAAGACCATTTGCTATTATTTTGTTTCTTTTGGAGTGATCGTCGCGTAAACAAAAATCACGTGCTCACAGCTGCCCCTCTTTGTTCGGAAACACGAAGAGTTTTCATACAAAGATAAAGTGAGCGGATATGAGCGACTTTTGCCTATTGGACTACTCCGTGTGAAGCATGTTTTGAAAGATTTGACCGAATCTTTGCTTCGAAGATTTCCTACATATCCTGGGCTAAACAGGAATCAGGTCAATGTAGTTCGGGAAGCTTTGGTAGCTGGAACTACCATGGGATTGCAATGCTTGCCGTTATTGCTGTTGCTGTTGCCGCTGCTGCTTACCGACTCCCTTATTACAACCAAAGGGAAATTTAAACTGAACTAACTACGTATGCGTGTCAACCGCTAGTTACAAGATTCCTATCTATGATTCTTTTGCAACTTGATCTTGGGTCTTAGCTGATTTTGCTTGGAGACTTCGATCCGAATCTTGATGCTTGCAAGTTGTAGGCGCCTGTTTATTTCTACGACACTGAGTGAGATGGGATTGGTAGAACTCGGGACCTTGATCGAATCTTGGGGCGATCCGCCCTTCATTTTTTCAAATATCTTGGAACATCTTCTTCTTTTTTTCTTTTCTTCTTTTCTTTATTCTGGGTTGAGACTCATCTCGTGGGTCGTCTCGGCCCATGCGCCACGAGGTTAGACCTACGGGGAAAACAAACGAACGAAATTTTCTACCCCAGTTCTCCTAGGAAAATTTCGTGAGTCAGTTGCCATGAAGTTTATAGAGTTGATGAAGGGATTGGAAAATTCTGGTCTACAAAATGCAACTCCGGGATTGGATCCCTAATATTGCCATAATGTAAAAATGCTCAGTTCAGGGTAGGAGCCCTAATGCTGGCTGACAGACAAATGCTCAGTTAAGGGTTGGAGTCCTACTGCTGGTGGAACGGAAATAGTTCAGTTCAGGGTTGGAGCCCTAATACTGACTAGCTGGGGAGAAATTGAGTTTAGAGTTGAAACCCTAATGCTGACTAACTGGGGAAAGGTTCAGTTTAGGGTTTAAAACCCTAATGCTGACTAACTGGGGAAAGGTTCAGTTTAGGGTTTAAAACCCTAATGCTGACTAAAGGGGAAAAGTTCAATTTAGGGTTTAAAACCCTAATGCTGACTAAAGGGGAAAAGTTCAGTTTAGGGTTTTTAAAACCCTAATGCTGACTAAAGGGAAAAAGTTCAGTTTAGGGTTTAAAACCCTAATGCTGACTAAAGGGGAAAAGTTCAGTTTAGGGTTTAAAACCCTAATGCTGACTAAAGGGGAAAAGTTCAGTTCAGGGTTTAAAACCCTAATGCTAACTAAAGGGGAAAAGTTCAGTTCAGGGTTTAAAACCCTAATGCTGACTAAAGGGAAAGAGTTCAGTTTAGGGTTTTTAAAACCCTAATGCTGACTAAAGGGGAAAAGTTCAGTTTAGGGTTTAAAACCCTAATGCTGACTAAAGGGGAAAAGTTCAGTTTAGGGTTTAAAACCCTAATGCTGACTAAAGGGGAAAAGTTCAGTTCAATGCTGACTAAAGGGGAAAAGTTCTGTTCAATATTTAAAACCTTAATGCTGACTAAAGGGAAAGATTTCAGTTTAGGGTTTAAAACCCTAAAGCTGACTAAAGGGAAAGAGTTCAGTTTAGGGATTAAAACCCTTATGCTGACTAAAGGGGAAAAGTTCAGTTTAGGGTTTAAAACCCTAGTGCTGACTAAGGGAAAAAGTTCAGTTTAGGGTTTAAAACCCTAATGCTGACTGAAGGGAAAAAAGTTCAGTTTAGGGTTTAAAACCCTAATGCTGACTAAAGGGAAAAAGTTCAGTTTAGGGTTTAAAACCCTAATGCTGTGCTAAAGGGGAAAAGTTCAGTTCAGGGTTTTAAAACCCTAATGCTGACTAAAGGGGAAAAGTTCAGTTCAGGGTTAAAAACCCTAATGCTGACTAAAGGAGAAAAGTTCAGTTCAGGGTTTAAAACCCTAATGCTGACTAAAGGGAAAGAGTTCAGCTTAGGGTTTAAAACCCTAAATGCTGACTAAAGGGAAAGAGTTCAGTTTAGGGTTTAAAACCCTAGTGATGACTAAGGGAAAAAGTTCAGTTTAAGGTTTAAAACCCTAATGCTGACTGAAGGGAAAAAAGTTCAGTTTAGGGTTTTAAAACCCTAATGCTGACTGAAGGGAAAAAGTTCAGTTTAGGGTTTAAAACGCTAATGCTGACTAAAGGGGAAAAGTTCAGTTTAGGGTTTAAAATCCTAATGTTGACTAAAGGGGAAAAGTTCAGTTTAGGGTTTAAAACCCTAGTGCTGACTAAAGGAAAAAGTTCAGTTTAGGGTTTAAAACCCTAATGCTGACTAAAGGAAAAAAGTTCAGTTTAGGGTTTTAAAACCCTAATGCTGACTAAAGGGAAAAAGTTCAGTTTAGGGTTTTAAAACCCTAATGCTGACTAAAGGGGAAAAGTTCAGTTCAGGGTTTAATATCCTAATGCTGATTGAAGGGGAAAAAGTTCAGTTTAGGGTTTAAAACCCTAATGCTGACTGAAGGAAAAAAAAGTTCAGTTTAGGGTTTTAAAACCCTAATGCTGACTTAAGGAAAAAAGTTCAGTTTAGGGTTTAAAACCCTAATGCTGACTAAAGGGGAAAAGTTCAGTTTAGGGTTTAAAACCCTAATGCTGACTGAAGGGGAAAAGTTCAGTTCAGGGTTTAAAACCCTAATGCTGACTAAAGGGAAAAAGTTCAGTTTAGGGTCTAAAACCCTAATGCTGACTAAAGGGAAAAAGTTCAGTTCAGGGTTTTAAAACCCTAATGCTGACTAAAGGGAAAAGTTCAGTTCATGGTTTAAAACCGTAATGCTGACTAAAGGGGAAAAGTTCAGTTTAGGGTTTAAAACCCTAGTGCTGACTAAGGGAAAAAGTTCAGTTTAGGGTTTAAAACCCTAATGTTGACTGAAGGGAAAAAAGTTCAGTTTAGGGTTTAAAAACCCTAATGCTCACTAAAGGAAAAAGTTCAGTTCAGGGTTTAAAACTCTAATGCTGACGAACTGGAAAAAGTTCAGTTTAGGGTCGGAGCCCTAATGCTGACTATCTGGAAAAAGTTCGAGGATACTACCTGACACCCTTTTTTTGAATTTTCTTGTTTTAGTAAAAGGTAAAAGAGAATTTCTTGGAAACTTACCTTTCGAGTGGATTTCTTATTGCCAAACTTGTTTCTTGTACTCATGTACTCTCTTCTTTGGGTGACACCTGCTTCTTACACGGTTGTCTTGGATTATACTTGTTTCAAACTTTTCAAACAAAGAACAATTGTTAGCTCGGAAATGGCGGTTGGTTCGGTGACCTTGATTGTTCCAGTTGTTTTGCTGCGTCCTTATTCCTGTTGAGAAGTCCTGCCATTGATTGGATTCAAATGGCGAAACCCTTTCAGACTGCTCAGGCTTGGATTTCCAGATTCTGTGATGATTTGCCTTGTAAGGCTCTTTTTTTTCGTTTTGCTTGGGGATTCTCAACGGGGATTTTATTGGGGATACTCTGTGGGGATTTGTACAGGGCGGACTTGTCGTGGATTTGTTGCAAAGCGGACTTGCCAGGATTTGTTGGGAAAGCTCGCTGGGGAATTTTTACAAAGGGAGGCTCTATGGGGATTTATACAAAGGGAAGTTCTTTGGGGATTTGTACGAGGCGGACTTGCTGGGGAAATTTCTCTTTTTTTTTTAATTTAAATGCAGTCAAACATCATGATTCATCAGGTTTGGACAAACGTACCAACGAAACGAGGTGTTTTCCTTCGTGAAACGGAATTCCGTGAAACCAAACCTGCCACCTATCATTTCTGGTATATCTGGAACTTAGGGTTAAAAATGAGAGGGATTCGAAGAAAAACAAAGAAAGGAGAAAGCAAACTTCAGAAAAGAAGTGCCCCTTTCGGGACGAGAAAGACTTATCTGAGGAAGACAATGCTGGCTTTAAATGGACATGACATGCTCTTTGGATAGGACGCCTGACCTTTAATGAACTTGCATTTCCTCCCGAACCAAAATGGATCTGTGTTTCCAAACCGGTGGAACTTTGTCGAGACTTCCTGGGGTGGAGTCATCTTTTCGGCCAACAGCCCCCTTTGCGGGTTTTCGCTAGTTGACCTCTCTCATTTCCCTCCTCGCTGTCGCTTGATAGCACTCTTTGCGAGTTTTTACTAAACAAGCTCTCTCATTTTGGTTTCTCTACTCCCGTCACCTCGCGGTGGCCGAAGGTTTTCACCGACAAGACTCTCTCATTTTATTTCTCTCAATTTGGAGTGCATTGGCCTCCAATCGTGATACTTCTTGGCTTCCCCCTACCTTTGGTAATCGATCTGAAAGGCTTGCGCTTGGTAAAGAAAAGTAGATGATACTACGACTTCTAAGCTGTTTGGACGTGCCCCGGTTTCAATTTCAGGGTAAACGGGATTTTATTGTTGGTGTGACTGAACCTCAGGGAGAGGCTGCCTACGTATCCTTTCGGAATCAAGTCAGACGTAGTTCAGGCCTCGATCAATGTTTTGTTTTGTTTGTTTTTTTTTTGATTGGTAACTAAAGAACTGTAACCGGCTCAAAAGCTTGTAGAGAGAGTTGATAGTGAAAGGGTAGTGGGAATAAAACCTTCTGCATTTCAAATGTGTCAGGACCGCTGGGGTGTCACTCAGACATAGTATCTCTTGACTGCATCCACGTTTACTGCTGTTTCGGGGTCATTTCCTTCGATATCACCTAGGTATAATGCTCCTCTTGGCAATATCTTCCTGATGATGTATGGACCTTTCGAATTTGGAGCAAATTTCCCTTTTGCTTCCTGGTGATGTGGCAGAATGCGCCTCAATACTAGTTGCCCGATTTCGAAATTCTTGGGTCGGACTTTCTTGTTGTACGCGCGGGCCATCCTTCGTTGGTACAACTGCCCGTGACACACCGCAGCCATTCGCTTC
This sequence comes from Nicotiana tabacum, assembly GCF_000715075.1. Lineage (NCBI taxonomy): Eukaryota > Viridiplantae > Streptophyta > Magnoliopsida > Solanales > Solanaceae > Nicotiana > Nicotiana tabacum. Next base: position 120,140,899 of record NC_134086.1, on the reverse strand, counting down.
TCATCAATCAAAGTCAATTACTCCAATCGAGTCTTAACCCACTCGCTGTCTTCGATTTCTGCTTCGACAATGGTTCGAAGCGAAGGAATTTCCACCTCTGCTGGTATCACAGCCTCGGTCCCATAACCAAAAGATAAGGGGTTGCCCCTACTGACGTGCGTACCGTAGTGCGATATCCCAACAATGCAAAGGGTAGTTGTTCATGCCATTGTCGGGAACTCTGGATCGTCTTCCTCATAATCTTCTTGTTGTTTTTGTTTGCTGCTTCTACAACGCCATTGGCCTTTGGCCGATAAGGAGTAGAATTCCTATGCGTTATTTTGAATTGCTCGCATACATCTCCCATCAAGTGACTATTCAGGTTTGCTGCGTTATCTGTGATGATAGTTGCAGGAATACCGAAACGACAAATAAGATTTGAATGTACAAAATCCACTACAGCATTTTTGGTGACCGACTTGAGAGTGACAGCCTCTACCCATTTGGTGAAGTAGTCGATGGCAACCAGTATAAATCTATGTCCATTTGAGGCCTTTGGCTCGATCGGACCAATGACGTCCATGCCCCAGGCAACAAATGGCCAAGGTGCAGACATGGGATGCAATTCCGTGGGTGGTGCATGAATCAAATCACCGTGCACCTAACAGTGATGACACTTCCGAACGAAGCTAAAGCAGTCCTTTTCCATGGTCATCCAGTAATAACCTGCTCGAAGGATTTTCTTCGCTAAAACATACCCGTTCATGTAAGGTCCGCACACTCCTGCGTGTACTTCGTGCATGATACTTCTTGCCTCTTCGGCGTCAACACATCTTAGTAGATTGAGGTCCGGGGTCCTCTTATACAGCAACTCACCGCTCAAAAAGAAACCACCTGCATGCCGTCTAATGGTTCTCTTTTGATCCCCAGTAGCATGCTCGGGGTATTATTGTGTTTTAAAGAACCTCTTGATATCATGGTACCATGGCTGCGTATTCGATCCTGTCTCAATTGCGTTGCAGTAGCCGTGTCTTTCCCTGATTTGGATTTCCAAGGGATCGACATGGGCGTTGCCTAGGTAGGGTAGCATTGAAGCCAAGGTAGCAAGTGCATCTGCCAGTTCATTGTGACATCACGGGATATACCTGAACTCTATTGATTTAAAACGCTTGTCGAGGTCTTCCACGTGCTGTCGGTAAGGGATAAGCTTGACATCCCGAGTTTCCCATTCACCTTGGGCTTGCCGGATAATCTGGTCAGAATCTCCCATAATCAATAAGTCTTCGACATCCTGATCGATTGTCATATGCATGCCCATGATGCAGGCTTCATACTCAGCTGTATTGTTTGTGCAAAAGAAACGCAGTCTAGCTGTGGCTGGATAATGCTGACCAAAGGGCGATATCAAAATTGCCCCAATTCCTACACCTTTGGCGTTTACGGCTCCATCAAAGAACATCTTCCAAACATGGGCGTTTTCCGAGACCACTTCTACGGTGCTTATTTCTTCATCTGGAAAATAGGTACTCAATGGCTGGTATTCCTCATCGACTGGATTTTCGGCATGATCTGCTAGCGTCTGGGCTTTCATTGCCGTGCGAGTGACATAGACTATGTCGAATTCAGTAAGCAAGATTTGCCACTTGGCCAGTCTTCCAGTAGGCATTGGTTTCTGAAATATATACTTCAAAGGATCTAGCCTGCTTATGAGGAAAGTAGTGTGAGCTTGGAGATAATGTCTTAGTTTCTAAGCCACCCACGTTAAAGCGCAACACATTCTTTCCAGCAGAGTATACTTGGCCTCGTAGCCGGTGAATTTCTTGCTCAAGTAGTAGATTGCTTTCTCCTTCTTTCCAGTTATGTCATGTTGCCCGAGGACGCAACCGAAAGAATTTTCCAAGACTGTCAGATACAAGAACAGTGGTCTCTCTGGCTCTGGTGGGACGAAAACAGGGGGATTTGAAAGATATTCTTTAATTTTGTCAAAATCTTCTTGGCACTCAGCCGTCCATTTGATCGCCGCATCTTTCCTCAATAGCTTAAATATGGGCTCACACGTGCTAGTTAGCTGGGCAATGAATCGACTGATATAGTTCAACCTGCCCAACAGACTCATCACGTCTTTCTTCATTCTTGGGGGAGGTAGATCCCTGATAGATTTTATCTTTGTTGGATCTAATTCGATACCTCTCCTTCTCACTATGAAACCCAAAAGCTTGCCCGATGGGACTCCGAAAGCACATTTGGTTGGGTTCAGCTTCAAGTCGTACTTCCTCAGTCTCTCGAAGAACTTCCTCAAGTCTTGGATGTGATTATCCTACGTCCTGGATTTGATAATCACATCGTCCACGTACACCTCTATTTCTTGATGCATCATGTCATGAAAAATGGCAGTCATGGCTCTCATGTAAGTTGCCCCAGCATTCTTCAGACCAAATGGCATGACCCGATAACAGTAAGTGCCCCAAGGTGTGGTGAAGGCAGTCTTCTCGGCGTCTCCTTCATTCATCAACACCTGATGATACCCAACGTAACAATCTACGAAAGATTGGATCTCATATTTGGCGCAATTATCAACAAGGATGTGGATGTTGGGTAATGAGAAATTATCTTTGGGACTCGCTCTATTCAGGTCTCGATAGTCCACACATACCCGAGTCTTCCCATCTTTTTTCGGCACTGGAACCACATTTGCCAACCATGTTGTATACTGGACTACCCGAATCGCTCCCGTTTTCAACTGCTTGGTGATCTCCTCTTTAATCTTGTCACTGACCTCAGTTTTGAACTTTCGTTGTTTTTGTTGGACTGGAGGACAATCAGGGTGAATTGGCAATTTATGAACCACTAGATCAACACCTAGTCCTGGCATGTCATCGTATGACCAAGCAAACACATCTCTAAACTCAAGAAGGAGTTGAATTATCGCGTCCCGCGTTTTCTTGTCCGTGTGAATGCTTATTTTGGTCTCTCGGATTTCTTCAGGAGTTCCTAAATTAACCGGTTCGGTGTCATTCAGATTTGGCTTAGGTTTATTCTCAAAATGTTCCAATTCTCGGTTTATTTCCCTAAAAGCCTCTTCTTATCGCGTCCCGCATTTTCTTGTCCGTGTGAATGCTTATTTTGGTCTCTCGGATTTCTTCAGGAGTTCCTAAATTAACCGGTTCGGTGTCATTCAGATTTGGCTTAGGTTTATTCTCAAAATGTTCCAATTCTCGGTTTATTTCCCTAAAAGCCTCTTCTTCATCATATTCTGGTTCTGGGTTCATTATTTTACAATTAAATAGCTCGTTGTGATCTGGGCGTGAAGTCCACAAGCATATCATATTTAAAGCCGCATTATTATAACTGAAAGAAAAGATAAAGGAAAAATAACAAAATCAGAACAAAGGGAAAAATGGGAAAACAATGATGATTTATTTTTATTTTTCTTCTTGAAATTTGGAAGACAACAATGTTTACAAACTCAGGAATTCAAAACAACAATTAAAAGAAGAAAACATCCAAGTTATATCCTGGAGATAACTTGTGATGCAGGAAAGGTGGCAGGACAGGTCTACCCGGACTTCCGCCTAGTCGGGAATGGCGTGGCCTCCCAGTTTCGGAGTTTGGCGTTTTGCCCCATATATAGTATTTCGGCGGTGCTGGTGCCTTCTCCTAGTTGAACCATATGATCCTCGTAGAACATTTCTCTCATTGGCCCACATATCTCCTCGATTTCCTCAGCCGTGAAAACCTCGTCGTCTTCGTCTTCAGTGTATCTTGGTCCGACGAAAGTTTCATATAAATCCGGCAGTAGCCGAGGGAGTTTCCACCCCTTATTCTTCCTTTTCTTCGCCCATTCTTCATCTTCCGGAGTGGGTTGAAAACCTATCTCAAAAAGTTTCTTGGCGGAAGGCAAGGTGATGGGTTCCGTTATCCCCTGCAATGTTCGTCCGAGTCCTTTCCCTGGCCTGAATCCGTGTCGGATCATCTCTTTAGCCACCATGATCGAGGCGTTAGACAAGAAAGGCTGGGGGCAAGGTACTCCTTCTTCATGTTGCTCTGCTAACACAATCTCGGAAGCTTGATAGACCGTGTGTTCGCTCCCTTCTCTTGGTTCAAGATATAGGATGGATGGGTCCCGATAAATAGCATGTTCGTCTCCTCTATGGACCACAATCTCTCGGTCTTCGTACTCAAACTTCACCATTTGGTGAAGAGTGGAAGGCACAGCTCCCGCCGCATGAATCCAGGGTCTGCCGAGGAGGAAATTGTAGGATGTGTCCATGTCAAGCACTTGGAAAGTTACCTCAAACTCCACTGGCCCTATGGTCAACATCAAATCTATTTCCCCAAGGGTGTCTCTCTTGATGTCGTCAAAAGCCCTCACGCAGACATTATTGGGGCGGATTCTTCCGGTCCCAATTTCCATTCTCTGTAGTGTGGAGAGCGGACAAATGTCGACACCTGAACCCCCATCCAACATTACCCGCTTGACGTAGTAGCCTTCGCATTTAACTGTTAGATGCAAGGCTTTGTTGTGTGCCGCTCCCTCTGGGGGTAAATCGTTCTTGCTGAAAGAGACTTGGTTGATGGCAAAGAACCTCTCTGTCATCCGTTCCAGTTGTTCAACTGAGGTTTCAACTGGTACGTATGCTTCGTTCAGGGTCTTGAGTAAGATCCTTTGATTCTCGGCCGACCTCATCAGCAATGATAGCATGGACACTTGCTTAGGGCACTTGCGCAGTTGATCTACTACTTCGTAGTCTGGCATTTTCATTTGTTGGAAGAAAAACTCCGCTTCTTCAACGCTTACAGGCTTCTTTGGTGGGAAGCATCTCCGTGTGGCGTTGTTCAGCTCTTGGGTGTTTGAATACCTTCCAATGAAAGTATTTTCCAGAAGTTCCCCCGTGACTTCTTTACCTTTGTACGTTACCAACGTCCTTTGATAATTCCACGGCACTGTGGATGGGTTGGTCATCGGCTTTTGTGGCACGCATCCGATAACCACTGGCTCATTCAGCCGAGGTGGTTGAATCGTCTCCCGGACCACATAGGCCCCTTTCAGTACGTACATAGGTTTTGCCCTTTTGACCTTGAAGCTCTGCGGCTTCTCTGCTCGACCTCGTGGGATGTAAAGAACTCCATTCTTCACAGGAACTGCCTTCTTCTCTACCTTCTTTTCGGGCTCGCACTTTACCATACTGGCCTTTTCCCCTTTTTCTGGTTTCTGGGCTGTTTCAGGCTTTCTCCCTGCGTCGACAATGGCGATTATAGCTTTCAAAATAGGGTCAAGTTCTTTGTCTTCGCAAATCATTCCGATCAGCGACCCATTATTGTGAGCAGGTAATGGATTGTTAGTCACATTTGGGACCTCCTCGTCCCTTAGCACTATTTTCCCTTGCTCTATTAAATTCTCGACCACTCTTTTCAATGCCCAGCAGTCATTTGTATCGTGTCCCTCCGCCCCTGAATGATAGGCGCATCTGACACCGGCTTTGTAAGAAGGTGACGCCGGGTTGTGCCTTGTCTGAGGGACTGGCTGCAAGAAACCCAACTGGACTAGCTTCGGGAACAAAGTAGAGTATGGCTCACCGATGGGCGTGAAAGTCTGCCTTCTAGGTGGTTCCTGAGGGCGGAAATTATTTTGAGGAGGTTGTGGGTTGTAGTGGTTGCGGTATGGAGGCTGATTTCTAGGAGGTGGAGCTTGGCCTCGATTGGCTTGCTGCGGCGGATGGACATAAGGTTGGGTGTTCATAACCATGTAGGGTTGAGGAGTATATGCCAGACTTTGGTGGGGGTAGTAGTGTTGTGGGGCCCTTTCTGGAAAACGAGGCCTGGGATTACGGTATTCCCTTGCTTCTGATGCTGCCATGGCCGCTTCTTCCTTTTTCTTTCCTCTCGCCATTCCTCCGGACCCGCTTTGGACGGCTTGGGAGGTTGCCCTTATGGCTGCTTGGCTCAGAATCCTACCCGTTTTCAGACCATTCTCCACCATCTCTCCAATCTTAATCGCCTCTGCAAACGGCTTTCCCATGGCTGACATCATGTTTTGGAAATAGTCGGACTCTTGAGCCTGGAGAAAAGTAGTGACCATTTCCACCTCGTCCATGGGAGGCTTCACCCTCGATGCCTGCTCGCGCCACTTAATAGCATATTCTCTGAAGCTTTCTGAAGGTTTCTTCTTCAAGTTCGACAGAGAATTTCGGTCTGGTGCAATGTCGATGTTATACTGGAATTGTCTCACAAAATCTCTGGCGAGATCATCCCATATATGCCATCGGGACATTTCCTGGTCCATATACCATTCCGAGGCTATCCCTACTAGACTTTCCCCAAAATATGCCATTAGTAGTTCCTCTTTTCCGCCGGCTCCCCGCAATTGGTTGCAATATTTATTGAGATGAGCAATGGGGTCACCATGCCCATTGTACTTCTCAAACTTTGGGGTCATGAAACCCACTGGTAGGTGCACGTGAGGGAACATGCATAGATCGGTGTAGGAGACGCTTTTCTGTCCGCTCAAACCTTGCATGTTCTTTAAACTCTGCTCAAGACTTCTTATTCTTTTGGCCATCTCTTCTTGTTCAGCCATTTTGGGGTTCTGATCCTGCACAGGTGTACACTCGTACTGAGGCTGTGGAGGATGAGTGCTAGTGACGAACCGAGTTGGTTCCATTGAGAAAGACGGTGCTTGGAATGTAAACGAGGATGAGTCAAAAAATTTCTTGTATGCAGCGGGTTGTGCCATGATCGGGCAGGGTGGTGCAGTAAAGATGTTTGTGTTTACATCCGTTGTTGACACTCGGGGGTAAGAATCAGAGGGCGATCCAGCAGAGAAGGCCAAAATGGCTGGGTATCCGAACGGGGTAGCAGGATAGCTTATGGGGACATTAGAAGTCCCGCTTGTTCTGGAGAATAACTCAAGGAATCCAGGGACGACACTTGGCGGCTCTTTTCCGTTATTCCAGTCATCCAGCATTTCCAACATGCGGAGCCGCAGGATTCTATTTTCCTCCGCAGTTGCGGACTCGGGCGTGAGGACGGCCGAGATCGAACTCTCCTCAGAAACAGGGATCGTTGGCAACGGAATTTCTGAAGACATTTCTACGCTTCCCTTTGACCTTGTGAAGTAAGTGTGAGCACCGCCTCCTGACTTAATAAGAGGTAATTGAACACTCCCTTTCGACCTCGTGAAATATGAATGCGAGGCCAGGTTTTCACCAAACCAACCGCCTTTTCCAAAAACCTGGAAGAACTCAACGACAAACGAACGGTTAATTCAAAACAATAACAGATAGGCAATCTCACATTGGGACATGATGCACCTATACAGTTAAATGGATTCCTACATGTTTGCGACGAAAGCATGCGTCATTCCAGCTTCCTTTCAGGATTCCCTTTTTTCTTTTTTTTTCTTTTTATTATGTTTTTGTTTTTCTTTCTTCCTCTTTTGTTACTGTTATCAATTTTGTGGTTAAAATGCGACCGGATCCGATGAGGATTGCCTACGTATCACGATGCCACGTGAATCAGATCATTACGTAGTTCAAACACAAATGAGCATAAAAAGAAACACACCTTTTATTGCCGAAACGGTCTATTACAAATTACATTTTGCAACAGGAAGAGCAAACATTGAAAATAAACCTAGACTCAATCAGACTAAACACCTAGATGCGAAAGACAGACAGAAGATGCTAAGATACAGACTCGACTTATAAGTACAATATGTTTTTGAAAATTGGTGCCCGCCGGGCATCGTTCGGCCTCGCTGCGGTCCTAGGTGTGAGATCCCTTTCATGTTGTTCCAACTCATGCATGGTCTGCTTGACATAACCCATCACTGCTGAGAGAACGGTAATGCTAGTCATGTTCTCACACCGTAGACACCGTCTGATGATGGCGTGGGCAATGGCCCTGATCCTATCTCTGGTTTGTTTCTTCTCTATGAGTAGGCGTCTTATCTGATCACTGCACGTCTTGAATACTTGAGAATCCTGTATATGCCGATTCTTTAGTTGCCGCACTTCTAATTTTATCTGGGCTAACATGTCGTAACAGTATCTGCTCTCAATTTGGAAATCCTCGGCCTCATTTGCTGCTTTGGTCTCAAGTGTAGCCATCTATCTCTTTATTTTGGCAACAGTTTTCTCGTGGTCGCCTTTCAATTGATTCAAGTATCGGCGATGCTTATCTGCTCTTGTATCCCACTGTGCCCTGAGCTCTGCTATGATGTTTTCAGATTTCTCTAAACCATCTTGCCATTCCCTGACTTCACTTTTTAGCCTTTTTATCAACTGCTCATCTGATCGACTCCTTGGCTGTTTATCAGCATCCATCCTCATTTGTTTGATCTGGGCCCTAAGCATTTCGTTTTCCTGAGTCAACCTATTCCGCTCTCCTAGATCGGTAGCAACTTGCACGTTGTGCTCATATTTCAGGCTTTCCACTTGTTGCTTTAACCTGCTGATTTCGGCACAGTAGCCTCTTTCTTTCGCTAACCAATCCCATTGCCTTTGCGATGATTCGGCGAAATTCAGGATGTGGGGTCTTTTAGCCGGCCTTTCATGTTCGAGTTCTCTTCTGTACCATGCAATGTAGCCTGGTGCCATCTGACTTTTGGCCCGATCCCGCACGCAAGTATCTGCTTTCAAATATTGACATTCACTCCAGATCTGGCGGATTTTTGCTTCAAGGAATTGTCCGTCAGGACTTATCTCAATTATTTGAGCACTAAGATCCTCCTCGTGTGGTACTATCTGGTATCTTCCGAGCTGTCTTAGGACTCGGCAGGGTGCTTAAGGTTGAATGCTTTTAAGTCCCATCAGTAGGAAATGAGTTTTAGTTGTTGGCATATATATGACCTCATCAACAGGCAGCCATCCCAGTGTCCCCTGCATTCGGCTGACAGTAAGAGCTTGAAAGAATGAGGTCCATGCTATAACTCCTTTGGGAAGACTGATCTCTTTGGTTCTCGTGTAAAATTCTTCTATGCAGGTTTTCTCCGAGGAACCATGGCTCAAGAGCTCGAAACGATGGCAGAGATGTTCAATCATCCACATTTGTAGCAGCAAGTTACAACCTTCGAAGAAATTCCCCCCGGCTTTGCAAGCTGTGAGAGCTCGAAAGATATCAGACACTACCATAGGTGCGAGAGTGCTATCATTTTGAGTGAGCAAAGTACTGACTACCTCGGATATCTTCAGATCAATATTCCCATCTTTCCTTGGAAATACTAAAAGGCCCAAAAATGTTATCATGAAAGCCACCCGTCTATGTTTATCCCACTTCTGACGACTATCTTTGCTGCATAGTTTGTTAATCGGATTGTTGAATCCTCCTACATGACCATACATGTCGTATATGAAGCATGGATTACAAAAACCGGCGGCCAAATCTGGATTGCGGACTGTCCTGGGTATTTTTAACGAGTCCAGGAATCGATGTACCGTGACAACTCTTAGGGCGACCAGGTATTTTTGCCTTAACGGAAGTTCAGCGTTCCCGATGTACCCAGCCATTTCTTCCAGAGTCGGGGTGAGTTCAAAATCGAAGAAATGGAAAACATTGTGTGTCGGGTCCCAGTAGGTAACCAAAGCTCTTATGATATCTCCCCGAGGCTGGATTTCCAATAAACCCACGAGACCTTTCAGATATTTCTTGACTTCATCTTGTCCTTCAGCACCTAGATCATTTCACCATAGCTGCAACTTGACAGGGATTTTAGTCATTATCGAAAAGTGTTCATTTTGCATCGTGCTCATCCTACACATTTATTAAGGTGACCCTTCTTAAAAAAAATATTTTGACTATTTTTCAAAAAAGAAGATCAGATTTTCGAACACGGCCTTTCAGCGCTTCAGGGATGAAGATTTTAAGGCTGTGTGGTCAATTTGGAAAAAATCCTAAACATGACCCAAAAAGGTGGCTGTTTATGCAAAGTCAGCCTTCTGGCGTCCCTTTTGGGAACATTCGGCTATTTATGATAAAACAGCATCACCTGACTTATTTTGACACATTTATTTTTTGGTTTTGGCTATCTTAGCAAAAAGCGGGGTTGAACCCGATGGGGGTTGCCTACGTATCTCACATCCGGTGAGAATCAAACCGGCGTAGTTCGGTACCTCGTGAAATAAAGTAAATTAATTAAACCCCTTTCTTTTGGAATACAATTTTTAAAAGAAAAAGCAAGAATATGTTTTTTTTATTTTTATATATTACTATTATTTTTTATTTTTCTTTCAAAAAGAGATAAAGAAAATATTCTTAAGGACTACTAAATAGCATGTTTTTTTTTGGATTTTTAATAAATCAAACTAAAAGACAAATTTTATTTTTTTTAGAAAATACCGGTGAGGTTTTGACATTACTTGGACATTGGTTTTATTTTTCCAAAATAAGTACTTATCTCCCCTACACTGCTATTTTTTCTTCCCTTTTTAAGTTTTCCCTTTTTTTTTAGGAACCGGTCAACATGCAGATCCGAAGCAAATAAATGCGCAAAACAAACGGGATGCAGCAGGATGGTCTTTTCATTTCAGGTTGCCTGTCCTAGACGGACCCAACCCCTGTGTTGAGTCCCCTATGTCAAATGCAACATGATACAAATAAGCATTCCTATTAGGGATCCAGCATGAAGTTTCGTTATATTAGGTTTATAACCTGGGTATATGTTCTAGACTGTGTACCCGAGCGGACAACTCGGGTCGAGGAGGGAGCTACGTACCGGGGACCCGCGAGATCGGCCGGCTTTGTAACTTGTCCGACCTCTTTCTTATTTCAGGTATTGACACTAACAGAATAGGGAGTCTCGACCAGCGAGCTTCTCCCCGGAGGTAAGAAGAGAAGGGTTTCGACACAGTTTATATACAGTTCAGATAATATCAAAGCGGTAAAAGACAACATTTAGCACGTTATGCCAAAACATGTAATAAAGATCAGATAATAAAGCCAAATATAACAATTATTCTAAGCTCGAATTCTTGAACCCTGAACCAGTGGTTCTGGGAACTATTCCCAGCGGAGTCGCCAGAGCTGTCACACCTCCTTTTTGCGCGCCCGCCCAGAAGGGTAAATGCGCGAGGGAGTTTTTCTAATTTAAGTGACAATATTTGAAATGGGATTATTTATTTAATTCAGAGTCGCCACTTGGGAAAGGTTTGGCTTTTGGTGTCCCAAGTCACCGGTTTATCTAGAATCCCAAATCGAGGAAATTTTCGACTTTTCCAAATTAAGTCTGCGAACCAGAAATTCTAAGTAAGGAATTTTGTTGACACGAGGGAAGGTGTTAAGCACCCTCGAATCCCGTGGTTCTAGCACGGTCGCTTAAATCGTTATAATGGCTAAATATCTGGTTTAAATACATGTTATGACTTACGTGCTTTTATTAAGTTTAAACCGCTTTATTTATCACCATTTATTTTTATAGAATTGCAACATCGTTGTCACACCTCCTTTTTGCGCGCCCCACCCCGAAGGGTAAAAATGCGCGAGGGGAGTTTTTCCAATTTAAGTGACAATATTCGAAATGGGATTAATTATTTAATTCAGAGTCGCCACTTGGGAAAGGTTTGGTTTTTGGTGTCCCAAGTCACCGGTTTATCTTGAATCCCAAATCGAGGAAATTTTCGACTTTTCCAAATGAAGTCTGCGAACCAGAAATTCTAAGTAAGGAATTCTGTTGACCCGAGGGAAGGTGTTAGGCACCCTCGAATCCAATGGTTCTAGCACGGTCGCTTAAATTTTTATGATGGCTAAATATCTGATTTAAATACATGTTGTGACTTATGTGCTTTTATTAAAATTAAACCGCTTTTATTATTATCAATTATTTTTTTTATAGAATTGCAACGTCGTGAAAATGTATCTCGAACCACGTCACAATCAATGCACCCGTAGTTGTTAACACATTTCGACTCCGTTGAGATTTGGATCTGGGTCACATCAATGTGCACCCGTGTTTAAGAAGGTTAAATTATTAAAGTCGCGCCTAAAGAGCCTAACGCGTTATTATCTTTGGGGAAGGAGTGAGCTTTTTCTAGACAATCCATCCCAAACTAATGGGTTTATTATGGTCAATTGTTGAGGGCCCCACGATGTGTATCTTTATTAGACGAGGCTCGTCTTATTACCTTTTAGAAGGATATCCTAAAGCGACTACATCTCTATTACATTTGTCTCTAAAAAAAAATACCAAACTTACTTGTTTAAGCAACTACATACCGAATCTTTACTATGTTTGACGAATCCGAATTTTTGTTTGATTACCTGATTGGTTGTTTGTGAGGTGAGAATTATTTCATGCCTTGTCTTCAAAGAGTGAATAAGCTTTGTTAATTTGATAAGGGAGATTGCAAGCAAACTAATAACATATACTAAATTTACATGAAACGACCCTCAAGTTTGAATTTTAAAAATTAGCTTATTTGGGCTTGATAAATGAAATCGGCTATTTATTAAGAAAATTACTACTAATTGGATTCGAAAATGCCTATTAGTTTTCCTCAAAAGTCATCACATTATTTCGAAACAATGAATCTATATCAAAACTCATATCGAACCTATATAGGAACAAGTAATCTAACAAGAGGGTTGGCATACATGATCACCCTGTTAATGTAACACCACATGAGAATTAGTTTGGGGTACACTTATCTTGAAATCAAATGGGACCAAATATAATAGATTTGACAGTTCAGAGATCTAGACAAAAATACATATAGATGCTTGCTATGATTCTATGTTATAATGTCATAACTAAAACAAAACCTAATGGTTGTATGCATTAAAACACGTCTGATCTAACAAACGAATGCTATATAATAGTTCATCTCAAATCAGAATGTATGTTAATTCATACAGAGTATTTGCAGTTTGAAGTTAAACAAATACAGGCCAAACTAACATTCGACCTATTTTTGAACACAAGTATTGTAAAGTAACAAACATTCATTTCTTTATTTCTACTTCAAACTTCAAACTTTCAACAACACATGGTTTCAGAAGTTGTGTACCTGGAAGTGTTTACAATTGAAGAAGAAGGGAAGTCAGCAGAGTTACAATGGCAGCAAATGCAGCAGCAGTAACAGCAGACAACAACAGGACAAATCCCAGAACAAAGTGCAACTATAGCCGATGGAAAAATGGCAGAATGACAGCAATACTCAGTAGTATGGAATCAGAATTCAGGCAGAACAAGTCCAGAAATGAACTAATGCTACACACAACCAGTAACCTCAGTCAGGACTCAGAAGAAATCAGTGTGGAACAGGCAAGTCCAGACCAGTGAGAATCAAGACAACAATGGAAATGCAGTTCCTATTGTTTTTGTGTTATGCCTCTCTCAATGCGTATCTGTATGTCCTCTCTATTTCTCTCTTCTTTTGAAATTTAGTGTCAATTTTCAGTCCCCCCCAAAATCTGTCTGTGTTCTCCCCTTTTCTAATCGAAATTCCTCACTCTTATAGGCCTAACATCAGCCCTTTAACAGCCTGTTAGACCAATTAGAAAACCCCTCCCATGTGTTGTTTTTCTCTTTTCAGTTTCCACTCAAACATTTAAGTATATCCCCTCCCATGATATTCCCTGACAAACATATATCTGGATGGGGCTTATTATTTCTAAATTAAAACAGGGCATGGACAGCAGGGGTGTGTTCTGACAGCACCTGTTGCCAGCTTATTTTAATCCTAAAAGGCCCCTAAATGCACATGTTGTGCAGAAGTGCACAATTCAGATTGCAAATGAACAAAACAAATCTTTTTGATTCAAATTAATCAACTATAAGTAGCTAAAGCTCAATTCCTAATTGATTCAAACAATGCTTAACAGAAGCAGGTCAATTTGTTATTGTTCAGACAGCTAAAACTAATTGACGACACATGTCGACTCGACCATACTAATCATAACATGTACAATCGAAACCATGATCAGATGTCTAACAGTATCAAACACATGACTCGAATCGTACTGACTAAGCAAAATTGTACTGGGGAATCAGTTAATCAGTCAAATTTGAGGTTCAATTGATTGCACAGCACATACACATATACACATTATCAGTGAAAATAGAAGAAGGACTCAATCAAACACAGAGGTTCAGGCAAGGTGGATCGGACACAGTTGGTAAAATTCAAAACACAAATTAAACAAGACATTTTGCCAACGGACAGACCTTTAATCAACACATGAACTGAATACAGAAAAAGGAAAAACAAACTCACCTTAAACCTCCGAAAAATCAGGAAGCCTTAGGTCGGATTTGCACAGACCCTTCTTGGGGTTGAACGGACTTTAATCGAAGTGTTTCTCAAATGAGAAACACTTCGATTAAGGTCCATTAGACCCTAATCACTTGGCTCAAACAGACACGGACCAGGCTTGGGGTTTCTAGGGTTCATAGATGGTAGATTTGGGATTTGGGTTTCCATGGTTAGATTCGGACCAAACCAAACATGGTTTGGTCACGAGGGAGGTCCGGGGACTATCTGGTACGAAATTGGGGTGCATCGGTGTAAGTTGAGGTTCTGCTCGAATATTTAAATGAAGATTCAAGCAACTAGGATCTGATTCGAGGGAAAAGGATAACAGATCTATGCTCAGGGTAGTGAGGTGGTCCTATGGTGTCAAAGAGGGGGTCACCGGCGTCCATGCCGCCGGCTTTCATGGTGAAGGTGTATAGAGGCGGCTAGGGTTTGGGGGATTGTGGTGAGGACGATGGAAGGTAGGGGTATTTGGATAGGGGGTGGGGTACGAGTGGAAGCTTATATATGGAGTGGGTGAATGGATCCTGGCCGTCGGATGAGACACGATGAAGGGCCAGGATCCTTCAGCTAACGGGAAACGGTGTCGTTTCAAGTGCAAAGGGTTGGGGTCGGTCCGGGGTTGAACGGGTAGGGTTTATTCGTGGGTATGGGGAATGTGATCTTGGCCGTTGATCAATCTAAGATCAACGGCCCAGATCAAGACCATAGCAAAACGATGTCGTTTGGAAGCTCTTGAAGTCGACTGGTCTTGGGCCGGGGCTAGCAGATGCTTTTGGGCTCGAGTTGGTCATCAGATTTAAAACGAGGATAGGCCCAATCTTAATTTCAGTCCAATTTCGCACTTCTTTCTCTTATATATATATTTTAAAACAAAACCTAATTAAACAAAATTGAAATTCACTAATTAAACACTTAATACAATTATTTACACACATATATTAAAATATTTAAAGCAGCTAAAATCAAACAAAACAACAATCACGGACAAAGATGCATATTTATGATTTTCCATTCAATAACCGGATTACGGTTCAAACTACGCGTGACACACATTTTTTGTATTTTGTTTTAATGGAAATAAAAATGGGCCAAAATCATAAATAATTGACAAAGTGCCACGTAAAAATCCAGAAATTGTACATCGAGACCAATTGCTATTATTTTTGTTTCTTTTTGGAGTGATTGTCATGAAAACAAAAATCACGTGCTCACAGCTGCCCCTCTTTGTTCGGAAACACGAAGAGTTTTCGTGCAAAGATAAAGTGAGCGGATATGAGCGATTTTTTCCTATGGACTACTCCGTGTGAAGCATGTTTTGAAAGATTTGACCGAATCTTGCTTCAGAGATTTCCTACATATCCTGGGCTAAACAGGAATCAGGTCAATGTAGTTCGGGGAGTTTTGGCAGCTGGGACTACCATGGGATTGCAATGTTTGCCGTTACTGCTGTTGTTGTTGTCACCGTTGCTTTACTGACCGCCTTATTACAACCAAAGAAAAGTTGGAACTGAACTAAATACTTATATGCATGTGAACTGCTAGTTACAAGATTCCTATCTATGATTCTTTTGCGACTTGATCTTGGGTCTTAGCTGATTTTGCTTGGAGACTTCGATCTGAATCTTGATGCTTGCGAGTTGTAGGTGCTTGTTTAATCTCTGGGATACTGAGTGAGACACGACTGGCAGAGTTCGGGACCTTAATCAAATCTTGGAGCGGTCCGCCTTCCATTCTCTCCGGTATCTCGGGACATCTTCCTTTTGTCTTTTTCTTCTTTGACTCTGAGTTGAGACTCATCTCGTGGGTCGTTTCGATCCGTGTGGCTCGAGGTTAGACCTACGGGGAAGAACAAACGAACGAAATTTTCTGCCCCAGTTTCACTAGGAATATTTCGTGAATTATTTGCCAGGAAGTTCATAAAATCGATGAAAGAAGATATGAATGCTCAGTTCAGGGTTGGAGCCATAAGGCTGGCGGGATGGAAATAGTTCAGTTTGGGGTTGGAGCCCTAATACCGACTAGCTGGAGAGAAGTTCAGTTTAGAGTTGAAACTCTAATGCTGACCAACTGGGGAAAAGTTCAACTTAGGGTTTAAAACCCTAAAGCTGACTAAAGGAAAAGTTCAGTTTAGGGTTTGAAACCTTAATGCTGAATAGAAAATGGAAAAGTTCAGTTTAGGGTTTTAAAACCCTAATGCTGACTAAAGGAAAGAGTCCAGTTTAGGGTTTAAAACCCTAATGCTGATTGAATGAAAAAGTTCAGTTTAGGGTTTAAAACCCTAATGCTGATTGAAGGAAAAGTTCAGTTTAGGGTTTAAAACCTTAATACTGATTGGCTAGAAAGAGATCAGTTTAGGGTTTAAAACCCTAATGCTGACTAAAGGAAAAGTTCAGTTTAAGGTTTAAAACCCTAATGCTGACTGAATGGAAAAGTTCAGTTTAGGGTTTAAAACCCTAATGCTGACTAAATGAAAAGTTCAGTTTAGGGTTTAAAACCCTAATGCTGACTGAATGGAAAAGTTCAGTTTAGGGTTTAAAACCCCAATGCTGACTGCAGGAAAGAGTTCAGTTTAGGGTTTAAAACCCTAATGCTGACTGAATGGAATAGTTCAGTTTAGGGTTTAAAACCCTAATGCTGACTAAAGTAAAGAGTTCAGTTTAGGGTTTAAAACCCTAATGCTGACCGAATGGAAAAAGTTCAGTTTAGGGTTTAAAACCCTAATGCTGACTGAATGAAAAAGTTCAATTTAGGGTTTAAAACCCTAATGCTGATTGAATGAAAAAGTTCAGTTTAGGGTTTAAAACCCTAATGCTGACTGAATGGAAAAAGTTCAGTTTAGGGTTTAAAACCCTAATGCTGACTGAATGGAAAAGTTCAGTTTAGGGTTTAAAACCCTAATGCTGACTGAATGGAAAAGTTCAGTTTAGGGTTTAAAACCCTAATGCTGACTAAAGGAAAAAGTTCAGTTTAGGGTTTAAAACCCTAATGCTGACTAAAGGAAAGAGTTCAGTTTAGGGTTTAAAACCCTAATGCTGACTAAAGGAAAAAGTTCAGTTTAGGGTTTAAAACCCTAATGCTGACTGAATGGAAAAAGTTCAGTTTAGGGTTTAAAACCCTAATGCTGACTTAAGGAAAGAGTTCAGTTTAGGGTTTAAAACCCTAATGCTGACTGACTGGGGACAAAGTTCGAGGATACTGACTGACCTCTTTTTTTTTTTTTGAATTTTCTTATTTAGTAGAAGATAAAGGGGAATCTCGTGGAAACTTACCTTTCGAGTGGATTCCTTCTTCTTTGGGTGACACCTGCTTCTTGCACGGTTGTCTTGGATTATACCTGTTTCAACTTTTCAGACAAAGAACAATCGTTAGTTCGGAAATGGCGGTTGGTTCGGTGACCTTGATCGTTCCAGTTGCTTTGTTGCGTCCTTATTTCTGTTTCGAAGTCCTGCCATTGATTAGATTCAAATGGCGAAACCCTTTAGAATGCTCAGGCTTGTATTTCCAGATTCTGTGATGATTTGCCTCGTAAGGCTCCTCTTTTTTGTTTTTTTTTTTTTTGTGTGTCCTGTTTTGCTTGGAGATTTTCAACGGGGATGTTATTGGAGGTATTCTGTGGGGATTTGTACAAAGGGAAGCTCTGTGAGGGAATATCTACAAAATGGATTCTTTGTGTGGATTTTTGCACAACAGGGACATGCTGGGGGTTTGTCTCAAGGCGGACTTTCCAGGATTTGTTGGTGTAAGCTTGCTGGGGGATTTTTACAAAAGGGACTCGCTGGGGATGTGCTGGGGAAATCCTTCTTTTTTTTTAATTAGTATTAACAAAGGGAAGACCTTGTGGGGATCTGTACAAGAGAGAAAATCTATGTGGATTTCGCTGGGGCAGGCTCTTTGGGAAATATTTACGCAGTGGATTCTTTGTGCGGATTTGTACAAAGGGAAACCCTGTGGGGATTTGTACGAAGCGTACTTGCTGGGGAAATTTCTCTCTTTCTTCTTTACTTCGAACGCAGTCAAACATCATGATTCATCAGGTTTGGACGAACGTACCGATGAAACGAGGTGCTTTCCTTCATGAAACGGAATTCCGTGAAACCAAACCCTGCCAATTATTCTTTCCGGTATATTTGGAACTTGGGGTTAAACATGAAAGGGATTCGAAGAAAAACAAAGAAAGGAGAAAACAAATTTCAGAAAAGGAGTGTCCCTTTCGGGACGAGAAAGACTTATCTAAGGAAGACAATGCTGGCTTTAAATGGACATGACATACTCTTTGGACTGGACGTCTGACCTTCAATGAACTTGCGTTTCCCTGAACCGAAACGGATCTGTGATTCCAAACCGGTGGAACTTTGCCGAGACCTCCTTGGGTGGAGTCATTCTTTCGGTCAACAGCGCCCTTTACGGGTTTTCGCTGGCTGACCTCTCTCATTTCTCTTCCTGTCATTGCTTGATAGCACTCTTTGTGAGTTTTTACTAAACAAGCTCTCTCATTTTGGTTTCTCTACTCCCGTCGCCTCGTGGTGCCCAAAGGTTTTCACCGACGAGACTCTCTCATTTTATTTCTCTCAATTTACAGTGTACCGGTCTCCGTTTGTGACGTTTTTTGGCTCCCCGTTACCTTTGGTAATTGATCTGAAAGGCTTGTGCTGGGCAAAGAAAAGTAGATGATCTAACTTCTAAACCGTTTAGCGTGCCCCGGTTTTAGTTTCAGGGTAAATGGGATTTTATTGTTGGTGTGACTGAACCTTAGGGAGAGGCTGCCTACGTATCCTTTCGGAATCAAGTCAAACGTAGTTCAGGCCTCAATCAATGTTTTTTTTTTGAAGTTGTAAGCGGATCAAAGGCTTGTAGATAGTCGGTAGTGGGAATAAAAACCTTCAGCATTTCAAATGTGTCAGGATCGCCGAGGCGTCACTCAGACGTAGTATCTCTTGACTGCATCTGCATTTACTGCTGTTTCGGGGTCATTTCCTTCACTGTTACCTAGGTACAATGCTCCTCTCGGCAATATTTTCCTGATGATGTATGGGCCTTTCCAATTTGGAGCAAATTTCCCTTTCGCTTCCTGGTGATGTGGCAGAATACGCCTCAGTACCAGCTGACCTACTTCGAAATTCCTGGGTCGGACTTTCTTGTTGTAAGCACGGCCATTCTTCGCTGGTACAACTGTCCATGACAAACCGTGGACATTTGCTTTTCATCGATCAAAGTCAATTGCTCTAACCGAGTCTTGACCCACTTGCTGTCTTTGATTTCTGCCTCGACAATGGTTCGAAGCGAAGGAATTTCTACCTCTGCTGGTATTACAGCCTCGGTCCCATAAACCAAAAGATAAGGAGTTTCTCCTACTGACGTGCGTACCGTAGTACGATATCCCAACAACGCAAATGGTAACTGCTCGTGCCACTGTCGGGAACTTTGGATAGTTTTCCTCAAAATCTTCTTGATGTTTTTGTTCGCCGCTTCCACCGCACCATTGGCCTTCGGCCGATAAGGAGTAGAATTCCTGTGCGTTATTTTGAATTGCTCGCATACATCTCCCATCAAGTGACTGTTCAAGTTTGCTGCGTTATCTGTAATGATAGTCGCAGGAATACCGAAACGACAGATAAGATTTGAGTGTACAAAATCCACTACAGCTTATTTAGTGACCGACTTGAGAGTGACAGCCTCTACCCATTTTGTGAAGTAGTCGATGGCAACTAGTATAAATCTGTGTCCATTTGAAGCCTTTGGCTCGATTGGTCCAATGACGTCCATGCCCCAGGCGACAAATGGCCAAGGTGCAGACATGGGATGCAGTTTTGTGGGAGGTGCATGAATCAAATCACCGTGCACCTGACACTGATGACACTTCCGAACGAAGCTAAAGCAGTCCTTTTCCATGGTCATCCAGTAATAACCTGCTCGAAGGATTTTCTTCGCTAAGACATACCCGTTCATGTGAGGTCCGCACACACCTGCGTGTACTTCGTGCATGATCTTTCTCGCCTCCTCGACGTCGACACATCTTAGGAGGTTGAGGTCCGGGGTCCTTTTGTACAATAATTCACCGCTCAGAAAGAAACCACTTGCATGCCGCCTAATGGTTCTCTTTTGATCTCCAGTAGCATGCTCGGGGTATTCTTGCATCTTCAAGAACCTCTTGATGTCATGGTACCAAGGCTGCGTATTCGATCCCGCCTCGATTACATTGCAGTAACCATGTCTTTCCCTGATTTGGATTTCCAAAAGATCGACGTGGGCGTTGCCCAGGTAGGGTAGCATTGAAGCCAGAGTAGCAAGGGCATCTGCCAGTTCATTGTGACATCTCGGGATATACCTGAATTCTATTGATTTGAAATGCTTGCCGAGGTCTTCCACGTGCTGACGGTAGGGGATAAGTTTGACATCCCGAGTTTCCCATTCACCTTGGGCTTGCCGGATAATCAGGTCAGAATCTCCCATAATCAGCAAGTCCTCGACATCTTGATCGATTGCCATATGCATGCCCATAATGCAGGCTTCATACTCAGTTGTATTGTTTGTGCAAAAGAAATGCAGTCTAGCTGTGGCGGGATAATGCTGACCAGAAGGCGAAATCAAAATTGCCCCAATCCCTACACCTTTGGCATTTATAGCTCCATCAAAGAACATCTTCCAAACAGGAGCGTCCTCCGAGACCACTTCTACGGTGTTTACTTCCTCATCTGGAAAGTAGGTACTCAATGGCTGGTATTCCTCATCGACTGGATTTTCGGCCAAATGATCCGCTAGCGCCTGGGCTTTCATTGTCGTGCGAGTGACATAGACTATGTCGAATTTAGTAAGCAAAATTTTCCATTTAGCCAATCTTCCAGTAGGCATCGGTTTCTGAAATATATACTTCAAAGGATACAACCTGCTTATGAGGAAGGTAGTGTGAGTTTGAAGATAATGTCTCAGCTTTTGGGCAACCCACGTCAGAGCGCAACATGTTCTTTCCAGCAGAGTGTACTTGGCCTCGTAGCCGGTGAATTTCTTGCTCAAGTAGTAGATTGCTTGTTCTTTCTTTTCGGTTACGTCATGTTGCCCGAGGACGCAACCGAAAGAGTTTTCCAGGACTGTTAGATACAAGAACAACGGTCTCCCTGGCTCTGGCGGGACCAAAACTGGGGGGTTTGAAAGATATTCCTTGACCTTATCAAAGGCTTCTTGACACTCAGCTGTCCATTTGATTGCCGCATCTTTCCTTAACAGCTTGAATATGGGCTCACACGTGCTTGTCAGCTGGGCAATAAATCGACTGATGTAGTTCAATCTGCCCAACAAACTCATCACGTCTTTCTTCGTTCTCGGGGGAGGTAGATCTCTGATAGATTTTATCTTAGTTGGATCTAGTTCGATACCTCTCCTGCTTACGATGAAGCCCAAAAGTTTGCCCGACGGAACTCCGAAAGCACATTTGGCTGGGTTCAGTTTCAAGTCATACTTCCTTAGTCTCTCGAAGAACTTCCTCAAGTCTTGGATGTGATTATCCTGCGTCCTGGACTTGACTATCATGTTGTCCACGTACACCTCTATTTCTTGATGCATCATGTCATGAAAAATGGCAGTCATGGCCCTCATGTAAGTAGCGCCAGCATTCTTCAGACCAAATGGCATGACCCGATAACAGTAGGTGCCCCAAGGCGTGGTGAAGGCAGTTTTCTCGCCGTCCTCTTTATCCATCAATACCTGATGATACCCAGCGTAACAATCTACGAAAGACTGTATCTCGTGTTTGGCGCAGTTATCAACGAGGATGTGGATGTTAGGCAGTGGGAAATTATCTTTGGGACTTGCTCTATTCAGATCTCGGTAATCTACACATACCCGAGTTTTCCCGTCCTTTTTCGGTACTGGAACCACATTTGCCAACCACGTCGTATACTGGACTACCCGAATCACTCCCGTTTTCAGTTGTTTGGTGATCTCCTCTTTAATCTTGTCACTGACCTCAGTTTTGAACTTTCGTTGCTTTTGTTGAACTGGAGGACAATCAGGATGAATCGGCAATTTATGAACCACTAGATCAACACCTAGTCCCGGCATGTCATCGTATGACCAAGCAAACGCGTCTTTAAATTCAAAAAGAAGTTGAATTATCACATCTCGCATTTTTTTGTCCGTGTGAATGCTTATTTTGGTCTCCCGGATTTCTTCAGGAGTTCCTAAATTAACCGGTTCGGTGTCATTCAGATTTGGTTTAGGTTTATTCTCAAAATGTTCCAACTCTCGGTTTATTTCCCTAAAAGCTTCTTCTTCTTCTTCATATTCTGGTTCTGGGTTCATTAATTCACAGTTAAATAGCTCGTTGTGATCTGGGCGTGAAGTCCGCAAGCATGTCATATTTAAAGCCGCATTATTATAACTGAAAGGAAAGATAAAAGGAAAAATAACAAAAATCAGAACAAAAGAAAAAATGGGAAAGCAATGATGATTTTTTTTTCTTTGGGAAGTTGGAAGAC
The DNA here is from genome assembly GCF_000715075.1 of Nicotiana tabacum. Lineage (NCBI taxonomy): Eukaryota > Viridiplantae > Streptophyta > Magnoliopsida > Solanales > Solanaceae > Nicotiana > Nicotiana tabacum. The sequence goes on along the minus strand of NC_134086.1, from coordinate 120,118,200 downwards.
AACAATGTTTACAACTTAGGAATTCAAAACAACAATTGAAAGGAAGAAAACGTTCAAGTTATGTCCTGGAGATAACTTGTGACACAGGAAAGGTGGCAGGACAGGTCTACCCGGACTTCCATCTAGTCGGGAATGGCGTGGCCTCCCAGTTTCGAAGTTTGGCGTTCGGCTCCACGTATAGCATCTCAGCGGTGCTTGTGCCTTCACCTGGTTGAACCATGTGAGTCTCGTAGAGCATTTCTCTCATTGCCCCACATATCTCCTCGATTTCCTCAGCCGTGAAGACCTCATCGTCTTCTTCTTCGGTGTATCTTGGCCTGATGAAGGTTTCATATAAATCCGGCAATGGTCGAGGTAACTTCCAACCCTCATTTTTTCTTTTCTTTGCCCACTCTTCATCTCCTGGAGTGGGTTTGAAACCTAGCCCAAAAGGTTTCTTGGTGGTCGGCAAGGTGATAGGTTCTGTTATTCCCTGCAGAGTTCGTCCAAGCCCTTTCCCTGGCCTAAATCCGTGCCGGATCATCTCTTTGGCCACCATAACCGAGGCGTTAGACAAGAAAGGCTGGGGGCAGGGTATTCCCTCTTCATGCTGCTCTGCCAGTACAATCTCGAAAGCTTGATAGACCGTATGTTCGCTCCCTTCTTTTGGTTCAATATATGGGATTGATGGGTCCCGATAAATGTCATGCTCATCCTCTCCATGGACCACGATCTCTCGGTCTTCATACTCAAACTTCACCATCTGGTGAAGAGTGGAAGGCACAGCTCCTGCCGCATGGATCCAAGGTCTGCCGAGGAGAAAATTGTAGGATGTATCCATGTCGAGCACTTGGAAAGTTACCTCAAACTCCACTGGCCCTATGACCAACAACAGGTCTATTTCCCCCATGGTATCTCTCTTGATGCCGTCGAAAGCCCTTACGCAGACATTATTGGGTCGGATTCTTCCGGTCCCAATTTCCATTCTTTGTAGCGTGGAGAGCAGGCAAATGTCGACACCTGAGCCCCCATCCAACATTACCCACTTGACATAGTAGTCCTCGCATTTAACTGTTAGATGCAAGGCCTTATTGTGTGCTGCTCCTTCCGGGGGTAAATCATTCTTGCTGAAAGAGATTTGGTTGACGGCGAAGAATCTTTCTGTCATCCGCTCCAGTTGTTCAACCGAGGTTTCAACTGGCACGTATGCTTTATTCAGGGTCTTCAGTAAGATCTTTTGATGCTCGGCCAACCTCATCAACAATGATAGCATGGACACTTGCTCGGGGTACTTGCGCAGTTGATCTATCACTTCGTAATCCGGCATTTTCATTTGTTAGAAGAACACTTCCGCTTCTTCAACGCTTACAAGCTTCTTTGGTGGGAAGCGTCTCTGTGTGGCATTGTTCAGCTCTTGGGTGTTTGAATGCCTTCCAATGAAGGTATTTTCCGGGAGTTCCCCCGTGATTTCTTTACCTTTGTACGTTACCAACGTCCTCTGATAGTTCCACGGTATTGTGGACAGGTTTGTCATTGGCCTTTGTGGCACGTGTCCGATAACCACTGGCTCATTCAGCCGAGGTGGTTGAATCGTCCCCCAGACCACATAGGCCCCATTTTGCATGTACATAGGTTTTGCCTTTTTGACCCCGAAACTCTGCGGCTTCTCTGCTCGACCTCGTGGTATGTAAAGAACTCCATCCTTTACCGGTACTACTTTCTTCTCCACCTTCTTTTCAGGCTCGCTCTTTACAGCATTGGCCTCCTCCCCCTTTTTTGGTTCTTGGGCTGTCTCAGGCTTTTTCCCCGTGTCGACAATGGCGATTATAGCCTTCAAAGCAGGGTCGAATTCTTTGTCTTCGCAAATCATTCCGATCAGCGGCCCGTTATTATGTGCAGGTAGTGGATTGTTAGTCACATTTGGGACCTCCTCGTCCCTTAGCACTATTTTCCCTTGCTCTATCAAATTCTCGACCACTCTTTTCAACGACCAGCAGTCATTTGTATCGTACCCCTCGGCCCCTGAATGATAGGCGCATCTGACTCCAGCTTTGTAAGAAGGTGACGTCGGGTTTTGCCTTGTTGGAGGGACTGGTTGCAGGAAGCCCAACTGGACTAGTTTCGGGAACAAAGTAGAGTATGGTTCACCAATGGGCGTGAAGGTCCGCCTTCTAGGTGGCTCCTGAGGGCGGAAATTATTCTGCGGAGGTTGTGGGTTATAGTGGTTGCGGTAAGGAGGCTGATTTCTGGGAGGTGGAGCTTAACCTCGGTTGGCTTGTTGCGGCGGATGGGCATAAGGTTGGGCATTCATGACCATATAGGGTTGATGAGCATATGCCAGATTTGAGTGGGGATAGTAGTGTTGTGGGGTTCTTTCCGGAAAACGGGGCCTGGGATGACGATATTCCCTTGCTTCCGAGGCTGCCATGGTCGTTTCTTCCTTTTTCTTCCCTCTTGCCATTCCTCCGGACCCGCTTTGGACGGCTTGGGAGGTCGCCCTTATGGCTGCTTGACTCAGGATCCTACCTGTTTTCAGACCATTCTCCACCATCTCTCCAATCTTAATCTCTTCCGCGAATGGCTTTCCCATGGCTGACATCATGTTTTGGAAATAATCGGACTCTTGAGCCTGGAGAAAAGTAGTGACCATTTCTACCTCATCCATGGGAGGCTTCACCCTCGATGCCTGCTCACGCCACTCAATAGCATATTCTCTGAAGCTTTCTGAAGGTTTTTTCTTCAAATTCGACAGAGAATTTTGGTCTGGTGCAATGTCGATGTTATACTGGAATTGTTTCACAAAATCTCTGGCGAGATCATCCCATATATGCCATCAGGACATTTCCTGGTCCATATACCATTCCTATGCTATCCCTACTAGACTTTCCCCAAAATATGCCATTAACAGTTCTTCTTTTCCGCCGGCTCCCCGCAATTGGTTGCAATATTTCTTAAGATGTGCAATGGGGTCACCGTGCCCATCGTATTTCTCAAACTTTGGGGTCTTGAAACCCACTAGCAGGTGCACGTGAGGGAACATGCATAGGTCGGCGTAAGAGACGCTCTTCTGTCCGCTCAAACCTTGCATATTCTTCAAACTTTGTTCAAGGCTTCTCATTCTTTTGGCCATCTCATTTTGTTCTACAATTCTGGGGTTCTGATCCTACCCGGGTGCAAGCTCGCACTGAGGCGGTGGAGGATTATTGCTGGTAGCGAACCTAGTTGGTTTCATTGAGAACGAGGGTGCTTGGAATGTAAAAGAGGATGAGTCAAAGCTTGGCTTGTACGTAGCAGGTTGTGCCGTAATCGGGCAGGGCAGTGCAGTAAAGATGTTCATGCTTGCATCAGTGGCTGACATTCGGGGATGAGGCTCAGAAGGCGATCCAGTAGAGAAGGCTGAAGTGGTTGGGTACCCGAATAGGGTAGCGGGATAATTTATGGGGACATTAGAAGTCCCGCTTGACCTGGAGAATAACTCAGGGAATCCGGGGACGACACTTGGCGGTTCATTTCCGTTATTCCAGTCGTCCAGCATTTCCAACATGCGGAGTTGTAGGATTCTATTTTCTTCCGCAGTTGCGGATTCAGGTGTGAGGACGGCTGAGATCGAGCTCTCCTCGGAAACAGGGATTGTTTGCAACGGAATTTCTGAAGACATTTCCACACTTCCTTTTGACCTGGTGAAGTAAGTGTGAGTACTGCTTCCGGTCTTAACAACAGGTAGTTGAACACTTCTCTTTGACCTCGTGAAGTATGAGTGCGAGGCCAGACTTTCACCAAACCAACCGTCTTTCCAAAAACCTGGAAGAACTCAACGACACACGAGTGGTTAATTCGAAATAAATAACAGATAGGCAACCTCACGTTGAGCATGATGCACCTATACAGTTAAGTGAATTCTACATGTTTGCGACGAAAGCATGCGTCATTCCGGCATTCTTTTTATGCTTCCCTTTTCTTATCCTTTTTTCTTCTCTTTTGGTTTTTCTTTTATGTTTTTATTTTGCGGTAAAAATGCGACCGGATCCGATGAGGATTGCCTACGTATCACGACGCCACATGAATCAGATCATTACGTAGTTCAAAAACACAAATGAGCGTAAAAGAAACAACCTTTTTATTGTTAAAACAGTCTATTACAAACTACATTTTGCAAAAGAAAGAGCAAACTTTGAAAATAAACCTAGACTCAAAATAGACTAAAATCACCCTGATGGGGAAAAACAGGCAGAAGATGCTAAGATACAGACTGGACTTATGAGTACATTATGGTTTTGAAAATGGGTGACCGCGGGGCATCATTCGGCCTTGCCGCGGTCCTAGGTGTGAGATCCCTCTCAAGCTGCTCCAGTTCATGCATTGTCTGCTTGACATAACCCATCACTGCCGAGAGGATGGTAACACTGGTGATGTTCTCACATCGTAGACATCGTCTGGTGATGGCATGGGCAATGGCCTTGATCCTATCTCTGGTTTGCTTCTTCTCTATGAGTAGGCGTCTTATCTGATCGCTACACATCTTGAATACCTGAGAATCCTGTATATGCTGGTTCTTCAGTCGCCATACTTCTAACTTCATCTGGGCTAACAAGTCGTGCCAGTATCTGCTCTCAATTTGGAAATCCTTGGCCTGATTAACTGTTTTGATCTCAAGTATGGCCATTTCTCTCTTCATTCTTACAACAGTTTTCTCGTGGTCACCTTTCAATTGATTCAAGTGTCAGCGATGCTTATCTGTTCTTGTATCCTACTGTGCCCTGAGCTCCGCTATGATGTTTTTGGATTTCTCTAAACCCTCTTGCCATTCCCTGACTTCGCTTTTTAGCCTTTTTATCAACTGTTCATCTGATCGACGCCTTGGCTGTTTATCCGCATCCATCCTTATCTGTTTTATCTGGGCTCTGAGCACTTCGTTTTCCTGAATTAACCTGTTCCGCTCTCCCATATCGGTAGCAACTTGCACGTTGTGCTCATATTTCAAGCTTTCCACTTGTTGCTTCAACCTGCTGATTTCGGCGCAATAGCCTCTTTCTTTTGCTAACCAATCCCACTGCTTTCGCGACGATTCGGCGAAATTCAGGATGTGGGGTCTCTTAGCCGGCCTTTCATGCTCAAGTTCCCTTCTATACCATGCAAGGTAACCTGGCGCCGTCTCACCTTTGGCTCGATCTCGCACACAAGTATCTGATTTCAAATATTGACACTCACCCCAGATTTGGCGAATTTTCGCTTCTGGAAACTGTCCGTTAGGACTTATCTCAACTGCTTGAGTGCTAAGATCTTCCTCATGCGGTACTATCTGGCATCTTCCGAGCTGTCTCAAAACTCGGCAGGGCGCGTAAGGTTGAATGCTCTTAAGTCCCATCAGTAAGAAATGAGTTCTAGTTGCTGGCATATATATGACCTCATCAACAGGCAACCATCCCAGCGTCCACTGTATTTGGCTGGCAGTAAGAGCTTGAAAAAACGAGGTCCATGCCATGACTCCTTCGGGCAAACTGATCTCTTTGGTTCTCATGTAAAATTCTTCTATGCAAGTCTTTTCCGGGGAACCGTGGCTCAAAATCTCGGAGCGACGGCAGAGGTGCTCGGTCATACACATTTGTAGGAGCAAGTTACAACCTTCGAAGAAATTTCCCCCAGCTTTACAAGCTGTAAGAGCTCGAAAGAGGTCAGATACCACCATAGGCGCGAGAGCACTGTCACTTTGCGTGAGTAGGGTGTTGACGACCCCGGATATCTTCAAATCAATGTTTCCGTCTTTCCTTGGAAATACCAGAAGGCCCAGGAACATTATCATGAAGGCTACCCGTCTGTGTTTGTCCCACTTCTGACGAATACCTTTGTTGCACAGTTTGTTGATTGGATTATTGAATCCCTCTTCATGACCGTACCTATCATATTGAAGCATGGAGTGCAAAAACCGGCAGCCAGATCCGGGTTGTGGACCGTTCTGGGTATCTTCAGTGAATCTAGGAACCGATGTACCGTGACAGCTCTTGGGGCGACCAAGTATTTTTTCCTTAACGGAAGTTCAGCATTTCCGATGTTCCCAGCCATTTCTTCCAAAGTCGGGGTGAGTTCAAAATCAGAGAAATGGAAAACATTGTGCGCCGGGTCCCAGTAGGTAACCAAAGCTCTTATGATATCTCCCCGAGCCTGGATTTCCAACAAACCCACGAGACCTTTCAGATATTTCTTGACCTCATCTTGTCCTTCAGCACCTAGATCCTTCCACCATAGCCGTAACTTGACAGGGATTTTGGTCATTATTGAAAAATGTTCATTTTGCATTGTGCTCGTCCTGCACATTTATTAAGGTGTTCTTAACAAAAATAACTTGGCTCAAAATATCTTACAAGGAGGATCAAGTTTTCGAACACGACCTTTCAGCACTTCGGGGATGAAGATTTTAAGGTTGTGTGGGTCAATTGGGTGAAAATCCTAAAAAATGACTCGAAGGTGGTTATTTATGCAAATTCAGCCTTCCGGCGTCCCTTTCGGGAACATTCGGCTATTTATGACAAAGCAACATCACCTGATTTATTCATGACAGAATTAAAATTTTGACACATTTTTTTTATTATTATTATTATTACTATTTGTTCGTTTTTATTTTTTTTAGTAAAAGGTGGGGTTGAACCCGATGGGGGTTGCCTACGTATCTCACATCCGGTGAGAATCAAACCGGCGTAGTTCGGTGCATCGTGAATAGAGAAAATCAATTAAACCCAGAAAGCAAGAATATATTTTTTTATTATTTTCTTTTGAAAAGAGATAAAGACTAAAGAAAATATTTTTTTTTTAAGGAAATATTTGGAACATTAGTCTGAATTTAAAAATGAGGTACTATGAAAGAAACAGCATTTTTTTGAATTATGAATTTTCCGTTTTTTTTACTTTTAAATAAATACCCTTTTTTGATTTTGAAAGTGATAAAAAGAAAAAAAATTTATATGTTTTTTTTTAATAAATCAAACTAGAAGACAAATTTTGTTTTTTTTTATTCTTTTTTTTAGAAAAATTCAGGCAAAGTTTTGACACTACTTGGACATGGGTCTTATTTTTCCAAAATAAGTAATTATCTCTCTATGCTGTTATTTTTCCCCCTTTTTAGAAACCGGTCAGCATGCGGAACCGAAGCAAATAAATGCGCAAAACAAATGGGATGCAACAGGATGGTCTTTTCATTTCAGGTTGCCTGTCGTAGACGGACTCAACCCCTGTGTTGAGCCCCCTAAGTCAAATACAACATGATGCAAATAAACGTTCCTACTAGGGATCCGGCATGAAGTTTCGTTATACTAGGTTTATAACCTGGACATTTGTTCTAGACTGTGTACCCGAGCGGACAACTCGAGTCGAGGAGGGGGCTACGTACCGGGGACCCACGAGATCGTCCGGCTTTGTAACTTGTCCGACCTCTTTCTTATTTCAGGTATTGACACTAATAGAATAGGGAGTCTCGACCAGCGAGCTTCTCCCCGGAGGTAAGAAGAGAAGGGTTTCGGCACAGTTTATATACAGTTCAGATAATATCAAAGCGGCAAAAGACAACATTTAGCACATTATGCAAAAACATGTGATAAAGATCAGATAATAAAGCCAAATATAACAATTATTCTAAGCTCGAATTCTTGAACTCTGAACCAGCGGTTCTGGGTTAATATTCCCCAGCGGAGTCGCCAGAGCTGTCACTCCTCCTTTTTGCGCGCCCCACCCCGAAGGGTAAAAATGCGCGAGGGGAGTTTTTCCAATTTAAGTGACAATATTCAAAATGGGATTAATTATTTAATTCAGAGTCGCCACTTGGGAAAGGTTTGGTTTTTGGTGTCCCAAGTCACCAGTTTATCTTGAATCCCAAATCGAGGAAATTTTCAACTTTTCCAAATGAAGTTTGCGAACCAGAAATTCTAAGTAAGGAATTCTGTTGACCCGAGGGAAGGTGTTAGGCACCCTCGAATCCAATGATTCTAGCACGGTCGCTTAAATTGTTATGATGGCTAAATATCTGATTTAAATACATGTTGTGACTTATGTGCTTTTATTAAAATTAAACCGCTTTTATTATTATCAATTATTTTTTTATAGAATTGCAACGTCGTGAAAATGTATCTCGAACCACGTCACAATCAAAGCACCCGTAGTTGTTAACACATTTAGACTCCGTTGAGATTTGGATCTGGGTCACATCAATGTGCACCCGTGTTTAAGAAGGTTAAATTATTAAAGTCGCGCCTAAAGAGCCTAACGCGTTATTATCTTTGGGGAAGGAGTGAGCTTTTTCTAGACAATCCATCCCAAACTAATGGGTTTATTATGGTCAATTGTTGAGGGCCCCGCGATGTGTATCTTTATTAGACGAGGCTCGTCTCATTACCTTTTAGAAGGATATCCTAAAGCGACTACATCTCTATTACATTTGTCTCTAAAAAAAAAAGAAAAATACCAAACTTACTTGTTTAAGCAACTACATACCGAATCTTTACTATGTTTGACGAATCCGAATTTTTGTTTGATTACCTGATTGGTTGTTTGTGAGGTGAGAATTATTTCATGCCTTGTCTTCAAAGAGTGAATAAGCTTTGTTAATTTGATAAGGGAGATTGCAAGCAAACTAATAACATATACTAAATTTACATGAAACGACCCTCAAGTTTGAATTTTAAAAATTAGCTTATTTGGGCTTGATAAATGAAATCGGCTATTTATTAAGAAAATTACTACTAATTGGATTCGAAAATGCCTATTAGTTTTCCTCAAAAGTCATCGCATTATTTCGAAACAATGAATCTATATCAAAACCCATATCGAACCTATATAGGAACAAGTAATCTAACAAGAGGGTTGGCATACATGATCACCCTGTTAACGTAACGCCACATGAGAATTAGTTTGGGGTACACTTATCTTGAAATCAAATGGGACCAAATATAACAGATTTGACAGTTCAGAGATCTAGACAAAAATACATACAGATGCTTGCTATGATTCTATGTTATAATGTCATAACTAAAACAAAACCTAATGGTTGTATGCATTAAAACACGTCTGATCTAACAAACAAATGCTATCTAATAGTTCATCTCAAATCAGAATGTATGTTAATTCATACAGAGTATTTGCAGTTTGAAGTTAAACAAATACAGGCCAAACTAACATTCGACCTATTTTTGAACACAAGTATTGTAAAGTAACAGACATTCATTTCTTTATTTCTGCTTCAAACTTCAAACTTTCAACAACACATGGTTTCAGAAGTTGTGTACCTGGAAGTGTTTACAATTGAAGATGAAGGGAAGTCAGCAGAGTAACAATGGCAGCAAATGCAGCAACAGTAACAGCAGACAACAACAGGACAAATCCCAGAATAAAGTGCAACTATAGCCGATGGAAAAATAGCAGAATGACAGCAATACTCAGTAGTATGGAATCAGAATTCAGGCAGAACAAGTCCCGAAATGAACTAATGCTACACACAACCAGTAACCTCAGTCAGGACTCAGAAGAAATCAGTGTGGAGCAGGCAAGTCCAGACCAGTGAGAATCAAGACAACAATGGAAATGCAGTTCCTATTTTTTCTGTGTTATGCCTCTCTCAATGCGTATCTGTATGTCCTCTCTATTTATCTCTTCTTTTGAAATTTAGTGTCAATTTTCAGTCCCCCCCAAAATCTTTCTGTGTTCTCCCCTTTTCTAATCGAAATTCCTCACTCTTATAGGCCTAACATCAGCCCTTTAACAGCCTGTTATACCAATTAGAAAACCCTCCCATGTGCTGTTTTTCTCTTTTCAGTTTCCACTCAAACATTTAAGTATATCCCCTCCCATGATATTCCCTGACAAACATATATCTGGATGGGGCTTATTATTTCTAAATTAAAACAGGGCATGGACAGCAGGGGTTGTTCTGACAACACCAGTTGCCAGCTTATTTTAATCCTAAAAGGCCCCTAAATGCACATGCTGTGCAGATGACCACAATTCGGATTGCAGATGAACAAAACAAATCTTTTTGATTCAAATTAATCAACTATAAGTAGCTAAAGCTCAATTCCTAATTGATTAAAACAATGCTTAACAGAAGCAGGTCAATTTGTTATTGTTCAGACAGCTAAAACTAATTGACGACACATGTCAACTCGACCATACTAATCATAACATGTACAATCGAAACCATGATCAGATGTCTAACAGTATCGAACACATGACTCAAATCGTACTGACTAAGCAAAATTGTACTGGGGAATCAGTTAATCAGTCAAAATTTGAGGTTCAATTGATTGCACAGCACATACACATATACACATTATCAGTGAAAATAGAAGAAGGACTCAATCAAACACAGAGGTTCAAGCAAGGTGGACAGGACACAGTTGGTAAAATTCAAAACACAAATTAAACAAGACATTTTGCCAATGGACAGACCTTTAATCAACACATGAACTGAATAAAGAAAAAGGAAAAACAAACTCACCTTAAACCTCCGAAAAATCAGGAAGCCTTAGGTCGGATTTGCACAGACCCTTCTTGGGGTTGAACGGACTTTAATCGAAGTGTTTCTCAAATGAGAAACACTTCGATTAAGGTCCATTAGACCCTAATCACTTGGCTCAAACAGACACGGACCAGGCTTGGGGTTTCTAGGGTTCATAGATGGTAGATTTGGGATTTGGGTTTCCATGGTTAGATTCGGACCAAACCAAACATGGTTTGGTCACGAGGGAGGTCCGGGGACTATCTGGTACGAAACTGGGGTGCATCGGTGTAAGTTGAGGTTCTGCTCGAATCTTTAAATGAAGATTCGAGCAACTAGGATCTGATTCGAGGGAATAGGATAACAGATCTATGCTCAGGGTAGTGAGGTGGTCCTATGGTGTCAAAGAGGGGGTCACCGGCGTCCATGCCGCCGGCTTTCATGGTGAAGGTGTACAGAGGCGGCTAGGGTTTGGGGGACTGTGGTGAGGACGATGGAAGGTAGGGGTATTTGGATAGGGGGTGGGGTACGAGTGGAAGCTTATATATGGAGTGGGTGAATGGATCCTGGCCGTCGGATGAGACACGATGAAGGGCCAGGATCCTTCAGCTAACGGGAAACGGTGTCGTTTCAAGTGCAAAGGGTTGGGGTCGGTCCGGGGTTGAACAGGTCGGGTTTATTCGTGGGTATGGGGAATGTGATCTTGGCCGTTGATCAATCTAAGATCAACGGCCCAGATCAAGACCATAGCAAAACGATGTCGTTTGGAAGCTCTTGAAGTCGACTAGTCTTGGGCCGGGGCAAGCAGATGCTTTGGGCTCGAGTTGGTCATCAGATTTAAAACGGGGATAGGCCCAATCTTAATTTCAGTCCAATTTTGCACTTCTTTCTCTTATATATATATATTTTAAAACAAAACCTAATTAAACAAAATTGAAATTCACTAATTAAACACTTAATACAATTATTTACACATATATATTAAAATATTTAAAGCAGGTAATATCAAACAAAACAACAATCACGGACAAAGATGCATATTTATGATTTTCCATTCAATAACCGGATTACGGTTCAAACTACGCGTGACACACATTTTTGGTATTTTGTTTTAATGGAAATAAAAATGGGCCAAAATCATAAATAATTGACAAAGTGCCACGTAAAAATCCAGAAATTGTACAGCGAGACCAATTGCTATTATTTCTGTTTCTTTTTGGAGTGATTGTCATGAAAACAAAAATCACGTGCTCACAGTCGTAAAAATGCATCTCGAACCACTTCACAATCAATGCACCCGTAGTTGTTAACACATTTCGACTTCGTTGAGATAGGAATTTGGGTCACATAAATGCGCACCCGAATTTAAGAATGTGATTTAATTAAGCCGCACCTAAAGATTCTAACGCGTTATTATCTTTGGGGAAGGCAGTGAAATTCACTAAACAGTCCATCCCAAAATCTAAGTATTTATTATGATCAGTTTTTGAGGGCCCCGCAGTGTGTATTCTTATTTGTCGAGGCTCATCTCATTATTTTAGAAGGGATATCCTAAAGTGACTACATTTCTATTACGTTCGTCTCTAAAAATAGAAGAAAGAAAATGTATGCTGATTTAATTGCATGCTTGGCTAATCTCGGCCTCTTATTAGTTATCTGATTGATTATTTACAAAATGAAGGATGTTAGACCTCATGGAACATGTTTTTAATTTGATGAAAAGTACATACAAGATTGACGAAACGCTACAACTACTACAAGCGCTCCTTGAATCAAATTTAACTCATTTAAACAGGATTAATTAAAACCACTTATTAGAGGATGCAACTAATGATATTTGAAACTCATCCTATAAACTGCCTAATGAAGTTGAAACTCGAGAATCTAAAACGGTATTGTATTTTTTGCGAAATTGAAGCGAACCGTCCACCCTACATATTCAAAACATGCTGAAGAACGAGTTTTAATTAACAATCATGCTAATGGTTGCATATGCCATGAATTATAGTTACATCCTGTATACCATTAAACGAATCACATATCGTGGTTTAGATCAGCATAAGCTTCAATTAAATACAAACTTGCTAATGTATTTTCTATTGAACTACAAACTAAAATCTACACAACTTAACAACATTTACAAAAGACTGTAAGTAAAACAGCCGATGATTATAATTCCTTCAGATCTTTCAATTCATGTTTTTCATTGTTACAATCAGTTACACCAGTGTGGGGGTCGAAATATGTACCTGGGAAATTCTTGCAATGAAGAAGTAGGAGAGTCAGTAGAGCAATAATAGCACACACCAAACAGCAGCAGTAACAGCAGATAACAACAGGACAAATCCCAGTGCAGGATGCAACTACAGCCGATGGAAAAAGCAGTGACAAAAATAACAGCAGCAAGCAGTGCAGTAGAAACAGAGCTCCAAGACAGACCAAGTCCAGGAAAACAAACCAATGCAAACCACAACCAATAAACTTAGTTGAGACTTGGAAGAAATCAGAATTGATTGAACAGGTTGAACAAATGAAACCCAAACAACAGTAGGAAGAAATAGTTCCTGATTTTTGTCTGTATGTTTTCTATCTCTTAACCTCTCTATCTATCTGTGTTTTTCTCTCAATGTGTGTATGTCTCTCTATTTCTCTCTATGTATCTCTTTTTTGAATATGTCTGTCTCAAAAGTCAGTCTCCAAAATCAGTCCTGTACTAATGGAAGTTCTCCTCTTTTTATAGCCTAGCATCATCCCTTTTAGTCTGTTAAACACATCAGAACCCCCTCCTTTCTTGATGTTTTTCCACTCAACATTTTAAAATTAGAAACCCTCCCATGAGATTCCCTGACATCCCTTTTAATCACCTTATTAAACTAAAAGCAGACATGGGCAGCAAGAATATAACCTGACAGCATATGCTGTCAAGTTATTTTAAACTCTAAAAGGCCTTAATGCACATGTTGTGCACAAATGCACATGCCAACAATTTAGACTGTAGCTAACCAACCAAATCCTCAAATTTCTGATTAAAATACCACAATTATAAGTAGCTATACTCAATTCTCAATTTGATTCAAACAAAATTCAGCAGGAAATAAATCAAATTGTTGTCGTTCAAACAACTGAAACTAATCGACGACATGTATCGAATCGATTATACTAGTTACAACATATACAATCAACAGCCAAGGATTGGAATCAAACAGTATTGCACAAAGGGTTCAGATTGCACTGTCAAAACAAAAATGACTTTGGGAACTAATTAATCGACCAATTCCAAATTCAATCGACTATACAGTTTACACACACACATATTATCAGTGAATGAAGAGAGACTTGACCAAATACAGAGGTCCGGGCAAGGTGGACAACAAAAGTCGACAAAATTCAATAGCATAAATTAAACAAAACATTTGGACATACGAACAGACCTTTAACAAACACATGAACTGAATAAAGAAAAAAAAACAAACTTACCTTAAAGCCTTGAAAAATCAGAAAGCCTTAGCTCGGATTTGAATAGACCTTTCTTGGGGTCGAACGGACTTTAATCGAAGTGTTCTTAACTGAGAACACTTCAATTAAGGTCCATTAGACCCTAATCACTTGGCTCAAACGGACACAGACTAGGCCCGGGGTTTCTAGGGTTCCTAGATGGCTAATTTGGGATTTGGTTTTCCCTGGTTAGATTCGGACCAAACCAAGCATGGTTTGGTCACAAGGGAGGTCAGGGGAGTGTCTGGTATGAATATGGTGTAGATCGATGTAGATCGGATTTCAGCTCGAATCTTCAAATGAAGATTCGAGAACCTGGGGCTGATTCGAACTAAGCGGTTGGTGGGTTTGGGTTCAGAGTGGTGAGGTGTATCTATGGTGTTAAAGTGGGGGTCACCGGCGTCCATGCCGCCGGGATTAATGGTGAGGGGAAAAGGGGGCGGCTAGGGTTCTAAAGGGTCTGTGGTGAGAACGATGAAGGGTAGGGGGTGTTTGGATGGGGCGTGGGGTATGGTTATAGGCTTATATAGTTAGTGAGTGAATAGATCCTGGCCGTCGGATGAGACGTGATGAAGGGCCAGGATCTTTCAGCTAGTGGGAAACGGTGTCGTTTCAAGTGCAAGGGGTTGGGTTGGTCCGGGGTTGAACGGGTCGGGTTTGTTTGTGGGTATGGGGGATGTGATCTTGGCCGTTGATCATTCTGAGATCAACGGCCCAGATCAAGCATGACCCAAACGACGTCGTTTTGGGTACTCCTGGGGCCGAACTGATCTGGACCGGATAATTTGGTTTGGGCTTTTTTTTTTATTTGATTTGGACTGGCCCAATCCGAAAATCCCTTTGCCTCTTTAATCTCTTAATTAAATTAAACAACACTAATAAAAACATTAAACAACAATTAATCACACAATTAACAAAAAAATAACATCACTTTATATTTTTACACATGACCCATATTTTTTATATTTTGTTTTGATAAAAATACAAAAGGGGAAGATCACAAATAAATACCAAAAATGTCACGTAAAAATTCGAAAATTGTGCAGCAAGACCATTTGCTATTATTTTGTTTCTTTTGGAGTGATCGTCGCGTAAACAAAAATCACGCGCTCACAAGAAGATACAGTGTGTCAATTTCTAGCTGATTGTAGTAAAAGATACAGACCTTACCCCTACCTTTTCAAGGTAGAAAGGTTGTTTCCGGTTAGTTAGGACTAATGAATTTGGATAGAGGATAATTAAACTGGAAAAGAAGAGTGGACCAAACCACTATCAAATTAAACTCTTGCGGACCCAATAGACCAAAACCACCGATCCAATTTTATTGCAATATATATGCCCCATTTGTTTCATTTATTGATGCACCGATCGTTATTAAAGATTGAATATTAATACATGTTTGTTTGACACTCTGACTATCTATCCAAACTATGCTAACTTTTTCTGTTGACTGTCAGAACCTTCACCATTAAATTCTTTGTTCTTCTCTGGATGTTCTATGCTCTTATCATTACTCTCACTAAATGTGGTTTTTTGGACAAGTAGCACCTTAATAGGTATAAAAAAAGATGATATTTTTATATATAGCGTCTAATTTTGGTGCTATACATTAGCGTCCAGTATTTGGGCGCTATATATAAAAAGCTGACACTAACAGTATAGCGCCTAAATACCCGGCGCTATACATAAAACTTTATGTATAGCGTCCAGTATTTGGGCGCTATATACCTTTTTCCTGGCCCCACCAATAATTCCTGACTTCAATAATTCAAAAGCGTATAGTGCCCACTTTTTGGGCGCTATATATAAAAAAAAATCCCGGCTAGCCATTGCCTATATAAAGAGGTTAGGATTGTATAGAAATTCATTCAAAAGGTGTATAGCGTAGAAATTTCCCGGCTAGCCTATATAAAAAGGTTAGGATTGTATAGAAATTCATTCAAAAGGTGTATAGCTTTTTACTGTCAGCTTTTTATATATAGAGATTTCCCGGCTGGCCTGCCGCAGCCTATACCGCGTCCGCCTGCATGGCTTGCTTTACATTATGAGAGGAATGATCGGTCCAGGGCGGACGACACATTTATGGCATGGCATGACGAGCAGTTGGGTACTTGGAAAGGCGAGGGGAATTGACCCACCTCCGCAGCACTTTCCTATTCAATGTTATATGGCATGGTACCGCACTATTTCCCGACTTTTTATCGGAAACCCAGTTCATCAGGCATACGGTCGGTACGTCCCATACGCTGGGAGACACGAGGCCCTGGTATATTTTATGTTGTTATTAATTATATACCTGTAATTTAGTGTCAAATATGTAGTTTATATTTTTTTACTTTGTGCAAGCGATTGGATTGCATACCGTCTATCATATGGGGCAGTAGATGCAGAGTCATGTCCACGATCCTGTGGTCATGCAGGAGTATAGTCGTCAATACATGGATATGGCTGCCTAAACACTGCAACGAACCCAATCGGACCAGTGTTTAGTACACGATGCTGATTATATGCACCCAGCGTAGTACCAGCGAGGTCGTGGTATCCCACGAGCTGGACGTGCCCGACGAGTTGGTGGTGCCGGACGACGTGGTCGTGGGCGGAGAGGAGGTGGCCCTTAGCAAGGAGGCGTTGAGGCTCCTACTGATGATGTTGCTGCTGATATGGCAGGTGGCATGCATGAGACGGACATGCCGTCTTACAGTCTTGGAATTTATCGCACTCCAGCGCTATGGCAGGTGACCCCATCGGGTTAATTATTGATCACGGGCTCGGATATTCAAGGAGTGGATTGGGGTAGATACTTTCCAGGCCCGTCTACCACTGATGATGATCGACCGACCCAAGAATTTTATACTGGGCGCCGACTGAGTTATGACTCCACATCACATGCGCAGGTATGAGTTTATTAGTATTGATTTGAATTTGTTTTGACTGTAACTTATTTATTTTTTTTAACTTTATTAATTTCCTTTTTAAGGCTTCATGCGATGCTGTGACAGATGACTACATTCAGGATCCAGGCACGATGATGGTAAGACAATATAAATTATTGTGAATTGTTATGTAGTTTTCTATACTAAGTTTCATATTATTATGTAGCCTTCTACTGGACCTGACAGCACCACCGATACATGTCATCCTGCACCGCATCCGGCTACAAGGAGACGACTTGATGATGATGATCCTGATAGTGTACCCGGGCGGGAGGGGATGCGCCTCAAGCCAGCGGCTGCATTGAGACACACCAGATGCGAGACACATTGATTTGGCCTTCCTTTTTTTTATTTGATGTAAATAATATTTTTGTATACATTAACAACAATATTTAATCGAATATGCCAATTACTTTTTTTAGTTCCCCATTTGTTTGATAGTTTCATATAACAACACAAGCACTTAAACTTAACTTTCACTTCAATTAAAATAAAATTTAGTACAACAAACAAGAAAAATATTCCTACAAGCACAAACACAAGCACAAACACAAACATAGCAGGCCAACATAATAAAAATACATGAAATATGAAAAATACACTAAACACATACATGCCAATATTTAGCTCCGGTTGCCATTTATTCTCCGCTCCAACCACTTAAATCGTTCTTCCAGTTGTTTTATTTCTTCTTCTACCTCTTTCGGTTTCGCCTTCACCTCTACAAATTCCCATTTATATTTTTTTTACGTTCCCTTTGTGCTTCACAATTCCATTGTGTTTTTCATTTTTCTTCTCCCACCTCCTTCAGTTTCGCCCTCAAGTCTGCAATAATTCTATTGCTTTTTTTTTCATGTTCCCGTTGTCTTAAACACACATTATAAAGATACTGCAGTTGTTCTTTGTAGCATACCTGATAACATGGTTCATCAACCCATTCCTCAAAATCACAAATAGGTTCGCTGGGAACCTTTTAAAACTGGTTCATACAGTGCCAGTAGCGGCATCCAACTTCACCACCGTCCCAACAATTTTATATCAAACATGCCTTTCCACACTTGCACTTTAGTGGACGAAGAGGTTGAGCCATTTGTGAAATATTTAATTTTAGTAAAAAAACCTTACTTTTAATGAAATATTTGTTTTTAGTAAATTTTGAGCACACAAAATAACTACAATAAACCCGTTATTTATAGGCGAGACAACACCCACATAATGTAGTGTTTAACTGTGCTAAATACATAACGTACTATGTAATGGCGCTATATTTTGCGTGTTAAATATCATGATGTTGACAAGACAACTTTATGTCAGCTGGTCAGCTTTTTCAGTTCGACAAGACAACACACACATAACGTAGTGTTCAACCACGCTAAATACATAACGTACTATCTAATGGAGCTATATTTTACATGTTAAATATCATGATGTTGACAAGACAACTTTATGTCAGCTAGTCAGCTTTTTCAGTTCGACAAGACAACACACACATAATGTAGTATTCAACCACGCTAAATACATAACGTACTATCTAATGGCGCTATATTTTGCGTGTTAAATATCATAATGTTGACAAGAGAAATTTATGTCAGCTAGTCAGCTTTTTCAGTTCGACAAGACAACACATACAAAACTGTATATTTAACCGAGCTAAATATACATATAATTTTATTAAATTATTATTTAAATAGGTAAAATGGGAAAGTACAAATCATAATTAACAAGCATAATTTTATTTCATAAATCTTGCAACATAGACATAACAACTAATTATTATAACATCAACTCATGGGTAGTTAGGTACACTAGAAGAACACCCACCACGAGCTTGATTAGTTTTGCCACCCAAACCAGCTAAAGGACATTTACGACAGTCGTGTCCTGTTTGCGAGCATATACCACATTTGCGCGCATAAACGATATCACTAACATCCATTTGGTTCCGTATACGCGTTCTTCTGCACCTGTATTTTACGCAAATAGGACTTGTTACACACCATTTTAAATGGTTCCGGAGGCCAATAATGCTCAGCACCCACTAGCTGCAACTGACCACTATATGTGTTTAGGTACATAGAAACACTATATTGTTGATCAACATAGTTGGTCTTCGCATAACCAACACGTTGAAAACACTTGATAGCATGTGAGCAAGGCATGTGGTAGATGGACCATTTCCCACAGGGGCATAACCTTGCTGATTCATTTATAGTATGTACATCATTACCCCGATTATTATGGATAGCGGTGCGAACTTCAAAAATACCTCTTTCGTTATGATACTACAAAAATTAATGCCAATGTGTTCGCCGTCTGTATTTCTCAAATCTCTGCATCGGCACTGGAATAAATTCAACACCCCTTTCCATCAATTCCATTGCAACCGCAGACCGTTCAACAAACCTCTCCGCCATCTGCTTGAACGACATCCACATTATGACTGTGACGGGCACTCCTCTTGCCGACTTCAATAACCCGTTGAAGGACTCTAACACGTTTGTAGTAAGAATTCCCTCTCGTCTTCCACCATCCGCATGTAAAGTCCACTTTTCCGAGTGATGTCACATTAACCAATAATAGGCCGCCTCATCTTCTTGCCTGATAGAATCTATATGCCTCCAGAATTTATGTTGTTGGTGGTCTGTTGCTGTCATCTACATCAAATCATGTAGATCCTTGTTGGGATGTGCCTTCTGGAAATTGGCCTTAAAGTGCATCACACAGTAATAATGGTATGCATAAGGTTCTTGCCATGCAGGCAAGTTCTCCACAGAACTTAATATGCCACCGTGCCGATCAGATATTAGACAAATACCTGAATGTTGTTTGACAACGTGCTCTTTCAGGTGGTTCAAAAACAGCGTCCACGTCTCTGTGCTTTCATTGGCACAAACAGCAAAAGCTAGAGGAAATAACTGTCCATTAGCATCCACTGCAATGGCTATCAATAGCTTGATATCGTACTTTTCATAGACATAAGTTCCGTATATGGATATTAGGGGCCGGCAATGCGAAAAACCATCAATTGTTGGCTTAAACGCCTAGAACACGTAATTGAATATGTATTCTGGTGTTCTCGGACTCCGCTCAAGCTTCCATTCAACAGTTGTCCCGGGGTTAAAGTGTTGCAGTGCGGCTATGTACTTTGGCAGAGATGCAAATGACTTATCCCAATTACCATAGACAATTTCAAATGCTTGTTTGCGCCCGAGAAATGCCTTTTTCGTAATAGTATGGTCATATTCCTTGTGGACTGATGTAATGCACTCTTTGATTTTATACCGTATGGACGCTTCGAGGTGCAGAATAAGTACAAGAGAAATCAAGTTAATAACCAAGTTGAAGTGATTCCCGTTGAATGTGTCCAATTCGCATGCGTGGGTGGGAATCTATTTACCCACTTTCCACATACCTGTCTTCTTCTTGGTCGCATGCAACATCCAATTGCATGGCCAAAACCTCCTGCGGCAAACATCCTTGTATACCATCGGACTTGACTCCCATACCTGCATCTCACGACACTCTTTTACATTGTGCATTTTACAAGCCCTGCTTACGCGCGCTTTATCAGGAAAAAGCATCCCCTTTGCAAGCACCATTGGTCTAGACTCATCCCATATTGCTGTCCGGATTTCATCAAAATACCTTGTGAGAGCTTCCACATCCGGCACGGTTGGCAAGTTATCAATGTAAGGAATCTCCCTTGAATGAAACAACACTTCAGACTCATACACTCTTCGTCTAGGGGAGTCTCTATTCAAATCAGGTCCTTCCTCCTCATCCTGCGCATCACCATCCTCACGAGGAAAGGGTGTCTCGTCTCCGAATTCATCGGCATTGTTATCGTAATCACTGTTCTGTTCCTCACTCTGTGCATCTGCCAGATCCCAATGTAATACGTCGTTTTCGGGCAATTGAGTGAGTACGGGTGGTTCAACTTGCTCGTTTTCACTGCACAACCAACAAAAATATAAGCTACTGAATTAATAAATGTTTTCCATATGGCTATATCACTTCACTTACAAGTCGTAATGTGATGAAATTTCATGATGGATGTTTTCAATTAGGTGATGACTACCGGATGGGCCACTTGTAAAATTCATATTCGGCCGGTACCCCTATTAAATAAATGAGCGTTAATACAAATTCAATACACCAAAAATATACATAATTAACACAAATGAAAATTGAAGTTTACCACTCGTCTTGTGAATTATGGAAAGCCGGGTATAAATTATTTTCTCGTTGCTCATTCGCCGGCGGTGATAAGTTTAAATCAAGGAAAACTCTTTCATCAGGAACCTGTCCGGCAAAAACTGCTCCAGAATAACCACCCGATGATTAGAGGTTATCTCTACTACACACAACCTCATTTTTTGGAACGTCTTCGACCTTCACGTACATCTCCAATATTATGATTACAAGAAATTCCCAGCATTCATCCGGAGTCCTCAAAAAAACACTCAAAGTTTCTTAATCGTCGATGTTAAACTCCGAGTAAAAAGTAACCCCTTGCGGAGTGATGGAATACAGATATCTTCCGGCTACTTTAAGTATCACTGAACGTTTCATCACACTCATTTTTTTGCATAATAACGATATCAATTTATCGTACTCCATTGTAAGTGGCAATTTAACATGACACTGAGCAGGTAAACTGTAGCCCGCGGAGTTATTCTCCATCACAACCGCACCCCCCTCCCAATATAATGAAACTCTTATTCTACGCTCTTCAGACATAATGAAAAAATGCTGGAGAATTTAACAACAATAAACGTTTCAACAAGATTATGGAAATGGCTAGCCGGGAAATTTCTACGCTATACACCTTTTGAATGAATTTCTATACAATCCTAACCTCTTTATATAAGAAATGGCTAACCGTGAATTGTTTTTTTATATATATAGCGCCCAAAAAGTGGGCACTATACGCTTTTGAATTATTGAAGTCAGGAATTATTGGTGTGGCCAGGAAAAAGGTGTATAGCGCCCAAATACTGGGCGCTATGCATAAAGTTTTATGTATAGCGTCCAGTATTTGGGAGCTATACATGTTAGTGTCAGCTTTCTATGTATAGCGCCCAAATACTGGGGCGCTATACATTAACGGCATAGTTAACGTTAATGTATAGCGCCCCGTATTTGGGCGTTATATATATATATATATATATAAATGTCATCTTTTTTTTTACACCTATTAAGGTGCTACTTGTCCAAAAGAATCATATTTTGGTTCCGGACGCATATTTTTGTTACCAGTACTTTCAATTTCAGTCCAATATTTTTGTCTGTCTGCTTCAATAATTTTGTATTTTTTTTTTTTGTCTTGCGCGAATATTGTTGTCATATATTTCATATTCAACTGAATATATTATTTTTGATTAGATTTATAAATGTACATATGTCAAATGTAATTAAATTATGTATACGCATATAATAAAATTATATTTATTGTGAACTCATTAACTCTAAATTATGAATCGTCTCTGATTATTGTATACAGACGAATGTGAAGCTTAGTACGTAGGACAATAGAGACGTGAAATGGGGTAGGCAAAGATGACAAGCATCTCGTGATTCCTTTTACTACAATCAGCTAGAAATTGACACACTGTATCTTCTTTGTTTGTATCGTTCTGAACTCTTTTTATTTCTACGATTCTTGTCTCTTCCTTCTCCCAGATAACCCTACATGCAAATGATGTTGTAGGCATCTAAATTTTACTGGATTAAATCATAAAACTATTTGGGTTATATTTTAAATTTAAGATATACTAGTATCTACGAACGTGCATTGCACATTAATAATGACATGTGATGGTATAACCATTTAAATCATCTGAAAACTGAAAAATATTATTACATTAGCATGATATGTGAATTCAAAATAAAAGGACATCATCAGAACTTACACAAATGATCAATTTAGTCATGTTAGTTAGATAATTACGTATTATAGTTTAAAAGTATTTAATTTGATAGTATCTTACCGAACACTTTTGTAGATGATTTTTTTTTTGTGTATGTTTCCTTCTAGTGCTTTGGTTGCTCTGTCATAACCAGAACTATTGTTGTCGATATTGATATTCATTTCTCTTGAAATTGCAACATATAGTTGTTCGTGCAAGAAAACATATTGCGATAAATATAGTCTAATATTTAGGAAGTTTATCTTTGTGCTTTATTTATTATAATTGCAAAATATAAACATGCCGAAAATTATCCTTGTCAGTTAAATCTTTTTTATTTGAAGTCATAAGTATAATTTTGGAAAGCTAATTTTTATAGTCTCTGATTTTGTCGATTTTGTAACTATTGATAGTACATAACAAAAAATCACCTTCCAAGCCATTAATTTTTCACCAAATATGGTTCACTGATATTCCATATATCTCCAGGGGCAGTTGTTTCGATCATTTGACATTAGCCATAAGCGGTTCATCACATATTATCAATTTTGCTTTCTTTATAAATTTAGCATTGTTGCTCTGCTATTAGTTCATCTTAGATTCTTATTATTAGTTCATCTCATGTTTTAAATATTTAATCTTAATTATAATTTTATCCACCATAAATTTTCTTTTTAAAGAGTGAAAAGATCGATCTGGCATTTCGCGTTTAGATCTTTATGTTTGCAGAATCATTAGTGGTATTGACTCTTACCAACCATTTTTCTTTCTACTTCTCACACATTTATATTATATTTTTAAATATTTTCTTAGTTGTTGTTTAAAAATTGTGTATATTTTTCAATAATTGATTAAAAATATATTATTTGAGAAGGAAAACAGTTCAAATATAATATAAAAATATATTATGGGGATATTTTTCTCAATTTCAACGGCTTGTGCAGTCCATTTAATATTACTTTTATTTTCCCTTAGTATTATATATTATGGAGTGGTAATGTAGTGTCAATATGGAGAATTCTTATAAAATTAATTTTATTAAACCTTCCTATATATTTTTAATAAAAATTTAATAGATAAATTTAATTTTGAAATATTAATTAAATATTAAAAAAATTTAATAGAAGGTCATGTAAGTCCAAAAAATATGTTATTTTAGTTATGTTCTTTCCCTATGAGTTTTTATATTTAATATTTTAAGACTATCTTGGTCTATCAATATTGTATTCATGTTTTATATTAATATAGATTCTCCTTTTTCTAAATGAATTTGAACAATATATACATTCTCAAATTAAATAGTACTAGCACATCATAATACGTTTTCAAATTAAATTAGTAATAGAAATTTTAAGAAGTATATCCTAAAAGCAATAGCATTACATGACTTAAACTATGTCTCTATCCCAAAAGTAATTATACTAATAGAAAATCTAACGTGTTCCCAAAGGTATTAGGTTTACATGCTAACATGTAGAATTATATGTCTATGCTCTAAATTAATTATACTAATAGGAATTCTAAATGTAATCACGTAGGATTCCTAACTTGTAGTATTATGTTCTAAAACTAATAGGATTACAAATGTCTAGAATTCCGGTTATGTCCTTTTATTGCGAATTATTAAACTTAATATTATAAGGTTATTTTTATAAACCGACATTATATTCAGGCTTTTATAATAATATAGATAGATAGATGGATCGATAATATAAACATAGATTATTAGCAAAGTCTAGAGCTTATTGTTGGAATTTCCAAAATACAGGTTTAGCGGCCTGAAGGTACAAATATAATATTACTTTTAGTTGAATTCAAAGTTTTAAATATTGGATTCTTAAATATTACAATATTATCTAATATTAATTACCGTTTTTATCTAATATTGTCTAATTACCGTATTATCTAATATTGATCTATTTTTTAAAATATTTTATCTTTCAAATCATAAAATTAGATCAATAGCACATAATAAATTCAATTCGAATAGAAGCATGCACAAGAGTGTTATTTTCTTTGTTGTTAATTATCAATAGAATTCATAAAGATATTTATAAAACTTGAATAGATTCGTATATCATTAGGTTTTGGAATGTAAGTTGGAATCCTACGAATCTTCCTACACACGGGCTACATTAATATATTTTTGTTGGCAAAAAAAGCCTAACCTAAATTAAAAACCAAATCGGATACAAAAGGAAATATTACTATTATGTCCCATACTATAGCTATATTTTAGGGCTATTTTGGTAAACCGATATTATATGCATGCTTTTATAATAATATAGATTAGTTCAGATAAATATTATGCGCTAATAGAATTGAATTTTCCCTCTCCAGACTTCACTTGTGGGATTACGTTGAGTTTATTGTTGTTGCTGAGATGGTTCTAGTTCACTCTTTTTGGATTTAATTATTGATATTGAAGCTTTACCCGACTAATTTGGATTCGCTCACGTGTACTTATAAAGGGGAATAAAGTGTTTCGTATCAAAACATCATTTATCAAACTTAAGATATTTGGTTAAGAGTGAAGTAACGACGGCCATTCTACCACACCCCTCGGCTGCGATGGTTTTGGTCCACTCATACCACTCTAAATCATCTGAAAGTCACATTTATTCGTTTGTTTGTGTTGTCTTTTATCATATGGTATTAATTATTACTAGTACAAAGTGTTCAAGCAGTCACAGTATCACCAATTTGTGTGTGTAATAGCAGCCGCATTGCCCACTTGGCATTAAAAGGGTCGGCAGATATTTAACCATAGCTTGTTCTCATCTTTAACTAACTTTTCCCTTGCCATCTTCATCAAATGAAAACTACGTTTCTCAATCAAGAGCTCCTGTTATCATTTCGGTAAGTTAGTTGCGATCTTTATTACGCATGCAATGAGATTTTTCTAATTTGTTAGCCGGTATATATTGGTACAATTGTGTGACACCCCGGACGAATCTCACATTGAACACAGGGATTGTTATACAAATAGCCAGCAAAATGTAATGTTTATTTTTTCTAGCCGGTGTACATAGATTATATATTAATTATACACAATTATACATATATTATATGTGAATTGTACATATATTATATAACCGCCGGCTATTTTTAGTTTAAAAGATTAGGTGGGCGGTTATTTGGATTAATTTTTCATAAGTAAACAAGCCTTAGTGATCATGCGCAAGCCTGAGCCCAAAACGGATATTATCATTACTAGGTTAGGTTGTTACAAATTAGTAATCCTCTAATTAATGACAATGTGTAAATACGAGGATTAATCTAATTGACTTAAACTTGATGGAGATGTAATGCAGACATTAGCGGAGACACCCTTCTGCGAATATCACTTAATTAGTCGTAAATGGGAACGAACTCAAGATATAGGCTTCAAGCCGAGATAAAATCACACGACAAGGGGTCAAGGAAGGGAAAATTTCCTAAGTCCTGTAACCTCTTGAAGATAATTACAGATGTTTCTGCACCGATTCGCAAGACTTTACTAGGCATGCTCATGACTCATGAGGCCTATGCAATCTAGTACTCTGATACCAACTTGTCACGACCCAAAATCTCACCGGAGCCATGATGACGCCTAATACCGCTTGCTAAGCAAGCCAACAACAAAGATCCAGAAATAAACAAAAGCGTCAATTTTGGAGTGCCCGTATATACTTTTTTTTATTTGTAAAAAATAATATTTCGATTATTGTCATGAACATGACTAGCTAAGAACCTTATTATTCTGGGGTTATGGATCGTTAATGACTATTGTAATTTGACGGTTGATTGTTTAGCTTGATTTTATCATATTAATTTGTTTATTCAATCTTGTACTCTATCTTTAGCTTTCCCTCCCTCACATCAATAAGTGCCTCTCCAGTGGCCAAAAATGGTCGCCCCAAAATAATTGGAACCTCCTCATCAGCCATGTAGTCAAGAATAATGAAATATCCGGGAAAGATGAACTTCCCTACTCGCACCAGCACATCTTCAATAATTGCTTTAGGCACTGCCAATGATCGATCCACTAGTTGTAGAGTTATAGTAGTAGGCTCGGGGGATCCAAGATCATCGAGTTGCTTGAACACTGATAGTGCCATCAAATTAATACTTGCTCCCAAATCGCACAAGTCTCTACCAACCTCGTATTTTCTCGGAACTTGGCATCTCTCCCTCTAAAATAGGTTTAGATTTACTTTTATATGAGTTGGGGGTGTCTTGGGGTCGAAATAACCTAATCCCAGACGAAATTGGACAAATTCTCATCACCCACCGCCCAGAGTAGCGTGGGGAGCTAGCCCTGGCGCTGGAAATTGTGGCACTTTTGGAAACTGTGCCACATGTAGCGCCCCACGTTACCTAGGCGCTACACTGTCTAAATTTTTCACTTTGTTCCCTTTTTGCTTCAGTCGTGCACATTTGTCCTACATTGACTCCGGATGATTCATACACATAAAAATACCATAAATTAGCACAAATTATTATATCACATATCCGAAATTTACAAACAACAACAACAACAACAACCCAGTGTAATCTCACTAGTGGGGTCTGGGGAGGGTAGTGTGTACGTAGACCTTACCCCTACCCCGAAGGAGTAGAGAGACTGTTTCCGTAAGACCCTCGGCTCAATAAGACAAAAGGACAAAAGAAAACAATATTAGTAACACCGCAGAAATAATATGAAAGAAATACATACATATATATATATATATATGAAAAATAAGAACAACATGAAATCAAGAGGAATGATACCAAGCAAAAGCAAAATAGTATCCTTACCAAACTAGTCCCCCAAAGTTATGACATAAGACAATACTCAGCTACCTCCTAGCCTACAACCTTAATACTCGACCTCCACATATTCTTATCAAGTGCCATGTTCTCGGAAATCTGAAGCATCGTCATATCCTGCCTAATCACCTCCCCCCAATACTTCTTAGGCCTCCCGCTACCTCTTCTCGAGCCCTCCACAACCAGCCGTTCACACCTCCTTACCGGAGCATCTGGGTTTCTCCTCTGAACGTGCCCGAACCACCTGAGCCTTGCTTCCCGCATCTTGTCATCAATGGGAGCCACGCACACCTTCTCTCGAATATCATCATTCCTAATCTTATACATCCTACTATGCCCGTACATCCACCTCAACATCCTCATTTCTGCTACCTTCATCTTCTGGATATGTGATTTCTTAACCGGCCAACACTCAGCCCCATACATCATGGCCGGACTAACTACCGCTTTATAGAACTTACCTTTGAGTGTCAGTGGCACTCTTTTGTCACACAATACTCCAGATGCTAACCTCCACTTCATTCATCCTACCCCGATACAGTGCGTAACATCCTCGTCGATCTCCCCTCCCCCCTGGATAACCGACTCAAGGTACTTGAAGCTGTCTCTACTTTGGATGACCTGTGATTCAAGCCTCACATCCATGCCCACTTCCCTCTCAGCGTTGAACTTACACTCCAGGTATTTCGTCTTTGTCCTGCTAAGCTTGAAACCCTTAGATATCCGAAATTTACGAAATATGACTAAAATGCGAGGCAGTATGCATATAAATATACATAGTTTAAGCCGAATATCAACTTGTTATAGACGTCGACAACATAATAATTTTATCTTTTCAAAGTGTTGTTAGAGTAAGACCACTCAAGTGGATTCACATTTAAATTCACAGCGACGACTAGGAGCGAAAAGCTTATTGCACCTTTCTTTTTGGCATGCCTATCTTTTTTCTATAAGCAAGCTCTATCCGGCTGTCCAATCTCTGAACGACTCTCACTTTTTGAGTATAATAATATATTTGGGGGGGGGGGGATCAAGATTAGGGTACAGCTGGTAAATGACCTTTAACTTTAAGTAATTTCATTGTTTTGAAAACGCTTAAAGGTTAGTTTAAATTAATAAGCGTTGTCTTGAGAGAACAAGATATCAAGCTCAAGAAATTAATTCAGACGGCAAGAAAATTGTAGTGTCTTTTGTTTTCATTGAGAGAAGATCCAAAAATTTCAACTTGTGATAGCCCTAGCTAATTCACAAGTAGAAATTATGTCTTCATTTCACCTAATGTCATTGCCCTATTTTGCACGTACGATTTGTGAGCCATTATACGCGTGGTGAGTTAAGTTTATTAAAAGCTTGCAAGTTGTGCTCATTCTGAGTTATTACACTGAAAGCTGCGTTCCTATACAACTAATTGGCAATTACGAGGCTATATATATATATGTAAGGTAAATTAGTTAGTTAGCAAAGATTGATTCAGGATTTTCAAAATTTGAAGTTTAAAGGTTTTTATAATAACCTCAAGTTACTATATTATAAATTATAATAACCAGGCTTATTGTCAAATAATTATAGATAAAATTTGTGGATTATATATATGTACATGAGCGTATCTATATGTTGGAGCATGGGGCACACAAATCTATGGTCCTCTCTCTCTATCATTCATAATAATGTTATATTTCTTAAAATTTCTTAAATATACATGTGTGAACTCAAGTTCAAAAAGTCCTATGACGCAATGATTATTGGGTGCACCTTTACAGGTAATGTTGTGCCCCTTTTTCTCGCAAAATCGGTTTCGACACGTGACAACTCTTTTAAGGAAGGTGTTAAAAGAGAGAGTCGTCACCTAACGGGTTTGAGGTGCGTTATGGTACCTATTTGCAAATAACTCTGGTTTAACCAGTTTGTGTCACCAAAGATCGGGTAAGGGCTACAATTACCTCGAAGATAAGGTGTTAGGCACTCTTCGAGGTCCACAACAATAAACATAGAGGAAGATAAGAAGTTGGGCAGTTATTATCAAAAGTCCTTGAATAAACACAAATGATTGATTTAAAGACAAAATGGGGGGGGGGGTCCTAAGTTTTTTTGCCTAAAGGATCATCCCGTGCAACATAAATAATACTTTGTGACTCCCTCGAGATAGGGTGTTACTCGTATTATTCAGCGGGCACAGACTATCATCTCCTGCTACCCGATTACTATCTTTAAGTTGTTACCTAGAGCGCACTAATTGATTCTAAATTGTGTCTTATACGTGCATTACCCGTCTCATGCCTATGGCCCAGGAGGCATTTGGACCTCTATTTTGGGTAGGTCTAGACTTAACTTAGGCTGCTAAAAAATGATAAAACTAGGCGACATATAAAACAAGTTGGACTTCATGTAAAGGCAATTAAGGGCTCAAGTTATCCTTCACACTTAGATAACAAATGCACGCGAACAAATTCTCACATTAAGCATTACACAGTTTTAGAATTGAGCCAAATTAAAGCCATTAAGCCCTATAGTCATGGTTTCTATATGACCTCGTGCAGGCAGTTTCAGATGCAAGGTACCGTCCTATAGACATAATTTCTAAATAACTATATAGTTTAGGGGAATATGATGTAAGGCCCCATGAAATTTCTACTCAAAAACTCGAAAGCTCGTAGTACCAAATTAGGAATATGTATTAGAAATTTGTCGGACCCTTTTGATCAATCTGTCTATTAAAAAGTGAAGGAATAATGTTTTCCAAAAAAGTGTGTTTATGCGGTCCATTATGCGATCGCATAATAGCTATGCGAACCGCATAGTTGCCGCAGAGTCAGACAATTTGATGATTAATTTGAGGTCAACTATGCGGCCAATTATGCAATCGCATAATCAATATGTGGGCCGCATAGTCATCGCATAATCCTCTTGAAATTTTGTAAGGGGCAGTTCTGCGGTGCATTATCCGACCGCAGAACAGGTATGCAGACCGCATTTCTATCGTATACCCGGATAGTTTGTTTAGGTTTTTGGGGCCATTTTTGTGGTCCCTTTTGCGGTCCGCATGTCCATTATGCGATCGCATATGCGATCGTAGATTTCGTCGGATCTCCTATTTTCTAACTTTTAAAACCCGACCACATCCCATTAAAAACACCCCATTAGACCTCTTTTATGTTATTTTGCTGCAAATAGAGTGAGAGAGGAAGTTCTAGAGAGAGATGGTGATATTCATAAAGTCCTCACTCAATCCTTGCCTAAATCCTTGAAGATTATCAAGTAAAGCTGCTAGACCTTCATCCCAAGAGGTAAGAACTTGAGCCCTAACCTTTGGTTTCGAAATTCACACTAGAATGAGTAATTACCTTGGGGGTTCATGGGTATAAGAATGGATTTTCTTGCATGCATAAAAGATAATAGGCTATGGGGAGGTTGTGAACTAAAAAGATAGCAATTGGGGTGTAAAATGATAGAAGTCTCTCACAAAAGGGTCCTATAATCACAATGCACACCTAGTGCTTGATAATGTGCTTAAATGAGCTAGATCTTAATCATGTCTCTAATTCTTGGTTCAACTTGTAATTTTCATAAAATAGATTGAAGTTGCTAAGAGTCCCGGAATTTTGTAAGAATTTAAAGAAAGCTCTATTGAGGTATGTATGGCTAAAAACCCCTCTTATTAGAAATAGAGCTCCGTTGGTGTATGTGCAAATGTGGTAAGACTGAGAACTTGATTGATGTATTAATTGTTACTTCACATGAATTGGTTTTGAAATTATAAATATAAATGAAAGGTGTGTCTCAATATGTGTAATATACTATTCTAGATATTTAAAGATGTGCAAAGAATATGAACCATGTATTGAAATGCCTAGACTTCACGTCAAGATTAAAACTGAGATTGTTATGCTAATTATGTGAAATCTTACGTATGCTTCCAACTTGAATTGCTTTTGTATGTACCTATGATCATAAATTACAAGATTGATATTGAAAGTGGAGATGATGTGATGATTGTGGCCCTAAACGCTAATGAATTGACATGATATATGTGAAATAAAGATTCAAATGAGATGATTAATGAGAAAGGAACAACACCTAGGTAAGGCGGCCTAGCTGATCGGGCCGTGATCAGACACCATGCCGCACACATGGTGGTAATATGCTGATATTGAATTCTGGAAAAGGGAAATGAGACGGTGATTGAGGTATATGTCTCAAATGAGGCAACCTAGCCGATCGGGTCATGATCGGATTCTGCTCAGGATAGCGGTGGTATTGAGAACAATGATGAACATATGAAATGCCCCAAACTAAAGTTATGGAAATCATGTGAAAGTTGTGTGGTTCTTTATTTGATGATGTGGTGTTCGGTTAATGCTTTGATTGTCTCTTGTGATTTCCTTGAATTTTTGTATGATAGTTCTTTCTAATAAGATGGTGTTTAGTTATACATACTAGTACTATTCCATGGTACTAACGTCCCTTTTGCCGAGGGCGCTATATTTTTAAATGAATATAGGTGGCTTCATAGAGGATAGTGTTGATCGCGCGTAGAGGAGTATCCTCTTCTCGTAGTCTTGGTGAACCCCTTTTTCCTTCAAGGGGTTATGTTGCACATCTTTTGTTGTAGATTTCCACTTTTGAGGTATAGTCGCGACCTTATTGTCGACGTTGTCATAATTGTCTTTTGTATCCTTAGAGGCTCCGTAGACATTTGTGTGGGTTATGTACGGGTGTTGGATGGGTCTATGAACTAAGTTGTAATCTCAAACTCTTATTTCTCTAAATTGTGACTGTATGTAATCTTGGAACTTAACTACAGTTTAAGGTCGTGATATAAAATGAACTA
The DNA here is from genome assembly GCF_000715075.1 of Nicotiana tabacum. Lineage (NCBI taxonomy): Eukaryota > Viridiplantae > Streptophyta > Magnoliopsida > Solanales > Solanaceae > Nicotiana > Nicotiana tabacum. The sequence continues at coordinate 120,085,785 of NC_134086.1, read as the reverse complement.
TCAATGTTGAATGTATAACCTTTCCTATTGTCTAAATAAACGAAAGCATGGTTTCCTTAATAATATTGATGTCACGACCCAAACTGGAGGGCCATGACTAGCACCCGACCATACTTGTCGAGTACCAACGTATATTTTATCTAACCTTCTTTATTATCTTTTAGGGCTGACGAGATCAATATAAATAGTAGACATGGATCATGGAAAACCAACAATAAAATATGATGGAATGAACATATATAACATGGGATGACCAGACAATCAAGAAACTATATATAAGGTACGAGCTACCATGCTGCCATGAAAGACTATACAACAAAAATTCAGCCTACAAGGTATACCAAACTATACATGAGTCGACACTTATGTATGAGCCTCTAAAGGAACATAAGTGCTGCAACATAGCCGGAATAGGGCCCCGACATACCCATAATGTCTATAACAAAAATGCATACCAAGACCACAGCAAGTCCGAAGAAGGGATCTCGCCAAACACCACTGAACTGGACAACCTACTGTGGTGGGGGAGTTGTGCCTGCCTGTCTATCAGGACCTGTAGCACGACATGTATCGTCCATAAATAAAAGGACGTCAGTACGAATAAAGTACTGAGTATGTATGGTAGGGAACCATAAGTACGAATAGTAATGTAAGCAGTGATAGAGAATATGCAACCTATAACATCTGGGTACCTCTGAGGGCTACTGCCATGAAATGCATGATACATTTGTATATATATATATATAAAAACTTTTAAAACATACGCCTCGGTGGGCATCATTATCATCATATCGTACCCGATCGTAATAGGCTTGGTAAAACGTACCCGTCCATCATAAGGCTCGGTAGAATCGTATCCGGCCATGTGGAGCTCGGTAAAACCCAACTGATCAGTGGTTACACAATAGGTGTCGTACCCAGTCAACTATAGTGTGGCTCAGTAGAGTAAAATAGATACATATATATAATTCATGCTCGACTCATGGAATCATGTTCTAAACTTTTCGGAGTGACGTAAGGTCGGTATCCTCTGAACATATTATTAGGACTAACTCTTCACTATGAACCTTATAAGAATCAGGAAGTAGCAACAACATTGATAACATAAGAATAAGAGAAGCAATATCAACATCAATTATTCCATAATAGGGGAAACAATGTAAGTACTGCTAGCTTCTAAGAGTAGAGTATCTTTGGAAGCTCGTTCATTACATTATGTACAATCAGAGTCATGCAAAATAAGGAAAGGGATAGCCTCGCATACCTTGAATATACTGCCCAACCTCAAGCTATGCAAATTTCACAACTCCTTAGTCTACAATAGGAGAAATGACACTATCGTTAACATTTAAGCGTCGTAACTACTATGTACCAACCACAACCTATTTTACGATGAAACGGACATCACCTCCTCTATTTATATGACATCCCACAAGTGAAACAATCACTAAACAGCCCAAACAACATCAGTTTTAATCATATTGAACCTCCCAAAACAGTCCACCAACCGATAACATTACTACCAAGCCTTTCGATATATATATTTCACAAGTTCTAGCTTCAATGACTTTGATGCAACTTGGATAATCTTAAATACATGTAGAGTAAGAGGTTCCTTACCTTTAGACATAAAGAACAACTCCAATTTGACTTTAATTTTCCATGAAATATCCCTCCAATGCTGCCACAACAACAAGCAAGCAAAACTAACAAACAATTAGCGTTTTTCGGCACTAGAGTCACTTTAGAAGGCTTGAAATCACCTAGGGTTGATATTAAGAACTTGAGGGAGTATTTACAGAACATAAAACCCTTAAAAAACCTCCCACATGAGCTGGAACAACATTAAAATGAGCAACAACAAGAAGAACAAGAAACTTACTAGCGCCACTGGATTCCCGACACTTAATTTGTGTTGTTTGCCCTTTGTTTGGGTCTTGAATCTTGAGAGAACCTTGAGATGGTGTTTCTAGGGTTCTAAGGTCTGAATTTAGTGAAAAATGACTAAAAACGGGGTGGGCTCATCATATATATATATCCAAATGTCTTAAACCGCCTAAGTGGGCCTCATAGAGAGGTGATTGGCGCAGTCTCGCAAAAATGCGAATATCTCTCTACTCCAAAATTGTATCCACAAACAGTTTAATGAGTTGGAAATTAGACATAGATATTCAATTTGGTGGATATATATAATCCCATAATTCTAAGTAAATTGGGAGAAAATCTTAGTAACATTTGACCTAATGTTTGAGTAAAATTATGAACCTAAGTTGCGACAACTTTTGTCGACTTTTGTCTCATAACTCTCTTGACTTCAAGACTTATGATACGGATATTATATGATTTCAATACCTTAAAACACTACCACTTGAGTGTATTAAGCACCTCTAGGTTTACCCAAAAATACGACTGACAACATACTTGATTCGTTTAACTTCCAATACTTGTTAACCACCCTTATACACCTTTGTATCATTTAAGACAAATAGGATTAACTTATTATCTTCTTAATGATAATCACTTCATCAATTTACATCGGCTACCTTATGGCATGAGCTAACATACATGAATATTGGTTGTAACACCCTTCCCCCCTTAGGAACATTCGTCCTCGAATGTAAGGGTTTATGGGAGTCCAAATCATCGTGGATTCCAACGGAAATTTCCGGTCAATTTTCTCCTATAAAATGGTCACTAGCAAAACTTGCAAGCAGTTAAGCCCAACATATACCCTCACAAGGTTGCACAAAGAATTATGGATATTTACATTATCTGCATATCACCAATTTGTATTAAGGAAGAGTATTCTCAAGTTATTGCTTATCTCATAGAGCCATTTCACCTTCCAATGTATCATGCGTTCCACCAACATCCTTGTTATATTCGTTTTGTAATAGGTAGGGGTATTTAGACTCCATCTCCTCTTCTGCTTCCCATCATTTCTTCCATATTCTTGTTCCTCCACAATACTTTGACAGAAGCTACATCTTTTGTTCTCAGCTTGCAGACTTGTCGATCTAATATTGCCACTGGAACTTCTTCATATATAGATCTTCTATAACTTGTACATCTTTGATAGCGACGACCCAAGAAGGGTCTCCAATACATTTCCTCAACATAGATACATGGAATACCGGGTGGACAAATTCCAATTCGGATGGAAATTCTAACTCATAAGCAACCTGTCCAATTCGTTGAAGAATTTTATATGGCCTGATATATCGCGGACTCAACTTACCTTTCTTACCAAAACGCATAACACCATTCATCGGTGAGATCCTTAGGAAAACCCAATCACCAACCTCAAACTCCAAATCACGACGTCGGACATCGGAATAAGACTTTTGCTTGCTTTGTCCCATCCTCAATCGCTCCTGTATCACTTTTACCTTCTCAATGGCTTAGTGAACCAAATATGGCCCATATAATTCTGTTTCACTGACTTTGAACCATCCAACTAGTGATCTACATCTCCTCCCATATAGTGCCTTGTATGGGCCATTTTCATACTGAAATGGTAGTTATTATTGTAGGCGAATTCTATGAGTGGAAGATGGTCATCCCAATTCACCTTAAAATCTAGAACACAGGCTCGTAACATATCTTCCAGTGTCTGAATGGTACGTTCAGCCTGTCCGTCAGTCTGCGGATAGAATGCAGTATTGAGATTCACTTGTGTGCCTAAACCCTTCTGAAAAGACCTCCAAAAGTTAGCCGTAAATTGAGCTCTTCAGTTTGATATAATAGATACCAGTACACCATGAAGCCAAACAATCTCCTTGATATACAACTTTGCATAATCTTACCGTGTAAGTTGTCTTAACTGGTAGAAAATGGGCACATTTTGTAAGTCGATCAACTATCACCCAGATGGAGTCAAACTTATGATAAGAGCGAGGTAATCTAATAACAAAGTCCATATTAATCACCTCCCATTTCCAGGTTAAAATCTCTATATTCTGAAGCAATCCACCGGGTTTCTGATGTTCTATCTTTACTTGTTGACAATTGGGACACTAGGCTACAAATTTTGCAATAGACTTCTTCATGTTATCCCACCAATATTGCTCCTTGACATCATGATACATCTTTGTCGAGCTAGGATGGATGGAATATCGGGATTGATGAATCTCATTCATAATCTTCTCTCGCAACCCTGCTACATTAGGCACACATAATCGGCCCTGGTATCTTAGTGCCCTATCTCCTCCGATCTCAAAAGCCATAATTTTACATTGCTGAATGCTCTCTCTCAATCGTACTAAGATAATGCCGTGCTTTTACCTCGGCTACCAAAGATGATTCTGATGTATTATGTATAGTAACACCTCCGTCATCAGAGTCTAGCAATCTGATTCTCATATTGGCTAGCTGATGAAGCTCTTTAGTCAATCCCCATCTACCTACCTCAATGTGTAATAAGCCTCCCATTGACTTATAGCTGAGAGCGTCTGCCACAACATTGGCTTTACCGGGATGATACAATATCTCGACATCGTTGTCATTCAGTAATTCAAGTAACCTACGTTGCCTCAAATTCAACTCTTTCTGCTTGAAGATGTATTGTAAACTCTTGTGATCTGTGTAAATGTCAACATGGATGCCGTATAAGTAGTGTCGCCATATCTTCAAAGCATATATTACTGCAGTCAATTCCAAATCATGGGTTGGATAATTCTTTTCATGTTTCTTCAATTGTCTTGATGCATAAGCAATCACCTTTCCATGATGCATCAATACGCACCCCAAACCTATACCCGAGGCATCACAATATACCACATAACCTTCTGTTCCTTCAGGAAGAGTGAGCACTAGTGCGGATGTCAATCGATTCTTCAGCTCCTAAAAACTACGTTCACAAGTGTCAGACCACTGGAACTTGGTAGATTTTGTTTTAACTTAGTCAATGGTGCGAATATAGAGGAAAACCCTTCTACAAATCGCCTATAATATCCTGCTAGCCCCAGGAAGCTGCGGACTTCTGATGGTGTTGTAGGCCTCGGACAATTCTTTACTGCATCGATCTTTTGAGTGTCAACACTAATACCCTCATTAGATATCACATGGCCAAGGAAATCTACTGAGTTCAGCCAAAATTCACATTTGGAGAGCTAGGCATATAACTTACGATCCTGAAGCATCTGTAATACTATTCGCAAGTGGCCCGCATGTTCCGCATCTGAACGAGAATATACCAGAATGTCATCAATGAATACGATCATGAACACATCAAGATAGGGGCTGAATACAGTATTCATGATATCCTTAAAAGATGTTGGGGCTGTCACACCTCCTTTTTTACTACACCCGGAAGGGTATAAGGGAGTTTTTTCCAATTTAAGTGACAATCGAAACGGGATTTATTATTAAAAGATTCAGAGTCGCCACTTGGGATATTTAATGGTGTCCCAAGTCACCGGTTAAAATTCCGAGTCGAGGAAAGGTTGACTCTGTATTACAGTCCGCGAACCAGAAATTCGGGTAAGGAATTCTGTTAACTGGGGAGAAGGGGTTAGACATTCTCGAGTTCCGTGGTTCTAGCACGGTCGCTCAACTGTCATATTTGACTTAATTATCTGATTTTAGAATATTTTGAACCTATGTGCAGATTTTAACTTCAAAACTACTTTTATTTAATTTTAGGAATATTACAACATTATTAAACACGTCTTGAACCACGTCACATAAATGCACCCGCGATCGCCAACATATTTTAACATTGTTGGGATTTGGATTTGGGTCACATAAATGTGCACCCGAATTTAGGAAGATAAGTTATTAAAATAACGCGCCTAAAGCAACTACGTGTTAGTAATTTTGCGAGGACCATAAAAATTTGCTAAATGGAACGCCTCGATTTCTACGAATAGGCATTCAACTAATAAATACCAAAATCAGTGAACATACTACAACCATCCTTAGCGACGCTGGAGATTTCTTGGAAAATTTTATGATAATATTGTCCTTGTAAAGAAATAGATTTCCTCAGCCATTACTAGTTCCTATTTGCAATAAATCGAACAAAATAAAAAAGGCTTTGTACGAAAACCTCAAAATCTAGCATTAACTTCATTCACAATATACCCAGCAGGCTACAGACCCCTTTAAAATACCTAATGTTATCAACCTTGTATGTAGTAGAAGCAGAAAATTTGAGCAGGGTCCTTCGTGCAAAACGAAGGACACTAAAAGGGGTCAACACTAATAGAAAGGCAAAAAGTTTTAGCATTCAAATGATAATTCAAACAAAGAAAAATTAGCTTAATTGAAAAACTTTATGACCAAATCAACATAATAAGAGAATAGAACCTTCTTACCAGAATCCCATATGAAAACACAAATCAATCAGAATTCTAGTAAAGCAACAAATCAACCAACCTTCCATCTTAATGAAATCGAGCAAAACAGATCAACCATGACAACAGAGCAAAACACCACTTGGTGATTGTTCAATTTAATAAAAGTTGAACATATGCTAATCAACTTAACAAGATTCAACTCCAAATCTTAATTGGGATAGAAATGGAATTCCATTGTTCTTAGCAGGAAGGCTGGCCAAACGAATGAAAATGAGGTTGGCCAAATGAGTGAAAATGCACACAAAAAAAACAATTTGGTATCCACGACTGTCCAGACCAAACGAAGCAGAGTTCAGAAAGCTAGGCACTATTGATTTTCCTACAAGTGATCTGAAATGGAGTTTCAGCAGACAGCAACCCAATGAACTTATAACTCAAAACTAAAAACTTGGTCATAATGCAAACAGAGCCACAGCAAGAAAGAACAGCTGATTAACTCGGATAATCACAAAAGCAAACATTAACAGGGGTAATCTCAGCAACTTCAAACCAGCTGAACATGCGAAAATGATCATGGAATCAGGGGAAAATGGAGACTATTCAGTGATTCATGTCGAACATGCTGAGATAAAATAGTAGATTCAAGCAGATTACTTTGAGCATCAACATGTCGTATACAGTCAAAGCAACACAGGCACCAGTCGAACTGGTCATTTAACTGGGACTGGTCCATATTATGAAACTGGAACCAATGAACACAGTCATTTAGACTTAAACCAATCGACTTCAACTAACAGCAGTGTGACGCCTTCAAGAGTTCATACCGTCTCAAGGCTGAAAGCAAACATTCATTTGAAAACGACAAAATTTGACTCAAATGAAAACTCGATGCCATAAAAACAGTTAAATCATATAAGCAAAGAGGACAACCCCTCAAACTCAGCTTTACTAATTGAACATACTTAAACACATCACACCACTGAGAAGAGATTCACCAGCAAGAAATTCAATCATAGAACCACACCATTCTAGATAGAATGCACAGTTCAAGAACACTTTTAAAAAAAATAGAGTTACATGGGTAAAAATAAAATCAAACCTGAAGTTGCGAACTTTTGTTAATAATTACAGCCTTAATAATATGCATTTTGCCTTCGAGTACTAGCGAGTTTCAACAGCAACTCAGCAGAACAACAATAGAACCAAGGTCGAACTTCAATTCATTTTTTTCATCTCTTTGGAATTCAAAACCGTACTCAGATAATAAAAATTATATATGCTTCTCTTAAACTTTGAAAGAACTCTTAAAAAAAGAAAATCAATTTAGAGAATAGAAACCCAGAAGTTAAAGAAAACCTTCCAACTTTTCTCTCAACATATTTTTCGAATCACCCTCTCAAAATCGGATCCAGTTCCTTTTGAGAACGAACCCCTTGATGAATGTGGGGCTCGGATTGAGTGAAATCAATCCAACGCCTCACACTCATCCAGTGAATCCTCCTCTAGAACCTTCCAATCGTGAGATATATCCAATATCGAGCGAGTGAGAGGAGAGGGGAATCTTGGCGTCAGAAACCGTTAGAACGGTAAGAGGAGAGATGGGGGGACGCGTGGGTTAGGGATTTGGGATTCACTCGCCTGAATTGGGGCTTGGTTCGAACGAGAACGACGATTGAACAGTGAGCATCGTTTGTGCTCTTGAGAGATTAGGGCTCTGTATTTGTATGTGTATAACGAAGCTGAGTCGGGTTTGGAGGGCATCTGGGCCAGGTCTGGGGTAATTTAGGCAAAAAATAGTTGGGCTTGGGAGATTAGAATTTAAATAAAAAACCAAACTTTCAGCTTTCTTCTCCTTTTAATTCAATTCTTTTCAATTTTTCCCGAAAATCCTTTTTTTTCCAACATTAGATTAACATCTAAATTAAATTCTAAAACCTAATTAACCTCTCAAAAACACTAATTAAACCCAAATAGTAATTGTCATAATTAATAAAGGAACACTAACTGAAAGAAAACAACTCAAAAAATCAAAAATTAAACTAAAAGTGCAAGTTAACTATTTTTGTGATTTTCCTTTTTATAAAACAACTTAATTAATTAATTAATCCTAAAATATTAAATTAAATCTTAAATGCAAATGCAACACATTTTTTGTATTTTTCACTAATTAAAATGCACAAACAAAAATGCAAACAATTAATAGAAAATGCCACGAAAATCCACAAAATTGCAAACACTGAAAGAAATTATTTTATTTTGAATTTATGGGAGTAATTCATATAGGTCAAAAATCATGTGCTCACAGGGGCATTTGTTAGCCCGAACGATATCACCAAGAACTCAAAGTGCCCATATCTTGTCTGGAAGACCGTCTTTGAAATATCCTTCTCCTTAACTCTCACCTGATGATACCCTAAACGTAAGTCAATCTTGGAGAAATACTTGGCACCCTGGAGTTGGTCAAAAAGGTCGTCAATCCTTGGAAGTGGATACTTGTTCTTTATAGTAAACTTATTCAACTATCGATAATCGATACACATCCTTAACGACCCGAATTTCTTCCGCACGAACAAAACTGGCGCACCCCAAGGTGAAATGCTAGGCCTAATGAAGCCCTTATCCACCAAGTCCTTCAACTGTGCCTTCAACTCTCGCAACTCTGTCGGGGCCATTCTGTATGGATGGATAGATATGGGTTGAGTTTCAGGCAACACATCAATGCTAAACTCAATCTCCCTTTCAGGAGGAAGGCCTGGGAGTTCATCTAGGAAAACATCTGGAAATTCATTAACCACAGGGATTGATTGTAGAGTAGGCGGATTCGCCTCCGCATACCTAACGCGAACGAGATGATAAATATAACCTTTTGAGATCATCTTCCTTGCCTTAAGATAGAAAATAAACCTACCTTTCAGCGTAGCAATGTTCCTCTTCCATTAAATGACGGGTTCACCAGGAAACTGAAACCTAACCATTTTCATATGATAGTCAACATTTGCATAACATGAGGCCAACCAGTCCATCCCCATTATCACATCGAAATCAACCATTTCTAACTTAAATAAATTTTTCGAGGTTTGACGACTACAAATCATCACTGCGCAACCTCTATATACCCTCCTAGCAATCACAGAATCTCCTATCAGAGTAGATACCGCAAGTAGTTTACTTATCAATTCAGGTTCAACGGCAAACTTATTAGCCACAAAGGGTGTAACATATGATAATGTAGATCCCGGATCAATTAGCATATATACATCATAAGAAAACACAGACAATATACCTGTAACAACAACTAGAGACGACTCGAGATCCTGTCGACCTACTAGAGCATAGGTTCGATTTTGAGCACCACTCGAACTCGGCACTGCACCTCTACCTCTACCACGACCTGTCGACTGCTGAAAACCTCGTGCTAGAGGTCGAACTAATGAGGAAGAACCAGATACAGATCCAGTCGACTAAGACATACCACCACCTTCTCAGTTAGGATAATCCCGTATCATATGGCCAAGCTGTCCTCAATAATAGCACGCATCAGAACCGCGACGACACAATCCATAGTAGGCCTTACCGCACTGATCACAACGTGGTGTTGGGGGTCTCGTCTGACTAGTATCCCTGTGATGTTGCGAGCCTGATGCCCATGAACTCTGACCTGGACCAGAATAGGTAAATTGATCATATCGAGGCCTCTGAAACTGTGGAGGATCACTAGATATAGGAGGCGCCAAACTCCTCAAAGACTGGGGCGTGACGCTGCCTATAAAGTCATCACAATACCCTGCAAATCTCGCCCTCTTATGCTGGCTCCTATCCTACTCCTTATCTGCCCTCTGCTGGAACTTACGATCCTCTAGGGTCTGGGCATAAGCCTGAATACGGGAAATATCCATGACCTCCACCAAGGAGGTTGTCGTGCACTCATTTATCAGATATGGTCCCAACCTGTTCAGGAATAGATGCACCCTATCACTCATCTAGGCGACCATATGAGGAGCATACCTTGCTAAAGAATCAAACTGCATACTATACTCTCGCACACTCATATTACCTTATCAAAGGTTCAAGAACTTATCAGCTCTAGCTCGTCGTATCTCAATTGGCAAGTAGTGACGAAGAAAGGCTTCAGAAAATTCCTTCTACACAGCTGGAGGAGCATTCGGACCCCTAGATCTATCCCAACTATCATACCAGAAAATCGCTAAATCCTGTAACCGATAAAAAGCCAACTCTACTACCTCTATATCACTAGCATGCATAACCCGCAGTGTACGATGAACCTAGTCAATAAAAGTCTACAGGTCCTCCTTGGAGTCTGATCCGGTAAACACTGGAGGGTCTAAATTAATAAAATCACGAACTCTTGTACTAACTAGTTTATCAGCAGCACCTGTATTCTGCCTCTAAGCCTGAGCAGCTACCAATCTAGTCAACAACTACAAAGCACTCCACATATCCTGGTCTGTAGTGCTAGACAGAGGAACTAGAGGTGCTGGGTGCCTCCTAATATCCTCTAGAGGAGACGGAGTAGATGATGTATGAGAGGGCATCTCACTCTAAGTCTCACTTTGGCCTACCCTGGCTTAGGGCACCTAACTAGTACCCTCTCCCGCTGCTGTATCAAGCTGTCTACTAATCGTTTGCTTCCTAGTCGAAGGCATCACTGAAAGAAAACAAGGTGAATATTAGATACGAACACTTACGACTCAATTCTACGCACCATCTAGAATTAGGAAGAAGGTAACAACCCTAGATGTCATGTAGCCTCCTGATTATAAATGTGGCACGCAACACATCCATAATCAAGACTCTACTAGACACGGCTCATAGACAACCCCTAGGACACACTTGCTCTGATACCAAGGTTGTCACGACCCAAACTGGATGGACATGACTAGCACCCGGCCCTTGCCGAGCACCAACATATATTTTATCTAACCTTCTTTATTATCTTTTAGGGCTGACGAGATCAATATAAATGGTAGACATGTATCATCTACAACCAACAATAAAATATGATGGAATGAACATACATAACATGGGATGACCAGACAATCAAGAAACTACATATAAGGTACGAGCTACCATGCTACCATGAAAGACTATACAACAAAAATTCAGCCTACAAGGCATACCAAACTATACATGAGTCGACACCTGTTTATGAGCCTCTAAAGGAACATAAGTGATGCAACATAGCCGGAACAGGGCCCCGACATACCCATAATGTCTATAACAAAAATGTATACCAAGACCACGGCAAGTCCGAAGAAGGGATCTCGCCAATCACTGCTAAACTGGACAGCCTACTGTGGTGGGGGAGCTGCGTCTACCTGTCTATCAGGACCTACAGTATGACATAAGTTGTCCACAAATAAAAGGACATCAGTACAAATAAAGTACTGAGTATGTAAGGCATGGAACCATAAGTACGAACAATAATGTAAACAGGGATAGAGAATATGCAACATGTAACATCTGGGTACATCTGAGGACTACTGACATGAAATGCATGATACATTTGTATATATATATTGTAAGCACGTGATTTTTGCCCAATATGAGAATTACTCCCAAAAATTCAAAAATAAAATGATTTTCTTTGGTGTGCAATTTTGTGATATTTTGTGATATTTCGAATAATTATTTGTATTTGTCTGTGCATGTTTATTTGTTAAATTAATAAAAATACAAAAATATGTCGCATTTTGCATGTAGAATTTAATTCTACAATTGTTAGTAATTAAATTTGTTTTACAAAAATTAAAAATTACAAAAATAGGCATCGTTTGCATTTTTAGCATTTAATGTCCAAATATACAATTTTATGCTTAATTATTATTTAATTGTGCGTTAATTGTTATTGGGAGTTAATTTGCACTTTTATAACTTAATTTAGTTCTTAATAATAGTTTAAGTATTTTTATAATTTAGTTTTAGAGAAATAAAAGAAGAAAAGAGAGCGAAAATATAAAGAAAGTCGGAATTGGGCCTCTTCTTCGATTTCAAGCCACAGGCCCAAAAAATGGCCCAATCTTCCCTACGACCCAGTCCATTTCGAACTGGGTCGACCCAGTCCATAACCCAAAAGACCCAAACCCCCTTTGTCTTTCATTTTTTACAAAACAAAAACAAAACAAAAAAAAATAAAAGAAGAAAACCCTAGACTTAATTTTGTCATCCGCCCCCCTCCTCCTATCTTCTTCTCCAAACCTCACACAACCTCCCCATCAATGGCTACTTTCCCTTCCATGGCTGCCCGGCAACCATCCTCCAAATGATCACTCCAAGCGCCGGAAAACCAGACCCCTCCATCGTCCGCCATTGACGAGCAACGTTGTTGCTGCGTTTTGCTCGTCGACCAGCTCAAACCTTACGTCCAAACACTCCTGTCGCAGCTGCTTCCTCGTCATGACTGCCTCGTCCAGCTCGAGATTGTTTCAGCTGCGTTGATGCTGCCCGTTTCTGCCCCCGCTGCTTCTGCCGATGTTTCTTCTTCTCCCCGTCGTCCTCCTCGACGGACTGCTGCTGCCATGGTTGTCGTTGATGCTGCTATCACTGCTTGGACGCCACTGCTGGGACGCCACTACTGGCTCGCCGCTGCTGGATCGTCGCTGCTCCTGCCTCGTTGCGGCAGTTGCTTCAGCTGCCCCCGACGCTGCCGCGCTGCCGCCTCACCTTCGTCCTCTTCACTTCGGCCTCGCGTACACGGATGAGTTTTGGTCGATGTCGTCGTCGTTGGTTGGTCGTCGAAACAGTCCGTATGTATGTTGTTCGATTCGGTTAGTAGATTTTTTTTTTGATTGTTTTATTTTGTCCGTATTTTGTTTTGATATTTTTCGAATCTAAAATCGGCGAATGTTTGTTTTGTTCATGGTTAGATATTTGATTTTTGGTTTTGTTCATGTTCATGTGCTTTGTTAAATTAATTTTCAGATTTCAAAATAGAAGTTTAATTAGTTGTTTTCATATTCATTTCATGTTTGTATTATTGTTTAAGTGAATATTTGTTAGTTTGATGTTTGTTAGATTCAAATTGAAATTTAATTAACTATTTCTTCAATTTGTTTCATGTGTTTATGTATTGTTAGAAATTGTTAATATTGTTAAGTTCAAGCTTAAGTTCATAATTGTTTATTCGTCGATCTTGTTATTTGTCTAAAAAGAATTTAGTTGTGTTAAAGGAAATATATTGATTTAATCGTTTTAATCCGTCATGTTTGTTGTGTTAAAATAGATTCATTCATGTTCATACTTTGTTTGGATGATCTTGAATCCGAATTTTGTATAGTTTGATTTCTTTTTTATCATTTATGATTATTTCTTGAATTTGTCTCATAATCTTGTTTAAGTAATATAGGAATTGTTTGTTGTAATATTGTTAGAGTGGTTGATTTTAAGTTCAATATTATTGAATTTAGAAATCTAAATATACTTGTTTGTTGTTGTTGTTGAATCCGAAAATAGGATTGTTTGTTGTTAAAATTTGTTCAATCAAATTTTAGGTGTTCTTTGTTGTTCAATTTGTGTTCATGTGATTTGTTGTTGAAATGTTGTTGAAATCATGTTCATGTGTTTTGTTGTTGAAATGTTGAAGAAATCATGTTCATGAAATTTGTTGTTTGAACATTGTTAGAAATTAATCATATTGTCTATATTTTGGTTAAGTTTGATTAATTGATGTGTTATAGCTGATGGGTAGTTTGGTAATTTGTAGTACGTTCAGGGGTAGTTTGGTAATTTCAGTAAGGTCGGAGGGGTAGTTTAGGAATTGTACATTTTGTAATTGTTTATATGAAGCATGGGGGACAAAATGAAATGGGGTGGGTTGTGATATGGTTATTTAATATAAAGGGGGGACAAGACAAAATTTAGTGGGGGAATCTTGTATTATTTTATGTTAGGCATGGGGGACAAAATATAATGGGGTGGTGTGATATGTTTATTTAATGTAATGGGGATGAGTGGGAAGATAATGGGTTGGGTAGAGAAAAATTATTGATTTTAATTAATTGAAAGATTTATGGGATGGGTTATAAGAAGTCTTGAAATCAGAACATAGAAAAAAAAATACACACACAGATACGAGAGAATACAGAAGAGAAAGAACGAATCTGAACAGAAAGAAAATAAGAGAGAGAAAAAAATAGGCTGAACATTTAAGAAAGAGAAAATTCCGAAAAAATATTTAAACTTTCAAAAAAAAAAACTAAAAAAAATCTTTTGCTTTCTTTCATTGTTTGAAATCAGAATTAATTGTTGTTTCATCAAAGCTTGAAGCTTTTGTTTTTGGGATTACTACTCCACCGATTTGCAAATTCGGTTCCTGGATTACTGTTGCTGGACTGTTTGTTGCTGCACTGTATTGTCATTACTACTGCTGATTCTTATCTTCATTTTCTTTTGCTTCCAATATCAGGTACACAACTGACACGCTGGTTATTGTAATCCGAAATATGAAGCATGAATACAAATGAAGAATAGAGTGTTAAATTTTTAATTTAGTTTTAATTTTTTTTTGTATTGTATTTAGATTATTCATGTATTATTATTCTGTCAATCACTGTCATTTGGCATAATTAGACATGTTATAGCGATATATTAAATAACGCCTTAACCGGATTATTAGGAAATATATTCAAGACGGATTACTAATTAAAACTGTTTAATAATCAAAAATAGAAGAAATAACGTAAAAATGGCGTTATTGAATCAGCTTGGCAAAAATTGATTAATTCCTTATTCATAAGGTTTTTTGTCAACATTAAGTTAATCGGAATCATGTAGTTAATTTCAGTTAAAACATGAATTAGTTTGCGAATCAAGTATTAGGACATGATGTGAATTAAAACAATGTTAGTTAAGTTTAAATTGTTTAACTTTTAGAAATATGGTTTAGTAATCAAGTTTTTCTTTCAATTTTCAGTATTTGTAAATAATTAATTTCAATAAGCTTAAGTCATATTAACAATATGTTTTAATCCAACTATGGGATAATTAGTTTTTTTTTTACTTTTTGGAAATTCCATGTTGTTCGTAATTATCATTTTAGTAATATTACTTTCCATTAATATTTGTTTTGAATTAGTAATTAATATGTTATTTTTAAGTATGTAGAGATTGACTTCATAATTATGGACAAACTTAGTAATAATAAAGATGTAGTCATTAAAGGGTATTCATAAAATAAGGGAGGATCTCGCTAACAAATAAATAAATATAAATAATACAAAAAATTGCAGTCCTCCAATCTTATTTATTTATTTATTTTATATAAGAAAATACCTAGATTTCAAGATGGGCGATTTAGTAAAATTCACAGTCTTACCTAATAATATCATAACGCGTAGTATTTTGGCGCATATTTAATAAGGTTATTTTCTTGAATACGGGTGTACATTTATGTAACCCAAATCACGATCTTGACGAAGTCAAAATGCGTCAACAAATCACGCGTGCACTGGTTGTGGCGTGGCCCGAGATGCGTTTTCACGACGTTGCAATTTTGTATAAAATAAATAATGATAAAAGCGGTTTTAAAAAGTTAAATTTGCACATAAGTTTATAATACGTATTATATCAGATAGTCAAGCCAAATATAACAGTTGAGCGACCGTGCTAGAACCACGGAACTCGGAAATGCCTAACGCCTTCTCCCGGGTTAACAGAATTCCTTATCCGGATTTTTGGTTCGCGGACTGTAATACAGAGTCATTCTTTTCCTCGATTCAGGATTAAACTGGTGACTTGGGACACCCTAAATCTCCCAAGTGGCGACTCTGAAATAAATAAATCTCGTTTCGACTGTCCTTTAATTGGAAAGAACTCCCTTCGCCCCTCGCGGAAATAACATAAGTGTGACATATATATATATATATATATATATATATATATATATATATATATATAAACTTTTAAAACATACACCTCTGTGGGCATCATCATCATTATATCGTACACGTCCGTAATAGTCTCGATAAAAGCGTACCCGGCCATCATAAGGCTCGGTAGAATCGTACCCGACCACGTGGAGCTCAGTAAAATCCAACTGATCAGTGGTTGCACAATAGGTGCCATACCCGGCCAACTATAGCGCGGCTCGGTAGAGTAAAGTAGATACATATATATAATGCATGCTCGACTTATGGAATCATGTTCTAAACCTTTCGGAGTGACGTAAGATCGGTATCCTCTGTACACATTATTAGGACTAACTCTTCACTATGAACCTTATAAGAATCAGGAAGTACCAACAATATTGATAACCTAAGATAAGAGAAGCAACATAAACATCAACCGTTCCATAAGAGGGGAAATAATGTAAGTACTGCTAGCTTCTAAGAGTAGAGTATCTTTGGAAGCTCGTTCATTACATTATGTACAATCGGAGTCGTGCAAAAGAAGGAAAGGGATAGCCTCGCATACCTTGTATATACTTCCCAACCTCAAACTATGCAAATTTCACGACTCCTTAGTCTATAATAGGAGAAATGACACTATCGTTAACGTTTAAGCGTCGTAACTACTATGTATCGACCACAACCTATTTTACGATGAAACGGACAGCACCTCCCCTATTTATATGACATCCCACAAGTGAAAACAATCACCAAACAGCCTAAACAACATCAATTTTAATCATATTGAACCTCCAAAACAGTCCACCAACCGATAACATTACTACCAAGCCTTTCGATATATATTTCACAAATTCTAGATTCAATGACTTAGCCGCAACTTGGATAATCTTAAATACATGTAGAATAATAGGTTCCTTACCTTTATACAGAAAGAACAACTCCAATTTGACCTTAATTGTCCATGAAATATCCCTCCAATGCTGCCACAACAACAAGGAAGCAAAACTAGCAATCAATTAGCATTTTGGCACTAAAATCACTTTAGAAGGCTTGAAATAACCTAGGGTTGATATTAAGAACTTGAGGGAGTATTTACAGAACATAAACCTATTAAAAAAAACTTCCCACATGAGCTGGAACAACATAAAAATGAGCAACAACAAGAAGAACAAGAAATTTACTAGCGCCACGGGATTCCCGACACTTGATTTGTGTTATTTGCCCTTTGTTTGGGTCTTAAATCTTGAGAGAACCTTGAGAAGGTGTTTCTAGGGTTCTAAGGTATGAATTTAGAGAAAAATACGACTTAAAACGGGTTCTAAGGTCTGAGTATCGTGAAAACAAATGACTTAAAACGGGTTGGAGGCATCATATATATACCCAAATGTCTTAAACCGCCTAAGTGGGCCCCATAGAGAGGTGCTTGGCGCAGTCTCACGAAAATGAGAATATCTCTCTACTCCGCGAAACGGTTTAATGCATTAGAAACTAGACTCATAGATCTTCAATTTTGCTAAGTAAATTGGGAGAAAAGCTAAGTAACATTTGACCTAATGTATAAGTAAAATTATGAACCTAAGTTGCGACAACTTTTGTCGACTTTTGTCTCATAACTCGTTTGACTTCAAGACTTATGATACGGATATTTTATGATTCAAATACCTTAAAACACTACCACTTGAGTGTATTAATCACCTCTAGGTTTACCCGAAAATACGGCTGACAGCATCCTTGATTCATTTAACTTCTAATACTTGTTAACCACCCTTATACACCTTTGTATCATTTAAGACTAATATGATTAGCTTATTATCATCTTAAAGATAATATCTTCATGGATTTACATCGACTAACTTATGGCATGAGCTAACATACATGAATATGGGTTTTAACAATTGAGTTGGGTAGAAAGTGTTAAAAGGCTTGCTCAGTTGTGATCAATCGATTGGGCACCAGTTGCGCCTCCCGAGGTTGGGGCATGACATATGATATTGTGTGTTGATCATTAAAATTACTGATTATAAGTAATTAAACCTATAGACATGATCTCTAGGTGATTTACGCAGAAGTTGGCAGTGACGACGGTTAGAAATACTCAGAATTACCCAGTTTGATCCTATAGCCATGCTTTCTAATAGTGGCAGAGCTAAGCAATGAATCAGTGTTTGGAAAATTTGATATTAACACTTTAAGGCTAGTGGTATTACCCTATAGGTAGGATTTCTAACGATTAGCGATTGAAACTAATTTTTTATACTTAGCTCCTATAGGCATGTCTCCTAAGTAAGCAATTATAATAACAACAGCGAATTAGCCAATCGAAGTCCTATAGACATGATTTCTATATGGATATTGGTGTCTAACAAATATGCTGCAATTATGCAATTGAGAGATTTGTCATTTATTTCCTATAGGCATGATATCTAACAAAACATGTAGGAGCAGAATATGTTGAACGAATTAAACACTCAGGTCCTATAGGCAGGTTATCTAACAACACTTAGGAGCAGAAGAATAAATTAAACACCTATAGGCAGGATTTCTACCCGTTTCATGTATATTACAATAGACCCATTTTCCCAATTTTACTAACATTCCAATGGTTATTACAGTATTATTACAGGCCTAAAGAATAAAATAAATTACAAAGTTACAAAATAACTATAGTAGGCCTAAGATAGGCCCAAAGTATACCCAGCCCGGCCAGGCCTTCCATTTCATATCCAACAGGCTTCACCACAGCCATAAGTCATAGCCAATCAAACCAAGAAATCAATCTTCATTTACACACAAAATAGCTAAACCAAGTAGTCAGAGCTGATCAATGCCATTTACACAAACCAATTGGCTCATTCAGTAGGTGAAAAGGGGTAGAATAGAGCAGTTAGGACAAAGTGCCAAGGAACCTTATATCCTAGTGTGTCAGAGTTCAAAAGGGTCTCAATTGGACCCTGAGCAGTGCTCACACTAGGGAGGTCAATGATAGAACCTAGGTAGCCTTGGCTTTCAGCCTGCTAAGAATGAGAACTCAAAATAACCCAGGTAATAAGTGAAAGAGAGTAAACTAAGGTTGAGAGACAACACTGAGGGATGCAAACACAGTCAGGTTAAGCACATAGAACAGATAATCGAACAGGCTTTAGGTTTTAAGAACAGACTTACCAAAGATTCAGAAGAACAAGTTTAACACCTAGTGCATGAGTAGTCACACATTAATAGAACATGTTTGCAGGATTGGTGTACATAGACTCATAGTAAGTAAAAGGTTTAAATTATGCTAAGTATAGGTCCTAGTATTACAAGAGAGAATCATATTAATTGGCAACAGAATTTAGACAGGTTGAGAATAGATCATTGCAACTACTGGGAAGTCAAGACATGCTAGAAGCATACTAATAGGGGACATGATCAAACATGCTATATAGGCAAGATATCATCACAACAAATTCACAATAATATAGGGAACAGACTTGTGACATATAGTGAATGTATACATTCGTTCTTTTGAATGTAATCAACTAGTCTATTAAAAGGGATACGAATTATGCAAGTAAAGCATGTTCAAGTAACAAGATTGAGAGAAAAATTAAACAACAAAGATATTCTAAAGTGCAAAGGTCCTAAACATCAGTAAGTTGCAACATATAGGTTAGATAAGCTTGAAAGGAATCTAGTTTACTCAAATCAGGTTTAGGCATGCTTTCAACTGTCAATATGAAGTTAAAAGTTAAGGAGAGCTAAAATTGAAGTAGAACAAACAGCATTGCACACAAAACAACCCAGAAGAACACATTAAGCAAAACTTCAAGAGTGAAAACATATGCAAATCACAGATACATAGGAATGAAACTACGAAGTCCAGTAACACACCAGTTAAGCGAAAAAAACAAGAAAGAACAAAAGTCCACTGTATTCTGAATATCAACGAAGAGCAAGAACCTAGAATTTCAGTGGCCTTGGCTTTCAGCCGTCCAAGAACTAGAGTATAGAACAAGAGAATTAGAGAACACAAAGCAATAACTTCAGTTTTTAGTAAACGTTTTAACGATTAAGGTCTGTCTTAAAGGGGAATGGGGGGTTTATATAGCAGTAAAATTAAATGCACAAACAAAGAAAATAATTGATTAAACACCGGTAAGGAAAGAAATCAAGTAAACACAGACAAAGAAAATGGATAAATCTCGCATGCAAGTTAGTAAAACAATAGAAAAAGGAAAAGTATCAAACTCCAAACCCTAGTTAGGGTTTTAAACTCGAAATAGGACAACTAGTATGAAGGATCCAGTTCATCTTGCGTATATGGACAAAATATCATACAAATCTTCAAGATTGAGTCGATTCTCATTAGATTTAGAGGTGGTAATTGCAAAAATTAGGCAAATACCTAAGTAATACCAAAATCGAGTAACCAGTACCAAAAGAATCCAAATATGGTACGTAAATAATGGTAAAATACCATTATCAACGGGATTAGGAGAAAGAATAAAGGGGAGGCGGCTAGGGTTTAGGTTTGAGAGATGAGAGGATTCAAAGGCGGCGTCTGAGATGAAATGGAAGGGTTTTAAGCTTGCTGGGTTAATTAAAACGGGGTGGAGGAGGATGTGGGTCGTTGATCTTGAAAGATCAACGGCTGGGATTTAAAAATGAACGGGGGCAGATTAAAATAAAATGGCTACCGACCCGGTATTAGACATGGGTCGTTTGGTCTTGGGCCAGAGATAATTGGGCTAATTTGGTCCGAATTTTGGTTTTAAAAATGGGCTACTGTTTAAATACATAAAATTTAAAAAATAATTTATAAAAATAATTAATATATAAATAAAAATATTATTGATGCAATAAAATAATTAGCAATAATAATTTGGCATTATGAAAATATATAAGGCTATTTTGACACAAATAATATAGATAAAAAGCAATTATATATGAATATAAGATGTTATTGCAAAATTAAGTAAATAGCTTTAAAAATGCAAACATAATTATATGAAATAAAGTAAAATATTATGAAACATATATGAGGATGAAAAATAGTAATTTTGGATGATCAAGTCATCATAAAATAATTTGAGGGAATAATTAATAATTATTCAAGCAATTTAAATGCAGAAAAAATCATTTTAAAAGCTCTAAAAATTATGAAACATTATAGAAAATGCTTGTATACATTTGTAAACTAAATAATTATGCAAAACTAATGTTTTGAAAGTATATTTATATTTTGAAAAAAAATATGAGGGAAAAATTGGGTATCAACAGTTGTCCCTCTTTACTCGGGAATGATGAAAGAGTTGTCGGGTAAAGAAAATAATGACCAATTTTGGCCGAATTGAGCGAGGAATGATGTGATTTTAAAAAAAAATGGGGGCCGAACCCTGGTTCCTGAGTTTTCTACATATCCCTGATGTCACGGGAATCGGGCCACGTGTAGTTCTAGATCCAACGGCGAACGAAACCGATGGAGTGGTTATAAGAATGGTTGTATGTTTTGGAAAGGGTTATTTTGGGGTAGGATAGTATCGGATGAACTTATGCAAAATCATGAGTGAATTTGAGACATTATGGGTGTATCACAGGACAAGTATCAGAATGGTTATCGAGTAAAAATGTGTAACTGATGGTGGTTGGTTACATTTGAAGTAATTGCATGATATGAATGTTATAAATGGAAACTAGAGTAAAGATTGATCCTGTTTGAGGAACGGTTACTTCCTGGTTTACCTGCAAAACTAAAAACATAATGCATGCAGATATATATGGATTATTGCGAGAATTTAAACATGATGCAAAATCCTTTTGGAGAATAAAGGTTGTCTTTGTACGGTGAGGATGATGTCCTTAGACCATGATGTCTTGGGCCATAAATCGCGTGATAAGAGATTCGCAGGACATGGAATGATGTTCTCAGGCCATGCAAATGGTGCCTTTGAATAATGATGTGCAATATTGAGAGATCCTCAGGCCATAACATGGTGTGTTCAGGCTATGAGGATGATGCATTCGGACTATGGCGCCTTTAGACAAGATGCAGATGTTTCAACCCATGAGATGCAAAGACATGATGCTTGGTCATATGAGAAGCGAAACAAGATAGAGTTTAGTCTTGCATAAGATTGGGGCAGAGCTTAGTCCTAGGAAAGCAACAAAATAGTGCTAGATTTCAAGTAGCATAGCATTCGGTATTATGCAAGGAAAGGCAGAGCTTAGCTTTATGTAGTTTAGGAGGCAGGGCTTAGCCTCATGCAAGAAAGGGAGACAGTGTTTAGTCTCATGCGATTAGGAGACAATGCTTAGCCTCATGCAAGGAAAGGCAATGCTTAACCTTGTGCAGTTGGGGAGGTAGGGCTTAGCCTCATGCAAAATAGGAAACGGTACTTAGTCTCATGCAATTAGGAGACAATGCTTAGTCTCATGAAGGGAAAGGCAATGCTTAGCCTTATGAAATTGAGGAGGCAGGGCTTAGCCTCATGCAAAATAGGAGATAGTGCTTAGTCTCATGCAATGGAAGGCAGTGATTAACCTTATGCAATTGCGGAGGCAGGGCTTGGCCTCATGCAAAAATAAGAGACAATGCTTATTCTCACGCAAGAAAAGGAGACAGGGCTTAGTCTCATGCAATTAGGGAGGCAATGCTTAGCCTTGTGCAAAATAGGAGACATGGCTTAGTCTCATACAATAGAAGGCAATGCTTAGCCTTATACGGTTAGGGAAGCAAGGCTTAGCCTCATGAAAATAGGAGACAGGGCTTTGTCTCATGCAATTAGAGAGGCAATGCTTAGCCTCATGCAAAATAGGAGACAGGGCTTAGCCTCGTGCAAAAATAGGAGACAAGGCTTAGTCTCATGCAAAGAAGAGACAATGAGTGATAGCAGAGTATTTCTTATCTGGACACATGTTTGCATTTGGCAATTTTGTCGATATGAAGATAGTGATTTTTATATGTGTATATTTCTGAATACTCCTATTATGTTCATTGTGCCTGCATCCAAAGAAAAATTGTGAGTTTTTCGAGAAAGGTTGGTACATGGTTTTGTCTTCTGCCTTGCCTGGGCTTCCTGTCTTGCGACTCTGTTTGAATTACCCTAGGTAACGTCTGGCTGTCATAGAAATAAAATTTTCGAAAAATATGCATGCATTTGATAAATATAGTTATTTAAAAACATAGTAATATGCAATATCAAGTAAATTAGATGAACCAATGACTGTGACACTTTTAGAGACATTGCGACTTCTTTACACTAGAATTTTGAGGAGGAAAATTCTACCTCAGTTTAATAAGCAATTCTTCGGCCGTTCCGCATATGATGAAACTGGTTGGACTTGCTCCGGAATTTTGAGGGTCCTCCTCAAAATTCTACCCCAGTTTCTGACCATGGGGAAAATGAAGATTTTATTCAATTGTGACCGAACCCACAGGGTTGCATATGTATCTCCTCTTAAATGGGAATCAGGTCAAGCGTAGTTCAGTTACATCAGATGAAGAAATGCAAACAATCTAAATATAGTATCTTTTGACTGCATCTGAATTGATAGACTTTGGCCTAATTTCTCCGTCCATTTCTACGAGTATGAGTGATCCTCCTGTTAGTACTCTGTGAACTATGTAGGGTCCTTGACAATTGGGTAAAAATTTCCCTTTGGCTCCATCTTGATGCGGGAAGATCCACTTTAGCACCAGCTACCCCAGTGTGAACTGCCTAAGTCTGACCCTTTTGTTGAAAGCTCTGGACATTCTGTTTTGATAAAATTGACCGTGGCATACAACATTCATTTTTTTCCGTCAATAAGAGCTAATTGTTCATAGCAACTTTGTATCCACTCTGTGTTGCTTAGTTCAACCTCTTGTATGATTCTTAAAGAAGGAATTTCGACTTCGATGGGAATTACAACTTCAGTACCGTAGACCAGCAAGAAGGGAGTTGCTCCGGTTGATGTGCGGACTATGGTACGATACCCTAATAAGGAAAATGGTAATTTCTCATGCCATTGCTTGTGGTTGTCTACCATCTTTCTCAATATTTTCTTGATATTCTTATTTGCAGCCTCCACGGCTCCATTCATTTGAGGCATGTATGTTGTGGAATTCTTATGCTTGATTTTGAATGTTTCAGACATGGCTTTCATTAAGTCACTATTGAGGTTGTCGGCATTGTCGGTGATGATGGATTCTGGTAACCCGAATCAGCAAACAATATTGAGGTTGTAAAATGCAGCCTCAACCTATTTTGTGAAGTAGTCTATGGCTACTAAAATGAATCTGTGCGCATTCGAAGTGGCGGGCTCGATCGAACCGATTATATCCATTCCCCAAGTGCCAAAAGGCCAAGGTGCACTTGTTGCATTGAGTTCATTTGGTGGAACCCATATCATATCTGAATGTATTTTACATTGATGACACTTTTGTACATACTTGATGCAGTCCATTTCCATAGTCATCCAAACATATCCTGCTCTCAATATTTTCTTGGGTAAAATGAAACTGTTCATGTGTGGTCCGCAAGCTCCGGCATATATCTCTTCGAGCAGTTTGGAAGCTTCCTTGGCGTCAACGCGCCGTAATAATCCTAGGTCTGGAGTTCTTCTGTATTTCTCCACTTTTAAAGAAATGGTTGGATAATTTTTGGAGTGTGCTTTTCTGAGTATGATTTGCATGCTTCGGGTATTCTCCTTTGCTAAGTATTCCTTGATATCATGGAACAACGGATTCCCATCCATTTCTTCTTCAACATGAGCGCAATAAACTGGCTGATTATGGATTCTTACTGGAATAGGGTCAATGAAATATTTGTTCGGGTGTTGTATCATGGAAGACACAGTGGCCAATGCATCTGTGCACTCATTCTGGATTCTCGGAACATGTTTGAACTCTATCAACTCTTGCACATGATACATATACGGTAGTATTTTGGTATTCTTTGCAGCCCACTCTCCTAGAACCTGATGTACAAGAAGGTATGAATTACCAATTACCAACAATTTCTAGATATTCATGTTAATGGCCAAATTAAGCCCCAAGATGCAAGCCTCATATTCTGCCATATTTTTGGTGCACGAAAACCTGAGTTTCGCGGATACTGAATAATGTTGACCTATCTATGACACCAAAATAGCTCCAATGCCCACTCTTTTGAAATTTGCAGCCCTATCGAAGAATATTCTCCAACCATCATAAGTTTCGGTGATATCTTCTCCTACTAATGATACTTCTTCATAGGGAAATATGTTTCCAGTGGTTTGTATTATCCTTCTACAGGATTTTCTGTAAGATGATCTGCTAATGTCTGTCCCTTGACTGCCTTCTGAGTTACATAGACAATATCAAATTCACTCAATAGTATCTGCCATTTTGCTAGTTTCCCTGTAGGCATGGGATTCTGAAAAATGTATTTAAGAGGATCCATCTTTGATATGAGATATGTAGTGTAGGCACAGAGGTAGTGCCTCAATTTCTGATCTATCCACGTCAGGGTGCAGCAGGTGCGTTCCGGAAAAGAATACCGTGCTTCATAAGATGTGAACTTCTTACTCAGATAGTATATGGCCTGATATTTTCTCCCTGTCTCGTTATGATGTCCCAAGACAGAACCGAAAGCCCAATCTAGTACGGACAAGTAGAGTAGCAGAGGTCTTCCCGGTTCTGGTGGGACCAGGAGTGGTGGTGTGGACAAATATTCCTTGATTTTGTCAAAAGCTTTCTAGCAGTCTTCAGTTCAACTTGTTGCGGCATCCTTCTTTAACATTTTGAAAATTGGCTCACAGATTATAGTTGATTGTGTTGTGAAGCGGCTGATATAATTGAGATGCCACAATAAACTCATCACATCTTTCTTGTTCTTTGGAGGTGACAAATGTTGGATAGTTTTGACCTTTGACGGGTCTAGCTCTATTCCTCGGCGACTGATGATAAATCCTAACAACTCCCCGGCAGGGCCCCAAAAGCACATTTTGCAAGGTTTAGTTTTAGATTGTACCTTCGAAGCCGATCAAAGGACTTTCTCAAATCCCCTATATGATATGTACCCTTCTTGGATTTTATGATGATATCAACCATATACACTTCTATATCTTTGTGTATCATGCCATGGAAAATGGTTGTCATGGCTCTCATATAATTGGCCCCATCATTTTTTAGACCAAACGACATTATTTTATAGCAGTACACCCCCCCCCATGGTGTAATAAAAGTTGTCTTATCGGCATCTTCTTTATCCATCCAGATCTGATAATATCCCGCAAAGCAATCCACAAAGGATTGGACTTCGTGCTTGGCACAGTTGTCGATCAGTATGTGTATATTGGGCAGTGGGAAATCATCTTTGGGACTTGCTCTATTTAAATCCTGATAATCGACACACACTCTGCCCTTCACATCCTTCTTCGGAACTGGCACGATGTTAGCCAACCAACTAGGATATTCAACCACTCTGAGAACCTTATCTTTGATCTACTTGGTGACTTCCTCTTTTATTTTCAAACTCATATCTGACTTGAACTTTTTGAGCTTCTGCTTTACAGGTGGACACACCGGATTGGTAGGTAGTTTATGAGCCACTATAGACGTGCTCAAACCAGTCATATCATCATAAGACCATGCAAAAATATCTTCATACTGTTTCAGGAAATGGGTGTACTCTTCTTTCTCTAATGGTGACAGGTGAATGCTTATGCGAGTTTCTTTGACTATTTCAGAATCTCCCAAATTGACTATCTCGGTTTCGTCCAAATTGGACTTAGGCTTGTTCTCAAAATTTTCCACTTCTCTGACAATTTCCTCAAGCTTATCTCTTCTTCTTCTATTTCCTCTTAATCACTATCCTTACGGTGTGTTGTCTTATTACATATCGTAGTTGTTGGTTCATCAGGATAAGTAATAATAATCCTGTAGAGAAATGTAAAGGATAATAATGAATACTAAAATAGCAATGCATTAAATAAGTCTTTAAAATATCAAAACAAGTACGGCTCGATGACTCGAGCAATTATCTCAAAACAAAATATGTTAAAGACAAAATACTAAAAATGTCTTAAATAATTAAAATTGCTTTTAAAAATAGATTGTGCTAATTGCCAGGCTACCCAGGAACTCGACGGGCCCAGGACGGTGCAGCGCGCAGTCCAGTTCATGAGAACAACTCATTTTCACACGGTCTGAATAGTAAGGTCTTCCTCCTCCTCCCCCTCAACTATTGCACTGCAATCCATGTCTTCATCATCCAGAAATAGGTTCCTTAGACCAACTAAAGCTTCATCTTCTTCAGATCCCCATATCATGTTAGTTTGTTGAAATTTCTGGTGCAAATGCGGTATTGGCTGTTCAAGAGGGTAATAAGGACCACGCCATGGCAGTGACCAATCGTAATACTCCTTCCAGGTGTACTGATATCCAAGTCCAAAAGTCGTACCATGATGTTTTAGTTGTATTGGTTTGGTAATCCCTTTGAGATTCTTGTACCCTTGTCGGGTTTGTACCATGTCCACAACAATATGCTTCAATCTTGTTACTCTACCATTTATATTTCTTAATTGCATTGACGCACTCGATGCGATGGTACATTTCTCCAACCAACTTCCTTCTATTCTCGGTAACCAGAACAGTTTGATTGGTATAAATGGGATTACTTCCATCTCCGTGGATGATTACTTCCTGATGATTCCATTCGAACTTCCCGGCCTGATGTAGAGTAGAGGCTACGACCCCAGTGGTATGTATTCATGGTCGCCCCAATAGTAGATTGTAGGTTGCAAATATATCCAGCACTTGAAACCCGACATCAAACCAGGTCGGGCCCATCTGTAGACAAAGGTTGATTTTTCCAATCATGGCCCTTTGAGACCCATCAAATGCTTTCACATTCGTACTCTTTGCTCGTATCTCATGGAAATCCTTACCCAACCTTTTCAAAGTGGTTAACAAACAGATGTTGAGACTTGAACCCCCGTCTATTAGGACTCTGGTAATGAATTTGTCCTCAAACTGCACTGTGATATGTAGTGCCCTGTTGTGGCTTAGTTCTTCTGGTGGTAGTTCATCTTCGTGAAAAGTGATCTTGTGGCTCTCCAATACTTGCCCTACCATATTTTCCATCTCCCCACTGGTAATGTTATTGGGCACATAAGTTTCGTTTAATACTTTCATCAATGCATTCCTATGCGCCTTAGAGTTCTATAGTAGTGATAGAATGGATATCTGAGTAGGGGTTTTGTTCAGATGAACAACCACAAAATACTCTCTTTCTTGCACCTTTCTCCAAATATCATCTAGGCCAGTTTCAATGATCGGTGGCTTTGGAGTGGCTTCTTTTTTTGTTCGTCCTAAATACTCGGGTGTGTAAACCCTACCATTTTTGGTCATGCCTTGCACTGCACCTATTTCTTCCATTTTCCCTTTTCTTTTCCTTCTTTCCTCTGCAACATAGTCCCAAGGTATAGCATTGGACATAGAGGACGGTGTAGGTGCTATTGTCACGGTAAAGGGTGTGGTTACTTCTACTTCAAACGGAGTTGGCGTGGATGAGGGTGATGTTACTTCAACCTCAAACGGAGTCGGTGCGGCTACTTCAACCTCAATCGGTAACTGAATCTGCACTATAATAGGTGTAAGAGTGACTGGAGGTATTTTAGGTTTATCCCCTTCCCAAATTAGTCCAATTGACCCTTCCAGATCCCATTCTTCATCGGTTTCTATCACATTTATCCCCTTGCCCCGTGATCCGAGAGCAGATTATTGCGGACATTAGGTGTAGCCTCTTTTTCTTGTATAACCTTGGTGTCAATCAACATATGGATCTTATCCTTCAAAGTGAGACATTCATCGATAGTATGACCCTTCATCCCCGAGTGGTAGGCACATGTCTTGTTTAGATTGACCCACTGAGAGGAGTTTTCCATGGCAACGACAAGAATATGAGTGACATAACCGGCAGCCTTCAGTCTTGCATACAATTGGTTGATGGGTTCGACAATCGGGGTCTGTTGTCTGGATGGTCTGCGATC
Source organism: Nicotiana tabacum (assembly GCF_000715075.1). NCBI lineage: Eukaryota > Viridiplantae > Streptophyta > Magnoliopsida > Solanales > Solanaceae > Nicotiana > Nicotiana tabacum. The sequence continues at coordinate 120,056,630 of NC_134086.1, read as the reverse complement.
GAAATTTGGTCTGGATTTTTAGTAATTCTGGTGGGCTGGTGGGGGGTGGTAGTATGCTGGTTGGGTGTTATAAGTATGGTAAGTGGCAGCAGGTTGTTGGTATCTGAAAGGTGAAGGCTGATATCTGGGTGGGGATGCTTGGTATGTGAGAGGAGACATTGGACCTTGGGCTACCATCACTGCCCCTACTTCCTTCTTTTTAGAAATATAGCCTGACTGTAAGGCTTTGTTTGTAGCCTGGAGTGCCTCAAAATTTGTTACCATGTCCCTCCTAATCCCCTCTTCTATTATTTCTTCCAATTTAATGATGTCAGAAAATTTATTGTTTTCAATAACTATCAGTGTCTCATAATACTGCGGATCCTGAGCTCAGACAAAGAACTTATTCATTTGTTCTTCTTCCAGTGCCGACCATACTTTTGGAGCTTCACACCTCCACCGAGTAGCGTACTCGCGGAAAGTTTTTGTTGGCTTCTTCTTAATATTCTGAATGTAGAAAATGTTTGGCGTATTTTTTGTATTGAACCTGAAACGATCCATAAAATCTGACGACATGCTTACCCAGTTAACCCATTTCTTTGGGTTTTGACTAATGTACCAAGATAGGGGCGTCTCCAGTTAGGCTTCTCATGAACATCTTCATGCGGATTCTTTCATCTTTACCAACCCCTACGAGCTCGTCACAATATGTTCTCAAGTGTACCTTCGGATCACCTGTCCCATCGAACATTTTGAACTTGGGAGGTTTGTAACCCTGTAGTAGTTCTACATCCGGCTGAATACACAAATCCTAATAATTTAAACCTTCGATACCTTTACTGCCTTTAACACCTTAGACTCAACTAGTAAGTTTCTTGAGCTCCCCTGCCATGTTCCTGATGAGCATGTCCTTCTCGACGGATTCAGGTATGTATAGGATTTGTTGTGGAGTGTGGGGTAAGGTTTCCACGTATATGGGGTTGCTTTGATGGACTCCAAGAATTTGGGCATAATGATGGTCGTTGGTTGAGTTTTGGGGATCAAGGGTAGGTTGTAGTGTATTTTGAGGAGTGTGGTAGGTGGTGGTTTGTGGATACTAGGTTGGATGGTGATGATGTTGTGGAGGGGTCGGTACTGGTGGAGGATTAGGATTTTGAGGAGGTGTGGCATACTGATGAGGTACGGTAAAATTTTGTTGGTTTTATGTGTTCTGGGGAGGTGCTGGGTTTTGGACGTTTTGTTGATTGACATCGGGGACGTTCAGGGTAAGGGAAAGATTTTCCAAGTTCCGGACCTGCTCAAGTTCCCCTTGTAACTCCAATATCTTTTGTTCTAACCGTAAAACCAAGTCATTTTGTGCCGGAGTACTTCGACCATCCGAAGTCTCGACATTCTCCGCATGCGCAGTCTTTTCTGATACCGCTTATATCATCCATTTTGGCTTTTCCCTTGCTTTTAGGATCACTTGGAGGAGGAGGATGAGGACCTATAGATCTTGTATGATATGATGATGGTGACAGTATGCACGAACCAACCTTAGGGGATGATAATAAATAAATAAAGAAAAGAAGAAAAACAAAAAGTTAAACAAGTCAGTGAGGGGGTAATAAAAGGATGTTTGCAGTATTTAAGCACATATTGCAAAGTTATAAATTCGCGTCCTAGTTTGGGAACCTCATTGTGCCCGAGGTAGGCCTAGAGACATATAGATTTGGAGAAAATTGATGTCAATAATTGCGTCATTTTACTAATATGATGAATAGACCAAATCTTTACTAAACAACAATAACTATAAAAAGTCACTAATGGCATTTGTCTTATTACCACTAAAGTTTAAAACGAGTCTAGAAATCAAGTAAAAAATCATTCCTAATTTATTTGGTCCCAGAGGGACCTTCTCCATGCTTGGACTTCTTTGCTCTATCAATTAGATTCCCCAGGTCGCGCATGTACAGCAGCAGATACGCCCTTGCTAGATGCCCTCATTCGTTGCCCTCTACATTCTGACAGTCTGAGATCTTTTTCCTCATCTTTCCCTCAAGCTCATTCAACGCCTGCTCCAAATATTCCAGCCTCTCTATTGATTTAGAAGCGATTTCTTTCCACTCGTTGATTGCTTCCATGTCCACATTACATTCTTCCAGATGACTATCTTCAGACTCAAAAACCCTTTTGCGCAACATCCTATATTTGACTTCTGCTTCAGCAGTGTCGTCTATAACCCTATTTTTAGATTAATCCCTGGCTTGACATCTCCCGCTATAACATCTACCAACCATGATAGATAGAAGTACACATGGGCGTCATGATACTGATATGGCTCGATGGTATCTTTTTCCACAATGATCTTTTGATTCCACATATGTTGTGCCTCGAACATGAATGGAATGGCATTCCCCTGGAAGTTTGCTTTGTACTGAACCATTTTGGAAACTCGTGGTATAAATTGCTTTCTCCCAGCTTGCCTCATAACCCTGATAGGAGCATAAGGATAGATCTCCCTCAATCCGATTAGCATTAGATAAGGAGTATCTCTCGACCTAATGATGAATTCACTGCTAGGGAACCACTCGAATATCCAATGTACCTTGTTATCAGTCAGATTGCTGAATATATGTACCCAGCTTACAACATTTTCAGGTTGCACAAACCTGTTTGGGATAAAAGTTATTCTCTTCAAATGGTGATAGGCTATGCGGTCATTCCATGGTCGTCGCGGAAGTTCTTTACGGTATTCTCTTCTCTGAAGGTGTTCCAACAGCCATACTTGCAGCAACAAATTACAACCCTTGAAATGCATATACCCCTTTTTGCAACGGTCTAAATCCTGGTACATCTCAGCCAAAATCATAAGAACAATAGTGTAAGTTTGCCCCTCAATCCCCTCCATTAAGGTCTTAGTGACCATAGCTAGGTGAGTGTGGATCCATTATCCCTATATTGGAAATACCAGCATCCCCAGAAAGCAGACAATGAATACAAAAACTTGGCGGTGAGTCCAACCCAAAGAAGTGATGGCAAACTCATCATGATAAAGGTGATATGACTTGTTGTGCCCATAACGCTCATAAAGGAAATCGAATGGTATGTAAGATTTCTTTAGATAGACTAACTCATCATTTTTCCTAAAACCAATTATTTTCAAAAAACCTTGAGAAGTGCAGTTTTACGGTACCAAAAAACCAGGTTTATCCCATGGGAGCCCAGTGAAGCCTCCTATTTCTTCTTAAAGGGGAGTCATTTCTATATTGCCAAAATGGAAGATGGCTCTCTTCTCATCCCAAAACATGGTGGCGACCTCAATTAATGCATTGTTTGGCCAAATGTCTAACAAGTAGGGTAAATTTTCGAGGACACTTTTCACATGATTTTTATCACTTGGTGAGAGATTTTCCCACCAATCTAGCAACAAAGGTGGGATATTTTGAACCATGCCGAACCTGGGGATTTCGTGCCTCATTTTTGCAAAACAAATAAAGTTAGCCATTTCCCCCTCCGAATTTGGCTATATACATATCAATGATCAACATATTGGCATGTTTTCTTCAAATAATTCATAGACCGTGATTGTGTCCATTGGAATTATGGAAATTCCAGTGAACATTGGACAAGGCTTGCCTTAGCAAGTTATTACACGGACAACATTCTAACCCATACTAGGTTTGGACATGATTTATGCACAGTTAATATTAGAGTGGGAGTTTCTAGAAGAGTCTAGACCAGTACCCTCAAGCGGACAACTTGAGAGGGAAAGGCACGGAACCACTGCACCGCTGATCGATTAGTTTTATCGCAAATAAGCCTTTCCAAATTTAAAGGGTGATTTAGGAAGAGCGTGGACACTCATCAAGCGCCGCTATGGTATTATTTACGCACGAGTGGAATATGATGTGGAGCATGCTTTATGTAAAGATAAAACAACAGGTTGTCAAATATTTTGCATGATGAAAATAGTAAATGCAGTATTAAATGAAACATAAAGACATAAAAAGAAAGGACAACAAGGAAGAAGTTAGTTCGCGGAATGTGTAAACTCTAATAAAGTAAAAAAGGGGTTAGGGTGAGGGTGGGGAGAGACATGATGTAGAAATTCTTAAAAAATGTCTTGGAGCAAGCAAACATGACTAGAAATAAAGGAAAACGCATGTTATGACCAAATTAAGCAAAGATTTGTATATTAATGCAAATTCAAAAAAAAGGAAAACGAGAAAAAGGGTGTACATGAAACAATAAAAGGGAAACGGGAGCGGGATATTCATTTAAAAATAAAAATAATAAATAGACATGTTTGTTAGAAAAGACTAATTCATACAAATCAAATTCGCTATTGTAAGAGCCTAAAAATATCCCCAGCAGAGTCGTCATGCTATCACGCCCCTTTTTCTCGTGAAATCGGGTTTCGACACATAACAACTCTTTTAAGGAAGGTGTTAAAAGAGAGAGTCACCACCTAATACATTATAGCACCTATTTGCAAATAACTCTGGTTTAACCAGTTTGTGTCACCAAAAATCGGGTAAGGGATCAAATTACCTCAAAGAGAAGGTGTTAGGCACTCTTCGAAGTCCACACTGTGGGTCACGACCGAACTCGAATTATATGAATTAGTCAAACAAATAGAGAGGAAGACAAGAAGTTTGGGCAGTTATTATCAAAAGTCCTTGAATAAACACAAATGATTGATATAAAGACAAGATGGGGGTCTAAGTTTTTTAGCCTACAGGATCACCCCGTGCAATATAAATAATACTTCATAACTTCCTTGAGATGGGGTGTTACTCGTATTATTCAGCGGGTACAGACTATCATCTCCTGCTACCCGATTACTATCTTTATGTTTGTTACCTAGAGCGCACTAATTGATTCTAAATCATGTCTTATGCGTGCATTACCCGTCCTATGCCTATGGTCCGGGAGGTGTTTGGACCTCTATTTTGGATAGTTCTAGACTTAACTTAAGCAGCTAAAAAATAATAAAACTAGGCGACATACAAAATAAGTTGGACTTCATGTAAAGGCAATTAAGGGCTCAAGTTAGCCTCCACACTTAGACAACAAATGCACGCGAAAAAATTCTCACATTAAGCGTTAGACAGTTTCAGTATTAAGCCAAATTAAAGCCATAATTATTTATAGGCAGGGTTTCTGTGTGACCTCGTGCAGGCAGTTTCAGATGCAAGGTGTCATCCTATAGACATGATTTCTAAATAACTGTATAGTTTAGGGGAATATGTTATTGCGTGATGATCATTAAAATTAAAGATTATAAGTGATTAAACCTATAGACATGATCTCTAGGTGATTTATGCAGTAGTTGGCAGTGACGACCATTAGAAATACTCAGAATTACCCAGTTTGATCCTATAGGCATGATTTCTAATAGTGGCAGAGCTAAGCAATCAAGCAATGTTTGGAAAATTCGATATTAACACTTTAAGACAGTGGTATTACCCTATAGGCAGGATTTCTAACGATTAGCGATTAAAACTAATTTTTTACTTAGCTCCTATAGGCATGTCTCCTAAGTGAGCAATTATAATAACAACGAATTAGCCAATCAAAGTCCTATAGTCATGATTTCCAAATGAATATTGGTGTCTAATGAATATGCTGCAATTATGCAAATTAAGAGATTTGTCATTTTATTTCCTATAGGCATGATATCTAACAAAACATGTAGGAGCAGAATATGTTGAACGAATTAAACACTCAGGTCCTATAGGCAGGTTATCTAACAACATGTAGGAGCAGAACATGTTGAATAAATTAGACACCTATAGGCAGGATTTCTATCTGTTTCATGCAAACATTAGAATAGACTCATTTTCTCAATTTTACTAACACCCCAATTGTTATTTCAACATTATTACAGGCCCAAAGAATGAAAGAAATTACTGTCACGACCCAAACCGTTGGGCCGCGATGGGCACCCGGTACCTTACTCAACCGAGCACGAACGTAACATATTTTTCTTATTACATCATCATATACACATGACATACGAGCCTAATAGGCCAACATAATTATTTATAAACTCAAAACATAGGCCGACAAGGTCGTACAATCTTTCATGTATACAACATATGTCTACAACCCACTAAGAGTATATAAATGTCATATAGGTCGAGACAGAGTCCCGCCATTTCAAACAATACACGTCTAAATCATACTAACCAAACAAGCAAGTCCGAAGCAAATGGAGCGTACCAACATCTTCCGCTGAGATGACAGCCTACTTGGAGGGCTCTCGACCTGTCTATCAGGAATTGCGAGCATGAAACGCAGCGTCCCCAGGCAAAAGGGTCATCAGTATGAATAATGTACTGAGTATGTAAGGGACATAAATAAGTACATAAGAGACATGGAATAAATATAGAGTACATGACTCAACTTGTAAGCCTGAATAACTTTGTAAATCATAAATTACTTTTAGCGTCATGCATATGTGTATGAATGTCATGTCGTGCATAGGTACATGTTTCATAACATCATCAGCCTCTGAGGGCATCCCATCATATCATATCGGCCACTATGAGCAAAATCATCATCGTATACCAGCTGATCAGGTGGTGGTGCGTATATAATGCCATAACCTTTCCCATATCCCATATACATATATATACATACATATATACGTGTATATAATGTCGTTTGAATCATATTTCAGCCACTGTAGGCAACATCATCATAATATACCAGCTGATCAGGTGGTGGTGTGTATATATTACCATAACCTTTTCCCATATCCCGTATACATATATTTACATATATATGCGTATATAACGTCATCTGGTCATGGGTCAATGCACATGTATAAATGGATGAAATGCATGAAAAATACGTAATAATCTTAATATTCCTTCCGGATAACCTTTTCAACTGTGTATTATTCTGAGACACATGAAAAAGAAATAATAATATTTTTCACGGGGAATCAAGAATATAGACATCCCTAATAACTCTATGAATAGAGTAATTTATGAAAATTGTGTATTTGCTCGTTTCTTCAATATAATTTGGATCATGACAAAAGAAACAAGGGATGACCTTAACATACCTGGAGTATAAAAAAATCCGTATGATATTCTTGAAAAAGGTTACACAGTACTCCCTTAAAACCGCAAAATTTTAGGTCGTTAAATCTTGTTGGAACCGTCTGGTTAATGCTCACTTCTTCTCCCTTCTAATTGAAATACCTTGGTGTTGAGAATATTAAGAACTACTTTGCATCTGATTTGAAAATGACTTTTAGAATGACTTTGTGAAAGTTATCAGAATGATAACATCCCCCCCCCCCCCCCACTTTAATTGAATTCTCTTTAATAATGCAAAGCCTTGGAAATATAGTGAAGGTGTAACTTTATGCCACCTAATACAAATTGAACCTTAGTCATTTACTTAGGTTATGGCTTATTTTCACGTGGGGATGGGGTAGAATATTTAATTTTTTATTAACTTATTAGATAACCGGGTAATGTTTCGTTACCCGGTAATTAATTTATTACCTGCATAATTTAAAAATTATCTTAACTTAATTAAATACTATTCTCTTTTATTATACCTTGTATGACACTAGTCCATAAATATTGGGTATTTTAGCTCGGGCCGTATTTTATCCCAAAATGCCAAACTTTGACAAAATTCGTTTTCTTAGACTTGCTCCCCCTTTCACCTTCATGAATTTATTCATCACTTACAATCCTTATAATCTCCAAATAATCTTTTCCTTGGACTGATTTCAATTACCTTACGACAAATTCAACGTAAAATACTGCAGGGCGCAACATTGTCGTAAATTATTAATATGAAGTGTAACATCATCGTAATGTAATACTGTTGGACGTAATATTGTCGTAATATACTACTGCAGAGGGTAACATCATCGTAATATATTACTGCAGAGCATAACGTCGGCATAATACTGCGGGGCGTAACAATTACAAAGTTACAAAATAACTATAGTGGGCCTAAGACAGGCCCAAAGTATACCCAGCCCGGCCAGGCCTTCCATTTCATATCCAACAGGCTTCACCACAGCCCAGAAGTCATAGCCAATCAAACCCGAAAAAACAATCTTCATTTACACACAAAATAGCTAAAACCCAGTAGCCAGAGCTGATCAACAGCCATTTACACAAACCAATTGGCTTATTTAGTAGGTGAAAATGGGGCAGAATAGAGCAGTTAGGACAAAGTGCCAATGAACCTTAGACCCTAGTGTGTCAAAGTTCACAATGGTCTTAATTGAACCCCGAGCAGTGCTTACACTAAAGAGGTCAATGATAGAGCCTAGGTAGTCTTGGCTTTCATCTAGCTAAGAATGAGAACTCAAAATAACCCAGGTAATAAGTGAAAGAGAGTAAACTAAGGTTAAGAGACAACACTGAGGGATGCAAACACAGTCAGGTTGAGCACATAGAGCAGATAATCGAACAGGCTTTAGGTTTTAAGAATAGACTTAGCAAAGATTAAGAAGAACAAGTTTAACTCCTAGTGCAAGAGTAGTCACACATTAATAGAACATGTTTGCAGGATTGGTGTACACAGACTCATAGTAAGGAAAAGGTTCAAATTATGCTAAGTATAGGTCCTAGTGTTACAAGAGAGAATCATATTAATTGGCAATAAAATTTATACAGGATGAGAACAGATCATTGCAACTACTAGGAAGTCAAGACATGCTAGAAGAATACTAATAGGGAACAGGATCAAACATGATATATAGGCAAGATATCATCAAAAAAATTCAGAATAAGATAGGGAACAAACTTGTGCCATATAGTGATTTATACATTCGTGCTTTTGAATATAATCAACTAGTCTATTAAAAGGGATACGAATTATGCAAGTAAAGCATGTTCAAGTAACAGGATTGAGAGCAACATTAAACAACAAAGAGATGCTAAAGTGCAAAGGTCCTAAATATCAGTAAGTTGCAACACATAGGTTAGATAAGCTTGAAAGGAATCTAATTTACTCAAATCAGGTTTAGGCATGCTTTAAACTATCAATATGAAGTTAAAATTTAAGGAGAGCTAAAATTGAAGTAGAACAAACAACATTGCACACAAAACAACCTAGAAGAACACATTAAGCAAAACTCCAGGAGTGAAAACATATGCAAATGACAGATACATAGGAATAAAACTAAAAAGTCCAGTAACTCACCAGTTAAGCAAAAAAACAAGAAAAACAAAAGTCCACAGTATTCTGAATATCAACGAAGAGCAAGAACCCAGAATTTCAGTGGCCTTGGCTTTCAGCCGGCCAAGAACCAGAGTATAGAACAATAGAATTAGACAACACAGAGCAACAACTTCAGTTTTTATTAAACATTTTAACGATTCAGGTCCATCTTAAAGGGGAATGGGGGAGAGGTTTATATAAGCACAAACAAAGAAAATAATTTATTAAACATCGGTAAGGAAAGAAATCAAGTAAACACAGACGAAGAAAAGGGAGAAATTTCGCATGCAAGTCAGTAAAACAACAAAAAAGGAAATGTATCAAACTCCAAACTCTAGTTAGGGTTTTAAACTCGAAATAGGGCAATTGGTATGAAGGATCCAATTCATCTCGCGTATATGGATGGAATATCACACAAATCTTCAAGATTGAGTCGATTCTTGTCTGATATAGAGGTGGTATTTGCCAAAATTGGGCAAATACCTAAGTAATACCAAAATCGAGTAACCAGTACCAAAGAAACCCAAATATGGTAGGCAAATAATGGTAAAATCCCATTATCAACGGGATTAGGAGAGGGAATTAAGGGGGAGGAGGCCAGGGTTTAGGTTTGAAAGATGGGAGGATTCAAAGGAGACGTCTGAGATGAAATTGTACGGGTTTGGGCTGGCTGGGTTAATTAAAACGGGGTGAAGGATGTGGGTTGTTGATCTTTCAAGATTAACGGCTGGGATTTAAAAATGAATGAGGCGGGTAAAAATAAAACGGGTACCCGACCGGGTATTAGACAGGGGTCGTTTGGTCTTGGGCCAGGGATAATTGGGCTAATTTGGTCCGAATTTTGGTTTTAAAATGGGCTATTATTTAAATACACAAAATTTAACAAAATAATTTATAAAAATACTTAATAAATAAATAAAAATATTATTTATGCAATAAAATAATTAATAATAATATTTGGCGTTACAAAAATATATAAGGCTATTTTGACACAAATAATATAGATAAAAAGCAATTATATATGAATATAGGCTATTATTGCAAAATTAAGTAAATAGCTTTTAAAATGCAAACATAATTATACAAAATAAAGTAAAATATTATGAAACATATATGAGGATGAAAAATAGTAATTTTGGATGATTAAGTCATTGAAAAAATTTTGAGGGAATAATTAATAATTATTCAAGTAATTTTAATGCAGTAAAAATCAATTTAAAAGCTCTAAAAATTATGATATAGAAAATGCTTGCATAGATTTCTAAACTAAATAATTATGCAAAAATGATATTTTAAAAGTATATATATATATATATATATATATATATATATATATATACATTGAAAAAATATGAGGGCAAAATTAGATATCAACAGCTAAAAGTTAGAGGTTCAAATCTTAGTTTGTTAGGTATATATATTGTCCTCTTTCCGTTTTAATTATGTACTATTTTCTTTCTTTTTTATTTGGTTTATTCATTCAAATCTCCAAATCTAACACATTAAAATTATTGATCTTCTTTTCATAGAAAAATTTTATATAATTAAAACTAAGAGCAGTAGATGATGTATCATGGTTCAATGATTCTAGTATTTTTGTTCTAAAGCATAGGTATATTGTTAAAAATCACTAAATTACAAGGAAAATTTTTATCTTTATGTCACGACCCCACACCCGGACCCGGTCATGATGGCGCCTCTCGTGAAGACAAGGCAAACCGACACTTTCTATTTCAGTTATTAAGCAATTAAACAGTAAGAACTAGGTCCAAAATGACATAAATATTCCAAAAGTGAGCAGTTAATAATACAGAATAATTTGTGGAAAACAACCCAACACAGCCCGATACCGGGGTGTCACTAGTCATGAGCATCTATTAGTATGCTACAAGTCTGAAATGCCTACTAAACTATTACAGAATAACTGATAAAGAGATAGAAATGAGATAAAAGAGGGGAGAAACACGGGACTACGGATGCCAAGCAGCTACCTCGTGGACTCCGAAGTCTGCCGGGAGCTCTCAACTCGTGCTGGCAGGAACAACAACGCTTGAATATGCATATGGGGTGCAGGGAGTAAAGTGAGTACTCCAACTCAGTGAGTAATAATCATAAATAAACGACTGAGAGATATGAAAACACGTAAGGCACATTACAGGCTATAATGAAGCAGTAAAACCAGTAGAAACAGTGAAGTAGGGATAATGTGTAAGGTCATTTTTAATTCAGTTCAAACTTCATGAAATGCCTCTTTAACAATTAAGCAGGTAAATGACAGACAAATAAAACAGATAAGCACATAAAGGATTGCCCCTCGGGCACAATGTCAACAATACCAGCCCCTCGGGCTATATCTCACATCACAATGGGTACCTGCGCTTACTGGGGGTGTGCAGACTCCAGGAGGGGCCCCTTACGGCCTAAGCGCAATATCAAGTCATCTCGTGGCATCATCACTAGGCCTTCAGCCTCATATCAACAAGCCACCTCGTGACGTACATATCTCAGGCCCTCGGCCTCATACTCATAATCAGTGTTTCCTCACAACATAGACCATCGGCCTTACTCAGTCAGAATTGCATAGCCATTCGGGCAACAACAAAACATAGTGCTCTGCCCAAAATATCATTTAAAGTATCATTTAAGTGTTAAAATTGAGTAAACATGGATGAGTTGTGAAAACAATAGAATATAGCATGACTGAGTTCAAGTATAAAGTCAAAACAGCGAGGAATATCAATAAAAATCCTCTAAGGGTTCAAATAGTTGGCACGAAGCCCAAATATGGCATTCAGCCCAAAACATGATGATTGCAAATAGGTTTAAGTCAAATACGCGGTAAAACAGTCATTCGGGACGGACTAAATCACAATCCCCAATAGTGCACGACCCCATGCTCATCATCTAGCGTGTGTGTCACCTCAATATAGCACAATGATGTGCAATCCGGGGTTTTATACCCTCGAGACGTCATTTACAATCATTACTCACCTCAAACCGGTGTAAACTCTAGCTCGCGATGCCTTTGCCCCTCGAATCGACCTCCACTCGCGTCGAATCTATCCAAAATCATAATCACGACATCAAAATATGCTAAGGGAACGAAGCCCAAGCGAAAATAATCAATTTATAGCATAAATCCTGAAATTACCAAGACACGACCCCCGGGCCCACATCTTGGAATTTGATAAAATTCACATCAATAGATTCCTCATCTCCCCACGAGTTCGTACATATCAAAAATACCAAAATCCGACCTCAAAAGGTCCCTCAAATCCTCATGTCTAGGTCTCCAATACCATGCCCTAGTTTCCCCAATTTTTAACCCTAAAATTCCATTAATTATAGCTCTAATTCGTGAAATAATACCATAGGAACGAGTTTTAGGTCCAAAATCCTTACCTCAATTAAGTCCCCTTGAAATCCTTCTTCAAAATCGTCCAAAAAGCTCCAAAGCCGACTAAAAATGGTGGAATAGCTCAAAAATCGCAAAGGAAACAATTTATACGTTCTGACCCAGGCATTTTCGCATTTGCGATACCGCTTCTGCGGCCAAGGCCACTACATCTGCAGTCCTCACATAAGTCCCAGCTTTCCGCATCTGCGCCATCGCAGGTGCGGTTCTCCAACCGCTTCTGTGGTTTCTGAATCCCTAGATCTTTTCCATTTCTGTGGCCCCGTTCATCGCATCTGCGGCATCGCACATGCGGTCCTCAATCCGCAGGTGCGGAAATACCAGAAGCTGAAAATCTGCAGCTCACCAAAACTCTAAACTTCTCCGTCAACCATCCAAAATCACCCCGAGGCCCCCGGGACCTCAACCAAAAACACAAACATATCCCATAACCTTATTCAAACTTGTACCAATCTTCAAAACACCACAAACAACATCGAATCAACCAAAACACATCGGATTCAAGCCTAAGTTTCCAAAATCTTCTGAATTCCGCTTTTGATAAAAAATCCAACCAAACCACGTCCAAATAACCCGAAATTTTGTACACACATCCCAAATGACCCAACGGAACTACTACAACTCTCGGAATTCTATTCCAACCCCTATATAAAAATGTCACATGTCAACTCGAAAACGCCAAAAAACCACTTTCGCCAATTCAAGCCTAAATCTACTCCGGACCTCCAAAACATATTCTGATCATGCTCCTAAGTCCCAAATCACCTCCGGAAGCTATCCAAACCATCGGAATTTACATTCGATCCCTCTAACACATAAGTCAACATCCGGTTGACTTTTCCAACATAAGCTTCCTCAAAAGAGACTAAGTGTCTCAAACCTTATTAAAATATTTCCGAACCCGAGCCAACTAACCCGATCACATATATAACCGATAGACAAAGAAATAAGAAGCAAAAATGGAGGAAATGTAGCGGTAACTCATGAGACGACTGGTCGAGTCGTCACACTTTAACCTATAATTTCCAAATGATAATGGATTTTTGGTAAATCTAAAGGTTGAACCCATCAAATATGACTTCTAGATTCATCTCTTTGTAATAGTGCACTCATCTTATTGTCTCTATTTGTTTACCCATAAAACCGTACAATTAAATTTATACGTGATTTCTATACAAGTGAATCAATTTGATCTTGAAATAATGAGATAATTGAAAGAATATGCAATACTTAGCCTTGAGATGGAGACAAAATAACATAAGTCTAGTGGTTCCGGGCACAACAATAATGAAATAAAAAACAAAAGATAAAAATTGTATTAAGCTTTGGACAGAGTGTAGTATAAGTTTGCCAGAAAATTTGTCCCCCCTACAGTGATAGCTGAGCTCACTATTTATAGCTACGTCTAGGGAAGAGAGTCCTAGGATCGTGACTCTCTTTAATGTCAATTATGAGAGCCATTGATGAAGATGTAACAGTGAGCGTAAATGCCAAACTCCTTGTAACGAGCAATCATACTTAATGCCATGGAATATTTCCTATTAAATGCTACCGGATGAGGAGTATTTATTACATCCTTATGAGTATAATTCTTCCCGGTGACAGACAAAATAATTGCCTTTGGTCTTGGACATCCCCCCTGTCTTAGATTCCATATGTCCCTTTTTTGGACGGCCACATGGCATAGCATATTTTACCCTATACAGATAAACCCCCTACTTTCCGGTGACATAACTTTGTGTTATCGGGAAGTTGGTAGAAACACACTTTTGACGAGAATTACAATAACTCCTTCTGAAGGTTTCTGATGGTTGATTAGACGCACGCCTCTCCATATCTAATGCCCCAAACAAACGACATCTCACGATTCAGCATAAATTTTGCCGATTATTGAGGTAATCATGGCCATGAATTTAGCCGCCAAAAAATTTCCTTACACACTTCAACTTTCTCCCTTATATTCCATCATTTCTAAGTTTCCCTTAATTGACTTGCATCATGCTCTTTATCTTTTCCCTAATTCTCTTCAAACAAAAACCTTTTCCTTCTTCAGTATAAGTGCTTCTTCCCTAAAGTGTACCCGTTCTTCAAAGAACAAGAACAGTGTCGAGGATTCTTCACCTCCAACAGTGGGATCCATCTGTAGACATGTGATTTTTTTACCCTCCCCAAGATCTTTCATATATTAGAGTAAAATATTTAATTTAGGCATAATATAGATATTTTAAGTAATTTTGACTCTTTCACTTTATTTTAGTACAAGAAAACAAAAATTACAACAAAATATATATATAAATAAGTTCGTTAATATTGGTAGTCATTTTTAATCCAAAAGAAAATATAAAAATAGTATCGTATTTTTATTTTTAATATAATGTTTGAAAATACAAAAAAATAGATTTGTTTTAATGATTAGTTTTGTTTTAATAAATTATTTTAATAGTAGGACTAATTAATAAATGGGCGCGTATTTTTAATCTCATTCGCGGCAAAAGAATAGAGCTTGGGCTCGAGCAACCCATCGTTAGGCCTAATTTTGGACCTAGCCCACAATTGTCAAGCCCATAATTTCTAGGCCCATACCCCTTAACCTAAAACCCTACAACCTAGACTCTACACTATAAAAAGAAGAAAAAGAATAAGAAAGAACGGAGAGGAAGAAGCTGGAAAGCAGCTGCGCAACAAAAACAACCCCATCCCCCACCCGGATCATCTTCTTCACACTCCACCACCTCCCTGAACCCAAACGACTTCACCTCTAAGAACGACCCTTCCTGACTTCGTCGGAAAAAAGGAGAGGGGAACGCAGGAGGAGCTGGGGAAAGGGCAGCAGCTGCGCATGAAGAAGCTTTGCTTCTTCGTTTAAGAAGTTGATAGGAGCAGCAGTTGGAAAGCTTCGCAACACAAACGACCCTTCCCCTCTCCGACCGTCATCTTCTTCATGACCCACCATCCCTTGCGTCGTTCTCTTCGAGCACCCAACGACCCTCGACTCCCCCTTTTTTGCGCGTCGTTGTTCAGTCCGAACGATCAGCTCACATCTTGAGCAGCCATACACGACCCATGCACGCCAGAGGAAACACCAACCACCTCGTCTCAGCCCGAAACACGCCGGAAAACGAACTGAAACCCCACCAAAACCTTGCCTAGACACTACTGCTTCGTCTTTATTTCGCCTATTAAATGTTAGAACTTAGCTCGATTTGAAAATCAGTCCAAAACAACACCTGAAAATGGTCTGTCCATTAATAAAGTTAGAGAACGAAGCAAGGTTTTAGGGTCGTCGTTTGTCGCTTTGATTTGTCGCCGATTCGAGGTTCCATTTCTGTCGAGGTCTTATTCGTAATCTGGTCGCTTTTGAATTTCAAAGCAGTCCAAGCGTTAAAGTTATAGATTCAACTTCCGAGCCGGTCTCCGTTTGAGGACGAGTCGATGTCATTGTTGGCTTCGGTTAGCATAGCTGAAGCTCATAATTTTGTATGCAACCAAAAGGTTAGAAATCTTCAACTGAAATATCCACTTCTAAATCGTTTTTGGTTCAATGTTATATGCATGTAGGAGTTGGCCTCTATTTGTGTGTATTTTTTTATGTATATATAATTTTGATTCAAGTTATGGTATTTTTGTTGAGAGTTTGATTTTTGTAATGAAGTTGAATTTGGGTCTTATGAGTTTGTTGTTTGGTTGTTATAGTGTTGTTATGAGATTTTGGGTTTTCACTGCAAACAACATTTCAGTTAATTGAATACCAAGGCATTTTAGCATGTCTTGTAGTTTAAGGGATATTATATGCCAATTGTGGGTGAATATACTGTTTTGTTATGGTTAAATTGTATTTGGTTTTCTATATAGGCTAAGTAAAGTAATATATGATCGTAGAATTATTTAGAAGAAGAGCTAGGGGCGACGAGTTTTCTATTGGAATAGGATTCATTTTTGACTAATAAATGGGTTCGATTAATTTCCTTCATGTTTAATCTTAAATAGCGGAAATGCATAATGTGGAAAATGCATAGTTACTTTAGACGCGTAATTGAAATTACCTTCCTAAAACTCGGGTGCGCATTGATGCGACCCAAATCCAAATCTCGATGAAGTCGAAATGTGTCGATAACCGCGGGTGCATTGATTGCGACGTGGTTCGAAACGCGTTTTCACGACATCGTAATTCTTAAAAATAAATAATGATAGAAAAGAGTTTCACAAATTGAGACGAGCCTCACCGCAAAAAAAAAATAAACACGGGGCCCTCAATAAATAATTATCGAAATAATTAGAATTTGGGATGGCCGTTTAGCGAACTTCATAGTTTTTCCCCAAAATAATACTACGTTAGCATCTTTAGGCTCGATTTAACTAAATTACTTTCTTAAACTCGGGTGCGCATTGATGCGACCCAAATCCAAATCTCGACGAAGTCAAAATGTGTTGATAATTACGGGTGCATTGATTGCGACGTGGTTCGAAGCGCATTTTCATGACGTCGCAATTCTTTAAAAATAATTATAATAAAAGCGGTGTAAAATTAATAAAAGGCACATGAGTTGGCATGTATTAAAATTAGATAAAATCAAATACGACAGTTAAGCGACCGTGCTAGAACCACGGAACCCGGGAATGCCTAACACCTTCTCTCGGGTTAACAGAATTCCTTACTCGGATTTCTGGTTCGCGGACTATTAACAGAGTCATATTTTTCCTCGGTTCGGGATGCAATCGGTGACTTGGGACACCATTAACCTCTCAAGTGGCGACTCTGAATATTAATAATTAAATCCCGTTCCGATTGTCCTTTAAATGGAAAAACTCCTTTACGCCCTTTTGCGGGGTGTAGGTGAAAAAGGAGGTGTGACACCATCATCTGTAGAAGTCTTGTTACCACAAAAGACTTCGAACAGAAATTTCCTACTGCTAACCCTCGTACATGGGCTGTCAGCAGGTATCCTTCTTCCATCCATATTTCTAACATTTCTGCTGTGAAGGAAGACTGCCGCTGCCATGATTTGGATATTATTGCTCCTGATCTATTGGAGCGAGTGACCCTACCCAAGGAGGGTTTTACATATTTTTATACGTATCCTATTACTTTGGGTGTGTTCTCTTTGAATAGAGAGCTTGAATCCATTATTATGGAGTTTTGCCTCCGCTACCAAGGGTGTTTGTCACAAGTAAGTCCCTTTGTGTGGAGGATGGTTTCCTGCCTTTGGCTTTTATGCCAGGAAATGGAAGATGAGATATCTTTAGCTCATATGATGAATCTCTGTTCTCCCAAGATCTTCCGTAGGGGAATGATAAACCTCTGCAAGGATGGCCATCATGCTCTATTATCTAGCATGGATGACGACAATGACAGCGGGTAGATGGAACAGTTTGTTGTAGTTTCCACCAACGATATCATTCCGGCAATGGCTTTATCCTTTCCGGAAACGTGGAACCGCTCTCGTAAGCTTTTTGTTTAATATTTAGTTGATTAGGGATTCTTCCATATCCGTATTGACCCTTCATTTTACGTTTATTTTAGCAACTCGATTGGTTCTGCCTATGGTTGAAGGCTTGGTCCAATGGGTCCAAAAGATCTTGGACATCACTACGCTCGAGACTCGTACGTGGAAAGAGCTATCCATCAAATACGGGTGGAAGGCCAAAAAATCATGGTAATTCAGACTAACCTTGTTTCAGCTTTTTATGTGAGGAAATTAATTGATCCTTTTTATCTTTTTCTTCAAATCAGGTCTACCTGCAGGCACTGTTGATATCCCCGAGGAGGACGTCATTCAGACTAACCTTGTTTCAGCTTTTTATGTGAGGAAATTAATTGATCCTTTTTATCTTTTTCTTCAAATCAGGTCTACCTGCAGGCACTGTTGATATCCCCGAGGAGGACGTCTTGGCTAATCTTGTTGATGCAGCGAGGCTACTTTAGGAGGTGCGTACTCGAACAGGTGTCTCCGGGCTAGCTTCGGGCATAAGTGTTTTACTACGGAGTCCCCGACCGGAGAACAAGCAGCCAAAAAGAAGGTGTTCTTTCGTGGTCGGGGAAAAGAATAAGAGGGTGAAGACTATTGGCCCTGAGTTATCTCTGGAAGTTGTTATCACTAGCCCTCATCCCGGGCGAGTCATTAACACTGTGATGATCAACGATGATGGAGAAGCTAGTGATGATGGAGCTTCTCTACACAGAAGGCGACGTTCATCTCAACTCAAAAGAATGCTCAATCTGTTAAGTTAGTGACACAAACTGAGGACGATGTCTCGACACTTTGGGTGGAGTTTGATTTAGTAGAAAATACCAATTCCCATTTTCGGTCCCCAATTGTTGTTCCTGGTATTGCAGGGCTGAGTACCGAGTCCCTGCCATTTTTGGTTGGCGAGCATCCAACAACCAGCACTGCATTTGATACAGCTGCTTCTCACTTTTCAACTCTATTAGCTTCATCTCTACCTTTACCAACACTAGTAACTGCTACATCATTTCCATCTTCATCCACTCTTCCACAAGCAACTGCTACATCACCTTTATCGGCCGCATCTGACCACAAAGGTCTTCCTCTTCCCCAGTCCCTAGTTCATGGGATCTTGGGGTAAAATTATGCTGCCCCTTCTAAAGATCCACAAAGGAGGAGGAATGTTACTATTTCGGTCTCTACCGGATACAACTTGCTATCCCGACTAGTGGAGCTTGATAATTATCTGAAGCCTTTGGCTTCAAAGAAAGATTGGGAAAAGGTTCAGGCACTCTCGGGAGAGTGTTTGTTGAACAACGCCATGTACAATGCCGCAGCGGTACGTTTCCTTCTTCCTTTGTTATTTCTTCAATTTTTGTATGAATATATCCTGAGTTTTACCTTTCTTACTTTGTAGGCCAAATTTCTCACTTCCGAGGGCCTTCAGAGGTTCATTCATGAGAAGGAAGAAATTACTTCCGCACGGGATCAACTTTGGCAGAGCGGGAGCAAAGTGTCGCTCGCCTTTCAAAATTGGAAGCCAAGGCCACTGAGGCCGTTGTATTGGAGGCTAATTTGTAGCAAAGCGAGAAAGAGGTGGAAACCCTTAGCCAAGATATTTCCCTATTGAGGGTTCAATTTGAAGAAGCTAAAGCTAAATGGGTTGAAGTCCATAATGTCGTTCTTGCTGCATCTGATCCTGAGGCTATTTCCGCTGAAAGATTGAATAATTTGGAGGCAACATTGATTCCCAAAACTAAAGAGCTTGTTGTTGCGGGGGTGAAATATGCCCAGCTGGAGGAGAAGTACAGGAAAACTATCGAGCATAATAGGCTCTTTAGTTCAACTGTCTATGACCTTACTAGCCTTAGATATGTTAGATCCGCCCAGGAAAGCCTTTCTACCAAAGTAACTCAACTCAAAGAATAACTCAAGCACCGAGCGGCTTCCCTCGTTGTTGAGAAAACTTACTCTATGTACAGCATGAGGAGAAAAACCTTGGAAGAGGCCAAAGCTAGTATCATTGATTTTGATGCCAAAATTGCTAAGTCTCGTGAGCTTGAATTAGCAACTAAAAGTGGTCTCTCAACAAGGTCTGATGCTCCTAACGCTTCTTATTATGTGAATCCTTGGATGTATTCTCCCGAAAGCATTTTGGCTTTGGGCATCAACCCTTTTTTCATAAGGGCTTTGATAAGTACTTGAGCAAATTTACTTTTTGCGTCTTTCGTATACGGCTTCGGGTATATTTTTCCTCGAAGGCATTTTGATCTTGGGCATCAGTTCTTCCGAAACCAATCCTTTATCGTGAGGGCTTTTATAAGAGAGGGCCCTCTTATGTGTACAGCGCTCTTGAAGAGGACGTCTCTTATTCATTACGGCACTAGCATTTAGAGTACTTGTTTAACTTTCAAATGACAAAGTTAATTCATCATTCGGACAAGAAACAAGATAAAAACAAAAGGATTTCATTACATTTTATTCCTTCTATTTTCAAAAAGTACATAAGCATTTGCTATGCTGAAAAGAAATTGCCATTACTTGTGGCAAACTTGTACAACTTGTTTCTACGGGGATAGCCACGCAGTCCTTGGTCCCGATGATACAATTATATTTCTGATTTTTTGTTCCCAGTTGACATGGCAGACATTATTATCTTTTCCTCATATCAATCCTCCCTAGTGTTCGAATGCAAAGAATGTGAATTGGAACACTGGAAGTCGTGTACCTTCGAGGAACCCATTAATGAATTGCTAGATAATCTTATGCTCGGTAACAAATTTTGCTTCCCCTTAGGAATTTATGCTATCGAGCAAAATACTATCTAATAATCCGTTAATGGTTTGCACTTGTGAACGATTGGGTAACCTTTGTCCTACAACAAACTTAATTTCCCGGTGGGAATTTTACTATAAAGCCAAAGACTATCTAACCGTTCCGGAGTGGATCTTTGCTTGAGTGCCTTGCTATTAGAGGTCTTATTGCTACTGTTGAATTTTTTTTCGTAGTATGTTTTCTGTTTCTGTCTCGTTAAAAATCTTGCCATAAAAATTCAATTGGGACAAAAACTAAACAACAGGAAAAAGAGTGCAACATAAACTTTCCGCTTGGATAATGTTCATCAGCAATAATATCTTTTGAGGTGTTCCATGTTCCAGTTGCTGGGAAACTTTTCTCCATTTTGGTTCTCCAATTCATATGAACCTTTCCCGGTGACAGCTGAGACCCGGTAGAGGCCTTCCTATGTTGGACCTAGATTCCCTGTATTGATCTCCCTGGTATTTCGAGTTACTTTCCTTAGGACCAAGTCTCTTACTTTGAAATAACGGAGGTTGGCTCTTCGATTATAATACCGCTCCATTCTCTGCTTTTGAGCAGCCATTCTTATAAGCGCCAAGTCCATGCGTTCATCGAGCATCTCCAAGTTGACTAACATTGCTTCGTTGTTTGATTCTTCATCTGCTTGGAAATATCTTAAGGTGGATTCCCCTACTTCCATCGGGATTAAAGCTTCTGCACAGTACATAAGGAAAATGGGGGTTTCTCCTGTGCTCGATTTGGCCGTTATTAGGTATGCCCAAAAAACTCTAGGTAACTCCTCGGGCCAATTACCTTTAGCCACTTCCAACCTTTTATTGAGGTTTTGTATAATAACTTTGTTCGTTGACTTCACTTGAACGTTTGCGCTCGGATGATAGGGTAAAGATGTGATCCTCTTTATTTTTAAATCTTTAAGGAACTTTATGACTTTTGCATCGATAAATTGTGGCCCATTATCACATGCTATCTCTTTTGGTATTCTGAACTTGCAAATTATATTTTCCCACAATAAATCCACCACTTCGCGTTTGCCGATATTCTGATAAGGACCTGCTTATACCCACTTAGAAAAATAGTCAGCAAAAATTAAAAGAAATTTTATCTTTTCAGGAGGCGGTGGCAATGGTCCGATGATATCCATCCCCCACTTTATGAATGGCCACGGGGTCAGAACCGAATGTAAGGGTTCTGCCGGTTAATACACCAATGGTGCGTAGTGTTGGCACTAATCACATTTTCGTACAAAGTCTTTGGCATCTTGTTCCATTCGGGGCTAATAATATCCTACCCTTATCAACTTCGGTACTAAGGAATCTGCGCCTGAATGGTTTCCACATATCCCTTCGAGGACATCTCGCATGACATAGTCACCTTCGGATGCTCCTAAGTATCGGGCAAGCGGGCCTTGAAAAGATTTTCTATATAGTTGGCATCTTTTGAAGCTATATTACGCTGCTTTGGCACGCAATGCCCGAGATGCTTTGGGGTCTTCGAGTAGATTCTCGTGCTCAAGATAATTGATGATTCCATTCCTTCTATCCTAGACCAAATTAGTCATATTTACCTTATAGTAACCATCTGTATCCAGGACCGAGTTGATTAGTTGTACTACCATCCCGGATTTCAATCCCTTTATTTTTGTCAATGACCCGAGGTTGGCCAATGCATCTGCTTCTGCGTTACCTTCCCTCTGGAAATGAGTAATCGACCACTCTCAAAATTGCGCCAACAAAGCCTGGACCTTCACCATGTATTGTTGTATGCGTTCTTCTTTGGTTTCGAAGATCCCGTAGACCTGATTTACCACTAGCAGTGAGTCATATTTGATTTTGATGACCTCAGAGTCAAGTCCCTGGGCCAATTAGAGCATTGCAATCGAAGCTTCATACTCCGCATCACTGTTAGTTAAAGTCACCATTCTGATTGCTTACCTTAGGGTTTCCCCCAAAGGCGTAATTAAGACTATACCAAGCCTGGACCCTTTTATGTTAGAAGCTCCGTCCGTAAAAAAGGTCCAAACCTCTGATGTCGGTTCCGACACCATTACTGCCTCTTTGGTTGCCAAAGACAGCAATCTCGGACTGAAATCGGCCACAAAGTCAGCCAATACTTGTGACTTAATTGCAGTCCTTGGTTTATATTCTATGTCGAGCTCACTCATTTCGACGCCCTATTTGGCCAATCTACCAGAGAGCTCAGTTTTGTGAAGGATGTTTCACATAGGGAAAGTGGTCACCACGGCTA
The DNA here is from genome assembly GCF_000715075.1 of Nicotiana tabacum. Classification (NCBI taxonomy): domain Eukaryota; kingdom Viridiplantae; phylum Streptophyta; class Magnoliopsida; order Solanales; family Solanaceae; genus Nicotiana; species Nicotiana tabacum. The sequence goes on along the minus strand of NC_134086.1, from coordinate 120,033,542 downwards.
TCAGGTGACATTGGAAGTAAAGCTTCATCTTCCGAGCGGCGAATACGAGAGCTAAGGCCAGTTTCTCCAAATAGGGGTAGCGATTTTCTGCTCCCGTTAAAATTCTACTAACATAATAAATGGGAGATTACGTACCTTCATCCTCACGGACTGAAACCGCACTTACCGCAACTTTCGAGATGGCGAGGTAGACTAACAATGTTTCACCTTTGTTTGGTTTTGAAAGTAATGGAGGGCTTGACAAGTACTTCTTCAAATCCCTCAAAGCCCGTTGGCACTCTGGGGTTCATTCGAAATTATTTTTCTTTTTGAGCAGTGCAAAGAAGAGATGACATTTTTCTGATGATCGGGAAATGAACCTGCTCAAAGCTGCCAATCTCCCCGTGAGCCTTTGGACTTCCTTCATGTTTGACAGTTGATCCGGGATGTCTTCTATTGCCTTGATCTTATCGATGTTTACCTCAATTCCCCTTTGCGAGACCAGAAATCCCAGAAACTTACTAGAGTTGACCTCGAACGCGCATTTCTCAAGTTAAGCTTCATGTTATGCTTCCTTATGGTATTAAAATTTTCTTGCATATGCTTAAGGTGATCACCTACATTCAAAGACTTAATGAGCATATCGTCTATATAAACTTCTATAGTTTTTTCTATTTGTTTTTCAATTATCTTGTTCACAAACCGTTGATAAGTGGCTCCGATATTTTTCAACCCGAATGGCATCACATTGTAGCAATATGTACCGAAATTCGTTATAAACGAAGTCTTTTCCTAATCCTCCAGGTTCATCTTAATTTGGTTGTACCCGAAATAAGCATCGAGGAAACTCATTAACTCGTGCCCGGCTGTGGCATCAATCATTTGATCGATGTTTGGCAGTGGGAACGAGTCTTTTGGGCATGCCTTATTAAGATCTTTATAATCTACACACATAAATTTCTTGTTCTTCTTAGGAACTATTACTACATTGGTTAGCCAGTCGGGATACTTTACCTCTCGAATTGACCCGATGTTAAGTAAATGAGTTGCCTCCTCTTTGATGAATTTATTCTTGACTTCCACAATATTGTGTTTCTTTTATCTTACCGGAGGTATATTGGGGTCCATACTTAACTTATGTACGGCTACCTCCGTCGGGATACCTGTCATATCCGCATGCGACCATGCAAAACAATCGGCATTAGATTTAAGAAATTCAATAAAGCCAGACTTGAGATCAGGGTGTAGTCCTGTCCCCAAGTGGAATTTCCTTTCTAGGAATTCTTCGAACAATGCAACTTGCTCAAGCTCTTCTGCTGTGGATTTTATTCCTTCCGTCTCTTCTGGAATCTGGAAATACCTAGGCACTTGATAATATTCCGGCACTTCTATCCCAGGGCTAACTTCATCTAGTTCGGGAGCAAGCGTCAGTTCCTGTAGTTGCTATGTCGTGTGTCCCTTTCCTTTGCTATTGGAGACCAAGATTGCGTTCATCTCTCTTGCCGCCGGTTGGTCACCCCTTATCTGTTTAACCCCCTCGGGCATTGGAAACTTCAGCAATTGATGATATATTGATGGTACAACTTTTATCTCGTGCAACCATGGTCTTCCTAGAACAATGTTATATCCCATATCACCTTCTACCACTTCGAAAAGAGTTTTTTCATTAACCTTTCGGTGTTTGTGGAAAGCAAAATCTCTCCTCGGGTTGTCACGCTCGCAAGGTTGAATCCGGCGAGGGGTTTTGTGGCCAGAATAATGCTTCCAATGAGTTTAGCTTGCTCTAATACGATCCATTGTATGATATTAGCCGAACTTTCTTGATCTACTAGAACATGTTTAATTTTAAAATTTAGTACATTTAAAGAAATTACCAGTGCGTCGTTGTATGGTAGCAGCAATCCGTCTACGCCTTCCTCCGTGAAAGTGATATCGTCTTCGGCAACTTCCTAGAGCCTCTTGCTATGGTTTATAGATACTTTCGTCTATTTTGTTGCCGAGAAGGTGACTCGGTTGATTTCATTCCCTCCTAAGATCATGTTGATTGTTTGGCACGGAGGATCATCTCCTGCTTTCGAGGATTTCGCATTGTCCCGGTTACAACCATAATTGCTCTTAACCCGGTCACTTAAGAATTTTCTAAGATGACCATTCTTTAACAGTGTTGCCACTTCTTCCCCGAGATGTCGGCAGTCCCCAGCCCGGTGGCCATTCGTCCCGTGGTATTCGCACTACATATTGGGATCCCACTGGCTAGGATTAGGTCTTATTGGTTTTGGAAACCGTGCTTCTTTGATGTTTCCCATGGCTTACACCAATTCCACTGTACTAACGTTGAAGTTGTATTATGATAACTCGGGGTAAGAAGGACACGTGAACCTAATGCTTCTTTATCCTACAACGATCTATTATTCTGACTGCGATCAGTCCTTCTATCGATGGCGAACCTATTCGTTGTTCGGAAGCTTCTGCTTCAGTCTTCAGTCCGTTCGTAGGGCAAAAACTGGCCTCTCGAAGTCCGTATGTCCGTGACGTAATCATCTTTTGATTTTGTCCCCCTACAGTGATAACTGAACTTACCATTTATAGCTACGTTTAGGGAATGGGGTCCTAGGATCGTGCCCCTATTTAATGTCAATTATAAAAGACATTAATGAAGATGTAACAGTGAGCATAAATGTCAAATTTCTTGTAACGGTCAATCGTACTTAATGCCATAGAATATTCCCTATTAGATGCTACCAGGCGAGGAGTATTTATTATTTCCTTATGAGCGTTATTCTTCCCGGTGACTGACGGAAGAATTGTCTTCGGTCTTGGACATCCCCCTGTCTTAGGCTCCACGTGTCCCTTTTTTGGACGACCAGTGGCATAACATATTTTACCATATACACTATTATGGACAAATAAAGCTATTGAGTTCACGTAAATTTGTAACCGACCCTCTAGATCCATAATCAAAATGTCTAATTTGTTAGACAATTTTGTAAGTAATTAAAATAGTAAGATGACTTCCCAGCTCGTGCAATTAATAGTAGTACCGTACGTCCTTTCTAGTTACGTAAGAAAGTTGTTTCCAGAGATTCAAAACAATCATGAATAATAAAAATTTAGAAAAAGAAACCTAAAAAGAAAGGAATAGATGTTGAAGAGAAAAAAGCCTCGAATTCTCCTTTTACTTTATATTGATTTGCCTCTCTTTGCCAACCAAATCTATTATCTATCAACCACCCTTTGCTACTGTAGCTCCCCTTGTTTGAGACAAAATTAAAGGAAATCAGGGTTGAATTTAAATTTAAGTGACTGGAATTAAGAAAAGGGTTTAATTAATGAGTTTTTTTCTAACTTATTGAAAGAGATGGGCTTCAAGTTGAAGAAGATGACAATTTAGAGCAAGACTTTGATAGCTCTGGCATTAAATTCAAATCCTTATTTTGGCATGGAAAGCTGGGGATTAATATTAATTAATAAAATATATCTGAACAATCTAGTAAAATTAGGTAGTTGCACGGGTGCCTATTTTCTCAATGATATCTATTATAGTATATAATATATCTTCATCGTACGAGACCAATTACCTACAACTGATCTACTTTTTTATATAATAAAAAAAATTGGTTTTAATTCGTGATGTATTTTATGTTTTATCAACACGTTATTAAAATAGTTGTGCATTGAATCCAGAAAAAAAATGTTATTTCATTTTGTGTATGGGTAAAATCGGGGATAGAGTTACCCCGATTTCGTTGTGGAATGACGAATGAGGCTATTGGTTACCGGCTCGAGTGAGACCGAAGATACCCATATATCGGAACCAGGGACAAATGATATGACGGGTTCAGAAAGAATCAAGCTCTAGTAAAATGAAAGATTGAGGATAAAGGAAAGACGGTTAGAGGAGATAAAACGGGGAGTCGAAATATCTGCCATCAGCCGAATATTGCGTCACGAATCACTCTTGGTACTGGCTACAGATCATATTTTCATGGGAAAAGGGGAAGAAAAAATTTTTGTCTTATTATTTGACTTTGTATTAGGGTTAAAACTTCTCTACTATATAAAGAGGAGAACCCTTTTATTTTTTGACCATTGTTGACACGCATATCAAAGCAATGAAGTTTATTGTGGCTTTTAGCAATTGTTTAAGTGTTTTTCGGTTGTACATCTATTTAGTTGGAACCGCTATTTCGGGGGCTCGACCCAAACTGACCGTTAGCATTTAGGCCTAACGCAAGGCTTAATCACTTCACCACATTTGGTTTGATCATTTCGTCTCAGTTCAATTCAATTACGTACTGCTTTCTGATTATTTGTGTTAAATTAAATTGCATGTTCTTTAAATTGCGTATAAATTTAATTGTTATCCATTTTAAATGGTAAATTCCTGGCTGACCAATAACAAATCAAAAATTCTTATCACTTAAGACTTCAAAATCCTGAAATCTTTCAAAGGAAAATGTGAGCCTAGAAAAGTTCCAAGTCATTAGCAAAGGTGTCAATTCTAGCCAATGAAAAGTGACATCAAGCAAAGAGGAAAAAGATCATCAACCCTATGAATGGAGAAATCAAGATTCACCCCCCCCCCCCCCAACCCAAACAGAAGAGTTCAATTTAGGACTTTTTACAAAAGAAAAGAGGGGATTGATTGAGGGTGTATTAATTAGGCCTACTTAATAATGCATACAAACGAAAATACAAACATCAATCATCATCTAGGCAATAAAAGTAAAAAGTGAAGAAAACAAAAATGAGTGGTTTGGCAATGCCCCAAATAGAATGGGATATCTAAAAACAAAAGAAGATTGGTCGGACGGCTTATGATCCCAAAATGGCCGGTGATTAGGTTTTATTTGTCATTTGTCAAGTACGTACCTTATTACTCTTCTGGAATTTTGGACCTCCTGCATTCAATGAGGAATATTGTACCAATTTCCTTGTCAATAATTCGTAGGAGTATGATTTTTCTTAGAGAAAGGTTAATGTTAATCGTCAAATGGACGAACACCGAACTCTAACGTAATTTTAGAACAAGTCTTCTTCCAGCCTTATAACACGGAACAGATGTCAGACTCTATACATCGTATTTTAAACAATTTCTACTCGAACATATATGCACTTACTTCCTAAACTTCAAATTACTGTGAATCGGTTTAGGCATTAGGGAACTACTATTTTGAACTATAACAGTCTTTCACAAAGATCCTTTCAAAGACAAAATGAAGAAAATGTTAGAACCGAAATAACAAGGGATAATGCATGCGGAAGCTAGTAAAGCAACATTTGAACGACGATAAATTAGACAATACAAAAAAAATATATCAAAAGAGACACAAATATTTAACATGGTTCGGTCGATTGACCTACGTCCACAGATGAATATGAGCAATTCACTATATAAAATAGAGTACAAAATATCGAGAGAACAACCCGACGAAAAGGCAAACATAAGTGACACACCAACACTTGTTCCGAAAAATTCTCCCCCTAAACAAGACTCTCAAACCACATATGCCTATATTGTGGATGCTAAAACATTTTCCTCCAAAAAAAAATACTAACCAAATATGGAAGAATTATATTTTTGTTTTTGTAAAAGGAAAAATCAATTATAGTAAATATATTGTCCTTCCTTTAAAATATGAGAAAACTAAATATGATAAAAAAAAGTTAGGACAAACACCTAACAAGAAAGCGGTACACAAATACAATATGAAATTGAACTGAAGACTGACAATTTTGTAATGACGTAATTATTTTACAGCAATCGTTACCGTACCAAATGAATATTGTTATGCTCCTCTTACTCATCACATGAACATGTTATGGTCCTCTTACCGTACCAATATTTTACATAAATTTTACAGCAAACTCAAATGAAAGAATAAGAGAAATAATTATTGAGAAGAGGAGGAGGGGAAAAAACAGAGTATCTTGTCATCTTCACGTGGAATTAAATATGTAAATCAAATAGGAAACTTCGAACCTATAATCTTGAAATCCTGGCTTCGTCTCGGAAAAAGATTACAGTTGATTATTATTAGCTTAATAGTTTCACGACTCACGGGAGGAAATTCCATAAGGTATTATAAAATTCATATATTATTTGTATATATATAAAATATATACATTTTTTAGTTATTATTTTAAGAGCGGTTATACATAATTATTTTTTCAATATTAAACTGATACAAAGAAAAAGGTTGACAGCCGTCAAAATGGTCCAGGCCACACAAGATTCTCGTGTGGGATAATTGATGGGCCCCTATATGGGTATGGCCCAATTTTGGCCTGGCTTAAAACCAGCAGAGCCACCATTCTAATATTATTGGCCAGTTTTTTTTTTTCTTCTAAATTTATTTAAATAAAGGATAAATAAGCAGAGAACGAGGTCGCTATATTTAGGAATGCACCAAATGGAACCTTTTCTAAAAGTTCCTTAGCTATTCAATCATCCCTTTTTTTAAAGACACTTTTTGCCACTTTCAATGTAGAAACAGACGAAAAAAGAACATAATTGAACGATTTATCCAATAATATCTAGCTATATGCACTTTTTATGATTTTTGGGCAGGGGAGAGAACTATTTGGAGACAAAATGAACCTTGAGACGAAGTTTGAGGTCACATTTCCAAAACAGTAAAATTAAAAGAGTAATAAATTGCTAGAAGTATGGGGATAATCTTATTAAATTTAATTTATGATTATGTATTTTGGGGGGAACCAAGTGTGCTTTCTTGAATAACTCATAATTTATTGTCGTTGTTATATAGGTCAACATCTGCTTAGATATGGAAGCTCTCTATTTTTAATCTAGCAATGAACATAAAATATACCATAAATCGTTTTGCCTCAATATTTACAAGCAATGATCATGCAAAAGAATATTGGAGAAGTATATATATTAAATATTTGCTTGCTAATCTGTTTGACCCAATCCCAATATGACGCCACTATATAGGAGATATTTTAGCCAATCTGCATGTTCATGTATCGATTAATAACAATAGATTAATCACAAGTCCAAATAGGGAAATGATATTATACCTACCTTGCCACTTTAACCTAAGTATTTCCATATTCATACTTATAATTGGTCTATTCAAAAAAGGGAAGGGATCCCGCGTTTACGGAGAGTCCGAGGAAGGGCCACGCTGCGAGAGTGTGATGTGGACAACCTACCCTAATCAAGGGTGGATCTAGAGTTCAACATATGGGTTCACGGGGACCCAACAACTTTTGCTCAGACTCTGTTTATATATTAAAAAGTCCACTAAATATCTATAAATATTTGACTGTAAGCCGAGTTATTATTGTAAATTCTTGAAGTCAATTTTAGGATACATAAGCTTCAAATCCTCTGACCCTAATACAAGTTACCTATACAATAATATCTAATTTTATAGTACGTCAACAGTTTCATGACGTAGATCTAATATTTCTCTAATTGGTAGCAATAGACCACCTGAAGAAATTACTAGATTTGCTTGGTAAGAAGTTGCAAAATAATATACTTTCAGAAAAATATTAAAATTTTCTATACGTTAACCTAGAGATGCTTCTAAAAAAACTTAATAAGCCGGTGAATTTTGAATATCAGATTATCTAAAAAGAATGAGTTTACGGTTTTTTATTTCCATAATTAAGAAATACAAATACGTTTTGCTACGTAGAAAGTTGAGATTCAATTTTTTCTTGAAACTCCGTAAATGTACGTATTACATGAGATAGTGTTTTCTCTAAGCTTTGACTCATGATAAATGAGGGTAAGATGAAGACAAGAAAGAATAAGTAGAAACCAAAAAGGGGTAGAGGAAACAAAACAAAAACAACTAATGAAATTATAGGAAATATATGAAGTCAACTATCCAATATTTGGAAGCTAGCTACTTTCACGAGAGATAAAACATGAGGAGGGACTACAAGTTTCCAGTAGAGAAGACAAATTTATCATATGGCTGAATTTTAATGTAAGAAATTAATCTGAATGATTCTAAGTAGGAGGCCAACTGAGCAGTCAAATATAATGGGGTCCCTTGAAAATGATTGGAGGTGGCAAATTCTGGTCTCCAGTAGAATTTTTTTGATTTCTCCTAATCAATAAACTTGATTCTCCTAATCAATAAAATTAATGAAAATTAACATGTACTATCAATAGATACTAGCTTGTCATATAATAATTTATATTATATGAAGTAGGTGAAAATAATTAGCCTAACTTGCACCATTCTTGTTAAAGCACGTTACCTAAATGCAAGCGAAGCAAATCAAATCTCCATTTGTTTTCTAGTTGGATGGACTAAATTACTCTTCCACCTACTTTAATTAGGGTTTTAATAAAATAATATTTAACTCGCATGCTTTCGAATTAAAAAATTGTTGAGGAAAGGATGTGATAGGAAGGCAGTCCATTTCATTGGAAGAAATCATCATCTTTTATTGGATTATACTTGTATAATATTATTTCATAAGACAGTATGATGCAAGAAGAACATTATATTCAAGTTATATTAATGTTCTGGAACTTCTAAAGAGAGAACTGTGACCTCATAACTCGTGACTAGACAAATTAATATTATTTTTTTTAACAATTCCAATAAAGATCCGTGTGAACGTCTTGTTTTCTCTAAAAGAGGACACGTTTTGACTCTTCTATACTGCAATACAACAACATCGGCTGCGTTACTTAATAGTATATAGTTCTAACTTCTTTCATTGAATATACATTCAATAAAGTTGTGTATAGAAGATTGATTAGTGTATATGCATGTTGGGGAACATCAGTGCAGTAATTAACGAGTAATTTGCTCTTCTACATGAAATTAAGAAGAAATTAAAGAGAGGAGTTAAGCTACTGTGATATTTTTCGTAATCATCCTAAGTTGCTGAGAGTTGTCACGGGCTTCTCTTGACAGTTGCAGGCAGTCACCCCTCACATAGACACACACTTTAAGTAGACTCCAACCAACCCCCAGCCTAGCTTTATATTACACTACATCTTTTCCCTTGGAAAAATCTTAGTATGTATATAATTTAAATCCGTATCTATGTGTGTGTGTTTAAAGCGAACAAAAATCAATTGAGGACCTCCTAACTCTCCTTTAAATAAGCAGTAAAGGACTCCTATACGTAATCAGCTTCTCATTTGATAGGACTCCTACTGCTCCAAGGACTCTACAAGTCTTGGGACACTTGTCTCTCACTTATGCAAACGTATCTTCTTGGGCAACAACCCTTATGATGTTTAGTAGTCCTCTTCCAACAAACTCAGACCTGGACAACTTTGAGATAAAGTTATTGTGTTGTAAAAACGTGCTATCATCAACTTTGAGGAGCTAGTTCTTAAAGCAGTTAAGCAGCTACGTTGAGAACCTAGTTCTTAGAGCATTTCATCTTAACAAACTTTGTTAATAATCAAAATCTCAATACTAAACAAATTCCCCTTTTTGATGATGACAAACTTTGTGCACATTAAAACCAGGTAATCACCTCATATCATCATATCACCACACTATGACTAGAATAGGTACAACATCTGTACAACAAGCGCACATCAACACCAATACCCCCAACTCTATCTTTCCCCTTGTGGCATCATCGAAAAAATAACAAAAAGATGTTAGACAGACTAAGCACAATTAATGAAAGATTTATGGCCATTTAGGCTACAACACAGGCTCAAGAATTATCAAAGCAAATAAATTAAGTTGATGATATCACTACAACATTACACATCTATAGCTATGAAAAGCATCGTAGCTAAATATGAAAATTTTCATGGCAAAATACTTTAGCCACAATATTTTTTTCCGTAGCATTCATAGCAAAATGTAGCATAGCTAAAACTCAGCTACAGACTTTATATGATCTGTGGCTAAGGACTAATATTTATTGCTACGGAAATTTTTTTATGTTGTAGCGATGATGGTAAAAGGTTTTTGCTACAAAAAATATACTTATAGCAAGTGATTTTATTCTTTTGCCACGATGAACAAATTTGTAGTTATCTTCATATTGTAGACACGAATTGTTGTGTTGTAGCAAAAGATTTAATTTATTTGCTATGCAAACTCAAATTTTGTGGCTATTTCTAGAGCTTAGTCTCGTGGCAATAGTACTCATGTTTAGCTACAATTTTAAAACTCCGTAGCTATGAATTGAAGTATTTGCCATAAACCTTTTCATATTGTAGCTAATATTCCATACTTTTAACCATGAAATATATAGAACTATAGCAAATGATTTTCATCATTTGCTACGAAAAGTGAAAATGAATAGCCATGTTCTTGATACGTGGTTATTGTACGTGTATATGTTTAGCTACAAATTGAAAAACCCATAGCTAATATTCCATTCTCTTTTGCCATGAAATCGTAGAAATAAATTTCTTCATTTTTGCTATGAAAATAAAAAAATATATAGCTACGTTTTAATATGTTGCAATATATATGTTTAGCTACAAATTTAAAAATTCCTTGCTACTAATTAAAAAATTGCCACAAGCATTATTAGTCGCAATAATTCATATAAAACCTATTTAGAAATACAATCAAATTTTGACAGTGAAACACATAGGCAACTGTAGCATAAGATCTTCAATTACGTTATAAACACAATATATTAATAAACAAAATTTAACAAAGGTTCAACAATATCATTCCAAATATTAAAACATCGTTTGAAACATATCAATAAGCTTTGACAAGAGGAAATACATTATTCACGTGCCCGTCGACCTTGATGCTTTTATAATTCCTCCACAGGCTGCAATAACAATAGAAAAAAAAGCATATAACTAAATGATACAATGAAGTATTTTTTTATATAAAAAATTAAATTTTATTTTTAATATGAATATTACCTAAAAGAAATCACATATATACTAAATTACTAATATAAAAAGATAGTAATAAAAGTCTAATAAGTTACTTACCGTTAGATCTATATCATTTTGTTGTAGTCCTTGTGTTGCAAGTATCATTCGAAATTTTTCTTCCCATTATTTATTCATCTCTACTAGTTGATTATTCATATCTTTCTTGATTTCTTCAACTTGTTCCTTAGCTTCCCTTTTAACTTCTTCCACACGCTCATTTGCCTCTTTTCTGGTCAATTCTAGTTGCTTTATAAGTTGTACTTTTGTTGGTCTACCACCAAAATATTCACTGATATTTTTTCTGGGGCCATACGCACGAAGATATCCATTTTTTCGGTCCCGAGTACTTTTTCGAAGATATCATCATCATTTAAAGAAATTTCTCCTTCTTTTTGCTGCTTTTTAAATTGGTAAAATTGGTCCTACAATCAAAAAATGCAAATTAATCAAATATAAGTACAAATGTGTAATATAAAAGGAGATAAAAACAAAAAGAGAACACATTGACATTACAATAACATCTTATTGAAAAGCATCAACTTGTTTTCCTTTTTTTCTCTTGCGGGATTCCATAAAAACTTCAACACGAGAAGGAGCTTTTCCATTTTTTTTGCTCCTGCGGAAAAATAATCATTATCATTAAATGAATAAAATATGTGAATATAGTTCTACTAAATTTGTTCTAAAAATATTATTACAACGTTCATACCATTTCGTATCTAAGTCTTGCATAACTTTTGGTCCCAATGTATGGAGGCAAGGAACGTTTCGATCTATTTGTCTTGTTTTGTGTCCTCTTCTTCTAAATAAAAATTGAAAAAAAAATTAAGAACATTAGTTACTAAAGAAAAGCCAGTGATAAAAGAGAGCTTAATATGCCCTTGGATTTACTCATAAAAACTAGCAAATCGAATATGAAATACAAAGACAATAAAAGTATCGTGCTCTTATATAAGAAAATGTTAGTGATAAAAAGAGAGCTTAATTTTATTTGGAATCCAAACCATGGATCACAAAAATAATAATTCAGAGTAAAACAGTTTTAGTTATCTCAAACACGCCCATAATTAATTTTCTTAAATAAACTTGAGATCCTCAAAATATGAAACACATAATAATAAAAGGGCAGAAACAAATTAATTTACAATTTAAATACTTGAAAGTCGGCATCACTCCAAAGATTGACCAAATATTTCCATTCATCTGCGGCAACAAGTTTAGGCTTGTTTCGTAGGCGAAGTTGGTAATTTGCTTTTGAATCAAAATACTTCTTCTTCAACTTGTACCTATAGTCTCTATAGAGGTCACTCATTTTGCCAAGAATTGCGCTTTTTCTTCCCTCGGACACATCAAAATAAACTTTTCCCATATAAAAAAAATACAATCAAAATTTATAATCATATATTCTAGTAATTGTTAAACCATAAGAAATTATAAAATATTATAAATTATTAGTTTGTTAGTTTTTCTTACCAAGACAATTTCCCACATATGGTCGATCTTATCTTGCTCAATCTCTTTCCAGCCATTTACCTTTAAAGGGCAACAAGTTCGGCTTCTAATTGTTTGTCCTAAAAACCAAATTAATTTGCTTGCATTCTCACTGATACCTTGATGATCTTCATCAAATTCCACCGGTAATTTTTGTCCCTCTTGTAAGTTAATTATTTTCACACACCGTGTAGGACTTCCATTTTTTCTTTTCACAGCGTTGGAACCTACGAAGGTTAAATAAATAACGTCAAGTAAAAATATCGATAGAAATAATTAAAATCAATAAAAATAGTGATTACCTACTGAATTTGCTGATTCGTGTGCTCCTACAACTGATTCTGTCACCTCTTCAGACTCATTACCCCTAGAACTATTTTCTCCAAGCGAAGTACTCATAAAAATATTATTTTTCAGCACTGTATAAATCTCAATAGGCCTTTCTTTATGCATTCTATAACTAACAAACATGTTTTTAATATCTTGATCGTCATGACATTCAACTAGCCCATCATAATCACTAATAATTCTATCACCTCTCAAATAAAAGAACTTGTCTCCCTCACAAATATTGAAGTTACAATACTCTTTTAAGTCATCCAATAGGTCAATAAAAGATATAAAAGCAACATCAATATTCTTTTTCTTCAAATGACCACCTACATATTTTCTAGAAGGGGAGAATACAAAATGGTCACCATAGTGATAGCTAATTTCTTTCTCTCTTATCATGTCCGCGCTTCCAAGAAAATTATTGAAGATGAATTAGCTAAATATGAATAAACAAAGACACAAATTTATATAATGAGAAAAAACATTTAATGACAAATTCAATATTGCACAATAATCATATTACAATTACCCGGATAAACAAGTTCTTCTACAGATTGCGTGAGCAAGTTTTCGTCAATAGACGGCTTCTTAGAACTCTTAACAAGTTCCGAGTCACGATTATCAGTCAAGCGATTAGTTTTTTTTTCAAAAATCACTCCTACCCATGTTTGGTTACAAATAAGAATTTGTAAGACGCTAAAATAAATTATCATAAATACAAATATAAATGATATTTCCTATAAGTACTTAGTAGCCAACTTTAAGAATTGAATAAAACCTCAAACTGTATACTTATAACATGATAAATACTATAGTAATAGAGTTTATATATCATTTGAACTTTCAGAAATATTGTACCCCCATTGTATAACCAGATCTTTTTAATTAGTGTACGGTATCTAATAGTGAACTTTAAGAGTTCATAATTTTCGGACAAATACTTCACAGTGCTTTAAAATAAAAAATCAAACAGACATGAGAAAACAAATATAGACCAATCAACACACACTTACAGCCCCAAAATTTCAAAAGTAACAAAGAAGAAGAAGTAAATTTCATATATTTAAGATAGCACAAAAAGAAATCACTAGGATTCCATTTCTTAACAAAGTTGAACCAAAAAGTAAAAAAAGGGATACGTGCCGATAATCTAAGAACAAGAAAATTTGCCTAAGTCTGCAGAATTAAACAAAATAACAGAAATTTAAATGTATAATACATAAATTGGAACAGAGATATAGAAAGAAATTAGAACTTTTGCTTCTAGTGATATGACAAGTTGATTCAGACAAGTAATAAAAATCTACACCTCACTTTTTGGCTTTCTTTTGTGCTTTTAGTGTCTTAAGGTTTTTTTGCACTCTAATCTTTCTATAGAAAAGGAACAGTATATTACTCTCTAATAGAATTAGGAGGCTTTAATTTAGGCACAAAATATTTAGAGGGAAATAATATGGAGGGAATTCTTTTGTTTTTGTTAATTCACATACTTCAAAAAGAGAATTCATGTTTCCCTTCTAATAATCAATAACCACAAAAAATAAGCTCCATATTTTTGTAAGTATAACAAATTATTATTTGACGGCAATTT